>NW_027445338.1:0-600000 GCF_048569485.1 Anomaloglossus baeobatrachus
TATTGTGCAATTTCTCCTGAGTACACAGACACCTCATATGTGGTGGAAATCAAATGTTTGGGTTCACAGCAGGGCTCAGAATGCAAGGAGCGTCATTTGACTTTTCAAACGCAAAATTGTCTGGGATAATTAGCGTATTCCATGTTGTGTTTGGAGACTCCCTGAGGTGCCAAAACAGTGGAGCTCCCCCACATGTGACCCCATTTTGGAAACTAGACCCCCATGGCATAGAAAAAAAAATAGGGCGCACGCACAAATGTTCTGCAAAAAAAGGGGGGGGGGACTAGGTGGGATGGAAAAAAGAAGTCCTGTCCAAAGTCGAGTACGACTGCAGGACGATTGCTGATCAGGCACCTAATTGTACATGTTTTGTTTTGTTTTTTTTATTTGGGGTGCACAAAAAAAGCAAAAACTAGAGCAACAATTATGTACCTGATCAGCCAATCACGTAGCTGATCAGCACTTGGCGGCAGGCAGGTGGGGGAGGAGGGGGGGGAGGGAGTGGGAGATGCGATTGGGGATAGTTAGAAAAGAGCCACGAACAATACTTACAGGATGGATCAGAACAGCGGCAGATTGGCGGGCGGCAGATTGGGCGGCAGCAGATGGGGGGGCAGCGGCATATAAAGGGAGCATCTGTGAATGTGAGACGGCGGCAGCTGGGATAGGGTGGGGGCAGATGGGAGAGGGCGCAGTGGATGCAGGAGCGGCAGAGGATGGGGGGAAGGGGAGTGGGAGGTGAGATTGGGGATAGTTACCCTACAGGATGGATCTAGGCAGCAGGATCACAGGAGATGAAGGAGGCAGCAGATCGGGGAGGGTGAGAGGTGGGAGAGGGAGCGCAGCGCAGATCACGGGGGAGACAGGTGAGCAGAGCACAGATCACGGGGGTGAGAGGTGAGGGAGCGCAGATCACGGGGAGACAGGTGAGCAGAGCGCAGATCATGGGGGTGAGAGGTGGAGGGAGAGTGGACAGCAGATCACAGGGGTGACAGGTGAGGGAGCACAGATCACGGGAGTGACAGGTGAGGGAGCACAGATCACGGGGGTGACAGGTGAGGGAGCACAGATCACGGGGGTGACAGGTGAGGGAGCACAGATCACGGCGGTGACAGGTGAGGGAGCACAGATCACGGGGGTGACAGGTGAGGGAGCACAGATCACGGCGGTGACAGGTGAGGGAGCACAGATCACGGCGGTGACAGGTGAGGGAGCACAGATCACGGGGGTGACAGGTGAGGGAGCACAGATCACGGCGGTGACAGGTGAGGGAGCACAGATCACGGGGGTGACAGGTGAGGGAGCACACATCACGGGGGTGACAGGTGAGGGAGCACACATCACAGGGGTGACAGGTGAGGGAGCAAACATCACGGGGGTGACAGGTGAGGGAGCACACATCACGGCGGTGACAGGTGAGGGAGCACAGATCACGGGGGTGACAGGTGAGGGAGCACAGATCACGGGGGTGACAGGTGAGGGTGCACAGATCACGGTGGTGACAGAGGAGGGAGCGCACATCACGGGGGTGACAGGGGAGTGTTAAAAAATATACTCTTAAATATATTTTTCTTCAAATACGTAAAGCCGCATGAAAGAAAAGACCTCAAAAATGTAAAAAAATAAATGTATTTTATCTATTTAAAAATGGTTGCCAAGGTTCAGTTACAGAAAGGAAAAAAAATAATATACTTTGATAGCTTATGTAAAAAGGGTTCATTTAGTCCATACTGAACAATGGGAAGTCTTTACCCATCTCTCTTTGGCTCCTGAACGGCAATGCTGGGGATGTCATCTCTTAGCCTGGACAACGTGTCATATCTTGCAGCACTGGAGTCTTCTCACCGCAGGCAGTGTGGAGAGCGCCCCGTAGCCCCCTCCATCGTGTATTATATACCAGCTGTTCAAACCATATAGGGCATTCTAGTGTAACACAGTTGAATATAGTTCCATATTACGTAAGCTTCTAGAAGCTTCGAGAAGCTTCGGGAAGGATTTAAATATATCCCTCCAACATAAACAGAACTGTGGACTTGTATGTCTTACTATAACATATTTGATAACTAGATGTATTAATTTTAAGGTTTTTACAATTCCCCCTTGAAGCGGGTAGAATAACCCCGAAATTAATTAATACATCATTAAAACAACAAATCTTCTTTCCTTATTTGGCGATAATGGATTAGTATCAATAATAATGATGAATAATAATTAATTTGCATTATTCATGTTGTAAGTTCAATAATATAATATTGTGGATTCCTGTTATGACAGGCTGTGACTGATCAACCATATAAAAATGTATATAACTATACTTCGCTAGACCTAAAAAGAAATGCAAAAACCAAATCCGGTCACCATATGATGTCCTCTGAGTTGATGTCTTCTTATCTCCGATGTAATCCGGCATAAACACAGTCTCTTAGAAATAAATCCTTTGATAAAAATGAATGGTTACCGATTTAGTACAGTCCCGTATTGCGTTTATCATTGTTAGATCAAAGTCCATAAACTTTATTCTTTATTACAAAGTCCATAGCCAATGTTGATAAACCACAGTTCATGAGTGTAGAAGAAGAATAGCAAAAGTCTTTGATGTCTGTGCAGTGCAATTTACATTAGTCACCTTTTATCCTCCATGCTGCCTGTTGTCGAATAACAGATGTTAAGACGTTCTTGGTCAGCACGACAGGGGTTAACTTTAACACGTCATTGCTCTTCTTAGTAACTTTAGGGATGTCTTAATGCACAGACCATGTGTCATTGTCCATCCTGAAATCATAGGACTATTGTGTTTCTGAGATGCAAGCACAGTAAGTGTATTTTGTATGTTACACAGTCTTATTTGAGACGTTACCTTTTGGACCTTTTTGCAAAATCCCTTTTAACTTTAGGAAAAAATATAAAGTCTTTTTTATCTTCTCTAATCTTGATTGAAGACTGATTCATTCCCTAATCTAGATACCAAATATGGCAATAACTATCACTAATAAATGTCACAGCGTATCATAACTCTAATACTATAATACCATGTCATTATTATTATCGTAAAAGTATTAATATAATTGATACTCAGAATGATAAAATACTGCATAATGGTATAGACAATAGTATTTTCTTGTAATGACCTTTTTTTATCATTGGTGTATTACCCTTCCAAACCCATAGGTGGCAATGTGTTGAATGTGACCAAAATATAATGTAAAATATGAAACAATATAATGTGTACCTATAACATGTATCATATTATAAATATGAAAGGCAACAATGTGGCTTATTAGTTAGATCATTTGTAAATTATAAACCAAAGCAAATAACCTTTTAGAAAAGACTGGATGATACCATCCAAACACAATAATACCCATTATAAATTATTATTGATTAAAAATATAATATATATTATTTGTAAATATAGGAAGGTAAACCTAGATGTACCTCGATCTTCCATCTTTATTACTCTAATTTAATTTATTTGATTTGTCTATTATTTATTAAATAACCTACTATAAGGAAATGTGTAACTATAAGTAATGCTTCATCCTTATTGTGTTAACATACTAATATAAAAATAATGTATTACCAGAAAGTAAACAATTGTATATATGATGAAGGAAGTATCTTTTCTTCCAAAAAAGTGGAACTTTTCCCTTTTAATATGATTCATATTTAATAAAGTAATATTCTTATATTAGATATTACTGAACTAAATATTGAAGTGTTTTCTCAATTGAGATATTTAAAATCTGAAGAAAAAATAAAAATTGTAGAATTTAGATTTTGATTAAAAATGTGAATATTAAATAATAATTAATATAAAAAATAGGAATAAAAAGAAAAATGAAAATCGGAATAAAAATAAAACTTGAAATAAAAATAAGGCCTTCTATGTATATAACACCTATGTCTTTAATAATACATAACCTTAATGTTACCAGATAACCTTAATATTACCAGTATCTTATAAAATTACCAAACCTATCAATAACCAATAAAAATAATTAAGTCATGTAACCTTGCAAATAATACACTTCTCTTAGTATATAAATGCATTATGATATACTTTAAATATATTTTTTTATTCCCAATTCTTCCTTTGTACTTAAAATATTAATTATTAAAGTATCCTGTAAACACATATTTATCAAATATAAATGTGTGTGATTGAGACCAAACCTCTCCCTTTCAATATCATGAAATATGATATTATAAGAATTAATATGTTTAGATTAGATTAATTCAAATCTGTGTTGTAAATCTTCAAGACCATTTATAAATATCACTTCCATATTTGAAAAGAAAAATGATTTCCAATCTATGTACCAATAAAAAAAGTGACTAACACGAAAGACATAAAAAAAAACGTTATAACCTTATTCTAGAATGTAACTATTCAGAATAAACCCTTAATAAAAAATCCTAATATCTCTATACTAAAGAAATATGTCTAAGAATAATATATATATATATATATTCGGTATAAATTCCTTCATTTATACTTATGTACTATAACTTATTATCTAAAAGTATACATACATATAATATAATATAATATAATATAACCTCGAAGTTAAAACAAAAATTCTCTTTTTTTTTTTTCTCTCTGGATCCAAATACTTTGACTTTAGCAGCTGCTCAAACAATCAATCATTCATTGACACATCTATGCACACAAGACTGTAACATACTTTCACATAAAAACATTGACGGACTCAAATCCCTGTATTCCCAATTATTCTATGCGCATTTCAAAGATTATGTTACTAATTTGAAGTACTTCTCGAAAAAAACAAATTCCAATGTATTACACACTGTACATATGACCATGGAACAAACATTTATTTTTAGCTTTTAGTATCAAGTCATGCTCTGGTCACGTGCAAGGAACACCATTCCAAGACAGCAAGCAGTTTTACTACATTCCAAAGCTCAGATTACATTTCTAATAACTCTAAAGGAGATATATATATTCATAAAAAAAACGTTCAAGTATACTTCTCTGACCATTGGTACCTGAGAAAATAATAATTATTATTCAATCATGCTTTCGCGAATTAACCTTACACAAGAAAATATATGTTACCTGATTGAAGACAAGAACATATGTAAAAATAAAAAGTTAATACTTCATCAATCTGTTTTACTGATAAATTCTGAGGGAAATAAAAGAATAAAATTATTATCATATTTATGATAAAAATGAAACACTTAAAATCCGTTACTTTCTCTTATTATTTTATTTTAAATATTATTATTCATATACAGAGATCAAATTATTAAATTTATAACATTAAACTATCATTTGACTAAATGAAAATATGACCTTGATTTACTATCACTACTTCTATATAAATATATTCACTGTATATGAAAAATTATGATTATCAAATAGCAAAATTAATTTATCCAGAAATCCCCTTTTATCCAGCTAAAAACCAAACCTCAATTTTTGCAAGATTCGATTTATTACAGTAATTTCCAGAAAATTGGAATTGAAGTTATTTTGTAACTCAATTTTTTTCCTTAAATGAGGAAAAATATCTTTCTCTGGAAAACCACCCAGCTGTCGCTGCCTATCAAATTCTCTGGACGATTTTTTTTCTTTCACTAGTGACCAGGGGAGAGAATCCGCACAAGACACCTGTTTCTGTCTTTCAGGGCTTTTAAAAATCGCTTGTCTGAGATAATCGGTATCAGATTTTGTGACAATTTTCTCTTTCATTGAAGGTGACAAGGAAAGAGGGGGGGTGTATGACTTATAATTCACATGAAATTTCCTGCGAATTTCATAAATTTTGTCACAAAAATATTTGGATCTGGGAGACACTGTTGGTTTTTCACAAAAACTCACCCTTTTTTGTGTTGGTTTTTCAGAATTAATTAATTTCTGTTTTGATTGACTTTGGCGATTTCTAACAAAATCGATAAATGTCGTACATTCGAATAGGGACTTTTTATTTAATGCCACCGCACAGGCTGCATTGTCAAGGAAATTAAATTTCTTGATGAATAAACGTATCATTCCATCCAATCTGACATTTGGAATAACCGCCCTATATAAACGTTCAAAAACGGACATAAATGAGAACGTACTCTCATTCTGTTCAATTTGTAATTCCTTCAACATCTCATAGTTTGGATCAGATTCATTCCTTGTACAGAATATGAGATTTTTCAGCCTTATGATGTCGTTATCATTTGAACAATCAAATGTCTCATTGTCAGAAGACTTTTTTAATGCCAATTGTCTAAAAAAATGCTGAGGTAACCACATACAGAATAACTGATTCGTCTCACTATTGGTTAAATTTAACTTCTCGATGGAACCTTCAAAAACCTCTGAATTTCTGCAAACATGTATTTTAGGATTATATGCGGGAATTAATTTGCATATGTCCAATAAATTTTTTCTAAGTGTAATCCCTAACTTAGCCTGTTCTATTTTTAGAAACTGATCGTCGCCATTTTCTCTCTCCACGTGTCTTTTCTGCACGTGTCCCATTCTGGCTCCTCCCCCTTCTGGCTTCACTACGTCATTTCCTGCTTCTTTCTCAGTATCTTGAAAGGCACCTTGATTTCGTAGCACATGTCTGCCGCCATTATCAAAATTCTGATTTACAAAATTACAGCCAACATTACAGTCAGAATTCACAATATCACTGACTGACATTCCAGGTTCTAAGCAGTCTTTGGATTTCTCTGTCACTAACTCTCCTGACAATTCAGGTTGTCTATTTCCACCATTTTTACACTTTTCTACGATTAACTTGTGAAAATCATAGACTAAATGACAGACATTTCTGATTTTCTGTTTCTCTCTATTAAAAGACCTTGCACATTCTATACGTGAATTCTCAAGTTCACACTCCTCATAAAAGCGTAACCAAATCTCTTCTACATTAGAAATATCTGGATAAGTGAACTGAAGTTTACTTTGCTTCACATATGAAGAGATAAAATCCATTTTCTTACCTGAAATGATCAGATGATCTGATGGATGATCCTGTAAGACTTGATCCACCTTGTTCAGCACGTCCAATACTTCTTATGGACTGACTTTATCTTTCTTGCTCAAAAATACGTCGAAAGTTAACTCCTGTAACTTTGTAAAGACTTTAAAGTTCATTTAAAAAAAAAAAAAAAAAACATTCATGCAACTTGACTTATACGTATTTCCTAGGTTCTACGTGATTTTTATAAATTGTCGATTCCTGATCCTTTGCAGGAGATACTTAAAATACTTATGACTTTGATAACTTCGACCCCCCTTATGCAAAGTGAAGGAACAACAAAAAAATATATAAAAAAAAATCACGAATAGCTGACTCGCCAAATGTTAAAAAATATACTCTTAAATATATTTTTCTTCAAATACGTAAAGCCGCATGAAAGAAAAGACCTCAAAAATGTAAAAAAATAAATGTATTTTATCTATTTAAAAATGGTTGCCAAGGTTCAGTTACAGAAAGGAAAAAAAATAATATACTTTGATAGCTTATGTAAAAAGGGTTCATTTAGTCCATACTGAACAATGGGAAGTCTTTACCCATCTCTCTTTGGCTCCTGAACGGCAATGCTGGGGATGTCATCTCTTAGCCTGGACAACGTGTCATATCTTGCAGCACTGGAGTCTTCTCACCGCAGGCAGTGTGGAGAGCGCCCCGTAGCCCCCTCCATCGTGTATTATATACCAGCTGTTCAAACCATATAGGGCATTCTAGTGTAACACAGTTGAATATAGTTCCATATTACGTAAGCTTCTAGAAGCTTCGAGAAGCTTCGGGAAGGATTTAAATATATCCCTCCAACATAAACAGAACTGTGGACTTGTATGTCTTACTATAACATATTTGATAACTAGATGTATTAATTTTAAGGTTTTTACAGGGAGGGAGCGCACATCACGGGGATGACAGGGGAGGGAGCGCACATCACGGGGGTGACAGGGGAGGGAGCGCACATCACGGGGGTGACAGGGGGGGGAGCACACATCACGGGGGTGACAGAGGAGGGAGCACACATCACGGCGGTGACAGGTGTGGGAGCACACATCACGTCGGTGACAGGTGAGGGAGCACAGATCACGGGGGTGTGACAGGGGAGGGAGCACACATCACGGGGGTGACAGGGGAGGGAGCACACATCACGGCGGTGACAGGTGTGGGAGCACACATCACGGGGGTGACAGGTGAGGGAGCACACATCACGGCGGTGACAGGTGAGGGAGCACACATCACGGGGATGACAGGGGAGGGAGCACACATCACGGCGGTGACAGGTGTGGGAGCACACATCACGGGGGTGACAGGTGAGGGAGCACACATCACGGGGGTGACAGGGGAGGGAGCACACATCACGGGGTGACAGAGGAGGGAGCACAGATCATGGGGGTGACAGGGGAGGGGGCGGGTAGCTGACCACGGGGGTGAGAGATGGGGGGAGCGTACAGCACATCACGTAGGGGAGGGGGCGAGCAGCACATAACGTAGGGGAGGGGGCGAGCAGCACATCACGGAGGGGAGGGGGCGGGCACCGATCACGAGAGGGAGGGGCCGGACAGCAGATCGGAGGGAGCGGTGGCACCTTGGCAGATGGAGGGCGGCGGCAGCGGATCGGGAGGTGTGGGGGTGAGGGTGCGGCCAGCAGATACGAGGGGTGGGGGTGCGGGCAGGAGATCGGGGAGACAGGTGGCAGATCGTGGAGGGCAGCGGCGGCAGTGGATCGGGAGGCTTTTCGACGGTTTCATACAGTGCAATGGCAGCGCGGCAACTTCCGGGTCCCATACTCCGGTCTCATAATAGCATGGGACCGGAGCTTGTCGCCCTGCCATTGCACTGTGTACACTCACTGTGCTGGCGTGCTGCAAGGACGACAAGTGAAGCTGATGGGGGCGGTCACCGGCAACAGGTCCACTGTGATTGGAGAAATCGGTCACAAGGCCAATCTTTCCAATCAGAGCTACTGGAGCTGGGGGAGGGTGATCCAGTGAGGTCACCCAGCTCCAGCCAATGGCCAGTGCTACAGCTGCACTGGCCAGGGCTGGATTTCAATGTTTCAGTCACTTTAAATGGTTGGAACATTACAGTGGCTGTGATTGGTTAAGCGGCGTTCTTCAGCCAATCACAGCCTCTGTAGGTCCGGGGAGGAGGCACCACCCCTCCTGAGGTCAGGAACAGGTCCCCTCCTCCCCGAATCTGCGGTTTATGTTAACATATTGCAGTCACCGGAGGCTCCGGTGCCGCGATTCCGCCATGACGGAAAGATCCGTCCTTGGTCGTTAAGGCCCAGGGCACAAGGACGGATCTTTCCGTCCATGGTCGTGAAGGGGTTAATAGTGCTGCTATCATAGGTATTGGATTTTCGTCCTCCAGAGCTTAGTAACTGTTCCAGTAAAGGAGAGCGGAAAGAATTATTTCCTGATAATATTAGTTCCAGGTTAACCCAAGTTGGAGTATTTTTATTTTTTAATAACCAATTGTTGGTTTGTTTTAATAAATTTGAGTAATAATATGCTTGTATATTAGGAAGGCCATATCCTCCATTAATTTTATTTTTAATAATGTATTTTTGGCCACCCTTGCTTTACTATTATTCCAGACATATTTGTTGATCGATTTTTGCAATTTCACTAGGAATTCGTCTGGGATGATGATAGGTAGACATCTAATTGTATATAAAATTTTGGGTAGAATAAACATCTTAGCTACCAATATTCTACCAAGCCATGTCGTTTCGGTTTTGTTGTATGTTGCAAAGTCTTTTTCAATCTGAGTTGTGAGTTTATTCATGTTGAGGATTAAGGTGCTTTTAATATCTTTTGTGAAAGTAATACCTAAGTATTCAATAGCGTCTGTAACCCATTCATAATTAACATTATTTCTAAGATTTTCTTGTGCTGTTGGGATGAGGTTAAGAGCTAGCATTTTTTACTTTTTCTCATTAATTTTAAAGTTTGAAACAATGGAGAATTCTTTCAAAATGTTGTTGGTCTCCTTGATGGAGTTTAATGGGTCGCTAAGAGTCATAATTACACCGTCCGAAAAAAAGACTTATTTTAAAGTTTTCTTTGCCTATGGAAATACCTTTAATTTTTTCATTTGACCTGATACATTCTGCCAAAGGTTCCATAATAAGGGCAAAAAGTAGCGGTGATAATGGACATCCCTGCCGAGTTCCATTGGTTATCATAAAAGATTTCGAAGAGTGGTTGTCTGATTTAATTGTGACTGAGGGGCAGGAATATAGCGCCATGATGGAGTTAATGGATGTGTTGTCAAAGCCAAATTTTTTCAGGGTGTTTTCCAAGAATTCCCACCCCACTCTATCAAATGCTTTCTCAGCGTCAAGCGATAAAAGTAGGGTGGGTGTTCTAGATTTTTTAGCGTATTCAAGAATGTTTAGTAATCTTCTAGTACCGTCTGATGCTTGTCTATTTATAACAAATCCTAATTGGTCTTGATGGATCAATGATGAGAGAATTTCTTTTAATCTTTCGGCTAATATTTTTGAATAAATTTTTACATCTGTATTAATTAGAGAGATGGGTCTATAACTAGTCAATAATTCAGGGTCACTATTTGGTTTAGGGATGAGGGTTATATTTGCCTGGAGCATTTCTGCAGGGAATTCTCTGGTGGAAGCTGCGTGATTAAAAATTATACAGAGGTGAGGTACAAGTAATTGGGAAAAAGTCTTGTAAAATTCATTAGAAAACCCATCTGGCCCTGGGGACTTGTTTATTTTTAGGTTTTTAATTGTTTGTAAAATTTCGGAGTCGGTAATTGGACGATTTAAAATATTTAGTTGATGCTCATTTAGTTTAGGAAGATGGATTTTGTCCAAGAAGTTATTCATTTTGTTGAGGTTATCATTCTGGTCAGAAGGAGTGGAATTGAGGTTATATAGTTTTTTGAAATTACTCACAAATGCTTCTACGATGTCTTTTGGATGGGTATAATAATGGCCATCTGGGTGTTTTATCTTGTGTATCCTATTCCTAATTCTTTTTTGTTTAATTCTACGTGCCATATATTTAGTTGGTTTGTTAACTGATCTATAATGGTTTGTATTTAATATTCTCACATATTTAACATAGTCAGCTAGAAGTAAGTCTCTCAGTTGTATACGCAATTTTATAATGTTGACATGTATTTGTTGGCTGGGCTGGGGTAGTCTTTGCTGTTCTTTTTCTTTTTCTTTTATTTTTTCTTGTATTTTAGACAGATCTGAATTCCTTTGTTTTTTCAGTCTTGAAGAAATTTGAATCAATGCCTCTTTGCACCGCCTTGTTGGCATTCCAAACTGAAAAAGGATTCATAGTTTCTGAGGCGTTTTCGGAGAAATAATTTTTTAAAGATTTTTCAATTTCTTGTTGAAAGTTTGGGTGTTGGAAAATTGCTGGGTTATTTTTCCAGGTGAAATTTAATCTGTCTGGGGGGCCTACTTTAATTGTGCAGAATAAGGGAGAGTGGTCTGAGAAAGTTTTATCCTTAATTTCTATTTTAGTTAGTCTGGAGATTGAAAGGGATTCAGTTAAAAGTAAATCTATTCTAGAAAAGGTTTTGTGGGCTGATGAGTAGAAGGTATATTCCTTAGATGTGGTGTTAAGACATCTGAAGGTGTCCAACAGTTTATGAATTTGAAGCCATTTATATAATGATGGGTGATGTTGTCTTGGATTTGCTGTTGAGTCCATCTTAATATCAGGTATCAAGTTAAAATCGCCTATTAAAAAGAGATCTCCTTGTTTGTGCTTCTGAATTTTTTCCATTAGATTATTAAGAAAAGTAATCTGGCCACTGTTTGGGGCATATACACTTACGATAGTACATAGGTGGTCATTAATTTTACCAATAAGGATAAGGTACCGTCCTTCAGGGTCTTGTATTTCAGATATCAAGGAGAACCTAGTTGAGTTACTGATTATCGCAATAACTCCTGCTTTCTTTTTTTCATTAAGGGCTTTGAAAATATTAGTATAATTCTTATTTACAAATTTAGGGTGATTGTTTCTGGCCAATCTTGTTTCTTGAAGACAGATTATATTTGCTTTACAATTTTTGATTTCCTTCCAAATCATGAATCTTCTATTAGGGCTGTTCATACCTTTAACATTTAGTGATAGAATGTTTATGTCCATTTTGGGTTACAGTTGTTTTGGGGTTTAATTATATTTACATGTTATCCATTAAGTGTTGAAATGGGTTACCAAGGTTTTTAGCTGACCTAATATAAAAGATAAATTTCTGTATTGTATACCAATACTAGTACAATGCGAACGCTTAACAAAACTGCTACAGTTAATTTGTAAATATCTGTAAACAAACAGTAATTTTCTAAAGTATCTTACTTCAGATACTTTATTCAAAATTTAAGGGTTCTTAATTCTGTATCTTGTCGTTCAGTGTCTTTACCTATAAGATACTCAAATAACAGAAAAACAAGAAAAAAAATATTGTTCCAACAAAATAAATCTCTGGGAATTGCCTTTTGTCAGACACTTCCCTCTTGAGGCACTAGTCTATTGCTGTAAAGACTTTAATATAGTACTTTATCTCCAAGTACTAATTGTAGTTTTGTGAAAAATAAAAGGTTATATATAAAATGAAACAACAAATTATGTTACCGTGAGTCACTCATCATGTGAAAATTGGGAAAGACATGTATAACGTTTGCATTATAACCATAACATGAATAGATAAGCTTGTATTATATTTTTAAAGCACAAGATCTCTTGATGAGAAAATAACAGGCCCATCAAAATAAATCAAAGAATTTTTTCACGGCCAAGTCTATGTTGGTCTACATCGTGGATCTGAGTGAGGGGCTTCTCGTTCCTCAAGGGAGCTGACAAAGCGGTGGTCATCTTCAGGAATTGTAATGGGTACTATTTTCCCTCTGAATGAGATCAATAATTTAGTGGGAAAGACCCATCTGTACTGGATTCCATTATCCTGGCAGAAGCTAGTGGTTAAATTGAAAGATTTGCGCATTGCCATGGTCTCTTTGGAGAGGTCAGTGAATACTCTTATTAGCTCAAAGGGCTTCGGGAGATTTTTCATTTTTCTTAATTTTTGCATAAACTCCTCCTTTATATGGTGTGAGATAGCGGGGCCATTGATATGTGACGGATGGTACGTATCTCCCAGAATGCGCACAGAAACATATTAGAGCCCTACATAGTGGTCAGTCCGGAAACCTCCAGGCCGGGTTATGCAGGTGGCTCATGTCCACAGTTCTCATTTAAAAGCTCTTTGTAAAGGCCTGGGTGGGGCAGAGCGTGTTGTGTAAGCTGCAGAGCAGGAAACTGAAGAGAGTTCAGGCCTGCGTGGAACTATAACACAGGTCTGTGGACCCCCGGGAATAGCAAAACGGAATATAGTAAGACCGTCTCCTACGGCAAGCCGTGCCTGTGTGACGGGGAACCATATGGACTGTGAGTACCCGGCTGTGTTCCGGATGACTTTTCCTGTACAGCAACGACATTAAAACTGTTTGGATCAGACTGTTTTGGGTCACTGCCTCATTGTCGTCCTGGGGGACCCCCACCCCGCTACATTATGTTGGAGAATGCGGGCATCGATCCCGCTACCTCTCACACCCCAGAACTCCTACTTCGACCTCAGCCGGGAGGATGCCCTGGACTACAAGAAATTGAAAGGTGAGATCCTTGCACGTCTGGGGGTCAATACCTACGTGAGGGCTCAGCGAGTGTTTTCATGGGCCTATGTGGAGACCTGTCCAGCCAGGTCTCAGGCATATGACTTACTACAACTGGTTAAAAAGTGGTTACAGCCGGAGGTGTTGTCTCCAGCCCAGATGGTGGAAAGGGTGGTGGTCGACCGGTTGGTGCGGACTTTGCCAGTCGCTATTCAACGTTGGGTGGGGCAAGGAGACCCGGGTAACCTGGACCAGGTGGTGAGTTTAGTTGAGCGATATACCGCCACACAGGACTTTATACGAGACTCTGCCCCAGTGCGTCAAGCCCGGCGGCCACAGGACCCTGGCCGAGAGACACGTATGGCACTGGTGAACAACAAAAACAAAGCCCATATTGAGGGGGCAACCCACACTGAGAGCGGCAAAAGACTAGTTCCCCCAGGAATAGTAACAAAAACTGGTGGGGCCACCGCTATGAAGTGCTGGAGATGTCAAGGGCCCGGCCATATCGCCGCTTATTGCCCGTTGATTACGGAGTCCATGGATTGTGGGTACACCCGCCGAATGTCTATGTATGCTAATACGGTGTATGCTGCACGCCCTATTCTTGAACCTCCTCTATGTCATGTGTATGTAAATGGACATCGGGTAGAGGCCCTTTTGGACTCAGGCAGTATAGTGACCCTCGTTCATGGGTCGCTGATCTCGGGGTCGGAGTCCACGGAGAGGGAGGTTGGGATTGTGTGTATACATGGTGAACTCCGCAAATATCCAACAGCAGAGGTATGCCTCTCCACTTCGTGCGGGGACGTGACGCATGTGGTAGGAGTGGTGAAAACCCTACCATATGGGGTAGTAATGGGAAGGGATTTTCCGTTGTTTTGGTACCTGTGGGATAGAAATAATACCTTTTCCCAAGCAAAAATAAATCTGGGTGCGGAGCCCGATGATCCCGAGTCGGTGATACCTGCTGTAGGGATCGCCGACCTTGGGACAGGGGGAGACCCTGACAGGGGTCCACTAGAGGTGTTGGCAGGGGAAAGTGAAGAGACTGTAGCGATCCCGGAGCTGGAAACATCCCGGGAGGACTTCAGGATGGCCCAGCTAAGGGATCCTACTCTCTCCCAGGCGTGGGAGAATGTAAAAGAGGTGAATGGGGTGGCCCAACAACCAGGGGCAGAAGTTGTCTTTCCCCGCATGGCGGTTTATAATGATTTACTCTACTGAATAGACAAAAGCAGGGAAGAGATAGTAGAACAACTGGTCGTGCCACAAACCCATCGTCAGGCAGTGCTTAACATGGCTGACACACACCCCCTGGGGGGACACTTAGGGGCTACCAAGACACAAGAGCGTATTTTACGGAGGTTCTTTTGGCCAGGAGTGTACGCAGATGTACGGAAATTCTGTGAATCCTGCCCGGACTGCCAACTGACCTCGCCCATTGCGAGTTTCCGGAGTCCATTGGTGCCTCTTCCAATTATAGAGGAACCTTTTGAACGGATCGCAATGGATCTGGTAGGGCCCCTGGTAAAATCCGCACGCGGTCATCAACACATATTGGTGGTTGTGGATTACGCCACACGCTATCCAGAGGCCATTCCGCTGCGCCATACCTCCGCGAAGCTTATTGCTCAGGAGTTATTTGCCATATTTTGTCGTCTTGGGTTACCAAAGGAGATCCTTACTGACCAGGGGACCCCATTTATGTCCAAGGTGACAAAAGAATTATGTAAACTGTTGAAAATAAAGCACCTGCGCACATCGCTGTACCATCCGCAAACCGATGGGCTGGTCGAGCGGTACAACAAAACCCTTAAGTCCATGCTTAAAAAAGTGGTTGCCAAGGACGGGAGGGACTGGGACATGCTGTTGCCCTATCTTATGTTTGCGCTCCGAGAGGTGCCGCAAGCATCCACGGGTTTTTCGCCATTCGAGTTGCTTTATGGCAGACACCCTAGGGGCTTGCTGGACGTAGCCAAGGAAACATGGGAACAGGAGCCCACCCCATATAAAAGTGTGATTGAACATGTGGCTCTAATGCAAGACCGCATCGCAGCGGTTTTGCCTATTGTAAAAGAACATCTAACGAGGGCACAAGGGGCGCAAAGGCGCACTTATAACACACGAGCCACCATCAGATCTTTTGATGTAGGGGATCGGGTCTTGGTTTTGGTGCCCACGGCCGAGAGTAAACTGTTGGCCAAATGGCAGGGGCCGTATGAGGTTCGGGAAAAGGTGGGGGAGGTGAACTACCGAATATACCAGCCGGGGAGGAGGAAGTCGGAACAACTGTATCATATTAACTTGCTTAAAGCCTGGAAAGACCGTGACTGTATGGTGACGGGAGTAACACCGGTGGGGCCCTGGGGGGAACCTGCAGTGCCACCCATCCTGGGAAAAGAAGGGAGTGCACACTTAGGCGACACCCTCACTAAACTGCAGCGTCGGGAGGTTCGGAAGTTGGTACAGCAGAACTCGGATGTGTTTTCCAAGATACCCGGCCGTACTTCGGTTATCCAACATGACATTGTCACCGAGCCTCGGGTAAAGGTGCGTATTAAACCGTACCGAGTGCCCGAGGCCCGGAGACAAGCCATTGCAGCAGAGGTGAAACAGATGCTTACCCTAGGGGTGATCGAGGAATCAAAGAGTGACTGGGCTAGTCCCATTGTGCTGATTCCAAAACCCGACGGGTCGCTACGTTTCTGCAATGACTTCCGGAGATTGAATGAGGTTTCCAAGTTTGACCTTTACCCTATGCCCCGGGTGGACGAACTTATTGAACGGTTGGGAAAGGCTCAATATTTCACGACGCTTGACCTTACCAAAGGCTATTGCCAGGTGCCGCTGACAGAGTCAGCCAAGGAAAAAATGGCCTTTATTACACCAGAGGGGCTCTATCACTATGTTGTCTTGCCTTTTGGTTTACATGGAGCCCCGGCTACTTTCCAAAGACTGATGGACATAGTGTTGGAACCCCATCAGAAGTACGCATCCGCCTATCTAGACGACATCATCATCTTCAGTTCCGATTGGCAGACCCACTTGTCCCAGGTCCAGGCCGTCGTTAACTGCCTGCAGGCGGCAGGGTTGACTGCAAACCCAAAGAAATGTGCAATCGGTCAGGAGGAAGCCCGCTATTTGGGGTACGTGATTGGCCGCGGGGTGATCAAACCTCAAGTAAATAAAATAGAGGCCATCCAAAAGTGGCCCAGACCAGTGTCCACTAAACAGGTGAGAGCGTTCCTCGGCATTGTCGGGTATTACCGGCGGTTTATACCGGACTTTGCTGGGAGAACAGCAGCTTTGACTGATCTGCTGAAGGGGAAAAAGGCGGCTATGGTACGCTGGACCCCTCAGGCTGAGGAAGCGTTTCAGTCCATGAAGACTGCCTTGTGTGGTCAACCTGTCCTCATTAGCCCCGATTTCGGTAACACCTTCCTGGTACAAACAGATGCCTCCGAGGTGGGTCTGGGTGCCGTACTCTCGCAAGAGGTGAACGGAACTGAGCATCTGGTTACCTATTTGAGCTGGAAACTGCCCCGGCAGAAAAGAATTATAGCGTAGTGGAGAAGGAGTGCTTGGCTATTAAATGGGACTTGGAGTCCCTGCGCTATTATTTGCTCGGGCGACAGTTTCGGTTGGTAACGGACCACGCGCCCCTCGTCTGGATGAGAAATGCGAAGGAACGGAATGCCCGGGTCACCCGCTGGTTCCTGTCCCTTCAGAATTTCAGTTTTACGGTAGAACATCGGGCCGGTTCGTCCCAGGGCAATGCCGATGCCCTGTCTCGGGCGGCCTGTTTGGGTGCGTCCGTTCATCCCCTCGGGTTTGAACGGAGGGGGGGGGTATGTGAGATAGCGGGGCCATTGATATGTGACGGACGGTACGTATCTCCCAGAATGCGCACAGAAACATATTAGAGCCCTACATAGTGGTTAGTCCGGAAACCTCCAGGCCGGGTTATGCAGGTGGATCATGTCCACAGTTCTCATTTAAAAGCTCTTTGTAAAGGCCTGGGTGGGGCAGAGCGTGTTGTGTAAGCTGCAGAGCAGGAAACTGAAGAGAGTTCAGGCCTGTGTGGAACTATAACACAGGTCTGTGGACCCCCGGGAATAGCAAAACAGAATATAGTAAGACCGTCTCCTACGGCAAGCCGTGCCTGTGTGACGGGGAACCATATGGACTGTGAGTACCCGGCTGTGTTCCGGATGACTTTTCCTGTACAGCAAGGACAATAAAACTGTTTGGATCAGACTGTTTTGGGTCACTGCCTCATTGTCGTCCTGGGGGACTCCCACCCCGCTACAATGGAAAAAATGGATTCTTGCTATGGTATCCCTTGGAGTTTCCTCGGAAATATGTCTGGGTCTCGGGAGTCTGTGTATTCTGTCGATAATAAGTTCTAATTCTTTAACAGAAGGTAATACAGCACATATGATGCTTTTCAAGAATTCGGAAAGTCCTTTCGGGGGTACGGATTCTGGGATGCCTCTTATCTTGACATTGTTTCTACGATTTCGATCTTCCATATCCGCAATCTTGGCTCTTAATTGGCGGATTTCGTTCTTCATTGTTGCTTGCTCCAAGTCTACTGATTGGCTGTTATCCTCAAATTTTTTTATTCTATTTTCATGCTCTGAGAACCTGTTGTTGTTAGAGTCAATGCTGGCTTGCAAAAGCTTGTTTTGATTCTGAAACAGAATATTACATTTTTCGAACATTGTTGCCATTGCGCTTTTCACAAAATTTTCATAGGCGTTTTTATCAGACGAAGCGATATCCTCAAAGTTGATGACATGATTTATTGTATTGCCATTATTATCGTCTGAATGTTCCATTCTAAATTTGTTTTTTGCTGGACTCTGTGTTGGGGATGACTCCGAATCTGATTTATATTCGCCATCCGAATGGGGGTTAGCTATCCTTGATCTGTCCGAATCGGGTTCCTTTCTTTTTTGAGTTTGGTATGTGATGTCCATTGTGCTATCTTCTAAATCTCTTTAGAGCAGGAAAATCACTGTCTGTATAGCGAGAAACTGAGACGGCCTTGATATGTTGAGACACATTGGGAGAGCTAATGCTTCTTGCAGTGTCATCGAGTTGAGTGACTAGTGATACCAGTTTTATCTCCTTTTGTGGTGCAGATTTGCTGCTTGATTGTGCAGATGGTTTCAGTGGGGATTTAGTATTGTTCTGTTTGGTTTGTTGTGTACTTCTTTCCATTTTGCTATTTGTAGTTGGAGTTGGTTTTGACATTTTGTGCTGGTGTAATTACAGTTATAGTATTTGACTATTGTTAGCAATGTTTATTTTAGTCTTGACGGTTCAGTAGCTGAGACCTCTGATTAACTTCAACCTTATGGGAATATGCAGAAATGTCTGTTATTTGTTAATCTTACAAGGAATATGCACTTGTCAGGGCTTTGTTGTTGAATAGGCTATAGACAAGCTGTTTAGGGATCCTGCAGCTCTCCTTGGGTAGTTGTTTTTAACTGAAGTCTGTTATTGATCTTTGTTTATGCTGGTTTGCTGATGCTCACAAATAGTTGGCAGCAAGACCTTTGTCACAGTAGGGTATTATACAGTGAGTTGCAGGCTGAATGCTGCACAGGGTTGCTTTGCAGTACAATAAGTTTTAAAAGCAGTTGTATAGTTTATTATATAGGAGAATCTCCTATTTACAGGGTGATATAAAGTCAGGGCAGCCCTGCCTTCACCACTTAAGCTGGTGTCACACACAGCGACAACGACAATGACGTCGCTGCTACGTCACCATTTTCTGTGACGTTGCAGCGACGTCCCGTCGCTGTCGCTGTGTGTGACATCCAGCAACGACCTGGCCCCTGCTGTGAGGTCGCCGGTCGTTGCTGAATGTCCAGCTTCATTTTTTGGTCGTCGTCGTGTGTGACAGCGAGAGAGCGACGAAATGAAGCGAGCAGAGAGCAGGAGCCGGCGTCTGGCAGCTGCGGTAAGCTGTAACCAGCGTAAACATCGGGTAACCAAGGGAAGACCTTTCCCTGGTTACCCGATATTTACCTTCGTTACCAGCCTCCGCTCTTGCTGCCAGTGCCGGCTCCTGCTCTGTGCACATGTGGCTGCAGTACACATCAGGTAATTAACCCGATGTATACTGTAGCAAGGAGAGCAAGGAGCCAGCGCTAAGCAGTGCGCGCGGCTCCCTGCTCTCTGCACTGTGACATGTAGCTGCAGCACACATCGGGTTAATTAACCCGATGTGTACTGTACCTAGGAGAGCAAGGAGCCAGCGCTAAGCGCGGCTCCCTGCTCTCTGCACATGTAGCACAGCGACGTTATGATCGCTGCTGCTTCTGCTGTGTTTGACAGCTAAGCAGCGATCATAACAGCGACTTACAAGGTCGCTGTTACGTCACCGAAAATGGTGACGTAGCAGCGACGTCGTTGTCGCTGTCGCTTAGTGTGAACCCAGCTTTAGTAGCTTGTTGATTTATTTGTTAATCCCTTTCAAAGATAAAGTTCAGCTCCAGCAAGAATAAAGCTGGGTTTACACACTGCAACATCGCAAAGGACATCGCTGTAACGTCACCGGTTTTGTGACGTAACAGCGACCTCCCTAAGTCTCTGTTGAGTCGCTGGTGAGCTGTCAAACAGGCAAACCTGGCCAACAAGGCAACAGCGATCCGGACCTGCAGAGCGACCTAGCTGGTTGTTGGGGACGTTGATAAGCAGCTTTTTGAAAGGGAAGTTGCTAACAAAGTCGCTGCAAAGTCTTTCACACACTGAAACTTTCTAGCGATGCATGCTGCACAGCGGGAAACAAAGGACCTAGGAATGGTCCTGAATGATTTGTAGCGATCAGCAACTTCACAGCAGGGGCCAGGTCGCTGATGTGTTTCACACACTGCAACATCGCAAACGACATCGCTATTGCGTCACAAAACCGGTGACGTTACAGCGATGTCGTTTGAGATGTTGCAGTGTGTAAACCCAGCTTAAGCAACTTCACCACAGGGGTTAATTAGCATATGCAATGCTGCAGAGATTCTGGCCCTTGCAGTTTGAGAGAAGTGGTGGAGGGGGAGAAATGGAGCTGCGGGGAAAAGGCTCCTGCTCAGCCCAGTTATATCTCCCACTGTGTTAACAGTTATATCCCCTGAATCAGGCCTAGTGTGATAAATTGTGCCCCCCTGGCCCAGGTTTATATGCACTCACCAGTGCTTGTTCTGTGTCCACTGTTCCTCGGGCCTTCTGTGCTGTGATAGTGCCTGCTATATTCTGTGATATCTCAGGCTAGGAGAGCCCGATTTAGATAATTTTGGTACCGAAATGATCCAGAGAAAGTCCTCTTGTGCACTGTGTTGTGTTGTAATGCTAAGGTCCATCCAAGTTGATGTATTTTGTAGCTTTGTTGAGTGAAACACAGAGCAGAGGATTTTCACTTCCTCATCACTCTGCAGCCGGCCACGCCCATTAATCAATATGGCGTTCTTTTATCATCTGCCAAAGTTACACAAAAATCCAGTTAACCCCCCAGGGCGCCCTAATATTTCGGGCATTAACTCACTCACAGCCAATTTGGCCGCATATGTTGACCAAATAATGCAACCGCATGTATTAAGTCTCAAAAGCCACCTCAGAGACTCCTCTCACCTGATAGATATTATCAATGACATTCCATGGAAACATCCTTACCTTTTTGTAAGTATTGATGTATCTGCATTGTACTCTAATATTGCACATGATTTGGGTCTATTTAGTCTTTGGTATTTCCTCAACAGAGACCTCAGAATCCCTGCCTTACAAAAAGAATTTCTCGTTGAAGCAATGAGTTTCATTCTACATAATAATTTTTTTTTACCTTCTCAGATAAGCTGTACCATCAACGCCTCGGTACAGCAATGGGATCTAAAGCAGCATGTTCTTATGCTAATTTATTTATGGGTCTCTTTGAAACTCTCCATATATTAGATGGCCATTATGTTAACATTATAATCGTTTATAGAAGATTTATAGACGATTTGTTTTTAATTTGGGATAATGAACATGGCAATATAGAATCCTTCCTTGGTTCACTCAAAAATAACACTTGGGGTCTTGAATTCACACCCAACCATTGACAATAAGACCATTCACTTTCTTGATTTAACTATCTATCATAAGGATAATAGAATTTTTACCAAAACGTATTTTAAACAAGAAGATGCCAACAGCTACATTAATTATAAGAGTGAACATTATAGGATATGGCTGCAGAACATTCCTATCAATCAATATAAAAGAATAAGGAGAAACTGTACGACAAAGGAAGATTTTAAAACACAAGTAGACATCCTAAGAGACCGTTTCCAAGAAAAAGAATACCCTAAAGCCTTGGTTAAAAAAGCTTACAACGCAACTAGGATTTTTGAACAAAAAGAGCTATTAATCTCCAAAAAATCCCTGCAGTCAGAGAGCAAGATGGATGATTTTAACCACTTGGAAAACATCTTTTCCCTCAATTTTTTTAACCACTTTTAGTAGTGATAATTTCAGGATTAGAAATATATTCGATAAACATTTTGATGTACTTTTAAACTACCCTATTTTGAAGGACATTTTGCCCACTCATCCTGGCATTACTTTTAGGAGAGCCCCTACTATTAAAAATATATTAGCTCTCAGCAGATTAAGAGAGCTTCAGGTAACTAAAACCCTGACCTCTTTGATTGGATCTTTTAGATGTAACACCAAAAACGGTTTATGCTATAAGAGCATATGCCACAAAAGGACATGTTTTTGTTCCCATAAAAAGTCTGAAAATTTCCCTATAAGAGACCACCTAACATGCCTTTCAGAGCATGTTATTTACTTAGTTGACTGTATTTGTGCCAAACAATATGTAGGAAGGACCTGCCAGGCTTTGCACAACAGACTAAATTTGCATAGGCATAATGTAAAAATTCTGTATATGTTACATGGCCTTTCCAAGCACTGTGCCCTGTTTCACAACAAAACAATGTCTTTCAAAATTACTCCCATAGAGCATATTCCAAAAACCATAGAAAAGAATCAATGACACTACCTTGATGCAAAAAACAGTATATAAATTTTATTAAACACTTATATAAACAAGCGGAATTAAAAGGTTCAAGACGTGCTGGTAAGGATACAAAAAATGGTGGAACATGTACCACACTGCTGGCTATATATATAGTAGGCAAATCAGCCTATGGCTGGGAAATCCGTATCATAAGTGGTAACGTTAAAGGAGGCACTCAGTGGTTACCCTTTAGAGTACATAAAGTGCAGCATAATGCAGGGATGTAATTAATGCTAGGCAGAGGGCCAGTAAAAAGTGTCTATTATGCAGAGCCTATCGCTCCAGAATGAAAAAAGGGGGGGAACTCAATTCCACTGCTGCTCGTACCGGTAACCAACAGAGGCATAAGTTTATAAAGGGTTAAGAAGGACACATACCCATAATAGCCAAGTCAGCAAGATAGAGGTGCAGCTCCACAGACCCCAACGCGTTTCGCGAGGGCTTCTTCACAAGGGGGTCGCAAGACTTTGTGAAGAAGCCCTCGCGAAACGCGTGGAGCTGCACCTCACTTATGCCTCTGTTGGTTACCGGTACGGGCAGCAGTGGAATTGAGTTCCCCCCCTTTTTTCATTCTGGAGCGATATGCTCTGCATAATAGGCACTTTTTACTGGCCCTCTGCCTAGCATTAATTACATCCCTGCATTATGCTGCACTTTATGTACTCTATAGGGTAACCACTGAGTGCCTCCTTTAATGTTACCACTTATGACACGGATTTCCCAGCCATAGGCTGATTTGCCTACTATATATATAGCCAGCAGTGTGGTACATGTTCCACCATTTTTTGTATCCTTACCAGCACGTCTTGAACCTTTTAATTGCGCTTGTTTATATAAGTGTTTAATAAAATTTATATACTGTTTTTTGCATCAAGGTAGTGTCATTGACTCTTTTCTATGGTTTTTTGAACATGTTTATGGAGTCTCTACCAGGGATTACGTATCCTTTTTGTCCTGTATTGGGGTTATGGTGATCAGTTGTGACCACCAAAAATTTCCCCCACATGGTCTTGTTCAGATGTTGTTTATATTCATAGAGCATATTCCGCCTAATATACCAAATAGGTTGGAAATGCTAAGTAAAAAAGAGACTTTTTGGATTCATAAACATGACACCTTAAAACCTGCGGGTTTGAATGAAATAACTGATCTCTTCTAGTAACTTGTGGTGTTTTTTTAAAGGATTGTTCTTTTAATCATTATCCCATACATTTGTACTTTTATATTAACTGAAGAGTTTTTTATTTCCCCTTTTTACCCTTTCAGATATATATAATATATATATATATATATATATATATATATATATATATATATATATATATAGTCATATGAAAACGTTTGGGCACCCCTATTAATGTTAACCTTTTTTCTTTATAACAATTTGGGTTTTTGCAACAGCTATTTCAGTTTCATATATCTAATAACTGATGGACTGAGTAATATTTCTGGATTTAAATGAGGTTTATCGTACTAACAGAAAATGTGCAATCCGCATTTAAACAAAATTTGATCGGTGCAAAAGTATGGGCACCTCAACATAAAAGTAACATTAATATTTTGTAGATCCTCCATTTGCAAAAATAACAGCCTCTAGTCGCTTCCTGTAGCTTTTAATGAGTTCCTGGATACTGGATGAAGGTATATTTGACCATTCCTGTTTACAAAACAATTCCAGTTCAGTTAAGTTTGATGGTCGCCGAGCCTGGACAGCACGCTTCAAATCATCCCACAGATTTTCAATGATATTCAGGTCTGGGGACTGGGATGGTCATTCCAGAACATTGTAATTGTTCCTCTGCATGAATGCCTGAGTAGATTTGGAGCGGTGTTTTGGATCATTGTCTTGCTGAAATATCCATCCCCTGCGTAACTTCAACTTCGTCACTGATTCTTGCACATTATTGTCAAGAATCTACTGATACTGAGTTGAATCCATGCGACCCTCAACTTTAACAAGATTCCCGGTGCCGGCATTTGCCACACAGCCCCAAAGCATGATGGAACTTCCACCAAATTTTACTGTGGGTAGCAAGTGCTTTTCTTGGAATGTCGTGTTTTTTTGCCTCCATGCATAACGCCTTTTTGTATGACCAAACAACTCAATCTTTGTTTCATCAGTCCACAGGAGCTTCTTCCAAATGTAACTGGCTTGTCCAAATGTGCTTTTGCATACCTCAGGTGACTCTGTTTGTGGCGTGCTTGCAGAAACGGCTTCTTTCGCATCACTCTCCAATACAGCTTCTCCTTGTGCAACGTGCGCTGTATTGTTGACTGATGCACATTGACACCATCTGCAGCAAGAGAATGCTGCAGGTCTTTGGAGGTGGTCTGTGGATTGTCCTTGACTGTTCTCACCATTCTTCTTTGCCTTTCTGATATTTTTCTTGGCCTGCCACTTCTGGGCTTAACAAGAACTGTACCTGTGTTCTTCCATTTCCTTACTATGTTCCTCACAGTGGAAACTGACAGTTTAAATCTCTGAGACAACTTTTTGTATCCTTCCCCTGAACAACTATGTTGAATAATCTTTGTTTTCAGATCATTTGAGAGTTGTTTTGAGGAGCCCATGATGCCACTCTTCATAGGAGATTCAAATAGGAGAACTACTTGCAAGTGGCCACCTTAAATACTTTTTCTCATGATTGGATACACGTGCCTATGACGTTCAAAGCTCAATGAGGTTACAAAACCAATTTAGTGCTTTAGTAAGTCAGTAAAAAGTAGTTAGGAGTGTTCAAATCAAGAAATTGATAAGGGTGCCCATATTTTTGCACCGGTCAAATTTTGTTTAAATGGAGATTGGACATTTTCTGTTAGTACAATAAACCTCATTTCAATCCAGAAATATTACTCAGCCCATCATTTATTAGATATATTAAACTGAAAAAGCTGTTGCAAAAATTTAGCAGGTTTGATAAGATGCAAATAAGTTAGAGCCTGCAAACTTCAAACAAGAGCAGGATTTATTAACAGATGCATAAATCTTGCAAACCAACAAGTTATGTTGCTCAGTTAAATTTTAATAAATTTTCAACATAAAAGTGTGGGTCAATTATTATTCAACCCCTAGGTTTAATATTTTGTGGAATAACCCTTGTTTGCAATTACAGCTAATAATCGTCTTTTATAAGACCTGATCAGGCCGGCACAGGTCTCTGGAGTTATCTTGGCTCACTCCTCCATGCAGATCTTCTCCAAGTTATCTAGGTTCTTTGGGTGTCTCATGTGGACTTTAATATTGAGCTCCTTCCACAAGTTTTCAATTGGGTTAAGTCAGGAGACTGACTAAGCCACTACAACACCTTGATTTTTTCCCTCTTGAACCAGGCCTTGGTTTTCTTGGCTGTGTGCTTTGGGTCGTTGTCTTGTTGGAAGATGAAATGACAACCCATCTTAAGATCCTTGATGGAGGAGCGGAGGTATTTGGCCAAATTCTCCAGGTAGGCCGTGCTATCCATCTTCCCATGGATGCGGACCAGATGGCCAGGCCCCTTGGCTGAGAAACAGCCCCACAGCATGATGCTGCCACCACCATGCTTGACTGTAGGGTTGGTATTCTTGGGGTCGTATGCAGTGCCATCCAGTCTCCAAACGTCACGTGTGTGGTTGGCACCAAAGATCTCGATCTTGGTCTCATCAGACCAGAGAACCTTGAACCAGTCTGTCTCAGAGTCCTCCAAGTGATCATGAGCAAACTGTAGACGAGCCTTGACATGACGCTTTGAAATTAAAGGTTCCTTTTTTTCACGTCTGGAACGGAGACCACTGCGGTGGAGTACGTTACTTATGGTATTGACTGAAACCAATGTCCCCACTGCCATGAGATCTTCCCGGAGCTCCTTCCTTGTTGTCCTTAGGTTAGCCTTGACTCTTCGGACAAGCCTGGCCTCGGCACGGGTGGAAACTTTCAAAGGCTGTCCAGGCCGTGGAAGGCTAACAGTAGTTCCATAAGCCTTCCACTTCCGGATGATGCTCCCAACAGTGGAGACAGGTAGGCCCAACTCCTTGGAAAGGGTTTTGTACCCCTTGCCAGCCTTGTGACCCTCCACGATCTTGTCTCTGATGGCCTTGGAATGCTCCTTTGTCTTTCCCATGTTGACCAAGTATGAGTGCTGTTCACAAGTTTGGGGAGGGTCTTAATTAGTCAGAAAAGGCTGGAAAAAGAGATAATTAATCCAAACATTTGAAGCTCATTGTTCTTTGTGCCTGAAATACTTCTTAATACTTTAGGGGAACCAAACAGAATTCTTGTGGTTTGAGGGGTTGAATAATAAATGACCCTCTGAATAAACTTTTCACAATTTAAAAAAAAAAAATAAAAAAAGAAATAACATTCTTTTTTGCTGAAGTGCATTTCACACTTCCAGGCTGATCTACAGTCCAAATGTCACAATGCCAAGTTAATTCCGAATGTGTAAACCTGCTAAATCTGCAGGGGGTTGAATACTACTTGTAGGCACTGTATATATATATATATATATATATATATATATATATATATATATACATACATAGAATTTTTTTTTTTAACATAGGATATGCATATTTATATTCATTTTCATATTTATCTTTTTATCCGTATATGCAGTTATACTTATCATTTTTCTATCTATATATATAATTGCCTTATTCTGTCTGTCTGTCTGTCTGTCTGTCTGTCTATCTGTCTGTCTGTCTGTCATGCTCCAAAATTGTGTCCTTACGGTGACACAAAGCTGATTGGCCGCTGGGCTCGCCATGGCCCCGCCCCCCCACACGGATTGGCCGCTCGCCCAGGCTGCGCCCCCACACGGATTGGCCAGCCGCTTGCCCAGGCTCCGCCCCCCCCACAGATTGGCCTCTCGCCCCGGCACCCTGCAGGCATTGGCAATTCAGCCACGCCACGCCCCGCCCCCCTCACGCAATGCACGTTAGCTCTGGCCCCACCCCCTCCCTCCCCCCGCGCATTTCTCTAACTGACACGGCTGTCACGGAGGTGAGTACGGTACTCCCTATCCCCAAACAACCCCCCCCCCCCCCCGGCCCCCGCTCCCAAAGGGGTGGTGTGGATACTCGCATGGTTACAAGCGCTGTCACGGAGGTGAGTACTGTACTCCCTCCCCCTCCCCCGGCCCCCGCTCCCACGGCAGTGGTGGGAGTGGTGTGGATACGTTGGTAACCATGCTCGCATGGTTACAAGCCCATCAAGGTCCTGCTGCGCCGGAAGGTCCACACGCACACACACAAACATACACACACATCAGATCACACTCACACTCACTCTCATACACACCTCACACACACCTCACATCGCATCCACATACTCACGACATCCTGGGATATCGCTTGCTTCTCGGCGGCGAAAATGTGCTGTTGTGATCTTCCAGGACCTGACGGAGGATCACATGGCCAGAAGCATGTGATATCCCCGGATGTTGTGAGTATGAGCGCGTAAGTGCGATATCGTCAGTGTCTGTGTGTGTGAGTGGATACGATCGGGTGTGTGTGAGTGGATGCGATCGGGTGTGTGTGTGAGTGGATGCGATCGGGTGTGTGTGTGAGTGGATGCGATCGGGTGTGTGTGTGAGTGGATGCGATCGGGTGTGTGTGTGAGTGGATGCGATCGGGTGTGTGTGTGAGTGGATGCGATCGGGTGTGTGTGTGAGTGCATGCGATCGGGTGTGTGAGTGTCGGCAGAGGAGCAGGGCGTGCTGGAGGAGGCTGGGAGCAGAGAGGCTGATCATGGGGAAGAGGGAAATGCTGATGCTGAAGGAGGCTGGGATCGGAAGGCTGGGAAGAAGGAGGCTGGGAGGAGAGAGGCTGATCCTAGGGAAGGCTGGGGAGAGGAGGCTGATGCTGAGGGAGGCTGGAAGGAGAGAGGCTGATGCTGAGGGAGGCTGGGACGAGGGAGGCTGATGCTTAGGGAAGCTGATGCTGGAGGAGGCTGGAAGAACAGAGGCTGATGCTGGTAGAGGCTGATGCTTGGTGAAGCTGATGCTGGGGGAGACTGGGAGAGGAAGGCTGATGCTGAGGGAGGCTGGGAGGCGGAGGCTGGGAGGAAGGAGGCTGAGAGGAGAGAGGCTGATCCTTGGGAAGGCTGGGAAAGGGAGGCTGATGCTGAGGGAGGCTGGAAGGAGAGAGCCTGATGCTAGGGACAGAGACGCTGATGCTGGGAGGAGAGAGGCTGATGCTGCGGGCAGAGAGGCTGATGATGCGGGTAGAGAGGCTGATGCTGGCGCAGCATGGCGGATGGAGCACGTTTGGTAATGCGCAGCATGGCGGATGGAGCACGTTTGGGAGTGCGCAGCATGGCGGATGGAGTACGTTTCGGAGTGCGCAGCATAGCGGATGGAGCACGTTTGGGAGTGCGCAGCATGGCGGATGGAGCACGTTTGGGAGTGCGCAGCATGGCGGATGCAGCACGATGGCGAGTGCGGAGTATGGCGGATGGAGCATGTTTGGGAGTGCGCAGCATAGCGGATGGACCACGTTTGGGAGTGCGCAGCATGGCGGATGGAGCACGTTTGAGAGTGCGCAGCATGGGAGATGGAGCACGATGGGAGGTGCGCAGCATAGGGGATGGAGCACGATAGGGAGTGCACTGCATGGGGGATGGAGCACGATGGAGAGTGCCCAGCATGGCGGATGGAGCACGTTTGGGAGTGCGCAGCATGGCGGATGGAGCACGTTTGGGAGTGCGCGGCATGGCGGATGGAGCACGTTTGGGAGTGCGCAGCATGGATGATGGAGCACGATGGGGGGTGCGCAGCATAGGGGATAGAGCACGATGGGGAGTGCGCTGCATGGTGCATGGAGCACGATGGGGAGTGTGGAGTATGGCGGATGGAGCACGTTTGGGAGTGCGCAGCATGGTGGATGGAGCACATTTGGGAGTGCGCAGCATGGCGGATGGAGCACGTTTAGGAGTGCGCAGCATGGGAGATGGAGCACGATGGGGAGTGCGCAGCGTGGCGGATGGAGCACGATGGGGAGTGCGCAGCATGGGGAATGGAGCACGATGGGGAGTGCGCAGCATGGCGGATGGAGCACGTTTGGGAGTGCGCAGCATGGCGGATGGAGCACGTTTGGGAGTGCGCAGGATGGGAGATGTAGCACGATGGGGGGTGCGCAGCATAGAGGATGGAGCACGATGGAGAGTGCACACCTCCCCCCAACACACACACACGCGCGCGCGCGCACTGCACAACACACCACACACACACACTGGAAACCACAAACAACTGCCCTACACAGACACCCACACACAGACAACGCTGCACACACAAATATACGCACATACTGCACATATATATAACAAAAATCATACATGAACTACACAATACGTAAATTCTAGAATACCCGATGCGTAGAATCGGGCCACCTTCTAGTTTATTTATATACATATATATGTGTATATATACGTATTTTTCATTATAAATTAGTGTCATATTTTAAATATATTGGTATAATTTTTCTCTTTGATAGTAACAGTGTATTAGGTTTATCAATTGTCTCCATTCTTCAGCGCATTTCATTTTAAATGTCCTTTGTAATACCCTTTTAGATATCTATTTATGATTCTCTTCATATACTTTATTAATTTATAATTTCTTAAGTTGTAGTATTATATTATATATATTTTTATCATATATATTTTTTCTTTCTATTATATATATTTTTTTTCGTTATAATTTAATTTGGGTCCCCTCTAGTCTCTGCTCTCTTTCTCCCAAGCTTTATACCCACACGGAATGTTTTTTTTTCACCTCTATTCCAGCCAATGTATTTTTTCCCACATTTCTACAGGTCTTTTTTTTCCTCTCTTGCATCGTGAACTCATTTCACCCCGTCCTAGGATGTTTCCTTCTTACATTTTAGCCTCACGCACGCGCAATTTGTTTTTTTCCCACGCTATGAACTCATCTCACCCCTTCCAGCAGGTTTCTTTTGCAGCGGAGTTTTTTCACGCATGCGTAGTGCTTTTTTCTCACACTGATGAACTCTTTTCACCTCTATTACCACACAGGTTGATTTTCTCCTCATCTCTTTATCGCAGTACCTTCACTTTTATTATGAAAAGGTTGCTTTTATATCTCAGGACCCAGCAATTTTTGCGTGTTCCCTTCCTCCCAGGATTAGTATTCATTGTTACACTAACTTTCAGCACAACAGTATAAGGATTTTTCATATATCACATTTATATTTTTTATGTAATATCACATGTTTCCTATGTAATATTCTCCTTTTTATTTTTCATTTTTATTTTTCATTTTTTAGTCTTCATTAAATAAATAATGAACATAAATAATCTTTTTATATATGAAAAATTCATTCTCACCCTATAAACCCCCTATCCCTTTTTTTTACTACCCATTTTCCTTATAACCAAATGTTTCTAGCACTAGTGATTTTAATACCCCTTAGAATATATCTTATCCTTGATTTCGAATAATAGAATAATTGTTTTTTTTGCAAATAATACATGTGTTGTTCTGCCACTATAAATAAAGATACAGTTAGGTCCAGAAATATTTGGACAGTGACACAATTTTCGCGAGTTGGGCTCTGCATGCCACCACATTGGATTTGAAATGAAACCTCTACAACAGAATTCAAGTGCAGATTGTAACGTTTAATTTGAAGGTTTGAACAAAAATATCTCATAGAAATTGTAGGAATTGTACACATTTCTTTACAAACACTCCACATTTTAGGAGGTCAAAAGTAATTGGACAAATAAACCAAACCCAAACAAAATATTTTTATTTTCAATATTTTGTTGCGAATCCTTTGGAGGCAATCACTGCCTTAAGTCTGGAACCCATGGACATCACCAAACGCTGGGTTTCCTCCTTCTTAATGCTTTGCCAGGCCTTTACAGCCGCAGCCTTCAGGTCTTGCTTGTTTGTGGGTCTTTCCGTCTTAAGTCTGGATTTGAGCAAGTGAAATGCATGCTCAATTGGGTTAAGATCTGGTGATTGACTTGGTCATTGCAGAATGTTCCACTTTTTAGCACACATGAACTACTGGGTAGCTTTGGCTGTATGCTTGGGGTCATTGTCCATCTGTACTATGAAGCGCCGTCCGATCAACTTTGCGGCATTTGGCTGAATCTGGGCTGAAAGTATATCCCGGTACACTTCAGAATTCATCCGGCTACTCTTGTCTGCTGTTATGTCATCAATAAACACAAGTGACCCAGTGCCATTGAAAGCCATGCATGCCCATGCCATCACGTTGCCTCCACCATGTTTTACAGAGGATGTGGTGTGCCTTGGATCATGTGCCATTCCCTTTCTTCTCCAAACTTTTTTCTTCCCATCATTCTGGTACAGGTTGATCTTGGTCTCATCTGTCCATAGAATACTTTTCCAGAACTGAGCTGGCTTCATGAGGTGTTTTTCAGCAAATTTAACTCTGGCCTGTCTATTTTTGGAATTGATGAATGGTTTGCATCTAGATGTGAACCCTTTGTATTTACTTTCATGGTGTCTTCTCTTTACTGTTGACTTAGAGACAGATACACCTACTTCACTGAGAGTGTTCTGGACTTCAGTTGATGTTGTGAATGGGTTCTTCTTCACCAAAGAAAGTATGCGGCGATCATCCACCACTGTTGTCATCCGTGGACGCCCAGGCCTTTTTGAGTTCCCAAGCTCACCAGTCAATTCCTTTTTTCTCAGAATGTACCTGACTGTTGATTTTGCTACTCCAAGCATGTCTGCTATCTCTCTGATGGATTTTTTCTTTTTTTTCAGCCTCAGGATGTTCTGCTTCACCTCAATTGAGAGTTCCTTAGACCGCATGTTGTCTGGTCACAGCAACAGCTTCCAAATGCAAAACCACACACCTGTAATCAACCCCAGACCTTTTAACTACTTCATTGATTACAGGTTAACGAGGGAGACGCCTTCAGAGTTAATTGCAGCCCTTAGAGTCCCTTGTCCAATTACTTTTGGTCCCTTGAAAAAGAGGAGGCTATGCATTACAGAGCTATGATTCCTAAACTCTTTCTCCGATTTGGATGTGAAAACTCTCATATTGCAGCTGGGAGTGTGCACTTTCAGCCCATATTATATATATAATTGTATTTCTGAACATGTTTTTGTAAACAGCTAAAATAACAAAACTCGTGTCACTGTCCAAATATTTCTGGCCCTGACTGTATATATATATATATATATATATATATATATATATATATATATATCCTAAATCACATTACTTTTATTGATAGGTGAAAAAAGAATAACAATTCCATCACATTTTCATAATTTTCATTTTTTATTTTTTTATTATTCATTTCAGCAAGATTAACTCTCCACACCACAGCTTTTCACAAATTCACCCTTTTTTCTTTTTGTTTTTCGTTTCTCCTCCTCCCTTTTTTTGTCTCCCTTTCTTGTTTATTCTTTTTTTCTGAATGTTTCTGCCCTCTCCACTTGTCTCTTAGTCATCGGAAAGCTGACGTGATCTTTGTAAATGTGGCTACTTCACTTGTATATATGTATCCCTTGCTTGCAGCATGTGTTATGCTGTTCCTTTTTGGCTTCTGTCCTGATGAAGAAGGCGGAGATGCCTTTGAAATGCCTTGACCTGTGAAAATAAAGAAAAGGAATTCATGATACACCTTGGATTTGTGGTTTTTAGTGCAGCATTTAACCGGAATTCTTTAAACTATTTTTACCTACAGAGATAAGGGAGAAGAACTGAGCTTACTACAGAGATAAGGATGCAGAACCCAGCTTACTACAGAGATAAGGGTGCAGAACCAAGCTTACTACCGAGATAAGGGAGGAGACCCCAGCTTACTACAGAGATAAGGGAGCAGATCCAAGCTTACTACAGAGATAAGGGAGCAGAACAGAGCTTACTACAGAAATAAGGGTGCAGAACCAAGCTTACTACAGAGATAAGGGAACAGGACGGAGCTTACTACATAGATAAGGGAGCAGAATCGAGCTTACTACAGACATATGGGTGCAGAACCGAGCCTACTACAGAGATAAGGGAGCAGAACCAAGCTTACTACAGAGTTAAGGGAGCAGAACAGAGCTTACTACAGAGATAAGGGAGCAGAACAGAGCTTACTACAGAAATAAGGGTGCAGAACCAAGCTTACTACAGAGATAAGGGAGCAGAACCGAGCTTACTACATAGATAAGGGAGCAGAACCGAGCTTACTGCAGACATATGGGTGCAGAACCGAGCCTACTACAGAGATAAGGGAGCAGAACCAAGCTTACTACACAGTTAAGGGAGCAGAACTGAGCTTACTACAGAGATAAGGGAGCAGAACAGAGCTTACTATAGAAATAAGGGTGCAGAACCGAGCGTACTACAGAGATAAGGGAGCAGAACCGAGCTTACTACATAGATAAGGGAGCAGAATTGAGCTTACTACAGAGATATGGAAGCAGAACCGAGCTTACTGCAGGAATGTGGGTGCAGAACCAAGCTTACTACAGAGATAAGGGAGCAGAACCAAGCTTACTACAGAGATAAGGGAGCAGAACTGAGCTTACTACAGAGATAAGGGAGCAGAACCGAGATTACTACAGAGATAAGGGAGCAGAACCGAGCTTACTACAGAGATACGAGATCAGAACTGAGCTTACTACAGAAATAAGGGTGCAGAACTGAGCCTACTATAGAGATACGAGAGCAGAACCGAGCTTTCTACAGAGATACGAGAGCAGAACCAAGTTTACTACAGAGATACAGGAGCAGAACAGAGCTTACTACAGAAATAAGGGTGCAGAACCAAGCTTACTACAGAGATAAGGGAGCAGAACCGAGCTTACTACATAGATAAGGGAGCAGAACCGAGCTTACTACAGACATATGGGTGCAGAACCGAGCCTACTACAGAGATAAGGGAGCAGAACCAAGCTTACTACAGAGTTAAGGGAGCAGAACTGAGCTTACTACAGAGATAAGGGAGCAGAACAGAGCTTACTACAGAGATAAGGGAGCAGAACAGAGCTTACTACAGAAATAAGGGTGCAGAACCAAGCTTACTACAGAGATAAGGGAGCAGAACCGAGCTTACTACATAGATAAGGGAGCAGAACCGAGCTTACTGCAGACATATGGGTGCAGAACCGAGCCTACTACAGAGATAAGGGAGCAGAACCAAGCTTACTACACAGTTAAGGGAGCAGAACTGAGCTTACTACAGAGATAAGGGAGCAGAACAGAGCTTACTATAGAAATAAGGGTGCAGAACCGAGCGTACTACAGAGATAAGGGAGCAGAACCGAGCTTACTACATAGATAAGGGAGCAGAATTGAGCTTACTACAGAGATATGGAAGCAGAACCGAGCTTACTGCAGGAATGTGGGTGCAGAACCAAGCTTACTACAGAGATAAGGGAGCAGAACCAAGCTTACTACAGAGATAAGGGAGCAGAACTGAGCTTACTACAGAGATAAGGGAGCAGAACCGAGATTACTACAGAGATAAGGGAGCAGAACCGAGCTTACTACAGAGATACGAGATCAGAACTGAGCATACTACAGAAATAAGGGTGCAGAACTGAGCCTACTATAGAGATACGAGAGCAGAACCGAGCTTTCTACAGAGATACGAGAGCAGAACCAAGTTTACTACAGAGATACAGGAGCAGAACCGAGCTTACTGTACCCATACAGGAGCAAAATCGTACTTACTCAGTCTACTACATACAAACAGCAACAAGACCCCATGCGTCCTACATAGCTACAGGAACAGAACAAGCCTACTTCATAGACATAGTACCAGAACTAAGCTTACTGCTTAAATATGGTACCATAACAAAAGACGTCTCAGAGGAGATCTCATTTATATGTATAAATACATGTGTGATCACTATAAAGGACTGGTACATGACTTATTTATTCCAAAGACAATACTAAGGACCAGGGGGCATACACTGCGAGTGGAAGAAAAGCGATTCCGGCAGCGAAATAGGAAAGGGTTCTTTACGGTTAGAGCAGGCAGACTGCGGAATGCCCTACCACAAGAGGTAGCAATGGCAGATACTATAACAGCTTTTAAAAACAGCTGGATGATTTCCTTAGTACACACAACATTGTTGGTTAAAAGTGACTTAGGGACAAAATGTAGAATTGGTGGAGGAAGGTTGAACTAGATGGACCTAGGTCTTTTTTCAACCTAAATAACTATGTAACTGAGCTTACTGTATTGATATAGAAGCAAAACCACACTTGCTACATAGATACAGTACCATAACTCAGCTAACTACATGTACAACAATTACAAAACTTATCCTATATTTTCAATGTTAAACTCGAACAGAACACGGCTAGCACATGGACTATACACTGATGCCATCTGTGTGCTGTATGTGTTTTTTACGGCCCCATAGACGTCTATTGGCCCTTGTCATCTGCGCTGCTGGGAAAAAAAACAAATGTCTCCGTAGGGATCACACACGGTCTGTGTAAACACACGGACATGCGAGCAGCACCATAGATTATAATGGATACATGTGGTAACCGTGAAAAAAACGGATACAACACATACCACATACACAGACATGTGAAGGAGGTCATAAGGTGGTCACATAGCTACGTCACAGTGCACGGGTTAATTTCACTTTTCTTTTCATAAACATGGAAAGACAAATGAAATTCCCTAACACATATGTGAATGAGCCCTTAGGGCCTGTGCCCACAATCAGTATCAGCAGCGTCTTGGACGCAAAGTGTTTTCACGGAGTCCAAAATGCTGTGTTATACAGTACAAGCACAGTGGATGGATTTATAGGAATCTCCGGCCCCCTGGGCTTCTTTTAGATGCTCCATTAGCTGTCATGTTGCACTGCTTTCCTATCCTCAGCATGTGAAATTATTCCAACAGCGATGCTAGTGCTCTGAGCGGGAGAATACAGAGAACATCCGCTGACAGTCACTCTGTTGGTGCGCACCGACAGCATGATCTCCTGCCCAGGAGACTAGCGTCTCCACCAGAGAAAGTACGCTGTGTCCAGACCATGAGGATACCTGATGGTGGGCACGGACAGCGCGATCTCCCGCCCAGGAGATTAGCGTCTCCACCAACGAAAGTACGCTGCAGCCATACAACCATATAGATTTAGTGTTGTGCCCTAAAGATATGTTTTACACATACACAATACACTATAAGGCTACGTGCCCACAGTCTAGACATACTGTGTCCTGGACACAGCATTTCCTCACCTGCAGGGCCACAAGTGCTCTCCGCAGGGACCACAGCTGCCTGTGCCCACAGTCAGGGTTCGGGCTGCTGTGTCTCTTTCTTCGGTTCTCTCTGTGGAGACACTTGTGGCTACGCAGCAATAAATTGACATGCCAGGGCTCAGGAAGCCGCACCACAGTTTAGTTTTCAAAGTGGGCTGTGCACGCACAGTGGGCATAGGATTTCTAAAAATCCCATCCACTGCGCCTTTACAATGCAGCGAAAACACTCTGAATCCAAAACGCTGTGAACACTGATGGTGGGCACGCAGCCTTACATACAGGCATCTTACAAACATACACAACCCCAGAAACACGGACTGTAAACATACAGTACAGAAATGTGAACACATATACAGACATGTACTCCCACATGGCATAGACGTGCACACACAGCATACAGCCATATACACGTACACACAGCGTACAGCCGTATCCACCTACACACAGTGTACAGCCATATAGACGTACACACAGGGTACAGCTGTCTATGCGTACACACAGCGAATGGCCGTATACACGTACACACAGGGTACAGCCGAATACACGTACACACAGCGTATAGCTGTATACACGTACACACAACATACAGCCGTATACACATGCACACAGAGTACAGCCGTACACACAGCGTACAGTCGTATACACATACACACAGCGTACAGCCGTATACACATACACACAGCGTACAGCTGTATACACGTACACACATACAAATACAGACACATACATACACAGCTATAGTCACATAGACGCGTATACATATTTTTAAACATTCACATACAAATAAACATACATATAGACAGACACAATCCTATACACACATACTAGGGGGCTTTTACTGTTGGTGATGGTGGACACTTCTTCTCTTGTCTCCCATGCGGCCCACAGACTTGTTTAATGGTAAATCCTTGTAGGTTAAAGGACCTGTGGTGACATCATGCCCATGTGATCAGAAGGGATGGGGCCTCAGGAATATATCTGATACTAGAAAGAAACTCCACGTGGTCCTGGAGTTGTTTATAATAGAAGCGGGCGTCTGAGGTAAGACCTCCAGATGGAGGGTGCAGGGGGGCACAGGGGGAGAGGGGTGTGAAGCCTGCATGATTATAGTGGACGGGAGGAAACATGGCCACGCCCACTAACCAAGGCGGTCACGCCCACTACACAGGCAGGTCCTTCTAGCCACTGGGATGTAGTCACAACCCTTGTCTGATGCTTTTCTTCTGCGGCGGGACGAAGGTAGCGCGCGTTGCATGACGCGGCCGTGTTTCCTGTAATATGCGGGTAGTCTGCACCTGTAATGTGTCAGTGCCCGCCGGTCCGGCCACATCACAGTACGGGAGACACGGCCGCACGCAATTCACTATGTGAGGCCATGTGAGTTATAATGACATCATGCAGCAGGCGGGCAGCCCTCTACAATAGCTGGGAGAGCAGCCTGGGGGGCGATTGCCCCTCTGCCTCCCGGCCCAGCCCACCCCTGTTCTGCCTCATGTTCAGAATATTCTATTTTGGGGAATTAATCACCAATGTCCAATATTATTTATATACACTTCGATCAAACTTAACAAACACCACTTGGCATCGGAGATAACCAACCAAGAAGACGTGAATCAACACCAAATTACTAGCAAATCTTGAATATTTTATTTCTTATTTTTAGTAAATTCATTTAATAAATATACAAACAAGAGAGCCACCTGGGGGGCACATGATTCCAGATTAATCTAAATATAATATCCCGTCCACTGTTCAACATCATAGAGAGTGACTATGTATCATATCCATAGGACAAAATACTACATAACACATGTCAACAAATCTCCTACCGACATGACTTAAAGGGACTAAAAGATGCCGGAACGCGGCATGAATCACCACTGTCAATTATTGACCTATCATAACACGTAACACATATAGTATTCGTATTCTATTCAGAGATATAAATATTTAACATGTATATATTCAATGGTATATCCCTGTCACCGCTCCAGCATCCAGTCCCTAAATCATGATGCCTGCTGGGATAAATTAATGACATATATATAATAATATCTTAAGGGATTGATTTACAAATGTTTCCCATTTTGTTTCCCAGCTCTATGGATAGACATAAATAAATGCATAGTAGTTGTCATTGTCCCAGACTATGTATATTAAGGCGTCCTTTATCTCCACCTGACAATCGAGTGAGTCATAGATTAACACACGGCCCGCCCGACTATAGAGACACAGTCACTTAGAAGTACAACAATACAATGATTAACATATCTCACAAGGACAAGATTACTTACATTAATGAATGAGTTTCCTGGCCATGCGTCTCGCCACCCCTGAGGTACGTTACGCCGCTCGCTTTATTGCTTTGATAAAGCGAGCGGCGAAATGTTGTGCAGCAAGTTGTTAACCCCTCCGTTGGCGGTGATGCTGGCCCTGGGACCCGTTGGGGAGGCTGGCGATGCAGGGAGATGGGCGACCGCAGGGTGCTGATGTACTCACTATTAGTGAGCTCCCAGTATGGAGTGTCTGCCTGCTCCTGTTCTCTCTGTGCGGGGATCGGGCCCAGCCGGAGTTTCCCGTGCCGGCTACGACCGACACTCTCTGCACTGGGGAACCCCGCTGTGTCGTGGCCTGCTCGGCTGCCTTGCAGCTGCAGCCCCGCGGTGCCTCAGCCGAGGCCTGGGTTTTGGGAGCGGCCAGTGTGACACCCTGGACTAGCCAGGTAGTCACATACATACCAACACACACACACCCCCACCCTAGACAGTTACAACAGTCAACCAAAAATCCTTGTTGCCTCCCTCCAGGGTCTGATGTCCACACCAGGTAGGGCGGAGCCAGGCGGTTGGCCCCACCGAGGAGTTCACAGGCCTGGAGGCGGGAAAAGTGTCAGTTCAGTCTTGGAGGTGAAAGTGAGAGGAGTAAACACTTGGGTGTCTGGGTTGGAGCCCAGGCACTGACAGCAAGGTTGGCAGACGGTGGTGGCCGTCTGCAGGAGTTAGTGGAACTCCGCAGAGCCGTAAGGACCGGGGTCGGGTGTCGGCCCGCCGGTACCGGACCGGGAACGGAGTGAAGCTAAGCACACAGGCAGGGCCATCGGACCCCGACCAGGCTTGGAGCCGCCGTCAATAGTCAAATCCGAATGTGACAGGAACCCTAGGGGTTTCCCAACTACCAAGTCCCGATTGAAGGCATCTGTCCACCCAGAGAGGATATACAGCCACCGCCACAGGCTAGAGATCCAAGGGTCAGCGCCTGCGGGCAAAACGGGCTCCTACAGCACCTATACGCCGGGGAGCGGACTTTTATGATCCGGAACCATGGAAGACCACCACAAATCATTGGCAAAAGGTGACAAGAGCATTGGCAACTAATCTGGCCGCCATCCCCTTACTAACCATCACAACTAGAAGTAGCCGAGGGGTGAACTAACATCCTGTGCACCGCGAACCCAGCCGGAGAACTAACTATCCTAAAGGTAGGAAAGATGAATAACTCTCTACCTCAGAAAATAGACAAGAATAGCTAGCCCCCCACATTCAAAGACTGCGGTGATATAGGAAAAATACAATACACAGGTAGATGACAGGATTAGCAAAAGGTGAGGCCCCCGCTGACTAAAATAGGAAAGGACAGGAAAGGGACTGATGGTGGCCAGAGAAAAACCCTGCAAAATACCAACTTCCTGATAGTACAAAAAAGCCCTCAGATCGCACGATCTGAACTCCGTCCTATACGAGGTGCCCTTGTCATACCAATGAACAGAAAACAAGAATTATAACAAAGTCAACAAGCCACAAACACATGGACCCAAAGGAGCTATACTCCACACAGAACTGAGGGAGTTTCTCAACAATCCACTGAGGGGGAAAATCCCTGCAAGCAAATAAACTGAAACCAACCACAGCAAATGACAAACCCAGATAAACAAAAGAACCAGACAATAAATAAAGAGCGAGCACTTATCTGGGGAAGATGTGGTGTAGAGCAGGATTCAGCAGGCTGGAGATACGAAGAACAACTGACATCCGGCAACAGCCTGCAATCAGACCAGGATTTAAATAAGCAGAGAGTTAGCAAAGGAAACACCCACTGCACAACACACCTGGTCCAAGTCCAATCCATTCCTGGCCACCAGAGGGAGCCTCCCAGCAGCCAAAACATAACTAACATTCACAACAGCGGACTACCGGTGGGCAACCACAGGAGTCAAGAACTTTCTCAAAGGTGCAGGGAAAGACAGCCACCATCAGCCGTCCGGGGAGAGCACAACAACAACACTGCAGCCGGCTGCGGGACCCGTCCATCCGGCCGTTTTGGTTTACCAGAGACTTTGTCAGTGATTGTCTGAGTGAGTACACCAGTGCCATCCGGCACCGCGCCGCACAGTCTCTGCACCCCAGCCATCCAGCCTCCTCATCACACCATCGGGCCCTGGGATCACCAACCCCTACCCACGGAGGGGACAACATCTCAGCTGCACCGTACCATCTCTCACGGGATCCCCGTTATCAGCAGCGGTGGTGCCATCATCACCACGACCCGTGGGTGGCGTCACGAACAATCTCCCTAACCAAACCACCCCCCTTTTCACTCACGGGTGAGGAGCGCTGCTCGAGTCCCCGGGTCCGGTCCGCCGCTTGAGCCACCGAGCAGCAGCAGCAGAAGCCCGGACCCGAGCGTGGCGAGCGCGTCCCCTCTGCCCGCGACAACTTGGCGTCTGCGAACAGGATAGAATCGATCTACTTACCAGTAGAAGTGCGCCTTGTAGTCTCCGCTGGCGGTGTCCGGCTGAAAAATTGAAAGCGCCGCCATCTTTGGCGTGAAAATCTACCGCTCAAGCGTCTTCCCTGAGCAGGGGAGGGCCGAAAGCAAAGCCCCGCCCCCAACAAGCGGAAGTGCTAGAAAGAACCAAGGGGGGGGCGGGTGAAAGCCTGGCAAATGCAGCCGAGGGCATAAAAAGCGGGAACGCCAGGACTCTGCAACATATCTTGTTCCTGGAAGTCTGCCAGCAAGCATGTCCGTTCCGTCCGCTGATGCCGAGATTCCCAAGCCCACGCCAGGAACGGTAGCGTGGGTGGAAGCCCGGACCGCACAAATGTGCTGCCGCCTTCAAACCCAGGTCCGGTTCTTGATGGAGCGCTGGGTGGCCGAGATGGAGGAAGTGGCGGCGGCCGTGCGGAGACGCGAGGTGGAGGCAGTGTTGGAGGAGCGGGTAAGTGACCCACGCCCCTGTGTCCAAGAAGGACCGGCCGCTGCGGCTGAGGGGCCCGGCCTGCGTCCGCTCACCCTCCTGCCTCCCCCGCCATCCGTACTGGTTGCTGTTGCCCCTCTGCTCGGTCAGCTACCCCCAACATTGGTAGCGGAATCTAGCCTGTCCACCCTAGAGGACCGGCCTGGGGGCGTTGTCCGGGAACGGCCAGTATCCCTCCCGCTGCAATGGAAGACCCCGCGGGAAGTGGCCGTCCGCGACGAGAAACCGTCGGCCCCGGAAGTGACCGCATCCGAGACCGTCCCGGCTCCGGCAGTCTGCCGGGCCGTGGAAGAACCGGCCGCTGCGGGCCCGAAGGCCCAACCGGTGAGGCCAGCTGTCCCTGAGTCCCACGCCTCGGCTGAGGCTGCGCCAGGCCGCCACTGCAAAGCAGCAGTTCAGGCCACGTCACCACAGGACCCCCACAAGAGAGTACCGGTCGTGGTCGGTGTGGGTGCGGTCCAGCCGGGCCCGACCCGAGCGCCGGGGTCTGCCAATGCCCCTTATTGGGACAGGGAACCAAGCCAGTTGGGCCGAGAGATTGCCGCCAGGGAGCAGCAGAGGGCCGAAGTGATGGCACGAGTGATTAAGGAGAAGGATGCACTCCGCCATGCCACCTTTCGGGTGCGGGGCCTGGTGTACGAGGGCCAAGTCCGGCAGTTTGACACGCGAAGGGGGTTCGGTTTCATCTACGAGCCAGGCCTGGAGGCCAAAGTGTTTGTGGACCACCGCGATGTAAACTCACACCTCCCCACGGGCCACCCAGGTTGTGATCTGTTGCCGGGCGACCTGGTAACCTACACCCGACACTGCGGGGAGAGGGGCTGGTTCGCCCTAGACGTTAAGCAAAGAGAGAGCCGCAGTGTGCAGATGCGGCCCCAGCCCCCTCCTCCACCGAGCAGTCCGGATATCGAGCTGGAGGAGGTCCTGGATGAGTGCAACCTCAAATAGTGGCTGCGGTCCCCCGTTGCAACCAAGTTGTCCCCGTTGGGACCCTCAGCAGTTTGAATGAATGAATCCGAATCAACCAAAGTTTTCACCTGATTGTCAACTGTGATTATCCCGGCCGTTGCCGGCAAGTTGTCCCCGGAGGGACCCTATGTGTTTTACCGTCCACATGAGGAACTGCTCATGGACATGGCCGAGAACTGGCAGGTCACCCACGAACTTGTGGGCCTGTAAATAATGTTGTGGGCTGGTTTCCGTCCGTGCCGCCTCCGGAGAGGCAGATTGGAGAAAGGGCCCGCAGCAGAGCAAGCTGGGGCCTGGCCACCACCTGGACCGGTAGCCATCCTCCGGGGGTCAGGGGTCCACCTAGACGTGGGGTCCCCTGAAGTGACAGCCGAGTGCGAGACACCGTACCCGTTCCTGCTCGGGTAACCTGGATCAGGACTGGGGTAAAGGGGTGCTGCCCATTTCTTAGGGGCAGCATCAAGGATCAGGTTATTTAAATGCTTGTTGCCTCCCTCCAGGGTCTGATGTCCACACCAGGTGGGGAAGAGCCAGGCGGTTGGCCCCACCCACCGAGGAGTTCACAGGCTTGGAGGCGGGAAAAGTGTCAGTTCAGTCTTGGAGGTGAAAGTGAGAGGACTAAACACTTAGGTGTTTGGGTTGGAGCCCAGGCACTGACAGCAAGGTTGGCAGATGGTGGTGGCCGTCTGCAGGAGTTAGTGGAACTCCGCAGAGCCATAAGGACCGGGGTCTGGCGTCGGCCCGCCGGTACTGGACCGGGGAACGGAGTGAAGCTAAGCCCACAGGCAGGGCCATCGGATCCCGACCAGGCTTGGAGCCGCTGTCAATAGTCAAATCCGAATGTGACAGGAACCCTAGGGGTTTCCCAACTACCAAGTCCCGATTAAAGGGAACCGTCCACCCAGAGAGGATATACAGCCACCGCCACAGGCTAGAGATCCAAGGGCCAATCTCCCTAACCAAACCCCCCTTTTTTCACTCACGGGTGAGGAGCGCTGCTCGAGTCCCCGGGTCCGGTCCACCGCTCGAGCCACTGAGCAGCAGCAGCAGAAGCCCCGGACCTGAGCGTGGTGAGCGCGTCCCCTTTGCTCGCTGTGCCGCCTTCCAGTCAGCAGCCACTTTCATCTTGGCCAGGCAGATTGCCGGGGCCGTGGCCGACTGGGGCGCGGCCGTTTCCGGGACCGGCGGGTTCAAGGCGGAACAGGGCATCCTCCAGAGGTTGATCTTTCGTGGAGCCGGGGTTGGTGCCGGGGCGGTGACGGGCTGGCTGTTGGCGGCTTCCTCGAACTGGTCCTCACGGGCTGGTGGGATGGATTCCGCTGCCGGTGTTGATGGAAGCGGACCGAGCGGGGGGTCAGCAGCAACCGGTACAGACGTTGAGAGAGGCAATATAGAGGGCAGGGGCAGACCGGGTCCCTCAACCTGGTCGGCCGGTCCCTCAAGGATATAGGGGCGTGGGTCGCTCACCTGCTTCTCTAAAGTTGCCTCCACTTCGCGTGCCCGGACGGCCGCAGCCAGCTTCTCCATCTCGACCATCCACCGCTCCATTATAAAGCGCGTCTGCGCCTGGATCCGGCGACACATCCGCACAGTCTGGGCTTCCACCCATGCCGCTGTTCCAGGCACGGTCTCCTATACTCCGGGCTTGTTGGACGGGTTAGCCATGTCGCTCTCAAGGGGTCCAGGAACCAGAAGGTTGGCAGAGTCCTGGAGTCCCTGCCCTTTATCTGCTCGGTCACATGTCACAGAATTTTCACCCGCCCCCCTTGGTCTTTTCTTGGCACTCTTCTCTCTGGCCGGTACGTTTCGTTTTGCGACTTCCGGCTTTCTTTTCGGCCGAGTTCCCAGGAGGCGAGGATTCAGCTTTGCGCCTTTTCTCGGGGAAGGAGACGCCGGGCGGGAATTTTCATGCCAAAAGATGGCGGCAAGATGGCGTTTTCTGGGAATTTCGCAACGGATCACCACTGACTTCAATACAAGATGCACTTCCACAAGGTAAGTGGATGGGTAAGTATCCTATTCGTGATGCCAGAAATTTGAGGTGTACAGCCCCGCTCTTGGCAGCCGAACTGCTCAGATCCAGCCCTTCTGTGGGTGCCTCAAGGGTCTCTGGACCCGAGGGCCTCATGGTCACTTCAAATGAAAAGGGGCAGTGATGGGATGGTGGATTTAGGACGTATATGTACGGGCTGAGCCGTACGGAGTTCGTGATGCCACCCATGGTGTGTGGTGATATTGGACACCACCGCTGCAGTTACATCTACCCAGGGGAGATGTTGTGCAGCAAGTTGTTCACCCCTCCGTGGGCAGGGATGGTGGCCCCGTGACCTGTTGGGGAGGCTGGCAATGCAGGGAGATGGGCGACCGCAGGGTGCTGATGTACTCACTATTAGAAACACACACGAGTCTCTGGTAAACCAAAGGGATGATAGTTGGTGCCCGCAGCCGGCTGCGTTCGGGTTCCCCCACCCGGCTGGTGGTCTCTGTCTTTCTCCTGCACCTGTGTAAGATTATGGACTGCCTGTGATTGCAACTTCAGGAGTCCACTCTCGGCTTGTGGTTGCCTAAGGAGCCCTTTGCTCGCAGACACTGGCCTCTGGGATATCTGAGCTGTGGCGGTGGCCTTTTATCCCCCTCGGTGGGCTGTTGCCTTCAGTCGGGACTTTGGGTGGGACAGGACCTCTAGTCCTGGCCGCAATCAGTTAATTAGCTAGTCCCCAGTTGCTTCTAGACCTAGCTTCAGGGTCTGAGTACCCCCCTTTGTGCTCCAATTTCCGAGTCGGTTCCCCGGGTCGGTACCGGCGGGCCACTACCCTGTTCCGGTCCACCTCGGTTCCACTGAGCCGTCTTCCCGGCTCCTGCAGACAGAGACCACCGTCTGCCTCCTAGCCAAAGGCACCAGGGCTTCCACCCTGGTACCTGTCAGTTTTCCTTTAGGCCCAGACACAGGCCTGACCTCCACTCTCACTGAACTCTGAAACTGATCTGTTTGAAGTGCTCTGACTTTTCTCCGCCTGGAGCTGTCTAAAACTCCTAGGTGGGCGACTTCCAACCGCCTGGTTCCGCCCTCTAGTGTGTCTACCAAGCCCATTGGGGGTGACTAGGGTTTTGTGGTTTGCTGTGTGTTACTTGTGAGGGAAGGGTGTAATGCGGGGCCCTATATGTGACTACCTGGCCCGGCCAGGGCGTCACATATATATTCTGGTTCCCCTTTCCAGCGGTATGATTCTAGCCTGTGCGCATGCGCCTCCAAGATGTGAGCCTGGACTTCTGAAAGAGCAATATATGGATCGACACGAGCGTGCCTCTGGCTTCCAGTTTGTGACACACAGCGTGCGGTCTATCGCTGATAGTGGAAGTCATTTTTATGTGGCAGCATCACATCAGGGCGCATGCATCGTATGAGGCTTTTTCCAGCACACGTCACCATTAGGATGCAGTCTTATTGGTTAAGGGGGGTTTTTACAGCGCACTTTCTTCTCACTCTGACACACACCCTGAAGGTTTAACAAAACAAACGTCACATCGGGATGAGGGACCGTTCAGCTTTTTTGTTATCACAGTGAGGTAGTTATTAGGCTTAGATTTATGCTGTCTTTATTTGTCCTTGGATGTATTTGGCCTTGGTGCCATACATGATAATGGAGATTAATTGCTTCTATAACTATAAGGAATCGTGATATTGACATTTGATGTGTTATACTTTGCTGCCATCTTGTGGACATAATATAGAATACAGGATGAAATAATTATTAATGCAGTCAGTATTGGTATTATTTATTACATTGGGTATTTTTTTGCACAAGCACTAGTCACTTTGGTCTATATACATCTTATTTACATTTGTATTTACTTAGTAGAATATTATTTATTTTTTTGGATGGTATATAGTCTTTGGTGTCCTGGTATATTTTCTATATTTGCACTGATGATTTTACTATTTAAACATGGCATTTATATATTATTATACTGGTATATGCAATTATTTATACAATTTATTTTGCAAAGGTTATAATATTCTATTTATACTGTCTGATCTATGCTTTTCCCTATATGCTGCATGGTCCCCCATATGCGTTTTCTGTACATTCTCTCTTTTTTATGTTTTTAAAATTTTTCAACAAAAAAAATATTTTAATGTTACTTATTTTTGCTTCTATATATGTGGATCTACTTTAATCTGCCATTGGTTTTATTATTGTTGAGTTTGGAGAGCTCTGAGGCATAGGGAGGAATTTCTTTCCCCTATATTGATTACATGACCATTTCTTGTTTGTATTAAGTCACTTTCTGTGTCTGAATTGTCATATCACTGGCCCAAAGTCATGTAACCCTTTCAATACCGCCCTTTGGTGCCTAATTCGATGCCAATTTTTGTGCAGTGTTATCAATTTTGTTGCAGCTTTAAAGGGCATTCACATCAGAGACGCTCGCTGCATTGTATTTTATTATTGTGATTTTTATTTTTGCTGTTAAACCTGTAAAAAAAAAACAAAACTAAAAAATAATCTGTGGAATAAGAAATTAACTTCAGTCCTGAGTAAGAAACTGGTCAAATAAGAAAACACCTTCAGCATTGTCAGCTTCTTCACATTGTATTTAAAAGTGGTGCTGTTGCCCATAGCAACCAATCAAGTCATTTTCTACATGGCTTTGGAAAAATGACAGACGGCTCTGATTGGTTGCAATGGGAAATTTCTCCACTTGTACTTAATGAAGATAATCTTAGAATCCAGCTCAAAACATACAAGGTTTCATTATTTCTTGTTTATTTGAAGTGCATAATAACCGCTTTATATAAAAAAAGAAATAAAGCTTTTTTTTCTTGCACTTGTTATTAATACCATTATACAAAGGTGCATCTCAATAAATTAAAATATAATGAAAAAGTTATTTTATTTCAGTAATTCAATACAACAAAGGAAACGCATATATTATATAGAGTCATTACATACAGAGTGATCTATTTCAAGTGTTTATTTTTGTTAGTGTTGATGATTATGGCTTACAGCCAATGAAAGCCCAAAAGTCCTTATTTCAGAAATTAGAATATTATATAAGACCAACTAGTCATTGCTAAAGAAGCTGGCTGTTCACAGAGTGCTGTATCCAAGCATATTAATGGAATGTTGAGTGGAAGGAAAACGTGTGGTAAAAAAAGGTGCACAAGTAAATGAGATAACCGCAGCTTTGATAGGATTGTTAGGAAAAGGTTATTCAAAATTTTGGGGTAGATTCACAAGGAGTACATGGAGTAAAGGGGGCTTTACACGCTACGATATCGATAATGTTTTATCGTCGGGGTCACGTCGTTAGTGACGCACATCCGGCGTCATTAACGATATTGCAGCGTGTGACACTTATGTGCTACCTAAAACGATCGCAAAAGCAGCCAAAATCGTTTGCCGCGGAGAGGTCATCCTAAAACAAAAAATCATTTACCTCTCATTAGGGATGTTGTTCTTCGTTCCTGCGGCAGCACACATCGCTGTGTGTGACACCGCAGGAGCGAGGAACATCTCCTTACCTGCCTCCATCAGCAATGCGGAAGGAGGAGGTGGGCGGGATGTTTACGTCCCGCTCATCTCCGCCCCTCCGCTTCTATTGGCCGCCTGCCGTGTGACGTCGCTGTGACACCGCACGACCCACCCCCTTAGAAAGGTGGCTTGCCGGCCAAAGCGACGTCACAGGGCAGGTAAGCTGTGTGACGGGGAGCGCAATTTTGTGCGCGACGGGGAGCGATATGCTCGTGTCGCACAAACGATGGGGGCGGGTACGCACGCTAGTGATATCGGTACCGATGATGCTACCGTGTAAAGCTCCCTTTAGTGTTTCAAGAGCCATCACACACAGATGTATCAAGGACATGGTCTACAAGTGTCGCATTCCTTGTGTCAAGCCACTCATGACCAATAAACAACACCAAAAGTGTCTTACCTGGGCCAAGGAGAAAAAGAACTGGACTGTTCCTCAGTGGTCCAAGGTGTTGTTTTCATGTGAAAGTAAATTTTGCATTTCATTTGGAAATCAAGGTCCCAGAGTCTGGAGGAAGAGTGGAGAGGTCACAATCCAAGCTGCTTGAGGTTTACTGTGAAGTTTCCACAATCAGTGATGGTTTGGGGAACCATGTCATCTGCTGGTGTAGGTCCACATGATTTATCAAGACCAAAGTCAGTGCAGCCATCTGTAGGGGGATCAGGGCTGCTGCAGAGGTAGCCGGCACACTGAAGGGTTATATTTAATGTATTCAAATGTATGGTATAATGTGTAATGTGTAAATAGCAACCAGGTGGCAATGTGTCTGAGAACAGAAGTCCTGGCACCTGGGTAGGCAGTTTAGGAATGAAGCAAGAAAAGGAGAATAAGGAATATATAAAGGACAATATAACGGAGGAGGTAGGGTAGGAGAGTCCTCAGGAGGAGATTCGGAGAAGAAGCCCAAATCGAAAAACTTTAATTATCTATCCTAAGGGTCACTTCTGTGATCGCAGACACGCAGGATCCTGCAAGTAGAGGATTGTGTAACTGCATCCCAAGAATCAGGGTATAGTCCAGTCGGTCGGGGAGGCATCAGTTTTTTTGGATACAAATACTCTAAGAAATCCCTTGCGACACCAAAAGTCAGTGGGCCCTTGTCTGAGAAGGGTAGGTCCTGGCCTAATAACGGATGGAGGAGTGCTGTCGTACATAGCCTGTCCAAAGCGCAAGTTAATACCTGTGGGTGGGACAGATAGACTTATGGACTATTTGAATCGGTTTGTGCAGCGTGACGTCAGACAGGGGAATGAGGAGCCTAGCGGTGTCTTATGGAGCCCAGGTGCGAGGAAAGCAGTAGACCATTAAATTGTATTGTAAGGTGGAGCCTGGAGGGAACCCCATCGGGACCAAGAACAGTGCCTGTGTAGTGCAGATGAAGATAAATGCTATAAATGCTGTGAAGACAAAGTAAAGTTAAGAAGATAGATGCTGTAAATACTGTGAAGAAAATAAGTAAAGTTCTGTTGTTTGAAAAAAATACTACGGTGTGCAGTTCAGTCCTGGTTACACCACATTACACATTCAAATACACATCAGGTTGCCCTATTCCCACTGGGAACTTGGCTAGGGTAGGGTAATAAAGGGGTCGCCAACAGAGAGGCATTTACAGGATGCCCTCAACAGGGGCCCCAGTCCCACTAGCTTAGGACCTGGGAGGGGGGAGGTGCAGCCAGCAGGGGGAGTCAGAAGCCAAGACAACAGTTAGAGAGTTCTCCAGCAGAGCAGTGGAGCAGACGTGCCTCACTGGTGCTCCGGTGGGAAGGAGGAGAAGATCACAACGGTTGCTGCGGGCAGAGGGATCTCTGCTCCCCATGAAACAGACGCTACACAGAGTGGCAGGAACCTAGGGAAGATCATACTTCATGTTGGTTTTCCAGAATCTGCCTGGACAGGGAAAGTTTCAGGCTTCCTGGTCCACACAGCAACCGACAGCACAGTGCCATATAAGATCCGGGGCCTCGCCTCAAGCCGGACCCTACATCGGAACTGCAGCACCGGCACATAGGGACAAGAGTATGTACCGCCCCCGTGCCAGCAGCCGGCGGTGCTCAGATCCGGGGCCTACGGTCCAGCTCGAGGGGTCGCCCAGACCCGGGAGTCGTGCGGACACTCCGAATGAAAGGGGGACGTATTTATACAGGATTGTTTGTAGAATGTTCGTGATACCACCCACGGTGTGTGATGAAGTGGGACACCACCGCTGCGGTTGTGGGGAGCACCCGGGGTAGATGTAATGGCAGCTGGATGTTAATCCCTCCATTGGTAGGTATGGTTGCCTCAGGACCCAGTGTCTCAGTGCAGGGTATGGCGATGGCAGGGGCTTGCACGCCCAGATGGACCGGGGGATAGTTGGTTACTCACTCTTAAATGAATCACACCAAGGTGCTGGTGGCCGGCCGCCGCGGCCAGTTGTACTCTGCTCCCCCACCCGGGCTGTTGGTCGCCGTTCTTTCCTCTGCACTAGTGTTGTTGTGTCCTGACTTCCCAGTGTGGAACACGGGAGTCCGCTCACGGCTTGTGTGTGCCTGAAGAGCCGTGCCCGTCTGACGCTGACCCGTGGGATCTACAGGCCCTGGCGGTGGCCCTATCCCTCTCTTTGGATGGTTGTCTACTTTTTGGGACTTAGGTTGGGACAGGACCTATAATCCTGCCCTCAATCGGTTAATTATCTAGGCCGCTGTCTTCTGTCGTGGCTTCAGAGTCCGAGTACGCGCTGTGTGCACGGTTTCCGGTCGGTTCTCCGGTGTCGGTACCTGTGGGCTCCAACCCTTCTCTGGTCTTTCTCGGATATGTCGAGCCATCTTCCCGTCTCCTGCTGACGGAGACCACTGTCTGCCACCTAGCCAAGGTACCAGGGCTCCGACCCTGGCACCATTCCAACTTGAACTTCCTCTGCTGGAGTTACAACTAGCTCCAGTCCACACTCCTCTCAACTTGAACTCTACCACTGAACTGCTTGTTTTCCCGCCCCGAGCTGTCTAGACCCCTAGGTGGGCGTTTCCTAACCGCCTTGTCCAACCCACTGGTGTGTCCGTCTTGCCCTAAAGGGGGGTGACTAGGGTTTCAGGTCGGCTGTATGTTACCTGGGTGAGGGAAGGTGTTGTGCGGGGGCCTATTGTGTGACTACCTGGTTTTGCCAGGGCATCACAAGTACATCTCGTGAAACCCAGGGTCCCCTCGTAGCTTCAAGCCTGGGGATCTACAGACAGGCGTTACAAAGAGAAACCCACCGAACACCAAACTGGACTGATCTTTAAAGGGATTCGGGTTCGACGGAGCCCATCATAGCAAGTAACTGGTATTACCTGGGTGAGCAGCATCGTACAAAAGTGAGTAACACAACCTGGAACTGCAGCCATAGACTCTGACTCTTTATTACCAGTACTGCTGCGACTCGCTGCCATTACTACTCCCCTCTTCATCCTCCACGTGGCCCGCTCTTCCTGTGGAGAGCAATACCATCCCTGGCTGCTGCTACCATCTGCCCCAAAGGACAGCAACAGCTGCGGTGGCCCATTCTCTGGCTGCATACCACAGGTGGCATCACGACAAACACCTTACCACTACCAGCAACATCTCTCCTCTGCCGTCTTCTGTACCGCTCGGTGAAATGGAGCTGGGCTAGGCCAACCTTGACAATGACAGTCGATGGCCTGGCGACGAGTAGGTTGAATTCACCTGCCCTGTGGGGCGCTACACAGGTGTGCCGCCCCGGTGACAACCGGGGTGCTCGGACCCGGGGTTGGTCGTGGCTCGAGAGATCCGGTCTCATTTCAGCGGAGACTCTGATCCTTGAAAGGGGATTATTTACAGGGGAAGAGTTCGTGACACCACATGCGATAATGTGAGTACTATTTAGAGGAAGGGGGGAAGGGCACCACCTAAATGGGATCTCCGGGTATACGGATACATATGCCAAAGGGAGAAGAAAAAGAGTATACCCACAGAGGGATCACCAAGAGATTATAAAAATAGAAAAATCTTTATTACAATTAGGAATACATATGGAACTCCACGCTGGGAGTAAACACACAAAGGACAATTAAAAGCATTTAAAACAAACACATATCCCCTATGCCAAAGCACATATGAAATTGGTACTGAATAGATCAATATTATACACCACCCCTTAAATAAGTACAACCAGCAGTGCTATGACCTACTGTAAACTGGACACAGTGATATTTATTACGGTGCTAGAAAATAATAATATACAATATATCCGCATCAAAAAGGCTGAAAATACCCTTAGAAACACATTGGTAAGGTCACAGATATATGAAGCACTCCCATAGCATCTATAGTACAGGCAAAAAAAAAAAAAAGGGTGAGTCAGGCTCAGGTTTAGCGTGTAATAAAGCACACAGGGTGTAACCCTGAGCGACAGAGCCTAAACCACAAGATATTATTGATAGGACTTCTGAGAAAGGCTTGGCTATATTTTAGTGAAGTATATAAACAGGATTAGACATAAAATCCATTCAACAGTTAAATAAGCCAGATGAAAAATATTAAACCAGTGCACATTGTCTGTATAGATCAATCCCTGTACAGATAATCAATTCTAGAAACTAGTGCATTCAGTTGGAGCACACAAACGGCAAATAGGGCATAAAGTAAGACTTAAACACAAAAACAGCAGCACATTGGATACGTGCTGCTGCTATGTCAGCTAGCCGAACATTGATACCAAAAACCTTTTCAGTGGCCCAGGTGTTACAGAAAAGCCCATACTCACTATCCTAATAACCAGGGAGCACAGACAAAAACCAGGATGTAGGAAGGGGGGGAAAGCTTTGGCAGAGTTACCCCACGCGTATCGCCTCCAAACAGGAGGCTTCCTCAGGGGAAGAAAAATAGACAGTGTGTAGTCCAAAGTGTGTCATATTTAAATCATGCAGCAAATTGGGTAATTACTCACCAGCTTGCAGCTTGAGAGAGTGCAACATTATAGTATAAGGTGTTTCTGCATGGCGGCCGCCATTTTGGCCGAATCACATGATTCGGCTGAAAACCCTCCCTAAGTCTCTACAGCTCATGCGTCCACAAGATGGCGCTGTTTAACATCAAAACTCATATTGCTCTGATGTGCAAGTCCTTATAGGTGGAACATAACGGTATATAGGTAAAGTAACACATTTTGATTAAGTAGAATAACTTTACAGGGATAGGTATATCACACTCGGCGGCGCATGCGCAGTAACCGTTTATGGGAACTTAGTGCATAACTTGAGGTGTCACAGCACACTCGTACAGGAAATATCGGTAGTCACCAATATAAAACCCTAATAGTATAGAGAGCTTATTTATGCTTATTTTCTTTTATTTTACCGTCCCACTTCGGATATATAAGGTATTATAGATAACACCCAGCAATAAATACGTGTGGTTAGTACAGGAAAACACAGAAAAAAAAATAAAAATAAAAAAAATTGGTATACCCAACTTGGTGGCGCATGCGTAGTAGCAGTTTATTGGGACTTAGTGCATAACTTAAGATGTCCCAGCACACTTGCACAGGGAATACCGATGGCCACCACTCTAAACCCCTGATGGTACACAATACTTATTTATGCTTATTTATGCTTATTTATGCTTATTTTACAGCCCCACTTCAAATGTATAGGGTATTATGAATAACACCCAGCAATATATAGATAGAATACAATTCTGTTCAACAAAGGTACAGTCCGCCAGCTTATGTGGCATGTTGATCCACCCCGAATAATGCTCAGAGGCAGAGTGGTGGCTGAGGATGCAGTTGTAGACGTGCTACCAGTACTCCGACTGTGTCCAGGAAGGCGCAAGGTAACTTCGTCATCAGTTGCATCCTCCTCCACCACCTCTGTTGACCTCCTCGAGTGCCTGACTGTGGGTTGACAGTAGGTGGGATCTAGAACTTCATCATCAATTGTTGTGTTTGCACTCCCCTCCCCCTCAGACCGAGCCTCTTCTTGCCCTGACCGAATATTTAAGTTGTCATCCCAATCAGGTATCTGCGTCTCATCTTCATCAGTATGTTCCTCATTGTCTATAACCACAGGTGTTACAGTTTGTGACAAAGGGTCAACATTATGCTCAGAAACTTGGTCCTCATGGCCTGAATCAGAGTCACAAAGGTTCTGGGCATCACTGCAGACCATTTCCTGTTCTGTACTCACTGTAGCTTGGGAGCAGACCTCTGATTCCCAGGCTATAGTGTGACTGAACAGCTCTGCAGACTCAGCCATCTCAGTTCCACCATACTGTGCAGGGCTGATGGAGACTTCAGAGCTGGGAGAAAGCAAGTTTGATTGGGATGACAACTCAGAGGACTGGTGTTTTTTGGATGCAGTACTTGAAGTGGCTGAGAGGGCACTTGTTGGACCACTTGAGATCCATTCAAGCATTTTCCTTTTTTGGCCATCATCTACCTTTGTTCCTGTTGTTCGTGTCCGTAAAAAAGGGAGCACATCGGATTGTCCACGGTAAGTAGTAGACATCTTACTTTTGCTGGTAGATGGTCTATCTTCAGCAGATGATAATGGAGCTTTGCCACCTTCCCCACGGACAAACCCTTTTTTTCCTTTTCCACCACGCCTCTTCCCCTTTCCACCAGCATCTGTCATTTTGCCACTCATGTTGATTGCGACAAGATTGTGCACTGAAAATGTGGTAGTAAAAATTGAGAGGTGGTGTAGATTGCAGCGGTGGTCTAGCTTTATTAACAGCAGAATAATAAAGAATAAATATCCCTGACAATGCAACTACGTCCCTTAAACTGGCAGCATCAATTGCTAGTATAATGGCTTAGTTATAATGAGTTGGAGTGTGCAATGCAGGCAGAGGTGCTGCAAATGTCTTTGCACTAGTGTGACTAGACAAAAGTCCAATAGCCACGTTTAGGATGCCACTAGGTACACTGAGTGTTTGCTAGTATAATGGCTTAGTTATAATGAGTTGGAGTGTGCAATGCAGGTAGAGGTGCTGCAAATGTCTTTGCACTAGTGTGACTAGACAAAAGTCCAATAGCCACGTTTAGGATGCCACTAGATACACTGAGTGTTTGCTAGTATAATGGCTTAGTTATAATGAGTTGGAGTGTGCAATGCAGGCAGAGGTGCTGCAAATGTCTTTGCACTAGTGTGACTAGACAAAAGTCCAATAGCCACGTTTAGGATGCCACTAGGTACACTGAGTGTTTGCTAGTATAATGGCTTAGTTATAATGAGTTGGAGTGTGCAATGCAGGTAGAGGTGCTGCAAATGTCTTTGCACTAGTGTGACTAGACAAAAGTCCAATAGCCACGTTTAGGATGCCACTAGGTACACTGAGTGTTTGCTAGTATAATGGCTTAGTTATAATGAGTTGGAGTGTGCAATGCAGGCAGAGGTGCTGCAAATGTCTTTGCACTAGTGTGAATAGACAAAAGTCCAATAGCCACGTTTAGGATGCCACTAGGTACACTGAGTGTTTGCTAGTATAATGGCTTAGTTATAATGAGTTGGAGTGTGCAATGCAGGTAGAGGTGCTGCAAATGTCTTTGCACTAGTGGGACTATAGCAAAGTCCAATAGCCACGTTTAGGATGCCACTAGGTACACTGAGTGTTTGCTAGTATAATGGCTTAGTTATAATGAGTTAGAGTGTGCAATGCAGGTAGAGGTGCTGCAAATGTCTTTGCACTAGTGGGACTATAGCAAAGTCCAATAGCCACGTTTAGGATGCCACTAGGTACACTGAGTGTTTGCTAGTATAATGGCTTAGTTATAATGAGTTGGAGTGTGCAATGCAGGTAGAGGTGCTGCAAATGTCTTTGCACTAGTGGGACTATAGCGAAGTCCAATAGCCACGTTTAGGATGCCACTAGGTACACTGAGTGTTTGCTAGTATAATGTCTTAGTTATAATGAGTTGGAGTGTGCAATGCAGGTAGAGGTGCTGCAAATGTCTTTGCACTAGTGGGACTATAGCAAAGTCCAATAGCCACGTTTAGGATGCCACTAGGTACACTGAGTGTTTGCTAGTATAATGGCTTAGTTATAATGAGTTGGACTGTGCAATGCAGGTAGAGGTGCTGCAAATGTCTTTGCACTAGTGGGACTATAGCAAAGTCCAATAGCCACGTTTAGGATGCCACTAGGTACACTGAGTGTTTGCTAGTATAATGGCTTAGTTATAATGAGTTGGAGTGTGCAATGCAGGCAGAGGTGCTGCAAATGTCTTTGCACTAGTGGGACTATAGCAAAGTCCAATAGCCACGTTTAGGATGCCACTAGGTAGACTGAGTGTTTGCTAGTATAATGGCTTAGTTATAATGAGTTGGAGTGTGCAATGCAGGTAGAGGTGCTGCAAATGTTTTTGCACTAGTGGGACTATAGCAAAGTCCAATAGCCACGTTTAGGATGCCACTAGGTACACTGAGTGTTTGCTAGTATAATGGCTTAGTTATAATGAGTTGGAGTGTGCAATGCAGGCAGAGGTGCTGCAAATGTCTTTGCTCTAGTGTGACTAGACAAAAGTCCAATAGCCACGTTTAGGATGCCACTAGGTACACTGAGTGTTTGCTAGTATAATGGCTTAGTTATAATGAGTTGGAGTGTGCAATGCAGGCAGAGGTGCTGCAAATGTCTTTGCACTAGTGGGACTATAGCAAAGTCCAATAGCCACGTTTAGGATGCCACTAGGTACACTGAGTGTTTGTTAGTATAATGGATTAGTTATAATGAGTTGGAGTGTGCAATGCAGGTAGAGGTGCTGCAAATGTCTTTGCACTAGTGGGACTATAGCAAAGTCCAATAGCCACGTTTAGGATGCCACTAGGTACACTGAGTGTTTGCTAGTATAATGGCTTAGTTATAATGAGTTGGAGTGTGCAATGCAGGCAGAGGTGCTGCAAATGTCTTTGCACTAGTGTGACTAGACAAAAGTCCAATAGCCACGTTTAGGATGCCACTAGGTACACTGAGTGTTTGCTAGTATAATGGCTTAGTTATAATGAGTTGGAGTGTGCAGAGGACAGGAGGGTACAGTGCCAGGATTGTGGGGCTCTGGGTAGAGGAAAGGAAGCCTGCCTTTCTATTCCCTCCTAATGGGGAAATGCAGCGACGAAATCCCTGACCTTAGCTACACAGACGCTGTCGCTGTTTTCAGGACCTGTCACCTATGGCTCTGACCCTGCCGGTACGAGCCCTTAAAAGGACTGATGGAAAGTGCTATCCCTATGCTGTCCAGCGCTGTGTATGGAGCGCATACAGCTGTATCAGCGATAGGACTCAGGACGGAGCTGCGCCAGTGTTGTCTGACACCAAGGACGCAGAAGAGATAATGGCGTCCTGGAGGAAAATGTCCGGTTTTATAATGCAGGGACATGTGACATGGACATCCTATCACACATGCCGTTGCTTCTCTGGCTAAAAGTCCACTTAGCTGTGTGTGTGTCTGGGATTGGCTGACATGCTGGCCCGCCCCACAAGACGCGCGCGCTTAGGGAAGGAAGACAAGGAAAAAAAAAAAAAAATGGCGATCGCCATTATACAAACAGGAGTGATCTGAAGGCGCTGTTCACGCACGCTATACACTGAAATGTCATAATAGTGTGAGTCACAGATTGACTTACACTATTACAGCGGAAAGCCAGCTAGGAATTAGCTGTTTTTTTGCTGCTAGAACAGTTCTCGAACGTTTCTAGAACTATCGAGCTTTTGCAAAAAGCTCGAGTTCTAGTTCGATCTAGAACAGGCCCCAAAATCACTCGAGCCTAGAACTGGAGAACCTCGAACCGCGAACCGCGCTCAACTCTAGTCTTTACCTACATGTGCTCATTCTGTAGGCACATTATATCCATATTTGTATAGTTTGTTTGGCATGTATTAATACGCCTGACTCATTTTGAGCTACACTGGAGACTCACAAACAGGATAGTGTAGTTTTTTGGCCTTCTGAACCATTCATTGCAGTTTTCTAGTAATGTCAGCATGTGTATATGTGGCCTGCAAAGCATTTTATGCATGTCCAAAAGGCATTTCAGGGTGGTCAAGCAACAATTAAACATGTTTTTGTTTTGTTTTTTTTGTTTTCAATTTTGTATTTTTTCTAGTGTAAATGTGCTGTGAAATGTCTATACATTTTGAGTTGTATTTTCATGTTTGGTTTATTATGCATGTCCCTTGGTGTCACCATGTCTGGAATGGTAACAGTAATGTGTAGTGTGCAATGGGAAATATTTGTAGAACATATAGCACTTCATGGGTTAGTAGTCATTTTGTTTCTCATGGCTTACTGAAGGTTTTTTTTTTTTATTTTTGTAACTTTAAAAGGAGATAAATGATTATACAGTGGTTAAATCTTTTTACTGGACATCTTTTTTTCTTTGTCATGCTTATTGTGTTATTATGTCACTATATGAGCGTCATGGGTTGTTGTTTTCATACACATGGATGTGTGTTCCAATTTTTTTCAATTGCTGCAATACAAGAATAATGTTTTGTTTTTTTAATCTTCAATTGTTATAATTTGTGACCTTATTTTACAATTTTTTGTTTTTAAATAGTGGATCTTGTAAAACGGCGATGGCGCTCAGCCCGTGACCAGTTCAGAAGAGAAAATAACCCAGTGGCGACCACAGCTGCCGCAGCAAAAAAGAAAAAATATATCCATTATGAAAAACTGAGCTTCCTCATGCCCATTATGGAAGTACCAAAGTAAGTTTAAACCATTACATCACATGGCGTTTTTTTTAAATGCACACATTAATTTATTTTTTTTTTCTTTTATCAAAGTACAGAGGATAATCTAGAAGATAGTGAGGAAGCCCAGTCAGCAGTATTAACAGCGACCTCTGCTTCCGAGATGGAGCCTACCTCATATCAACCACCAACAATCCCCAACACCAGCCAGCCAGACGCAGAAGAAATGTCCTCTGATTTGGGTTTGGGAACAAGTCAATCCACTAATGTAATTGCAGGCCAGTCTACAGGGCACCAAAGTGGCCCTTCACTAGTTCTTGCAGAGAGTAGTCCACAGCAACATGCAGGCACACAGCCAAGAATAACAACTAATACCATGCGCACAGTAGCCCAATCTTTCCATGGTCGCAGACATAGGCGTTAGGAAGATTTACGTTCCTTGCCAGATATCATTCATACCAGAATAATACACATGATGAATTCACTGATACCAGAGAGTGATGGAGAGAGATTTTGCCGCTCCCTTTCTCCCTCTCTTGCATTGGTTGCACCTGATAGGCAGGACAGATTGAGGGCGTCCTTAATAACACGAGTATCTGCTACCCAACGTGAGCCAGAACCCATATATTGTTTTGAAGTGATAGAGCAATGGAGAGCTAATCCACGTGGTCCAAACACAAACACAACACGACAAACTGTGGAAACCCAAACTGATGAACATTACTCTAATTTTCAACTAAATCCTGTAGTGCAACAAACACATATACAGTGTCCATCTTCTTCTATGGGAACTGATGTAAAAATTAGGCCAACAGTTATCCCACACCAAACAGGTACATTAATGACACAAAGGCCATCTCAACAGCCATCATTTGTCCCACAAGTACCGTCCCCAACAGACACCAATGCCAACCTCTTTTAACTATCCTAGTATTGTTAGTAATGTTCATAGACTACCTCAAATGTTTCAACAACCAACATCCTACCATGTTCCTAATAATCCACAACAACAGTACTTTCAACAACAGACTTACCCAACTAACTTCACATACACACATACTCAGCCTCTTCCAACACATCAATATGTACCACCTACACTTGGTCTTCCATCTGCTCAAACAACTGCATCATTATTTGTTCCAAGTACAACAACTGTTACTAGTGGAAACACGGATCAGTCACTCACTACAACATCTAGTGTTGTGTAGCAAACATTTTCTGTAGGTGTCAATGCAATGGAGACTACACAGGAAAGCATCACTAGCCTAGAGGATTTAGTTGAATCATAATGTGATATTGTATGTATGATTTTACATTTTGGTATGTTTTCTAGGGTATTGCTGGTCGAAAAACATATCAAAATGTTACACATTACTTACTCTATATGCATGGGGTCATATTTGTGTTTTCCTTTCCAAAGATTCAATAGAACTTACTCTATCAATTCCAAAACATTACCTGCCTGTTAGAATGTTGCCTTGTTCTGGACATGTTGTTTGGACCATCCATTAGAAAAAACTGGGTTTAGGGAAAAAATGCATGCACATAAACTACTACACTAACATTCAGACACCTTTATTAATAAAAATCCACCCACTATGCAGTATCTGCATATGGTCTGGTCCCATACTTGTATTCCAATAGTGTCAAACAAATTATGTTTGCGTGACATTATTGCATAATAAAGTATGGTGTTTTGTATGGGCTAATGTCCCTGACAAAATTTAGTTAAAACAAAAATAGAATACAGGGTGTTTTGCAAAAGATAACAGACATACATAGGTTAAATAATAAATCTGGACTAATTTTGTTCAAAAACAATTTGCCATATTTTTATTAGTCATGTACATTCAGTTGTACTGTTACTTGCAAATCAAAAATTCCTGATTTTATAGCAATAAAGTTAAATCACAATAGCTTATTGTGACCACAAACACAACCAACCAACAAAAATACCACAAATTATACCTATGTATGGTCATTTTCTCTTTTGTATTGCATATGTGTTTGTGATTATGTAACCAAGTGATAAAAAACTCTAATAATGTCAAATTTATACATGACTATGGCGATTTAAACTAAAATAATCTTTAAACTGATTCCTCACTTGTAGACCAGAAGTGGACACATTAGTTCTAACACTACCATTCTCTACAAATGGTGCATTTAAAGCTGGCAACTCCTCAATGTCTTAGTTATTACTTTCATGTAATCTACAGTAATTATGTAACACTACTGTAGCTTTAATGACAGCCTTGATGGTGGTTGGTTGGAGTTGGATCGTGGTTTGATAAATGCGCCATCTTGAGGCCAAACTGCCAAAGGCACGTTCAACATAGCAACGTGCTCTGGCCAATTTGCTATTAAATAGGGCTTTTGATCTGTCCAGCCCCCTTCTGGGATATGGACGCATCAAATGCCTAGACAATGCAAACCCCTGATCTGCAACCATGACAAAAGGAACAATAGGGCCATCAGTACCAGGCAATGGTCTTGGTGCAGGCAAACTTAAACTATCAGACATTAATCGTCTTGCTAAACGTGAGCTCCTGAAAATGCGTGCATCTGAGGCACTGCCATAGGCCCCAATATCAGCAAATAAAAAGCAGTAGTTTGTATCTACCATGGCCAAAATAACTACAGAAAAAAACTTATGATAATTAAAATATCTTGAAGCAGAGTTAGGTGGTTTCTTCACTCTAATGTGCTTTCCGTCAATGGCGCCAATACAATTAGGGAAAGCTGTTTTCACCAAAAATTCATCTGAAATGTGTATCCATTCCTGTGTTGAAGGCAGCTGCATGACAAGATGCCTAAGAGTCTCCCATAGCACAGTGCCGGTATGCAGGATAATCTTGCCAATTGTCGACCTTCCGAATAAAAATTCGAAATGTAGACTGCTGATGGATTGCCCAGTTGCAAGGTAACTGAAATAGAAAAAAAACATAACATTACTTTGACTATTCAAGTTGTATTTCAAAACAAAAATTTGTGTCATCCAATGACTGGTGAAATACTGTGTATGACTATTATTTTATTGCTTTTGTTGGAAAAAATTATGTGTTGAAATTTACTTTCCATATTGGAAAAATAGTTATTTTTCTGTTTAATAAACAAGCTTGTTTGATTTATGACTCTTGTTTCTTTAATTTTAATAGAGATAGAATGGTAGATGTGAGCACTCAGATCTTATTTTGAGATTGCAATGAGGTTATGTGATCTATCTAAGTTTTCAACAAATACCTACATTTAAAATTACATAATTTAAACAAAATGATGCCTTTGAGATTTAACATGTATTTCAAAATAACAGATAAAGCATGAGTATACATGACAACACCTACCGTAAAGTCACCAACAGTCGTTCCTCAGGGGAGATGCTGAGGCGCATACAGGTGTCCTGATGCTTCAAACGATGGTACACAAGGCCAAGGATGTTGTCAAATGAATTCATGGTGAGATGGCAGTAGGCTTGGAATTTTGGTGGAAATTTCCGCATTTCGCCATAGAGAATATTAAAATGCCCATGTGTTTTCCTGAGCTTCACAAGAGGGTGAATCCACATCCTTCTCTCCATTGGTGGCTCTTCTTCAATCATATGTCGCCTAACCCCAAATCTCCTAGATATCAACCAGAGCAAAAACATGGTTGCTTCATTGGAGAGAGACATTTTGGAGTGTGTCTAATGTGAGAATGAGCTCAGAATCCATGTTTTTTAAGGTTCTTTTAAGCAAACTAACCAAATTGGGTAGTTAATTGACCAATTTAACACACCAGGAGCACATTATGATGGGCTAACAAGGTTATTTGTGTGAAATTATGGATCTTAAAAAACGGACTGCACACGTGCGTATCTTATGTCAATATGGACATTCCACACGCACACACGGCTCGCATACGCCATCACACGGATGCCATACGTACCGGAGAAACTCCCCTAAAAAACGGAACACGGACCCGAAAAGCGGACCGTAAGACACGTACGTTTTTTTGCGTTAGTGTGTTTTAGGCCTGTGGCAGTGTGATAAAAAAACATCTTTTTTACAGTGTTCACCAGACAGACTAAACAATGTGACCGTTTTATAGCTTAGGTTTTTCTTTATTCAAGAATACAAATCATGTGTACCTTATTTAATTATTCGTACATGAAAAGGTCCTTTTTAAAGGAGAAAAAAATCGTCCGTAATTTTTTTGTGCTTTATTATTTACAAAATGTATTGATTTGTTCTTTTTTTACTTTTTTACTAAAGGCAGCGTTACACGCTACGATTTATCTGACGATATGGCGTCGGGGTCACGGTTTTCGTGACGCACTTCCGTCATCGTTAGCGACATCGTTGCGTGTGACACCTACGTGCGACTCCGAACTATCGCAAATAGGGTGAAAATCGTTGATCGCTGACACGTCGTTCAGTTTCAAAATATTGTTTGTCGTTTGGAATGCAGCAGACATATTGCTACGTTTGACACCCTGCCAACGACGAACAACATCCACACGACCGCCTTGGTCAAACAATATATCGCTGAATGATGTAGCGTCGTTTGTGAGATGTGTAGGCGTGACCGCTAATAAATGACCTATGTGCGATCTCGGCAAATCGTAACAACGATCTGGGCGTGTCACATCGCTAACGAGATCGCTAGCGATATCGTTGTATGTAAAGCAGCCTTAAGACCTACTACTTACACACTAAACAGAGGGATTGCTTTTCTAGGAGACTGCAAAACGTATGTATTACAGGTTATTAGACCTGTTAGTTTTACATTGACTCACATGGCCTGTTAGACCCTACTTATGGTTGCAGGTGGGGTAGGGGGAAGGGATGAAGAGGCAGGCACAACTGATATTGTGTCGCCCAGGGTTATGGGGTAATCGGTCCCGGGCAGTGTTTAACTGGGGAATGTCACTTTGTTGGTCGTTGCCCAGTTCCATTCCCTGGGTGCTTTTTGAAAAGGGGCTAATTACAGGGGATTGTTGAATAAAGTTTATACATGAAGCCACTTGCGGTTTTGCGGCTATGTGCATGAAGCCACCACTGCACAATGTTTACTACTGGGGCTGGTGGTAAGGCCCTGTCACACACAGAGATAAATCTGTGGTTGCAGTGAAATTGTGGACAATCAGTGCCAGGTTTGTGGCTGTGTACAAATGGAACAATATGTCCATGATTTCCCTGCAACCACAGATCTGCCAAAGATTTATCTCTGTGTGTGATGGGGCCTTTAGTGGCAGCCTGGATGTTAGACCCTCCACTAGCAGGGCCGGGCCCCAGAGGGTAGGTGATGTGACGGGTGTCGAAAGAAGGTAGGCCACACAAGGGTTTCAGTGCAACTGGTTCTTTACTCACTTTCTGGTGGTAACTGGTCACCCGAGGCTGATTGGTCTTAACCGCAGGTCCCATTAGTCCCAGTGCCGGTTTTGTGACCTGGTGGCTTCTTTCCCCTGCACCTGTCTTTGGTTGGTGGGTCCCCGTGGCATAGAGTGGCTGGGGGTCCCATCCTGGTTGTCTGCTTCAGCAGTCCATATGACTGTAGTGTGAACCTTGTGGGGTTGGAGTCTCTGGTCCTCTCCCTGGTTCTCCCTTTGCTACTGAGTCCCGAACTTCAAGGTCAGTGAGGTCCTTCATGGTCCCCTCACTGTGCAGATTTTATCAGGTCTGCCTGGAGCTTTTGCCTGACCTTGGATTCTGTACCCCGTTGGTGAGTAATTCCGGGAGTACTCCACCGTACTCCACTGGCAACTAACTGCCTGGGCCCTCAGGTCACTGTTCACTCTGGTCAGTCCATTTGCTCACTTTCACTGTCAAACTCTTTTTGCCTCCACTGTCTAACTGTCCAATGTTTGCCCCTCCCACTGGTTGTCTAGTGGACTGGAGTGTCTCCACCTCTAGGCGGCCATCCATTGGTCCGACCCTAGCCTTGTACCAATCTATGGGGGATGATTGGGGAAAACAGGGATTACCTGGAGTGTTTGTGTGTTACCGGCATTGGTTTTCCGGGTCCCTAGGGGGTAGGCCCTGCATCCTGGTGGGGATGCAGTACTTCGTAGCTCCCTGATGGCTTCAGGGGTGCTAAAATATAGTATCTGATCATTTCTATTAAAATCAAAAAAGGTCCGTGGAGCTTCTGTTAGGAGTCTCTACACAGAAAATAGCCAGATATCCCTCCGGGAAGGACCCAGCCAAGGATTGGCTCTGTTTAAGAAGACCACCATAACCACCATATTAAGTGGCCCATTTAGACTAACAAGCCTTTTCATATGACCCAGGATATATGCCAGATCAGAATCCCAATTTGCAGACACGGTGTTTTGGGGTGATTGCCCCTCGTCAGTGCAAAGTGTGGGTAACTGATCTGGCCTATGAGAAGCTAATGGGGGACCATGGGGGAAGACTATTCTCCTTATGGAGACCTGACAAACCAGTCCGGCTGTCAGTGGTAAGGGGACTTATAGCTGCAATGCCCCTCTGGGAATTATTCAATTTGTCTCTCCAGGAAAGGAGACAAACTCTAGCACCACTGGAGAGACAATTTGAAATTGGGATTCTGATCTGGCATATATCCTAGGTCATATGAAAAGGCTTGTTAGAAGGCCACTTTTAACTTTTAGGATTGCTACTTCCAATAGGTGGCGCTAGAGTTTGTCTCCTTTCCTGGAGAGACAATTTGAATAATTCTGAGAGGGGCATTGCAGCTATAAGTTCCCTTACCACTGACAGCCGGACTGGTTTGTCAGGTCTCCATAAGGAGAATAGTCTTCCTCCTAATATATAACGCATGTATGCAAAATTAGGTAACTAAGAAAGTACCCATTCCCACCATCTACCATCATCTTGTGTAATGTGATTAATGTAGTATATTTATTTCTACTTGTGGGATTTATAAATTTAGCCACCAAACAAGACAATCAGCCTACTGCTTTAGCAGCATATGCTGCTACTGTGAGTGTTCCTACAATTATTAGGGATAATCCTAGTATCTATGATTTTGTTAACAATTTTACATCTTGTGTATATGATAAAGAGGTCACTCGCTATATTGTTACATCTCATATTATTTCCTGCACTCATACTTTTGAACTTTTCATTTGTATGAGAGCCACAAATAATAGCAATCTCCCCATGCCTTGTCTAATTCTTTATTTGTAATCGTTGACCTCTGCCTATTTTGCTTTTATCACAAGTTATCTGATAAATCAGCTGGTGTAATACTTTGAGTCCTTATGGTAATCATCTCTTTTGTTAGCGAATGTTCCCCAGTGCAGTTCATGCAGGCACAATACAGATTGGAGGGGAAGTTTTGGGTCACATCCTCTTCTGTGTCTTCATTTATGTAAAGGAGTCAATAGTGCCTCCATACAAGTTTTTAATATATTGTCATCACTGGTAGTCTTTGTCATACAAAAATGGCTCATGTTCATCAGCTGAGCCAAGTAAACCCATAAATTTTGTTTGGTTTTCCATAAGGCTACATTTTCCATGGTTGGTCTCTCTGTTTTCGGTCTGAAGATTGATTGGCTTCTGACGAAAGTAGAACCATGTACATGGTGGCGCCAATGATGCAACATTTCCAGATTTCGATCTAAAGGGACAAAAATACACATATTATTCATCTGTCAGTTGGGATGTAGTCCCACTTTTCTTGTTTCATAACTATCAACACATTCAGCAGGTTCTGGAATACCTTTGTCACTCAATTATTTCACCCAAATGTTTGCACAATCATTGATAGGATGTGAAGATCTAAATCATTTATCTTCTCTGCACAACTGTAGGAGCTCTTTCTCTGTCTATCCGCATTGTAGAGAGACTGTACTAGCAACTGAGATATTCTATCTACCTTCTGCATTGTCATGTCACTTTCTACACTATTCATTAGAAGTACCTTAATTAATAATCCTGATCTATCCCTTCTCTCGTACCTGAATTCAGTTTAAGGCCAAATCTGACCTTTGGACCACCAAAATGCTAAGGTGCCATTTACAAACCTATTGTGGTCCTGATTGAAAATAAAGAACACACATACAAAAAAAAAACAACAACCATAAGGTAAACATCAATACCCATTCATCACAATGGGATGATTACTTGTTTATTGTTTTAGTCTCATTGCTCTGATATCATGTGAAACTTTGGTCTCCAGTCAAAAAAGAAGCACAAACACAATTAGAATACAAGCTCAAATAATACACAAAATATAATTTTATCCAGTCCATTATCCATATGCTAAAAGATTCACATCTAACTGGTATATTGTGTTGTATTAATTAGCAGCAGGGGTATGGCAATCTGTGACCAACCGAAGAATAGGCAAAATAATTGCCCTTCCAATAGACCATACACTGGCATCCCGCTGGTTTCCAGTCTCTCCTTTGTGAACATTTGGGTGGCTTTACACTATTTGAGAGCAAGAATGGCTTTTATATTACTTTTCTCTTTACCTGTCTCTGTATATTCTGTATTCCTGGTGGCAATCTCCTCTATGGCCTCAGTATTACTCTTAGCTTTTTCAGTCTCCTCTATGGCCTCAACATTACTCTCATCTTTTTCCCCCATCCATCTTCCATTTCAGATGGAGACATCTTGGTGGGAGATGATGACAGCCTCCTCTGCAGGGCTTTCATTTCCTGTACCAAGCATTTGAATTCAGCATAAAGATCCTCAAATCCCGGTGCTGTGGGCTTTGCTGGTGACAATGAGAAAGTGGGCCCTCTTTCACCCCGTGTCCTGCTGTGCCCCTGCGGTGGAGATGCAGAATCTTTTGCTGCAACCTTTTTATGATGTGAAACCCCTGACCTTTTTATTGAGTCTTCTCCTTTGATACAATTTTCTCTTTTTATACAATTTCCACATCTCGTCAGTACTAATCCCGTCTATTTTATCCCAGGGAACACCATCCTTTATCAGGGCATAAACATATCTCTCCTTGTAACACGGTATCTATGATTTTTACCACGTTTGACATTGTCACACTGTTTTTCAAAGGGAAAATTATCTCTCTGTTTGGGACCCCATTCTCCCAGATCCCCTAACTGTCGGATCAACTCCAATGTATTGGAGATGGTTTTCCCAATCTGATTTACCATTATCGCCATCATGACACATTTATAAGCTGGAGGGGCATTTCTAATGATACTGTGATGCCCTGGCAAAACCAGGTAGTCACAGATAGGTCCCTACACAACACCTTTCCCCATCTAGGAAACACACAGCTGACCTGAAACCCTAGTTACCCCCCTTTAGGGCAAGACAGGCACACCAGTGGGCGGGACCAGGCGGTCATGGAACGCCCACCTAGGGGTCTAGACAGCCCCGGGCGGGAAAACAGTCAGTCAAGATTTGCTTTGGAGTTCGAGTTGGAAGGAGTGTGGGCTGGGGCTGGGTGTGGCTCCAGCAGAGGAGGTTCGGGTTGGGCGGTGCCGGGGTCGGAGCCCTGGTGCCTTGGCTAGGTGGCGGACGGTGGTCTCCGGCAGCGGGAGACGGGGGGATTGCTCAGCAGATCCGAGGGGGACCGGAGAAGGGTTGGAGCCCACCGGTACCGACACCGGAGACCCGTCCGGAAACCGTGCACACAGGGGGTACTCGGACCCTGAAGCTAGGACTTAAGATAGCGGCTTAGCTAATTAACCGATTGGGGGCAGGATTGTGGGTCATGTCCCGGCCTAGGTTCCGAGGGGTAGACGGCCACCCAACGAGAGGAATAGGGCCACCGCCAGGGCCTGTAGGTCCCACGGGTCAGCGTCAGACGGGCACGGCTCCTCAGGCCAAATCCAGCCAGGAGCGGACTCCCGTGTTCACACCGGGAAGTCAAAACACACAACAACACAAGTGCAGAGGAAAGGACGGCGACCACCAGCCCGGGTGGGGAAGCAGAGTACAACCGGTCACGGCGGCCGGCCACCAACACCTTGGTTTACTAAAAGACTCGTGTGGTTTTCTTCCAAAGTGAGTAGACAACTCTCCCCCCCGGTACATCTGGGCCTGCAAGCCCTTGGGCAACACCACACCCTTCACAGAGACACTGGGCCCCGGGGAAACCACCCTTACCCACGGAGGGGTTAACATCCAGCTGCCAGTACATCTCCCCCGGGTGTTCTCTACAACAGCAGCAGTGGTGTCCCACTTCACCACACACCGTGGGTGGCGTCACGAACATTTTATAAACAATCCCATACAAATACGTCCTCCTTTTTATTTGGAGTGTCCGGGCGACCCCTTGAGCCATACCGTAGGCCCTGGATCCGAGCAGCATCGGCTGCTGGCACGGGGGTGGCACATGCCGATTTCTAATAGATACACTTACAACAACTTGCATGTAATCGTCATATGTACTTGCTGAAATGGCATTTTTCATAGCCTCCTCCTTCAATCTCACAATCTTTCAATGTAAACCATGGTTTTTCATTGGCCGGCCAGTCCGTCTCAGATGGGTATTTATGCTTCAATGCCATAGCCACAACATCCAACATACTACACACCACATGAGGTCGCTGAATTATCAAGGAACTAAATGCCTCCTTCACTACAGGTTCATGGCTGAGTTGAACAAACTTTGGGCCATCCACAGCATCCACCTGTACTCCATGAGCTCCCATCTCCCACAATCTGACTGCCCAAGCTATCAAAAGTTAATTTGGCCTTTGTGAAAAACAATCATGAAGCTGACTGCAATCATCTACTACCATATTACTGTTCTGTTTTCCTGTAGCTGTTTCTACAACTCGTCTCCAATGTATAGGATGAACTTTTACTGGGTTAAGAGGAGGATCAATTTCCTTCTCCTCACTGACATGTTCATCCTTCTGTTCTTTGTTTGTGACTTTTTCAGAATCAGTTCAGTTCTGTATGTCACCATTCCACTCATCTAAGTTCCCCTCTGTCCCTGCTCCTGCTATGGCCAAAGCTTTCTTTTTATTCTTCTTTCCTCTCTTCTTTCTGTATTTATACTGCTCTATACATACAGCAGCCTTTTCTGCATCATGCTGATATCCATTACATTTGTCTACTGAGAACCTATTCTGACACTGTGCTGTAACCAATGCAGTCTGGGACTCACACAATTGTCTTTCCAATTCCTCAACTTTTGTTAACATACGTATTTGTTCCTCATGCTGTTGTCTATATGCAGACAACAGGATCCATCTACGCCTACCATCAGCGCCCAGTTTTTTACCTTTTTCCACTTTTACTTTCTGCAAGCATTCAACCACATCAACAGGTTCAGCATTTTTCAAACATTTGTCCCATGGTTCACGCAAACCAACACTGTGCGACCACTTGTTATCATAGGGCGTCTGTTCCCAACCTGAAATCTCAATGCATTCACTCACAACCACTTTTTTCTTAAAAAGATGCATGTTTTATGCAATATCACATTGCACCAAAAATAACTTCAAAGACTTCTGCGTATCCTGCCGACTACGCCAATGTTTTGCCAAATTATTTAGCACTACGGTTTAGATACGGCTTTAAAGAAGGCAATTAAGTAATTTTATTATAAAGGGTAATAATGAAATAGAAACTTAAAGGAAAAGTATGATATTTTGAACACTTTTGTATATTCAACATACAAAAGTTAAGTACATTTAAATACTTACATCACCAAGGAGCTTTTGAACATCATCTGTCTGGAAGTCAGAGAAGGATGACATAGACAGAACTCCTGGAAATTCCAACTCTGACCGGACGTCACGGTGCAGGTACATGAGCTGGTCTTTGCTATATTTCATCTGAACTTAACCCCTTCAGCCCCGGGGCACTTTCCGTTTTTGCGTTTTTGTTTTTTGCTCCCCTTCTTCCGAGAGCCGTAACTTTTATATTTTTCCGTCAATCTTGCCATATGAGGGCTTGTTTTTTGCGGGACAAGTTGTACTTTTAAATGAAACCATAAGTTTTACCATATGGTGTACTGGAAAGCAGCAAAAAAATTCCAAGTGTGGATAAATTGCAAAAAAAGTGTGATGGCACAATAGTTTTTGGGATGTTTTATTCACGGTGTTCACTATATGGTAAAACTGATGTGTGGGTATGATGCCTGAGGTCGGTGCGAGTTTGTAGACACCAAACATGTATAGGTTTACTTGTATCTAAGGGGTTAAAAAAATTCACAAGCTTGTCCAACAAAAGTGGCGTACGTTTTGCGCCATTTTCCGAAACCCGTAGAGTTCTCATTTTTTGGGATCTATGGCTCAGTGACGGCTTATTTTTTGCGTCTCGAGCTGATGTTTCCAATAGTAGAATTTTTGCGCAGATGCTATGTTTTTATCGCCTGTTATTGCATTTTGCGTAAAACTTGCGGCGACCAAAAAACGTAATTTTGGCGTTTGGAATTTTTTTGCCACTACGCCGTTTACCAATCAGATTAATTGATTATATATTTTGATAGATCGGGCATTTCTGAACGCGGCGATACCAAATATGTATGTATTTATTTCTTTTTTAACCCTTTAATTTTCAGTGGGGGGAAAGGGGGGTGATTTGAACTTTTAGGTTTTTTGTTCTTTTTTTAATTTTTTAAAACTTTTTTTTACTTTTTTTATTTTATTTTACTAGTCCCCCTAGGGGGCTATAGCGATCAGCAATCCGATTGCTGATCGCTATACCGCTGTAAACAGCAGAAATAGTCACTTTCTTTTTTCCTCTGCTCCATGCCGAGGAAAAAGGAAAGTGAAACTTAGTAGCAGCAGGCATCATCACATGACCCTGTGCTACGATGGCAACCACCGAACGTCACGTGATCACTCACGTGACGTCTGGAGGGGGCGGCGGTAAGTAAAAAACATGGCCGCGCGCATATAGATCTCGCTGCCAGACTTTGGCAGCGAGATCTAAGGGGTTAATGTTCTGGGTGGAATGCGATTCCACTCGGAACATGTAGGCACACATGTCAGCTGTTGAAAACAGCTGATATGTGTGCCGATCCACGCCGCCTGCCCGCGGCAGGGGGCGGGGCTTACCGGGACACGATCCATGACGGAAAGATCCGTCCATGGTCATGAAGGGGTTAAATAGAGGCTTGCACAAAAATTACAAGCCTTAAAGTTAATGTGTTGTAGTCTTATTGATACATGCCTTCCAATGGCCAATCTTTGGGCATAGATGAATCAGAGCTAGAACACACATCAGATAATGGGGAAATAAACCCACACAATTCAAATCTCCTAAGAATACACATCAGATATTTGAGCTAGGTAAATTACAAAGTTTCTGTACAATGGATATATTGTCTGTCTGTGTATATAAAGCAAATCAAAAAGGTCCATGGAGCCTCTGTTAGGAGTTTCGACACGGAAAATAGCCAGATATCTCTTCGAGAAGGACCTAGCCAAGGAGTGGCTCTTTTTAGGAGACCACCATAACCACCATATTAAGTGGCTCTTTTAGTTAATATCCAGCGCTTGACAAGTTTAAAGATATGACCAGGGATATATCAAGGCCAGGTATCCATCTATAGACAGCTGTTTTTGGGTATTGCCCTTCATCAGTGTGGAGTAGGATTTTTGCCAGGTGGGAGAAATGCCTAGTAGACCAGCAAGACAAAACAATCATTGATCTCGGGGAGGCCAGCCAGAGAAAACACTGCCGGCAGCCAGCGAAGGCGCTCAACACAGTGAAATCCTAGGTGCATTGCCCCCTGGGAAATATGCAAATCAAAAAGGTCCGTGGAGCCTCTGTTCGTAGTCTCGACACGGAAAATAGTCAGATATCCCTCTGAGAAGGACCTAGCCAAGGAGTGGCTTTTTTTTTGGAGACCACCATAACCACCATATTAAGTGGCCCTTTTAGTCAATATCCAGCTCTTGATGAGTTTAAAGATATGACCAGGGATATACCAAGGCCAGGTATCCATCAACAGACAGCTGTTTCGGGGTATTGCCCATCAGTGTGGAGTAGGATTCTGGCCAGGGCCTCCCTGACGAAGGCTATCACTGAAACGTGCATTGGATGGGACTTGGCGCCATTCCAGCAGTAAGTGCCGTTTGGACTAGCTTATGCCTGCCACAGTGTTTCACCCCTTATTACAGTGATTCGTTTGCTATTATGCTTATATATATCTATGTGGGATTTACTCCTGTATCTGTATTTTGGGTTTTTTTTCTGTAGGCTTTCCTTGTAATCGGCATTTATATAGCTTTCTGCTGCTCTGGTATGCCACCTTGTGTACCTTTTCTGTAATTGCACCTCACCTTTTAATATATCTAATATATAAAGCTCAGTGTATGTGTGTGTGTATGTGTGTATGTCCGCTAAGGGAATTTGCACCGTCGCATTTACAATCACAAAATTTTGCACAGACACTCCATGTGACTCAGGGAACGTCATAGACTATGTTTGGGCAGGAAAATTTAACCCCGTGCTTTCCAGTTACTCTACAAAAATCCTGCAGCCATTAAACTGAATGGAGCTGGGAGCTATAGGCTATAAATAGCAACTGTCAGTGGTTGCTATAGGAACAAAATAAACTGTTAGTATAAGATAGGATAGACGGATAGAGAGAGACAGAAAAAGACAGACAGAGAGAGACAGCCGAGCAAAGAGACAGCCGGGCAAAGAGACAGCCTGGCAAAGAGACAGACCTGGAAAGAGACAGACCTGGAAAGAGACAGACCTGCAAAGAGACAGACGGTCAAAGAGACAGACGGGCAAAGAGACAGCCCGGCAAAGAGACAGCCCGGCAAAAAGACAGCCCGGCAAAGAAAGACGGGGAAAGAGACAGAGAGAGAGAGAGACAGACAGATACAGAGATTGAGACAGACTGATGCAAATACAGAGAGCTAGAAACAGACAGACAAGTAAAGAGACAGACAGCGAGACAGACAGACAGCGACACACAGACAGAGACTGGGAGAGAGACAGAGAGACAGTTACTATCCCGGGCAATGCCCGGGTCTTACAGCTAGTCTAAGGCCGGAGTCACACTTGCGAGTGCCTCGCATATAACTTGCGCGAGTCTCTCATTGTATCACCCGGAACGGCCGCACACTCTCCTGACAAGAGTGTCTCTGCTGCATAGAGATACATGCAATCGACCAGCTCCTGTCAGGAGAGTGTGCGGCCGTTCCGGGTGATACTACGAGAGACTCGTGTGAGTTACACGCAAGGCACTCGCAAGTGTGACACCGGCCTAATATATAAAGCTGAGTGTATGTGTGTGTGTGTGTGTGTGTGTGTGTGTGTGTGTATGTATGTATGTATGTATGTATGTATGTCCACTAAAGGAATTTGCACCGTCGCATTTACAATCACGAAATATTGCACAGACGCCCCATGTGACCCAGGGAACGTCATAGACTGTTTGGGTGGGAAAATTTAACCCCGTGCTTACCAGTTACTCTACAAAAATCCTGCAGCCATTAAACTGAATGGAACTGGGAGCTGCAGGCTATAAATAGCAACTGTCAGTGGTTGCTGTAGGAACAAAATAAACTGTTAGTATAACAAGCTTATGTGTGAGGTAAAAAGATGTTGGTGGTGAGACGGATAAAGAGAGACAGAGACACAGACAGAGATAACCGGGGAAAGAGACAACCGGCGAAAGAGACAGCCCGGGGAAAGAGACAGCCCGGGGAAAGAGACAGCCCGGGGAAAGAGACAGCCCGGGGAAAGAGACAGCCCGGCGAAAGAGAGAGCCGGGGTAAGAGACAGCCCGGGGAAAGAGACAGCCGGGCAAAGAGACAGCCGGGCAAAGAGACAGATGGGCAAAGAGACAGACGAGCAAAGAGACAGCCGGACAAAGAGACAGCCAGACAAAGAGACAGCCGGACAAAGAGAAAGAGAGTGACAGACAGATACAGAGACTGAGACAGATATACTGATGCAAATACAGACAGAGAGATAAAAACAGACAGACAAGGAAAGAGACAGACAGCGAGACAGACAGACAGTGACACAAAGAGACTGGGAGAGAGACAGAGAGACAGTTACTATCCCGGGCAATGCCCGGGTACTACAGCTAGTATTACAATAAACATTATTTATTTTACAGACTGTTTCTGATCCCTTTTTTGTGAATTGGTCTACAGTAAAATCCTAGGTGGATGGATACCTGGGCTTGGTATATTTCTGGTCATATCTTTAAACTCGTCAAGAGCTGGACATGGACTAAAAGGGCCACTTAATATGGTGGTTATAGTGGTCTCTTAAAAAGAGCCACTCCTTGGCTAGGTCCTTCTCGGAGGGATATCTGGCTATTTTCCATGTCGAGGCTTCTAACAGTGGCTCCACGGACCGTTTTGATTTGCATATTTCCTAGAGGGCAATGCACCTAGGATTTCACTGTGTTGAGCGCTTTGCTGGCTGCCGGCCGTGTTTTCTCTGGCTGCTCTCCCCAAGATCAGTGATTGTTTTGTCTTGTGTACATAAAGCAAACACACAAAAACCTTAAGGATACACAAAGTTTTTGTAACAATGAACACTTTGTCTGTCTGAATCAACAGTATGTTATAGACGTTGCCACTAGAAGAGCGGAACCAGTGGCCGGAAAAGCTACCTGACCTAGTTGATATGTACAACAATATCCCTTCCAGCTCAACGGAATGCACCCCAGCATAACTGATGAGGGCTCGCCCCGGCCGGCTACCGGTGGATCTGGACATGGGGTTGGAAGCCCCGGAAGCACTCCCTTCAACAGCTGAATGGGACACTCAGCGGAGGGTGCAGTACCGACAAATCCAGGAGTACGTTGAAAAGAACTTGAGTCGGAGTCGGGAACAGCAGGAGCAGCGCTTCAATCAGAAGGCGTCTGCTGGTCCTTTCCAGCACAAGCTGGATTATCAGTGGGAGCAAACCCCATATGTCATACAGCCCACAGGATGGGAGAATGGGAAGGCTTACCAGATCAGTCGTGACCAGGGGGGAACTCTGGCCACAGTTTCCCGGGACCATTTAAAGAGGTGCCCACCAGCATTGAGGGTGGCAGCTGAAACTCCGGTTCCCAGACCGGCGGAGAAGGCAAAAGAGGTAATCCACACCATGATGGGTGATTTTCCAGCAGACTGGCCTACACAGAAAGGCGCGGTGATTCTTCCAGTGATATTATTCCCACAACCCGTGGATGAGGAAGTGATGGAAGTAGTCAACCATGAGCCAGTGCCCAGGGATGAACCTGTACCCAGCTCCCCTATGCCTCCGCCTGCCCCACACGATAGCAGGGAGGAGGAACTGATGATTCCCTCTGCCACACTGCCTGTCACCACTGACACCGGGCCCCGGAAGTCCACTCGTCCCAACCTAGGTAGACCCCCACTTAGGTACAGGGAAACTACTCTTTAGGGGGGGGGGGAATTTGTGTGTGTTGAAAGTACCGTTTGAAAGTGTTAACCAATGATAAGTAAATAATTATCGAAGTTTACCTGATTTCAAACCTGATTGAACCGGTCGTTGCCGGCAGCTGTTGTCCCCGTGGGGACTGTTTACATGTATGCGTAGAAACTACTATGGACAAGCCTGAGAACTGGCAGGGCAACCACGAACTTGTGGTTTGTAAATAAAAATGTTTTATGGCTAAACCGTTACCGCCTCCGGAGAGGCTGGTTTGGAGGATGGACCTGGAGGGAAGTGATGGCCCAGGCCCGCCACTACCGCAACCGGTGGCGATCCTCCGGGGGTTTCAGGGTTTCCCCATGGACGTGGGTCCCCTGAAAAGGACAGAACCCGCTCGGGTAACTTGTGCTGGACTAGGGTCAAGGGGTGCTGCCCATTTGCTTAGGGGCAGCATCAGGGCCAGGTTGCTTGGGTGGGAGAGAGCGGAAGCCGAAACCGTTTAGTAACGTTTAAGAATATGCCTCCCGATGTGGGAAGAAGTTAATATAATTGTAACCTGTTTTACTGTTTATCTTTTCAGTTGTGAAAATAAAACCGGTGATGGACGGGCAGCCCGCGGACGGTCTGCATTTTACTAAGGGGGAATGTGGCGCCCTGGACAAGCCAGGTCGTCACAGAACAACACCAACACACCCCACACTCCCGGTCAGGCACACCGAAGTCAGACAAAAACCCTTGTTGCCTTCCTCCAGGGGCTGATGTTCACACCAGGGGGTGGGCCAGGCGGGTGATCCCACCCACCGAGGAGTTCACAGTCCTGGAGGCGGGAAAAGAGTCAGTTTCAGTTTGAGAGTGAAGTGGCAAAGGAGCAGACAGAAAGTGGTCCGGGTGTGTGGCCCGGACGGATCAGCAAGGTTGGCAGACGGTGGTGACCGCCTGCAGGAGAGGCCTATTGGAGCTAGCCGTAAGGACCGTGGATGGGCGGTGGCCCGGCGGTACCGGACCGGTACGCAAAGAGAAGCCAGCACCATCCGGCAGGGGCTTACGGACCCCGGCAAGGCTAGGAGTCGCCGTGAATTTGCCAAATCCGTTAGCGAAGGGAACCTCCTGGGTTTCCCAGCAGCCAAGTCCCGACAGAAGGCAACAGTCCAACCGAGAGAGGGAAACACAGTCACCGCCAAGGCTAAAGTTCCCAGGGCCAGAGCCTGCGGGCAAAAAGGGCTCCTTCAGCAACCTTCAAGCTGGGGAGCGGGTTACCGGTGGGAACCCATTGGAACCATTACACTACACAGGAGCAGGGAAAGGCAGTCACCATCAACCTGCCGGGAGGAGAAACACCGTAGCCGTCTGTGGGACCCCTCCATCCAGCCGTTTGTTTTACCGGAGACTCTGTGTACATCATTGGCTGAGTGAGTACCACCGTGCCGTGCGGCACAGCGCTGCCCTCGCGACCCTGCACCTCACCAGGCCCCGTAACCCGCCTGCAATCCATCCCTACCCCATCACCGGGCCCCGGGACAACCAACCCCCCTACCCACGGAGGGGAGAACTAACATCCAGGCTGCTCCCTGTCATCGCTCCCGGGATCCCCGTCCAGAGCAGTGGTGGTGTCACCAATCTCACCACAACCGTGGGTGGCGTCACGGACAATCTCAAATCCCCACAATCAATCCCCACCCTTTTCACTCACGGGCGAGGAACGCCGCTCGAGTCCCCGGGATCCGGCCCACCGCTCGAACCACCACCGAGCAGCAGCCGCAGCAGCAGCGGCCGGACCCGAGCAGTGGGAGAGCGCAGCGTCCCCTCCTCCATCCGCGACAAGTGCAGCAAAGCCCAGACAGATGTTAGTGGTAGGGGACTCTATAATTAGGCGGACAGACAAGGTCATTTGTCGCCGAGACCGTGAATGCCGAACAGTGTGTTGTCTGCCGGGTGCTCGGGTTCGGCATATTGCGGATCGGATAGACAGATTGCTGGGTGGGGCTGGGGAAAACCCAGCGGTCATGGTGCACATTGGTACTAATGACAAATTAGAGGCAGGTGGAAGGTCCTTAAAAATGATTACAGGGAACTAGGAGAGAAGCTGAAGTCCAGGACCTCCAAGGTGGTGTTTTCAGAAATACTACCGGTGCCACGAGCGTCACTAGAAAGACAGCGGAAGCTTCGGGAGATAAATACGTGGCTTAGAAATTGGTGCAGGAAGGAAGGGTTTGGGTTCATGGAGAACTGGCCAACTTCTCAGTCGGCTACAGGCTCTACGGTAGGGACGGGCTGCACCTCAATGGGGAAGGTGCAGCTGTGCTGGGGGAGAAAATGGTCAGACGGATGGAGGAGCTTTTAAACTAGGATCTGGGGGGAGGGAGGGTAGTGGAGCAAAAAAGGGGATAGATAGAGCAGATAGAGACAGTGAGATGGTAGGGGTCAATGAAGGATTAGGGGGGGATGGGACATGCAAGGAACGTAGGGAGGCTAGGAGTAATAAAGGTGTTAATAGGATTAAATGTCTACTGGCAAATGCAAGAAGTCTTGCAAACAAAATGAATGAATTGGAGGCTCTTATGTCAACCATGGATTATGATGTGGTGGGCATTACGGAAACCTGGCTGGATGAAAGCCATGACTGGGTGACAAACATACAGGGTTATAGTACATTTAGGAGGGACAGGAAAGACAAAAAAGGTGGTGGGGTGTGTATATTTATCAAATCTAACCTAAAACCTGTGTTGAATGATGACATTGGGGGGAACTGCAACAATGTAGAGTCGGTATGGGTAAATGTACATGGGGAGGAGAATAATGGAAAAATGCTAATTGGAGTTTGCTATAAGCCTCCTAACATACCTGAACAAATAGAGGGTGAAATGCTGGAACAAATTGAAAAGGCAGCTAATAATAATAATCGGGTTCTTATTATGGGGGATTTCAACTTTCCAGACATACAGTGGGACATAGAATCTTCTGGTTGTGCTAAAAGCTGTAAATTCTTATCTACCATTCAAGACCATTTCCTCTCTCAGATGGTAGATAAACCGACGAGGGGAGATAATTTGCTAGATTTGGTCCTGTCAAATAGACCGGATACAATTTCAGATCTACAGGTCCGGGAGCACTTGGGCACCAGCGATCATAATATGGTAAGCTTCAACGTAATATTCAATAGAACATTCCAAAGGGGAAATGCTAAAACCTGGAATTTTAGGAAAGCTGATTTTGTCAAGGGAGCAATTTGCGTTGAAGACTGCTAATGGAGTCCTCATTTGGGATATCCAGAGACGATGCCATATTAGCTGTATATCAGTGCCAATATATATATATCAATGTATATAAGACAAAGAACACAGACATGCTCTCTTTTCAGCCAGCGTCACCAACTGAACTAGTTTAATAAGATAGATCCAATTATACTGTAAGCATGAATAACCTTGAAACTAACAAAGGAGTGCTTTCACTCCCCTATTTCTCCCAGCATTTGTACAATACATCTGTTCATTAAAACATTCTTTCTGTGTGGACACTACTGATAAGAGTTTGTAGCTTCACATTTTGGCTTCATTATCTTTGGTTAACTCCTTCATGACTATACAACTTTGAATTATACTATAGGTCTGTGCAATTGCTACATAGACAGACAGATCATTTTGCATCTACATCTACATTTTGATTAGTTATATACACAGATATTCTTATTACGTTTAAACAAACATACTACAGCTCAGGTGACCTCCACAATTTCAACAAATTAAGGGAAGAGCTTAAATGTGTAGATTGGGACAAAGTCATGGTAACTGGGGATACTGAACATAAATGGGGAAATTTAAGGATATACTGCTAGAGTCCTGTAAAAAACTTATACCCTCTGGTAATAAAATGTCCCGGAATAAAAAGAAACCACTATGGATAAATAAGACTGTACAAAGTATAATAAAACAAAAACAAAGGGCGTTTAAAATCTTGAAGGCTGAGAATACAGAAATAGCATTTCAGGAGTATAAAGATATCAATAGGCAATGCAAAAAAGAAATCAAACAAGCAAAACTAGCTACTGAAAAAAAAATCGCCAATGACATTAAAATAAATCCCAAAATCTTTTATAAATACATTAATGCCAAAAGGAAAACAAAGGATAGTATTGGCCCCTTAAAATATAATAACAAGTTAGTTATAGAGGACAAACAAAAGACTGAGATATTAAATAGGCATTTCTCATCTGTGTTCACCAAGGAACTGACTGTACCAGGCATCATTCAACAAGTGAAAAATCAAAGTTCACCACCCGATATAATTAATTTAACACAAGAAGAAGTATGCCTACGTCTGAGTAAATTAAACATTGACAAATCCCCAGGGCCAGATGGCATTCATCCACGAATATTGAGGGAATTGAGCTCCGTAATTGACAGACCACTGTATCTCATCTTTTTAGACTCGCTTGTAACAGGGTTGGTGCCTCAGGATTGCAGGATTGCTGATGTGGTACCGATATTTCAGAAAGGTAAGAGGGTACATCCAGGCAACTACCGTCCAGTAAGCCTGACATCAGTAGTATGCAAAGTTTTTGAGGGCATTTTAAGGGATGACATGCAAAAATATGTTGCAGAAAATAATATAATAACTGACAGACAGCATGGATTCATGAAAGATAAATCGTGTCTAACCAACCTGTTGGGGTTCTATGAGGGGGTAAGTGCAAACCTGGATATTGGTAATGCAGCTGATGGGATTTATTTGGACTTTGCAAAGGCATTTGATACTGTACCACATAATAGCCTTATACTAAAGCTCCAGAAACAAGGACTAGGGGAAACTATATGCAACTGGGTAAGGAATTGGCTAAAAGATAGGAAACAAAGAGTAGTCATAAATGGAACATTCTCTAAATGGGCCATAGTCAGCAGTGGGGTACCGCAGGGATCTGTGCTAGGACCAATTCTTTTTAATCTCTTTATTAATGACCTTGTGGATGGGATTGATAGTAAAGTGTCAGTCTTTGCTGATGACACCAAACTATGTAGGATATTAAAAACTGACCTTGATAGTACAATATTACAAAAAGATCTGGATTAGATGTCAGAATCGGCAGATACTTGGCAAATGAGATTTAATGTTGATAAATGTAAAGTAATGCACCTAGGATGGAGTAATCCTATTACTGCGTATACATTAAATGGAAGAAAACTCGGGACTACAGAACAGGAGAAGGACTTGGGTATTCTCATTACAAATAAGCTGAGCAGCAGCACTCAATGTCAAGCAGCAGCTGCAAAAGCAAACAAGATTCTAGGGAGTATAAAAAGAGAGATTAGATCCCGTGATCCTAACGTATTGTTACCCCTCTATAAATCACTTGTAAGGCCACATCAGGAATATGGGATTCAGTTTTGGGCTCCTCATTTTAAAAAGGACATTCAGAAGTTAGAGTCAGTTCAAAGGCAGGCAACTAGACTACTACAAGGAATGGAAGGCCTCCGATATGATGAAAGGTTGAAAAAGTTATATATGTTTAGCTTAGAAAAAAGACGTCTCAGAGGAGATCTCATTTATATGTATAAATACATGTGTGGTCAATATAAAGGACTGGCACATGACTTATTTCTTCCGAAGACAATACTAAGGACCAGGGGGCATTCACTGCGAGTGGAAGAAAAGCGATTCCGACAGCTAAATAGGAAAGGGTTCTTTACAGTTAGAGCAGTCAGACTGTGGAATGCCCTACCACAAGAGGTAGTAATGGCAGATACTATAACAGCTTTCAAAAAAGGGCTGGATGATTTCCTCAGTACACACAACATTGTTGGTTATAAATGACTTTGTGACCAAATGTAGAACTGGTGGAGGAAGGTTGAACTAGAGGGACCTAGGTCTTTTTTCAACCTTAGTAACTATGTAACTATGTAACTATGCAACTAGAACTATAGTTCTTTCAAGCTGGACTTCCTGGCACTTGTATGGGCTGTGACGGAAAGGTTTAAGCACTACCTTGCTGCTGCGAAGTTTACCGTGTACACGGACAATAACCCGTTGACTCACCTGGACATGGCGAAGCTGGGAGCCTTGGAACAGCGATGGGTTGCAAGGTTAGCAAGTTATGATTTTATAATAAAATACCGGGCTGGCCGTAGGAACACTAACGCTTATGCGCTGTCCAGGATGCCCCATCTGTTTGATGACGGGAGAGATGAAAATGACCTGTAAGAGATTGAATTGCCTGCATTCCATCAGCCCACTCCCGGGGAGCAGCCTCAGCCATATGCCCATCAACAAGAAATGACCTGTGATCCATTGCCCCATCACGGTTGGCAGTAGACTTCCAGTAGACTTAGAGATGGAGGTTGAGTTGCATGAAACCTACTTGCCTGGAGCGGATTGGGACTCACGTCGCCAGATCCAGTACAGACAGATTCAGAAGTGCGTTGAAGACAGTCTGAATCAAACTAGACCAGGGAAGGACCACAGCTACTGTCTCCCCAGACCATCTAAAAAGATGTCCAGAGCCCTTACGAGTAGCAGATGAGCCTCAGCCCCAACCTCAAGTGGTGGAAGGAAGGAAGAGAATGATCCGTACTATTCTAGGGGATTTTCCGGAAGATTGGCCTATGCAGAATGGAGCAGTAATAGTCCCTGTGTTAACATTCCCACAACCCGTGGAAGAACCAGAACAGGAAAGGCTTACTGACACTGCACCCACTTCAACATCTAGAATAGCACCTGTACCCTTGCCACACACACGTAGAGTCCTATCAGCTACACCTAACATTGAGGGCAAGGAACCTGTAGGCGATCTGGCCATGTCACAAGAGGGGGATGAGGGTCTAGAACTGTGAAGGTCGACCTGGGCTAACTTCAGTCAGCCCCCACGAAGGTACAGGGAAGAATGCTAATGGTACCAGTAATATGCAAATGTTATTGCAGCGTGTTAGGTATCTGTGTTTCCTTTTTATTATTTTCTACAGTTTGTTGTAGCGATTTGGATGCTAAAATTTTGACCCAAATCAATGCGTTCAAAAATGCGGTATGTCAATTAACTCGTGTGTTTTGGATGCAGCTCCCACTCTGTTTATGGTGGGGGCAGCATCCATAGCGCATGAAATCGGCATGTTGTTACGTCCGGGTGGTGGAAACACTGGACCGTACACCGGATTCCCCTGGTGAGGCAGCCAGGCTGGTCACCCCGCCAGAGGGCCTTGATGCACGGCAGCCGAAGCACTACTGGTAGCAAGACAGTCCGTATGAGAGCTGGAAAGTAGATGTCCCTGGGAACACAGAGTTCTAGACGGTAGTCCGGGTGACGAGGCTCAGGGTCCGAGGCCGGGTTGTAGGGTCAGGCGGAATCCGGAACCAGCTGAGCGAGAGGACAGGTCATCAAACGGAGCCAGGGACCGGAGACTGGCGGAGCTGAAGAGGTGGTGGAACATCAGCCGAAGTCACCGTCAGGAGTACTGGAACGGACGTGGTCAGGACCGGCTGGCGTGGCAGGACAGGCTCTGCGAGACAGACAGGGGTTAATACTGGGCAAAGCAATACGGGGACCTGAACTCCTAGCTTACTAAACACGTAGAACAGGCCCCGCCCACCAGGAAAGAGAAGCCTAATATACCCTGTACCTGTCTATGTAATATCCTGTTTCTAGGTGCTGGCCCTTTAAGAGAGGGTCAATGACCGCACGCGCGCCCTAATGCGCATGCGCGAGGTCCGTGTGCCAGAAGCCAGTACAGGAAGCGGTGCAGAAGAAGCAGGAGTGCCCGGTAGTGTGTCCTGCGTCGCAGAGGAGTGCCGGGAGCGGGGAGCAGAACACATGGGGGGCGCAGGCGAGGGAGAGGAAGCCGGGACCGGAGTGGTGAGCAGGGGACGCCATCGGGAACCGGAGAGCGGGGCACGAGAAACGGGGAGCGGGCCACGGGGACCGGAGAGCGGGGCACGGGAACCGGGAAGCGTGACAGTACCCCCTCCCCCACGCCCCCCTCCTCGCAACCGGGACAGGAAGGCACGTATCAGAGGAGTGCCAACATTCTCCCGGGGCTCCCAGGACCTATCCTCAGGGCCATAACCCGCCCAGTCGACCAGGAAGTATCGCCGACCTCGCACGGTCTTCATGGCCACGATATCCCTTACCGCATAGATGTCATCATCAGCGATGGGAGGAGGAGCAGTACTGGCACCAGCGGAGAAGGGACCAAGGACAACAGGCTTGAGCAAGGAGACATGGAAGGAGTTGGGTATCCGCATCGTGGCCGGGAGCTGCAGCTTGTAGGAGACTGCATTGATCTTGCTGATGACTTTAAACGGCCCGATGTAACGAGGACCCAACTTGTACGATGGTAGCTTCAATCGGACATATTTGGAGGCAAGCCAGACCAGATCACCTGGAGAGAAACACGGGGGATCCAGGCGCCTCTTGTTCGCATGTCTCTTCATCTGCAAGGAAGCACGCTCTAGGGAAGTCTTGACAGAGTTCCATATAGCTGAGAAGTCCCGGACTAGAGCATCTGCAGCAGGGACATCTGAAGCCGAGGATACTGGTAACGGGACAGAAGGCTGAAGTCCGTAAACGACCTGGAAGGGAGAGCTGGAGGTGGACTCGCTGATGTGCTGGTTATGGGAGAATTCAGCCCAAGGAAGGAGCGTGGACCAATCGTCGTGATGGATGTTGACGTAGTGGCGCAGGAAGGAGGTCAGGATCTGATTGACTCGTTCCACTTGGCCATTCGACTGAGGGTGGTAGGCCGAAGAAAAGTCCAGGGATACTCCCACATGTTTGCAGAGGGCCCTCCAGAAGCGCGAGGTAAACTGAGTTCCTCTGTCAGACAAAATGTGTGCAGGAAAGCCATGCAATCGGAATATGTGTTGTATGAAGGAGTCAGCGAGCTCCTGGGCAGAGGGCAGCCCGCCCATGGGAACGAAGTGAGCCATCTTTGAGAAACGGTCCACCACAACCCATATGACCGTGTGTCCGGAGGACAAGGGTAAGTCCGTAATAAAGTCCATTGCAATGTGTTGCCACGGAACGGAGGGAATGGGCAGAGGCACAAGACGACCATATGGCAGGTGCTTGGGCGTCTTGTTCCGGGCACAGGATGGGCAGGCTGAGACGAAGGTTGCGACGTCTTTACGGAGGGAGGGCCACCAATAGTGACGGACAATCATACTCCAAGTCTTCTTCTGACCAGCATGGCCGGAGATTTTTGAGGCATGACCCCAGTGTAGGACTCTTTGTTTGTCAGTATCTGAGACATAGGTCTTCCCAGGGGGTATCTGAGCCAGAGTGACAGGGGCCACCGGAATAACTTTACTGGGCTGATGATGGGCTGGAACGTCTCCTCCTCCTGCTCCACGGGCACGAAGGACCTAGACAAGGCGTCTGCCCGCACGTTCTTATCCGCGGGCCGAAAATGGAGTTGGAAATCAAACCGAGCAAAAAACAAGGACCAGCGGGCTTGTCGCGGGTTCAGTCTTTGGGCTGACCGTAGGTACTCCAGGTTCTTGTGGTCCGTGTAGATGATCACAGGGTATACTGCTCCCTCCAGGAGGTAGCGCCATTCCTCCAAGGCCAGCTTGATGGCCAGTAGCTCTCGATCACCGATGGTGTAGTTGTGTTCGGGTGCCGAGAAGCTCTTGGAGAAGAATCCGCAAGTGACCATCTTCCCGGTGGAGGATTTCTTCATTAGCACTGCCCCGGCCCCTGAGGAGGAGGCATCCACCTCCAAGGTGAACTGTCGCTTCAATTCAGGGCGATGGAGAACCGGGGAAGAGGCAAACGCCTGTTTCAAAGAGCAGAATCAGGTGGCCAGTCCTTAGGATTAGCTCCCTTCTTGGTCAAGGCAGAGAGGGGCGCAGTCAGGGCGAGAAGTGCGGGATGAATTGACGATAATAGTTAGCAAAGCCGAAGAAGCGTTGGATGGCCTTCAGTCCGGAAGGAGGAGGCCAGTTGAGGAAGGAAGACACTTTCTCTGGGTCCATCTGCAGGCCAGTGTCAGAGATTACATAACCCAGGAAGGGAAGAGACGACTTTTCAAAGACGCACTTCTCGTACTTGGCGTACAGACGGTTTTCTCTAAGCCTCTGGAGTACTAGCTGCATGTTCTCTCTGTGGGTCTGTAGGTCCGGAGAGAAGACCAGGATGTCGTCCAGATACACCACGACACAGACATAGAGGAGGTCTCTGAACACGTCGTTCACCAGTTCTTGGAAGACTGCCGGAGCATTACACAGACCAAAGGGCATTACACAATACTCGTAGTGCCCATCCCGAGTGTTGAATGCGGTCTTCCATTCGTCTCCAGAGCGAATGCGAACCAGGTTATAGGCACCACGGAGATCCAACTTGGTGAATACACGAGCTCCTCGGAGCCGATCGAATAGTTCGGAGATGAGCGGCAGAGGGTATTTATTCTTCACGGTGATCTGGTTTAATCCCCGGTAGTCAATGCAGGGGCGCAGATCACCTTCCTTCTTCTTCACGTAGAAAAAACCTGCTCCGGCAGGGGACGAAGATTTCCGAATGAACCCCTTTGCCAGGCTCTCAGTGATATAGGCAGACATGGCCCATGTTTCAGCAGGGGACAAGGGGTATATCCTTCCTCTAGGAGGTGTAGTTCCCGGCAGTAAGTCGATGGCACAGTCGTAGGGACGATGAGGTGGTAGTACCTCTGACTTCTTTTTATCAAAAACGTCCGTGAAGGACCAGTAGGCAGAAGGCAGTCCTGGTAGAGACTCTGGAACCGGAGGTCGTTGGATGGGCTGTATGGATTTCAGGCATCTCTCGTGACACGAGGAACCCCATCGGGTAATTTCACCTGTACTCCAGCTGACCGACGGTTCGTGTGCCCGTAACCATGGGAGTCCCAGCAGGATCTGATGTGACATGCGCGGGAGGACGTAGAAGGTGATTTTCTCGGTGTGCAGGGCACCGATCCATAATTCCACAGGCTTGGTGATCAACGAGACGGTGTCAGAGAGGGGTCTCCCATCTACAGAGGCGATCACCAGCGGTTTTTCTAGTGGGAGAACAAGCACCTGGTACTTATCCACCGTAGCCTGCTGGATGAAGTTGCCTGCTGCTCCGGAATCGAGATACGCCTCTGCCGTGAACCGGGTCTCTTCTGTAGTCACTTGAACAGTCCATGTAACGGAGTCTGAGAGATTCCCAGCACCTAGGGTGGCCTCTCCTACCAAGCCTAGGCTTTGGAGTTTCCCGGCTTCTCGGGACAGGAGCGTAGCAGGTGTGTGCCATCTCCGCAGTAGAAGCAGGGAGCCTTTGCTAGTCCTTCTGCTCGGCGTTGCTCAGACTGCCTCAAGCGGTCGATCTGCATGGGCTCGTGGGCAGAAGCGCCAGATGACGCCGACTGGGGAGTGGTGGACTTCAGTGGTGGGGAGGAGTGCCGTATCGGACGCCTCTCGCGGGACACCTCTTTGGATCGTTCCTGAAAGGGAAGATCCACTCGGGTCACTAGAGCGATCAGGGCATCCAGGGTGAAAGGCACGTCACGACCAGCCAGCTCATCCTTAATACGGCCCGAGAGTCCCTCCCAGAAGGCGGCGGTTAGGGCCTCATTGTCCCACCCTAATTCTGAGCTCAAGGTGCGGAAGCGAATGGCATACTGGCCGACCGTCAAAGTCCCCTGACGTAGCCTGAGGAGCGATGAGGCGGACACGGAGGCGCGTCCGGGTTCGTCAAAGGTAATACGAAAAGCCTGCAGGAATTCCTGGATGTTGGTGGTTACCGGATCCTTCTTCTCCCACAAGGGGCTCATCCAGGCCAGTGCCTCTCCCTCTAGATGGGACATCACAAACGCGACCTTGGCTTGGTCAGAGGCAAAAAGGTGCGGCAGCAGCTTGAAATGGAGGGAGCACTGATTTATGAATCCCCTGCAGGTCTTGGGATCTCCGGCGTACCGGGGTAGTGAGGCCAAACGGAGTTTGGAAGTATCCGAGGAGGCTGCCACGGGAGCTGCGGACGTGGATTGAGTCGCCAGAGACGTGGCAGTCGCTTGCAGCGTATTCAGGCGGGTGTCCACGGATGTCATGAAGGCAAACATATCGGATTGGGTCTCACGTTGTCTTCCGAGTTCCTGCTGCAATCCAGCCAGCTGGGATGCTAGTGCTTCGGCGGGATCCATGGCCTGTTCTAGCTGTTACGTCCGGGTGGTGGAAACACTGGACCGTACACCGGATTCCCCTGGTGAGGCAGCCAGGCCGGTCACCCCGCCAGAGGGCCTTGATGCACGGCAGCCGAAGCACTACTGGTAGCAAGACAGTCCGTATGAGAGCTGGAAAGTAGATGTCCCTGGGAACACAGAGTTCTAGACGGTAGTCCGGGTGACGAGGCTCAGGGTCCGAGGCCGGGTTGTAGGGTCAGGCGGAATCCGGAACCAGCTGAGCGAGAGGACAGGTCATCAAACGGAGCCAGTGACCGGAGACTGGCGGAGCTGAAGAGGTGGTGGAACATCAGCCCAAGTCACCGTCAGGAGTACTGGAACGGACGTGGTCAGGACCGGCTGGCATGGCAGGACAGGCTCTGCGAGACAGACAGGGGTTAATACTGGGCAAAGCAATACGGGGACCTGAACTCCTAGCTTACTAAACACGTAGAACAGGCCCCGCCCACCAGGAAAGAGAAGCCTAATATACCCTGTACCTGTCTATGCAATATCCTGTGTCTAGGTGCTGGCCCTTTAAGAGAGGGTCAATGACCGCGCGCGCGCCCTAATGCGCATGCGCGAGGCCCGTGTGCCAGAAGCCAGTACAGGAAGCGGTGCAGAAGAAGCAGGAGTGCTCGTCAGTGTGACCTGCGTCGCAGAGGAGCGCCGGGAGCGGGGAGCAGGACACATGGGGGGTGCAGGCGAGGGAGAGGAAGCTGGGACCGGAGTGGTGAGCAGGGGACGCCGTCGGGAACCGGAGAGTGGGGCACGGGAACCGGGGAGCGGGCCACGGGGACCAGAGAGCGGGGCACGGGAACCGGGAAGCGTGACACATGTAATCTACAGACACACTGCATCCATTATGCGGTGTTTCTGAAGCGATTTGAAGCGCACATGTGCTGTCAAATCGCTGCAGAAATTTCGGCATGTACGTGTGTGGCGCCCCTGACCTGGTCAGGCACCACTGAGTACTGCACCCATGCTGGGGACAGTGCAACACAGGTAATCCAGAAGGCTGACCGAGGTGTGACTACACAGGCGCATAGTGATCAGTTCTCACACATGTACCTTTGAGAGGACCCCTGGGGATCCCAGGAGGGGGCGAAGCCTCCACCTCCACCCGAGGGGTGGAGGGGGCGAAGCCTCCATCTCCACTCAAGGGGTGTGGTAGAGAGCCTGGTTGCTAGGTGGCGTAGGCAGGCACAAAAGGGAAAAGAGGAAGGAGGAGGAGAAGAGCAGTCTGAAGCAGAGTGTGGAGGAGTGAGGAGCATGGAAGTGGAGCTCAGACAGGAGCAGCAGGGCAGGTCCCACAAGTGAGCCGGTTTAGTGTGCAGCTCAGGGAAAGCAGACGTGAGGAGCAGACCCTGGAGCTGTTGCAGTCTAACAGCGTCCGCGCAGTGACTACCGACGGGGGAGAACGGTCACCTAGTAGTGCTACCCGAAATCCACACACAGCTAAAGAGAGAGCAACGGAGTGGGAAGTAAGGAGACTGCCAGGGAGTTACCAGGCCCAAACGGGTAGCAGGTCCCAGTGCGGAGATAGATCCAGCTTTCTTCTGCCAAACCTGCTTGAGGGGGCACTTCACACCCCCAAGATCACACTACAGAGTCCGCAGCCACGTAGCCACAGTTAGGGCCCATAGTTCACAGGAGGCAAGCTGCCGGAGTGTCCTGGTCCAGGCTACAAGCAAACGGGCCAAAACGAAGGGGAGAGAGGCACCAGCAACTTCCCTGGGTGACCCCCATAGGGACTAAAAGTCGGGGTTACCCCAAAACGTAAAGGGCTAAGGAAGGCGAGTCGGTAGCCACCCTCATCAGTCAGCCTGAAGGACACCTGGTTCCAGCCTGGTTCATCCCAGCTACGCCCGGGTTACTCACCCTGCCACCTTCCGTGAGTAAAACCCCTGAAAGACATCCTGCTTGTGTTGAGTTATTCTGCGCCTTGTGGTTCTACACACCTACACGGGACCCTGGGGCATGCCTCACTCTCAGGAGGCTACTACAACTGACTGCACCTACCATCAGCCCCAGGCACCCCTAACCTGCAGTGGCGGTCTCCACTGACCGCAATTCTGAGAGTGGCGTCACGACAATCCTAGAAGAAGGTTCCCTACCTGTGACCAGACTGTTCCATCCATGTGGAGTCCCTGAAGGTAATGCACCGACACAACACTTGTGGGGCTTCACACGTGCGCACGAGCCCTTATCCTTATGCAGATGCCCAGATGGTTAGGAGAGTTATGATTTCAGACACATGTGAGCACATCCAGCCCACATTTACTACAGTTATAATACAAGATGGCAGTACAATAGGTTTTCATGGCAAATTTCTGTAGCTGCTCCCCGTAGTTTTCAAAAGTGGAAAATATAAAAAAAAATAATTAATATTTTACTCCATTAAATGACTAAAAACACCAAAAACCTGAGCTGAAACAATGTTCAGTAAACATGCAACATTAAGCATGTGAATTGCAGCCTTAAGACTAGAAAAAAAACAGAGAAAAAATGTAGGAAAAATACCCTGACTATAAATAAATAAATTGCAAGTGCTTGATAACAGGGTACTTAGTGTATACATTTTTGTAAAAAGCTGTCTCACCTCGTCACGGTGTACCCATCTGAGACAGTTCCTAACCTACTGAAGTTAAAAACATTATCAATACCTGACTTGTGTCATGTCAAAACTCCAATATGAATGGTGGCAAGTGGTCAGCTGTGTCCCAGATTAAATACACAGCAAAGTGAGACGCAATTAGTTGTTCAGTCTCAGTATTAGGTGGGCTGCGCCCCCAACTTACAATAAAGCAAGATAACATACAAAAAACACCAAAAACCTGAGCTGAGACAATGTTCAGTAAACATGCAACATTAAGCATAACCTTGATAACAGGGTACTTTATTTATTTATAATCAGGGTATTTTTCCTACATTTTTTCTCTTTGTTTTTTTTCCATTAAATAAATGCTGATATTAAAAAAAAAAAAGTTAATAGTTTACATTTTTTTGAATTGTTGAAAACAGTTTTTTTGGGGGATGATTCCTTCCCTTAAAAGCCAAAATGTTTTGTACTCCAAAATGGTACCATGAAAGGCTTCCACCAAGTCCATAAAATCAAGCCCTCACTTAGGTCCATCATTTTGCAGCAGAAATAGTTTCCACATTGCAGACAGGAGAAAGGCGCTGTAAAAATGACGTTGCCTCTTCCAATTTAAAATCTGCGCGCTCCCAAATCCTAATGGCCCCATCCATTCTGAGCCACAATATGCTTAAACCTGCATTAATGTAGCAGGGAGAGCTCACTTATCAATTTACATGGTGTGTGCCACCAGAAGCTCAAGCTTGGCACAATGATTTGGGCACTGAAAAGGTATATTTGAAATTTTCATTGTAATATCAGCTGGGAGCTGGAAAACACTTGTGGATTAAAAACAGTTACAATGGTTATTCAGAGGGGTGTAATTTCCAAAATGGGGTTGCTTGTATAGGGCATGTCAGTGTATTACTGGATGCACCCTGACTGCTATGCCCGGGCAGTAAGGAGTTAAGGATCCTCTCATGTCCGATTTTACCTCCCCCTCCCTTCTGGGGTTGTTGGCTAATGGGAAGGTTCCCATAATCCCACTCTTTTCCCCTATAAATAGTCCCCTCTTCCTGTCTCTCCTCACCTTGTGAGATCCAGACGCTGCCGGTGAGAGATGGCTGACATGCTGGATCAGGCTGTCAGGGACAGAATCAGGAGGGAGGGGGACGTATGGCTTGCTGCTATTCTGGGTGAGCAGCTTTTCCCTCCTCCTGAGGCTCAGACGCAGACTCCGGGCGGCAGGCGGCTGCTTGTCTAATCCGCCCTCCGGAGCGTCTGAGTCCCTCGGGTAATGATTCTAGCGAGTGCGCCCCGCGCTGGAACGCCCACCCGCCCGACCCCACCATTACACGCGGCAGCCGCAAGCCTCACCTGTCTGTAGTGGGTGGGCCTACCCCCTACTAGTTTAGCATAGTTACCCGGCATTGTGATTATTAAAAGTGTTGAATTTTATATTTTTATGTGATGTGTTAGGGCACCCCCTAGTGGCCGGGTGGGACGGCTGTTGCCACCGGGGAGGAGGAGTCGGCCGGATATCTAGGCAAGGTCTGGGTGTGTGTGAGAGAGAGGATCCGGGTCAGCGGAGTGTGAACATCTGCAGCGGCAAGTGCGATTGTGTGAGCGGAACATCAGGGGACACCGGAGATAAGGAGGTGGACGCAACCTCAAAGCCTATTCTGCCGGTGTGGGTCCGGTGTATGCTTGGCTGAAGAGTGGGAGTCCAGTGGCGCAACCTCAAAGCCTATTCTGCCGGTGTGGGTCCGGTGTATGCTTGGCTGAAGAGTGGGAGTCCAGTGGCGCAACCTCAAAGCCTATTCTGCCGGTGTGGGTCCGGTGTATGCTTGGCTGAAGAGTGGGAGGAGTACTTTGGGCATATCCCCATCAGAGGGTGCGTTTGGGCAGGTTGTCCCCAGCTCCACTAATATTGCCGAAATCCGCTGACCGGAGTGTTTTTTTCTTTATCTTTGTGAATAAATGTCGTTTTTATTGCATCTGGACTGTTGCCTGCAGCCTCTTTGTGCATCGGCCGATGAAGATACCGACATACACTCTCTCAACATTAAGGAAGTGATGAAGTCAGGGATGTGCCTTGAATATGGCGCTGCCACGACTACACAGCCAGAGGCCTCCCTGGCTGGTCACTTCATGTGGCGTAGTCGGCAGGATCCAAGTCCCTTGCCGGAGAACCAGGAGACTGAAGACCAAGTAGTGCCTGAAGCACGGAATTCGGACTATGAGAACAGATTTCCAGCCCCATGGTGGGAGGAAGAAGTGCCCAAGGCGTTGGACCGGGCACAAGATGGCGGCAAGATGGCCGTCGTCTGTGAAGAAACAGAAAGCGCGCGGAAAATTTGCGCCGAAAGAAGAGCCTGGGGCTGGCCGGTGCCGAAGAGAAGGCATGGAGTACTCCGCCCAAAGAGGGGAGGCGCCAGCTCCAGGGCATGGAAGAAGAAAAAGAAAAAGAAGTACCTCAGCAGAGGAGTCGAGATGATGCGTGAGGCTGGGGGTGGAGTTCGTTTAAGAGCGGGAAATGAAGACCCGCCTCCACTTCCTCCAGCCTCCGCGTCGACACCGCCGCCATTACTAGCGATTCGGTCGGAAACCGAGATGGAGAACTTTGGGCAACCTGCGGAGTTGGCGACGACGATGGCCCTCATCAGCCTCGGTCGAGGCCGACCTCGGTTCGCCCCTGCTAGCGAGGCCGCGATAGCGGACCTTCCCATTGGACCGGGAGGCTCTACGAGGCCAGACAAAGTTTCCTGGAAGACCTCATGGGATGCTCAAACCGGGAGCACCATCACAGAGGTGAAGGCGACCTATGCTACCCCGCCCATGCCCAGTCGTCCGGGGGTTGCTGTTTTTCCATGGGACACCCCGCAGCTTAACGCCGCCGCCACACCATTTGTTCCGGCGCCAGAGTCGGCCGAGGAGTTAGCCGGCCGTCTAGAGAAGGATCACCTGGGCTTCTTCTGGGACCCAGTCACCATCTCGCCGGAGAAGTCGCGCCCCAGAGTCCCGACCCCGAAGCCTGACCCCGTCCAGGAACGTCTCCTGGCCGAGACCATCGTCCGGGAAATGCTGTCCGGTTCTGGTGGCGAGGAGCTGGCACAGCAGTTTGTGACCGGGGTGGTAGTCAAGTTTAATCAGCAAGAGGGATACGGCTTCATCCGAGAAGTAGAGACCGGGGATGATTATTTTTATAACCGGGTTCATCTCGACGTCGAAGGACTCCCTAAGCGACTTCACACTCTTTGGCCGGGTGAAAAAGTCACCTTTCTGCCGGATGCCGGTAGCCGCGGCCTGTTTGCCATCTGCGTCTCCCGCATGCCGACCACCCGGGAAGCGGAACAGTGGCAGGAGGAGATAGAGTGGGAGGAGCAGCAAGAGCGGCGCCAGAGCCATGCTAAACCGCTCCCGCCCGCGCCTCCTCAGCCCCGGCGCGTCCTGACTGCTGCCCCGGAGGCCGTGATGGAACCGGCTCCTGATCCGGAGAAGTTCCCAGCCGTGGTAGCGGTGACCCAAAACGTGACTAATAAGCCGGTCATTATGCTGGATGCACCACCACCATCCCGAGCAGGAACACCGTCACCGCCAAGAGGAGCTGCAGCAGCTGTGCCGGAGGAACCGCCCTACGCCCCGGTGTCTTTCAGGCGAATCCGCCGCCAGCCGGGACAATCTCTGGGGGCCTACATCCAGGCTCAAGCGGAAGAATGGAAGAGAGCCTGGCCCCCAGAGTAAGTTGTTGCCTCCAGCACTTGCCGAGACCGGTGTTGTTCAAGACCGGCAAAAAGTTCTTTTGTTGTTGCAAAGTTCGACGGGCCTGTTGCCCTCCAGCCAAGACCGGGAGCGCTCTTGAAGCCTCCGGGCACCTCCAGCAAAGACCGGGAGCGCTATTGAAGCCTCCGGGCGCACATCTAAGACCGGGAGCGCTGTTGAGCCTCCGGGCGCTATCCAGAGACCGGGAGCGCTGCTGCGCCATTAAGCGTCCCTAAAGATCGGGAGCGCCGCTGAACTGGTGTCGCTGTTGAGGACTGAACCGAAAGGTTTTTATGTGTTTATGTTTTTATGTGTTTAAGAGCCTTGCCGGGAGGCTCGGATTTTAAGAGGGGAGGCATGTAGTGGGTGGGCCTACCCCCTACTAGTTTAGCATAGTTACCCGGCATTGTGATTATTAAAAGTGTTGAATTTTATATTTTTATGTGATGTGTTAGGGCACCCCCTAGTGGCCGGGTGGGACGGCTGTTGCCACCGGGGAGGAGGAGTCGGCCGGATATCTAGGCAAGGTCTGGGTGTGTGTGAGAGAGAGGATCCGGGTCAGCGGAGTGTGAACATCTGCAGCGGCAAGTGCGATTGTGTGAGCGGAACATCAGGGGACACCGGAGATAAGGAGGTGGACGCAACCTCAAAGCCTATTCTGCCGGTGTGGGTCCGGTGTATGCTTGGCTGAAGAGTGGGAGTCCAGTGGCGCAACCTCAAAGCCTATTCTGCCGGTGTGGGTCCGGTGTATGCTTGGCTGAAGAGTGGGAGTCCAGTGGCGCAACCTCAAAGCCTATTCTGCCGGTGTGGGTCCGGTGTATGCTTGGCTGAAGAGTGGGAGGAGTACTTTGGGCATATCCCCATCAGAGGGTGCGTTTGGGCAGGTTGTCCCCAGCTCCACTAATATTGCCGAAATCCGCTGACCGGAGTGTTTTTTTCTTTATCTTTGTGAATAAATGTCGTTTTTATTGCATCTGGACTGTTGCCTGCAGCCTCTTTGTGCATCGGCCGATGAAGATACCGACATACACTCTCTCAACATTAAGGAAGTGATGAAGTCAGGGATGTGCCTTGAATATGGCGCTGCCACGACTACACAGCCAGAGGCCTCCCTGGCTGGTCACTTCATGTCCTACAGGCAAAGATGCACCACCTGCATTAGTAACGCAAATCCCTGCACACCAGGCATCACGCGTACCCCCATCCCTGCTACACCGGCCTACCCCTCCGGTTTTTATAACGGCCAATCCCACTGTCATGGGAGGCCGTAATAGCTGCAGCTCCTCCTCAGCAGGGGAGTCTGCTGTTAGTATGCAGCCCTCATGATCCACCACCTTCCCTCCTCTGTCACCACACTGCAGTACTTTAGAATTGTGCAGTGTGGGGGCTGCTGCCCCAGTCAATGCCATGCTATCCCCCAAATTGCTCCACAGACCACTGACCTGAGGGGGGGATGGCTTTGCCTCCTGCAGCAGCAGTGGTGATGGCTTTGCCCCCTGCAGTTCCTGCGGTGATGGCTTTGCCTCATGTGGTTCCTGCGGTGATGGCTTTGCCTCCTGCGGCTCCTGTGGTGATGGCATTGCCTCCGGCAGCACCTGCAATGATGGCTTCGCCTCCTGCAGCACCAGCAGTGATGGCTTTGCCCCCTGAGGTGCAGATCGTACCCCAGGTCCTCCATGTTTATGCAGCAGTGGGTGCTGGAAGCACGGCCCGCGGTAGGCGCCGCCACGGGCGTGGAAACCGCTCCGCTGCCTCCGCCTCCTCTTCATCACATTCTTGCAGCCCATATAGGCGCAGTCGTCCTAGTAGGGATCATGATCGTCGCTCTGCCTATTACGAGCATTGATCCAGGTCCTCTCGCAGAAGCCGTCGGTCCCGCTCATCTAGATGGCGTTCGCCATCAACCACGGCTGACTCATCTGACGAGTCTAGGATGTCCAGCAGGCACTCTCGTCGCAGGTCACGCCGTCAGAGAGATGCCGATCCCTATGTAGTCCAACAACATGCTGCCGAATTGGTGGCAGGTTCCACAGATACCTGTTAATCCCACGGATGCTCCAGTGGTCGGTGAGTACAATTATTCTGGGGCTTGAGGAGGTACCGATACTACAGCTATGTCATTAAAAACACTGTTATCTCATTTAAATACCACGGGTAATAAAATATTGCTTAATCCTTTATTACTGGGAAGTCAACCCGAGAAGAGATATGAGACCCTCCTAGGGCTGATATACATAAGGATACATTATTTTGTGGTATCTCCCCCTTGGGCTCTCACCTTGATCCAGAGACCGTTAATAAAATATGGGCTAATATGGGATTATATTGACATTTGGTCGCTTGTTTCTACGGATCATTTCATGGTCGACAAGGAACGACGTACTGCCGATCGGCCTTTTGACAAAAAAACCTAGGCTCGCCAAAACTATTAATAATTGGTTGCATTGCAAGCCTTTTTTGTTTTGGGATGTATCATGGGTCAGAAACACCTTGAACTTTGTTCCGAGCTTTTTATATACGTCGATTCCATATATAACGTGTACAAAGCGCACAGCAGGTCTGCGTGGTGGCGCTACGACGAAGATTTCAGGCGTCGATTGGCCCTACAACCCAAATTAGGGTGGGGGGGTCAAAGCTACGGATTCCTGGTTGCGTTTCATGATGACTCCTAAAGCCCCCTTTCATGCCGCGGCCCCTGGCAACTCTGCCGGTTCCGATTTCAGTGGCCGTGCGTAGACCCGGCACATGTTGGCTATTTAATGAAGGGCACTGCCGATTCTTTGGTCTCTGCAGATATAAGCATGAATGCTCTACTTGCGGAGGCCCCAATGCCGCAGCAAAATGCTCCTGCCCTTCCGCAAAATTGCCATCAAAGTCGTCAAATCCAACCGAAAATCGAGACCCCAGCGAGCGTACTCGCGATGGGGCCGTGGCTCGATCGGTACCCCAATAAGGAGGCGGCGGCGCAGCTGTGTTTCGGCTTCACTTTTGGATTCTTTATCCCTTTTAACCTTAACAGACAACCCCTTTTTGCCCGGAATCTGAAGTCTGCGACGGAACTTCATGATGTTTTGCTTGACAAGCTAAACAGTGAGTTAGAAAAGGGCAGGTTTAAAGTACCTTTTAATTCACTACCTTTTTTCAACCTACGTGTGTCTCCGCTCGGGGTCATACCAAAAAAAAGAACCTGGAAAATTCCGTTTAATTCACCACCTGTCTCACCCGAAAGGTTCTTCCGTCAATGATGGTATACTTGAGTCGGATGTGTCGGTTACATACGTATCTTTCAACAGAGCTGTTGCTTTAGTTAGGCAAGCCGGGGGTGCTGATGGCCAAGTCAGACATTGAGTCAGCTTTTCGCCTTCTTCCGGTCCACCTGGATTGCTACCATTTGTTGTTATGTTTTGTAGACGGTTTTTATTACTACGATACGTGCCTTCCTATGGGCTGCTTAATCTCATGTTCCTATTTTGAGCTTTTCAGTTCTTTCTTGGAATGGGTGGTAAAAGTTGAATCCCGGTCTCAAGCTGTCATTCATTATCTTGATGACTTCATGTTTGTTGGCTCCAAAGATTCCAACCATTGCCAATTTTTATTGGATACGTTTTGCAGTTTGATGTGCAGATTTGGTGCTCCATTGTCAAAGGACAAAACAGTTGGTCATTCCCCAGTTCTTTCTTTTCTTGGTATAGAGATTGATTCCAACGCGATGGTTTTCCGTCTCCCAGATGACAAGGTGTTGAAGCTGCGCTCACTGATCATGGGGTTTTGTTCTGTCTGTAGCGTGACCCTCCGTCATATGCAATCTTTGCTGGGCCTTCTAGTATTCGCCTGTCGTATCATGCCAAAGGGACGAGTATTTTCCCGCAGATTATCCCTTGCTACAAAGGACGTTCGACTACAGCGGGCTATATACGCTATATACTCTGCGACATCGCTCAAGCGAACTCGTCGGGGTCACGGATGCCGTTGCGTGTGACACCTTTGACTGATTTTGCATTGTTGCAAAAACGTGCAAAATCATTCATCGGTGACATGGGGGTCCATTCTCAAATATCGTTGCTGCAGCAGTAAAGATGTTGTTCCTCGTTCCTGCGACAGCACCCATCGGTACGTGTGACGCTGCAGGAGCGAGGCTCCTCTCCTTACCTGCCACACGCCAGCAATGAGGAAGGAAGAAGGTGGGCGGGATGTTCGTCTCGCTCATCTCCGTCCCTCCGCTTCTATTGGACGGCGGTTCAGTGACGCAGCTGTGACGTCGCTGTGACGCTGAACGAACCGCCCCCTTAGAAAGGAGGCAGTTCGCCGGTCACAGCGACGTCGCAGGGCTGGTAAGTAGTGTGATGGGTGTGGGCGATGTTGTGCGCCACGGGCAGCGATTTGCCCATGTCGTACAACCGATTGGGGAGGGTACCCACGCTAGCGATATCGGTCACGATATTGCAGCGTGTAAAGCGGTCTTACCTCATCATCGTATCAGGATTACCTCCCGCCTAAGGGCTGATTTGTTTATTTGGAATGATTTCCTTTCCAGGTACAACGTTCAAACTTGTTTCCAGGATAACTTTGTCTCCAATAAAGAACTATCACTCTTTTCCGACGCATCTGGATTGTTGGGTTTTGGCGTTATTTTTGGTGATCAATGGTGCGCCGAGCATTGGCCTCAGTCCTGGCACGCCAATGGTTTAGTGTCCAATCTAACTCTCCTTGAGTTATTCCCAATTGTGACAGCTGTTTTGATTTGGGGCTCGTCCTTCAAAAATAAGCGGATCTTATTCTGGACAGACAACATGAATGTGGTGCATTCGATTAATCATCTGACTTCATCCTCTCTGCCAGTTATAAAATATCTTAGATTTCTAGTTTTGAAATGTTTGGAGCTCAACATTTGGTTCAGGGCTCGCCATGTTCCTGGCAGGTGTAACACTATCGCTGATTCTCTCTCCCATTTTCAATTTCAGAAATTCTGGCAGCTCTGTCCTCGCGCCAAAAGAGAGGGAATATCGTGCCCACACAGCATGTGGGATCTGTTGGAATGCAGCTGATGCCATTGGTGACATCTTCAGTGGCCCCGAGGACATAGCTCGTTTATGGTAAGGCATGGGCGGAATGGTTAGTTTTTGCAGCAAGTCACCCGGTGGCTACATCTGACTCTGCCAGATTGGATGTTACCTGCCAGTACCTGTTTCACCTGTATAATGAGGGGTTTTCCTGCGCGGTTGCTCGGAACCGGCTGTCTGGCCTTGCTTTCCATCTCAAACTACGAGGTTAGTTGGACATTACTAAGTTTTTTTTTATAGTCCAACTGGTCCCACTGGTGCCAAGCAAGGTCCACCACCTCTACATTCTACCCCCCCCTGCCCATTTTTGCTATGCTATTTTTATAGCAAACAGTGCTGACACTTTGTGGCATACAAAAAGTGTCTGCTATAAAAACTTAGTGTCCCACTGGTGCCAAGCAAGGTCTACCACCTCTGCATTCTACCCCCTGCCCATTTTTGCTACGCTCTTTATATAGCAAACAGGGTTGACAGTGTCTCCGCCTCACAGTGCATGCAGAAGCACTCACACCAGCCTGCTGCCATTGCTGAGCTAGCTTGGCACTGCTGGTAGTCCGATCCCGCAGCTGAAACAGTTTTAAGATACGGTCCTGGCGTTTGTTGGTCCTTCTTGGGCGCCCTGGAGCCTTTTTGGTAACAATGTAAGCTCTCTCCTTGAAGTTCTTGATGATGCGATAGATTGTTGACTGAGGTGCAATCTTTGTAGCTGCGATACTTTTCCCTGCTGGCCATTTTTGTGCAGAGCAATGATGGCTGCACCTGTTTCTTTAGAGATAACCATGGTTAACTGAAGAGAAACAATGATACCATGCACCAGCCTCCTTTTAAAATGTCCAGTGGTGTCATTCTTACTTAATCATGACTGATTGATCGCCAGCCCTGTCCTCATCAACACCCATACCTGTGTTAATGGAACAATCACTAAAACAATGTTAGCTGCCCCTTTTAAGGCAGGAATGCAATGATGTTGAAATGTGTTTTGAGGGTTAAAGTTCATTTTCTTAGCCAATATTGACTTTGCAAGTAATTGCTGTTAAGCTGATCACTCTTTATGACATTCTGGAGTATATGCAAATTGCCATTAGAAAAACGTAAGCAGTAGACTTTGTAAAAATTAATATTTGTAGCATTCTCAAAACTTATCCCCCCAAAAAATAAAAAATATTATTAATAATAATAATAATAATTAAAAAAAAACGATCCCACCCATATATAAACAATTCTATATCCCTCTCATTTCCAAAAAAAGTCTTCATCTTGAACCGTGTGGTACTATAAAGATGATAATCAAATAAATTGGTCCTAGATCACATGTAAAGAAGATCAATATACTAGAATAAAAGAGAATAAATAAAATTTAATAACAAATCATAGTTCACAATAAAAATAAGACAATTAAAAACACAGACGAACCCCTTCCCTCCTCACCCAATGATAAAATACCGACCAAACTAAATATAAATATAAAGAGTTATAGAAATGCGCCAACAAACCCCATTGTTTCATTGAGACCTTGGGGGCTGAGAGTATCTAATCTAAAAATCAATCTACTTTCGGTTCTTGCCAGAATTTTGCCCAGATCTCCTCCCCTAATGCCCAGGACCACTTGATCAATAGCCTTAACTCTGAAAAGGCTCGAATTGCTATTGTGGAATTTTTTAAAATGCCTGGCTAAGATTTTCAGCCTGGCCACTTCTGTATTTTTAGCTTTTTCTTTGTCTGTACAATGCACTCTAACTTTAAGTTCACGAGTGGTGAGCCGTTCATATAATATTTTTGCAGGGACACTCTCCCAGATAAATGACCCCTTTTGAAGACCAAGAAACATGTTTCCTGATACAAAACTTTTTAGATCCATCGAAGTTTGAAAATGTCTTTGATATGCTCTGTTGTTTTGGGGGATTACCTGATATATCTCCAAATTCTTGTTTATATAATATTTTCCTTACACTGTGTGACCAAAAAATGTTTTGCACTTTTTGTTATGTATGTTTTGTTTGTTTTTTTTGTGTTTTTTTTTCTTGGAGTATTCTGTTAGGCTGCTTTCACACATCAGTTTTTGGCCATCAGGCACAATCCAGCAAAAAAACTGATGCGACGGATCCGGCGAAAAAACTGATCAGTTGCATCAGTTTTTTCCATCAGTTCCTTCAGTTTTTTAACAGATCCGTTGTGATACTGAGCATGCTCAGTTCAAAAAACGGATCCGGCGGCCGTAATCCGGTTTTTGCCGTATTACGCCGGATCCGGTGTCCATAGGCTTCCATTATAAAACATGCTGTACGGCGCCGGATCCGGCGCGATACGGTTTTTCGCCGGAAACAAAAAACGTTCACCTCAACATTCCATCCGGCCGCCGGACAAGCAAATTTTGCCTGATCCGGCGAAAGCCGGATAGAACGCAAGACCATCCGGCGCAATCCGGTGCTAATAGAAGTCTACGGGGGAAAAAACACATCCGGCGTCAACAGACGCCGGCTGCGTTTTGTCATGTTTCTGCCGGATTGCGACTGATGGCCAAAAACTGATGTGTGAAAGCAGCCTAAGTGTCATCCTGGGTTGGCTATTATGTATGGTCCAATATACTATCGTTGACCATTGTTTTATCCCATTTTTTTATATCATTTACCACCCCAGGAGCTTTCAGTTATCTGGTTGTCCCTAGGGACCGTATTAGTCTTTTAATGTATTTTTATTAAAAGTTATATTTTAGTCATTTGCTTTTTTCCCAATAATCCTGTATGATTTATGTGACCTATAACTTGGTATTTGTGCTATTCTAACTAATTTAGTCTGAGAGATATGGCAGGCTTCCTCTCATGGGCTTCAATATGAAGCCAGTGGCTGACTGAGGTGAGAGATGTTTTATCTGAAAAAAAATTCTCCCAAAAGATATATACTTCATCCTATGGAGCAGCATTTAGAGAAGTAACACAGGTCTATAGAGATCAAATAGATTCATGGTGGGAGGTGCAGTCCCTAGAAAGCTATTTAAGGGCGGGCATTGTTCCACATGACTATACAGTACAGTGGTACCTCACTTAACGAGTAACCCACTGAACGAGTATTTCGCTGTACAAGAAATGCTTTCTGTAAATTTGTAACCCGCTTTATGAGAAATCTTTGCTGTACGAGCGAAATTCTCACCGCACACACTTCCGGTTTCGTCCATCCACCACACTCTGACCCACACTTGCAGTCCACATAAACACACACATGCATGCACAAACACACACAAACACACACAAGCACGCACAAACACACACAAACACACACACATGCACACACATACATACAGTATTATGCTCACCTTACCTTCCGTTCCACTGCCGGTCTCATGGTTCTTGTAGTTCCCGGGTACATCGCGACGTCCTCGCGGCGAACTACAAGACCCAGGAGGCCGGCGATGGAACAGAAGGTAAGGTGAGCATATAATATAACGTAATATGTTTACCTTCCGTTTCATCGCCGGCCTCCTGGGTGCTGTAGTGCGCCGCTGTGTTCCAGTCCACGCTGTGTATCGGCATCCATAGCGACGAGGGAGGAACTTCCTGTCACCGCTAATGAAAGGCAGAGCGCTGGCCAATCAGAGGCAAGCGGCTCTGCCTTTGACGTCAGTGCTCTGGCCAGGAAGTTCCTGCCTCGTCGTTATGGTAACGCGATACACAGCCCGGCCCCGTACCAGAGAACAGCAAGTCCCAGCAGACCGGCGATGGAACGGAAGGTAAGGTGAGCATATAATATGTGTGCGTGCATGTGTGTTTGTGTGACTTTGTGTGAGTTTGTGTGTGTTTGTGTGTGGTTGTGTATGTTTGTGCATGTGTGGAATGGCAGTGTAGGGGACCAGGATGGGACATTTTAGAAGTTGTGGAACGGATCGTCAGCATTGTAATGATTTCCTATGGGAAACCTTGCTCTGCTGAACGAGTACCTTGATGAACAAGCACAGTCCCAGAACGGATTGTTCTCGTTAAGCAAGGTACCACTGTACTTTGTTCCGAATAGCGAGTACAATGCAAGTCAATGGGAAATGCGAGAAATTTTCTGCTGGACCCAACAAAGAGGTCTGGGGGCCTGAGGAAAAGGCTGAAATGGATAGGAAAGTAATGAAACTGAATGGGGAGAGCCTGGAGAATGTGCCTGCATGCATTTCTGACTCACATGTGGTTTCTGGAATCCCCTGAAGTCACATGGAAGAAGTTCCATGTGGCTTCTGTCTATCAGTGCCCCTGCAGTGTATGTCGCACTGTCGTGGCCAGCCCTGCAGTGACTCACACAGCAGCGTGTAAGCAGCTGCGGGATGATGAGCTCATTACCAGCTGTGATGATCAGGGCCAGCCTTAGGCCCCCTTCACACGTCCGTGTCTCCGGTACATGCTAGGTCCGTGCCCGTATGTACCAGAGAGACGGGCACACGTATACCCATTAAAATCAATGGATATATGTGCACAAACGTGTTCTGCCAGTGGCCCGTGCCTCCGTGTGGAGCAGACGTGTGCCGTCTGCTCCACACGGATGCATGTCTGTTTTTCTCCGGTAGCACGGGTGTCATGTGACCCGCACACGTACCACATGGAAGTAGTGTGGATGTGGGTGCACGTGACACGCGCCGGAGAAACACATGTGGCATTGTAATAAATAAAAAAAACACATACTCACCTTCACCGTCCCTGCAGTCTCTGCCGCGGTTGTCTCCTGCATCCGTCCCCCAGTGAATTTAAACAACGCGTCTTCTTCACTGGGGGCCGGAAGCAGCATCAGCGGGGCGTGGCCTGTGCCGGAGACTGTCATTCAGCACCACAGACAGCTCCGGAAGAATCAGGTAAGGCGGGGCTTTCCGTTCTCCGTGTGTTATTACGTATAACACACGGTGAACAGGAATGTGCTACAAACACGGCACACCACCACCTTTAACCACCCCTTTAACACGTACGTGAAAAAACGGATCGTTTTTTTCACGGACGTGTGAAGGTGGCCTTAGGCTGAATGGTGCCCTGTGCAAAGTTGCCTTTTGGTGCCCCAACCCTATTGTTTGTTTACTCAGAACACATGAGCGAGCATGTTTGTACATATGTTCATGGTCTGCATATCTTTTGACTGCCACAGGATCTGTGAGCAGCTGAACATGGGAGGTGACAGGTGGCAGACCCAAAAACAGTCCAATACTGTTGACCAATCCAAAGTATAAGTAATCACCGTCAATATCTAACACTGGACATCCCTTTAAAGATCATTGATTCTGCCTTTTGATAAGAAAATGTAAAATACCTGCCTTCTGCTGGGTGTAATCCCTAATTTCATGTGTGATACTGTTTGCTTTCCTAGCCTAGCTTGCATGAAACTGCTTTCTGAGCTTTTAGGGGTACTTTGCACACTACGACATCGCAGCTGCGATGTCGGTGGGGTCAAATCGAAAGTGACACACATCCGGCCTCGCTATCGATATCGTAGTGTGTAAATCCTTTTTGATACGATTAACGAGCGCAAAAGCATCGTAATCGTATCTTCAGTGTAGTGTCCGACATTTTCATAATTTCGCTGCAGCAACGGTACGGTGTTGTTCCTCGTTCCTGCGGCAGCACACATCGCTGTGTGAGAAGCCGCAGGAGTGAGGAACATCAGCTTACCTACGTCACCGCGGCTCACGCCGGCTATGCGGAAGGACGGAGGTGGGCGGGATGTTTACGTCCCGCTCATCTCCGCCCCTCCGCTTCTATTGGCCGCCTGCCGTGTGACGTCACTGTGATGCCGCACGACCCGCCCCCTTAGGAAAGAGGCGGGTCGCCGGCCAGAGCGACGTCGCAGGGCAGTTAAGTCCATGTGAAGCTGCCGTAGCGATAATGTTCGATATGGCAGCTATCACAAGATATCGCTGCTGCGACGGGGGCGGGGACTATCGCGCTCGGCATCGCATGCATCGGCTTGCGATGTCGTAGTGTGCAAAGTACCCCTTAATCTCTTACATACACCATCAATAGCAAAATATTGGACATCAACTCAAATATTCATAATGTAGCCATAGGGATAGCCTCATAAATTTATAGTAAATGTGGTTCCACATTTATTTATTTAATTATTTATTTATTAACTTAGCTTACAGATATTAACTCTGTTCCCATTGGGTATCAAAATCTACCTTCACAATCAGTATATCTTTGTAGGGTGGGAGGAAATCAGAGGAAACACATGCAAACATGGGGAGAGCATACAAACTCTTTGCAGATGAACTTTGTTGGATTTCAACACCGTGTTGCCATCTATCTCAATAATGGAGTAATGTGATATGATGTGCTCCTGTCAGTGAGTAGGTGGTCAGATCTCCTAGAAATAGCTGTCCCCTTTAACATCCCCATACACAGGAACGCCCAGAACAGCTGACAAAAGATTCTCAACATGCTGAATTAGTCTCACCCAACATTGTCTCTTGGTTCAATTTTCATCAGTACAGGCATATATCACCAGAACAATCATCAATATGTGACTATATCACCAGAACCACCATCAGTACATGAATACAGTACCATAAATACTATCATCAGTACATGTATACAGATATACATATATACATCTTAGAGTTGGTATTTTATATACATAGCAAAATGAATAGTTGTTAGTGAATAGCACTCAGCAATACCTTTAGCAGAAAGTAAGTTACCTCCAGTGATCATATATTTACATATTGCTAACTATAGCACTAAAATGCCCTTTTCAAAGGCTTATACAGTGGGTAAAATAAGTATTGAACACGTCTCCAATTTTCTAAGTAAATGAGATTTCTAAAGGTGCTACTGAAATGAATTTCCCACAAGATGTCAGTAACAACACATCCAAACCACACAGGTTAAAAAAAGAAAAAAATATCAATCCATAGATGTCCATAAATTAAGTTATCTGTAATAATGAGAAATGACACAGGGAAAACATATTTAACACATGTGGAAAGGGAGGAAAAAAGCCATGGACAGTCCTGACACCAGCTGAAATCCATCAGTAATTACAAAGCAATCCTGTCATTTAGTCTAAAGCTGTGTGTGTGTGTGTGTGTGTGTGTGTGTGTGTGTGTGTGTGTGTGTGTGTGTGTCCAATAAGGGAATTCGCACCGTCGCATGTACAATTACAACATTTTGCACAGGCGCCTCATTTGACTCAGGGAATGTCACAGAATATGTTTTGAGGGGAAATTTTTAACCCCACGCTTTACAGTTACTCTCCAAAAGACCTGCTTCCATTAAAGTCAATGGACCTGGGAGCCAGAACTTCAGAAGAATGTTGGCATGTCACAATGCAGCTAGGGAAAGAGAGAGAGACAGACAGGGAAAGAGACAGACAGGGAAGGAGAGAGACAGACAGGGAAGGAGAGAGACAGACAGGCAAGAAGAGAGACAGACCATTAACCCCTTAAGGACGGAGCCAGTTTTGTCCTTAATGCCCAGGCCATTTTTTGCAATTCTGATCAGTGTCACTTTATGAGGCTATAACTCTGGAACGCTTCAACGGATCCCGGTGATTCTGACATTGTTTTTTCGTGACATATTATACTTCATGATAGTTATAAATTTAGAACGATATTTTTTGCTTTTATTTGTGAAAAAATCGGAAATTTGATGAAAATTTTGAAAATTTTGCAATTTTCAAACTTTTAATTTTTATGCCCTTAACCCAGAGAGTTATGTCACACAAAACAGTTAATAAATAACATTTCCCACATGTCTACTTTACATTACCGCAATTTCTGAAACAAAATGTTTTGGGGTTAGGAAGTTAGAAGGGGTCAAAGTTCATCTGCAATTTCCCATTTTTTCAACAAAATTCACAAAACCATTTTTTTAGGGACCACATCACATTTGAAGTGACTTTGAGAGGCCTAAGTGACAGAAAATACCTAAAAGTGACACCATTCTCAAAACAGCACCCCTCAAAGTACTCAAAACCACATCCAAGAAGTTTATTAACCTTTCAGGTGCTTCACAGGAACTAAAGCAAAGTGGAATGAAAAAAAGCAAAAAATAAAATTTTACCTAAAATGTTGCTCTACCCCAAATTTATTCACTTTTAGAAGAAATAACACAACAAAATGAACCCCAAAACTTGTTACCCACTTTCTTATGAACGCGCCAACACCCCACATGTGGTCAGAAACCTTTGTTTGGACAAATGGGAGGGCTCGGAACAGAAGGAGCAATATTTGAATTTTGGAAAGCAAATTTGGCTGAAATAGATTGCGGGCACCATGTTGCATTTACAGGTCCGCTAAGGTACCTAAACAGAAGAAACCCCTCACAAGTGACGCCAATTTGGAAAGTGGACCCCTCAAGGCTTCTATCTAGGGGTATAGTGAGCATTTTGGATCCACAGGTACTTCACAGATTTTGATAACGTTACATTGTCACATTGAAAATTTTCATTTTTTTCTCAAAAATGTTGCTTTAGCATCAATTTTTTCACTTTTTCAAGAGGTAATTCCAAAAATTTCACCCCAATGTTTGTTACCCACTTTTTTATGAGCGCGGTGATACCTCACTTGTGGTCTGAAACCTTTGTTTGGAGAATTGGGAGGGCTTGGAACGGAAGGAGCAATATTTGAATTTTGGAAAGGAAATTTGGCTGAAAAAGATTGCGGACACCATGTCACATTTGGAGGACCCCTAAGGTATTTAAACAGCAAAAAACCACCACAAGTGACCCCATATTGGAAACTAGGCCCCTCAAGGAATTTATCTAGATGTTTGGTGAGTACCCTGAACCTCCAGGTGCTTTACAGAAGTTTATAATGTTGAGCCATGAAAATAAAAAAATAAAATTTTACCACAAAATTGTTACTTCAACCAGGTAGTTTTTTTTTTCACAAGGGTAACAGGAAAAAAATCACCATGAAATTTATTGCGCAATTTCTCCTGAGTTTGGTGATATCTTGTACGTGGTGGAAATCAACTGTTTGGGCACACTGCAGGGCTCGGAAGAGAAGGAGTGCAACTTGACTGCAAAATTGGCTGGAATCAATAGCGGACGCCATGTTGCATTAGGAGAGCCCCTGAGGTGCCTAAGCAGTGGAGGTCCCCCACAAGTGACCCCATTCTGGAAAATAGACCCCACAAGGAATTTATCTAGATGTTTGGCGAGTACCCTGAACCCCCAGGTGCTTCACAAAAGTTTATAATGTTGAGCTGTGAAAATAAAAAAAATATATTTTTACCACAAAATTGTTACTTCAACCAGATAGCTTTTTTTTAACAAGAGTACACGGAAAACTATCAGCATAAAATTTATTGTGTAATTTCTCCTGAGTATGCTGATACCTTATGTGTGGTGGAAATCAACTGTTTGGGTGCACAGCAGGGCTCGGAAGGGAAAAAGTGCCATTTGACTGAACAATTGGCTGGAATAATTAGCGGACGCTATGTCACATTTGGAAAGCCCCTAAGGTGCCTAAACAGTGGAGGTCCCCCACAAGTGACCCCATTCTGGAAACAAGACACCTCAAGGCTTTTATCGAGGTGTATATTGAGCATTTTGAATCCACGAATACTTCACAGAATTTGATAAGCTTAGGTTGCCATATTGAAATTTTCATTTTTTTCACAAAAATGTTGATTTAGCGACACATTTCTCACTTTTTCAAGAGGCAACAACAAAACGTGTACTCCACAGGTTGTTATCTAATTTCTTGTGAGCGCAGGGATACCCCACATGTGGCCAAAAACCTTTGTTTGGATAAATGGGAGGGCTTGGAATGGAAGGAGCACCATTTGAATTTTGGAAAAGTTGAAGTAAATTGCGCGCACCATGTCACATTAGCAGGGCCCCTTGGGTACCTATACATCAGAAACCCCCCACAAGTGACCTCATTTTGGAAACTAGACCCCTCAAGGATTTTATTCAGGAGTATAGTAAGCATTTTGAATCCACAGGTACTTCACAAAAATGTTGCTAGTACACAGTGTCAGCCTTCCTGCAGAGATGTGAGTGTTGTCAACGGGAGAACGCAGCTGCCCATGCCCACGATTTGGGTTCAGGCTGCTGTGGACTTTGGCTCTATTCTACCTGCAGAAAACACTCATCTCCGCAGCATAAATTGACATGCTGAGGCTCGGGAAGCTGCGCCACAGGTCGGTTTATGCTGCAGAGAAAAGAAACACAGTGGGCACGGGATTTCTAAAAATCCTTCCACTGTGCTTCTACTGCACAACGCAGCGTTATGGACGCAGGGAAAACACTCTGCACCCAAAACGCTGCAAACCCTGATTGTGGGCACAGCGTAAAATGCTACAATGGATGAATGGATAGATGTCAAACATATATATAATGTCCACCCCCCTCTGCAGATTCTAAGCTGGCGCCCTTTAGTGCCTTTCATGTGACACTAAAGGGTGCCTAGCCTTGAATTTAGCCCAAAAGAAAAAAAAAATAATTAAAATAAATGACGTGGGGTCCCCCCTATTTTTGATAGCCAGCTAGGGTAAAGCAGACAGCTGTAGCCTGCAAACCACAGCTGACAGCTTCATCTTGTCTGGTGATCAATTTGGAGGGCTCCCCAAGCTGTTTTTTTTTTAATTATTTATAAATAAATAATTAAAAAAAACAAAACAAACGTGGGGTCCCCCCAAATTAGATCACCAGCCAAGGTGAAGCTGACAGCTGGGGTCTGGTATTCTCAGTATGGGAAGAGCCATGGTTATTGGACTCTTCCCAGCCTAAAAATAGCAGGCCGCAGCCGCCCCAGAAATGGCGCATCCATTAGATGCGCCAATTCTGGCGCTTCGCCCCAGCTCATCCCGCGCTCTGGTGCGTTGGCAAACGGGGTAATAAATGGGGTTGATACCAGATGTGTAATGTCACCTGGCATCAAGCCCAGCAATTAGTTATGTCACGGCATCTATCAGATACCCGACATAACTAATTGACAGTAATGAAAAAAAAAATTGACAACAAAAAAAAATTTATTTGAAAAAACACTCCCCAAAACATTCCCTGATTAGCCAATTTATTGAAAAGAAAAAAAAAATCCGCTGTAATCCATTTGAACGTCCCACGTCGACTCTGGACCTTCTAGAATATGGGGGACACGTTCAGGGAACGTATCCCCCATTTTCTAGGTGTGAGGACCCTCCATTTGAGGAGAGTGGGTGCAATGAATCTGCACCCACCCTCCCTGGGTCACAGCTGCAGTGTGCCGAGCAGCAGCAGCAGCCAGCGTCCTGAACACAGGAAGCTGTCAGCCGCGCTCTGCACATGTGACCGGCGTCTGCTGTGAAGGAGCCGGAGGAGGGGGCCGCGGGGGATCAGCGCTCCGACAGGTATGTAGGACACCGGGGAACACCGGGGTGGGGATAGGGGGTGACTTGGCAGGGCCTGGGGAGCAGGTTTCTGTCGTATGTGTTATGGCACATACGACAGAAACCATAGGAACAGTGTGAATGTGACCGGCGCGCTGCTGTGCTCGGCGGTGCGCGCGGCCATCTTGGATTTTTGGGAGGGGGTTGGGGGTCGGGGGGGGGCACTTTGGGGACACCGGGGGACCGGAGGGAACCGAGAAAGAGATTTATCTCCCATCTGACATGTTTGATCATGCCAGATGGGAGATAAATCATTTTTTACCGGCGCGGTCATTTACTATAACTTGATGATCGGTATACGGTGTATACCGGTCATCACGTGACTGGGGACCGGAAAAACCGGCCCGAATCATGATCTCCAGGGTCTCAGCTACCCCCGGCAGCTGAAACCCCGGAGATTTTCTGACGCAGGGGGGCGCTATACACTTTTTTCTGCCCGCCGTTTTAAAACGGCAGAAAGGAATAAGTACCCTTTTTTGGTGCCGTTTTAAAACGTAACGCGGTCGTAATGGGGTTAAAGAGAGAGACAGACAGGGAAAGAGAGAGAGAGACAGGGAAAGAGAGAGACAGACATGGAAAGAGAGACAGAGAGAGTCAGACAAGGAAAGAGAGAGACAGACAGTTAAAGAGAGACAGAGAGAGACAGATAGGGAAAGAGAGGGTCAGGGAAAGAGACAGACAGGGAAAGAGATAGAGAGACAGACAGAGAGGGAGACAGACAGAGACTGGGAGAGAGACAGTTACTATCCCACACAACGCCGGATACTACAGCTAGTTATAAATAATATCAGCTGGTCCAACTAATGACCGATAAAAAGGTGTCTCATTACCAAGGTGCCACACAAGAAACAGCTCATGATGGGTAAAAACACTGAGCTATCCCAAGACCTTCACAACATTACTGTTATAAAACATACGGATGACATTGGTTACAGAATTATAAACTACCAAATGTTCCAGTGAGCACTATTGGGGCTACAATCTGTAAATGGAAAGAACATAATTTCACAATATACCTGCCATGACCAGGTGCTCCTAGCAAGATTTCAGACAGAGGAGTGAAAAGAATTATCAGAAGAGTTGTCCAAGAGCCAAAGTCACCTGTGGAGAACTACAGAAATACCTGGAATCATCAGGTACCATTGTTTGCCTAAAACACACTTCCGGAAACGGAGAAAGCCTCAATCATCAATATAAAATAATAAACTTTATTGTATCATAAATATTAGATATTAGAAAAACACACCCAGTGATTGTGAACACACACAGGGGCATACAAGGATTTTTTAGAGAAGGGAATCCCCAGCTCCTACAATTTGAGGAGTCGGGATCAAACAGGCGTAAAAACCTAAATGATACCCAGATAATAAACCTCTCCCCACTCACTCTCACAAATGATATGTTATCTGTCCTAAGAAGGGGTCTGTCTTTTGTGCCGACACAGTCATTTGACAGATTCTCTTGGACTAAAGACATTAATTTGTTTTGTAGGAAACTTAAATGGAATTTTTTTTTTAAAAACAACGATAGTGAGAGATGTAAACAACTGGGGATTGAGGTTTCGGACTTAGAGGGAGTAAACATCCTAACGGAACTCCTGGAGGAAGGGGAACGAGACAGAAGTCGTGGTCCTTTCACAGAGTTGAGCAACAAGAGTCAGAGATTACCTCCATTAAGTGAGCTATCAAGTATTGATATATTCCTTAAGTTGGTAGAGGATGATATTGCAAGATAACAGGGTGGTTTTAATTCTAGTAATCTTACTGAGGGTGAAAGGGAGGCCCTTGGACTACTTAAAAATAATCAGATGATTATAGTGAAACCATCAGATAAAGGTGGAAACCTTGTTGTCATGGACCACGATGTATATAGGGGTATGTGCAAGTGTCTCCTGGAGGATAAAACAACCTATGGGGTTCTTGAGACCGACCCCACGAGTATGTATTTGGTAGAGCTTACAGTGATTTTGGACCAGGCCCTTGAGACACATTTAATTTCCAAGAAGGAATATGAATTTATGTTACCAATTAAACCGTCAGTGGCCACTTTCTACACACTCCCGAAAATGCATAAGGGGTATCCCCCACTTAAGGGACGTCCAATAGTATCGGGAGTGGGGTCAATTACCCAAAATGTTGGCATCTACATTGATGTGATCCTCAAACCTTTCGTCCTTGCCCTACCATCCTATATCCGTGATACCTCTGATCTCCTTTTGAAAACAGATGGGGTCTTGGTCGAATCAGAGATGTTCCTTGCATCAATTGATGTGGAAGCCCTATATAGCTCCATACCACATGCTAGGGGTGTTGAAGCAGTACGTCATTATCTCCGGTCTAGAGCAGTGTACTTGCAACCCCATAACAATTTGGTATTGGAGCTCCTGACATACACCTTGACGCACAATTATTTTGTTTTTGACGGTAAGTACTTCCACCAGCGCAGGGGCACTGCGATGGGGAGTTCTTGTGCCCCATCGTATGCCAACTTGCTCCTGGGCTGGTGGGAGGAAACCGTCATTTTTTCCGATGACTCCCCCTGGTGGGTCAAATTGATCCACTTTTGGGGGAGGTTCATCGATGATATTTTTTTGATTTGGTCAGGCAGCAAGGTAGACTTCCATAGATTCATCAAGGAGATTAACACTAATGATTTTGGTCTGTCGTTTACAAGCGAAATAGAGTCATCATCACTGGCTTTCCTGGATATTGTTTTTTTGGTGGATAATCAGGGACATCTTTCCTCTCGAACTTATAGGAAACCAACGTCAACAAATAACCTCTTAAGATGGGATAGTTTCCATCTGATCCCTCTAAAACATGGAATACCTAAAGGACAATATCTCCGTATGAGGAGAAATTGCTCTAAGAGAAATGATTTTTTTTGAGCAGTCTAGGGACCTACAAGAGCGTTTTAGACAAAGAGGTTATCCGGATGACGTGTTGTGAGGAGCTTTTAAGCATGCCCTTAATAGGGATAGGGATTCTCTTTTACAACCTCGGGTAAGGGCAAACGATGAGGAAGTCATTAGAGTTATTGGAACATTTGACTGCCAGTCAGAAAGAATCTATGGCATACTCCGAAAACACTGGGGAATTCTCCGTGCAGATCCAGACATTTGTAACAATATTGCGACCCGCCCATCCATTACTTACAGACGTGGAACTTCGCTTAGGGACCAACTAGTCCATAGCCATTATCAGAGACCAATTCCTCCAGGCACTTGGCTTGATAGGAAACCTTTAGGATGCTTCCGGTGTGGGGACTGCAAATATTGTAATTGGGTTGTCAAATCAAAAATTTTTCGCAGTGCCAGTACCGGTAAAAAATATGTTATCAATGATTTTTGCAATTGCAAGACAAGCAGGGTGGTCTATATGGCTACTTGTAGCTGTCCCTTAAATTATGTAGGTAAGACTACAAGGGAGCTACGCAGACGTATCGGAGAGCATCTAGGGGACATTAGACACAAGAGGGATACCCCCTGGCCCGTCATGTCTGGGAATTCCATCAGGGTGTTAGCAAGTTCATCTCGTTTGTTATTATTGAAGTGGTTAAACCAAGCCCTAGGGGTGGTGATCTGGATAAGAGGATTCTACAGAGAGAATGTAGGTGGATTTATTTTCTAAAAACACAAGTGCTGCTAGGTCTAAATGATAGGCTAACTTATTCCCCATTCCTATAACAAATAAAAAAAAAAAAAATTTCATATGCAATATAACTTTCCTCCTCTCTCATTTACTTCAATTGGTCTCTTAAAAAAATTAAAAAATAAAAATAATAATGAAAAATAAAAATATACCTTTGTCCCGATAGTCATATACCCAACCCGTCATTGCCCCGAGAAAGGGGATTTACGGGCATTAGTTCTATACACCTTTTTAATCTTAAGGTGTTCAAAATCACTGGCGTTGATAAATTGTTATTGGTTGCTGCCTTTAAAATTTAAGCCCCTTTTTCATCATATCCTAATTGGGTTTTCTCTCCCCCCCCTCCTCTTTCCTTTATTTTTATCAATTGCGCTGTTATTAGACAGTATGTGATATCCCTTTAAATTTCATCTAATCACCTTTGAACCCTGTAAGGGTTAAATATTGTGTCTTTTGCTCCACAGAAGCTGCTGTGTCTCCGCGCGTGCGCGGCTGTGTTTCTGGCATCTGATCAGACGCAGTAATGGGACGCTTCTGTGAAGCCGGGATTCCATCGCGCATGCGCGATGGAGTCTTCTCATTGATATATCGGGGATGCCGGCGTCCTGGCGCGCATGCGCGGTGACGTCAATCTAGATGCATGTTCTGGTTGGATGGCTGGGAGGCGTCCTTGCTGGTGACGTGGACGTTGCAGATTGGACTAGATGCAGTTGCCCTTATGATTGGAGGGTTTCCCGAACCGCAGCATCTGATTGGGTGCTGCGAGTATTGAGATATGTTATGCCGGAAGTTCAGCGTGCAGGCACGATTGTGTCATTTCACCCAGGATTTAGGGTGTAAAGTTGTTAAATATAGATATTTAGAATCGACACGCTACAGTATATAGTATCTTGATTAGGCAGAGCGTATGTGTCATATAAGCATCGCTCAATCCTAATATCATTTATGGGGGATGGCGATTGTGTGTGTCTGGGGGTGGATTACATCTGGATGTTTTAAGGGAATAAGGGCGGCACTGGTTTAGTCGCCGCACCTGTCTGAAACTGCATACAACTACACAGCGCCTGCGTACATATAGGTGGCATGTGCAGTGAAATCAGCAGAGACAAATTAGCCAGTGATTTTGATTGGCCGACATCTCCATGTGACCTAATGGCGCCGGCTTTTAAACCCTGCACACTCTGTGATCAGGGCACACAGCCATGGATCACCACATCTGACAGCTAGGATTCTTTCTGCCTCCTGATGATCCTTGAATCTAAAATGAAGGGGAAACGCGTCGATGCGGTATGAAAACATTCATCTAAAGGGAAGTAGTTGGAATTTAACAATTCCCTCTTTGAGTGCTAAATTGTTGCATTTTTGATGTGTTGTTTTGCTTCTTAACATGTAGGATTATCCTAAAACAAAATGCACGATTGATGAATCTGCTTATCTTCATGACTATCTAAGTGCATCTTGATATACCTGCATAGTTTGAAGTTTTTGTGTGTTTCCATGCATAATGGTTACAAACGTACGGATTTAAGAAATAGCATATTGATTATTGTTTATAATCCTGGTGAGAAGGGATATCTATGCTATCAAATTACAGGTTGTGGGTTCATAACTCCATCATCTTGAATCACGTATGAGTGTTGTGCCATTTTTTAGTATTAACTCACTTCTAGTCAGGGCGCATTAAGGGCAAGCCGACGTGGAACGGGGGCGCCCAAAACAGTTACGGCGTCACACCCTCCGTTGGTAGGTAGGAGTGAGGTTTCATAGGGTGAGATAGGGACCCCATAGAGAATGTCTTCTCCCCTCTCCTCCATCTCCCTGCCCCGTTAGTGGCTAATACTTTTTATTGAGGGTGCATTGAGAAAAATTGATTCTGAACGGGGGCGCCCAGAGAAAAGCACGGCGCTATGTGTATATATATGTGTACATCACCCCGTAGGATAGATAGGAGCTTGACCTCTTAAAGATGAAGTGATGGGCCAGGGGAGCCTCGGGCTGTGTAGTCGTGGCGAGATTTTCCAGGCTTTCCCCTGGCTCCAACACTACCTTCAGGACAGGGGCTGACTTGATGGGGCAGAGTGTGGTGGTGGTACAGGTGTTGCTCGGCGTACAGACAGTCTTCAGGCAGAATGATGTGAAAGCAGAAAACATCTTTTATTTAACACTCGAGGTCACCATCCGGCTGTTGCATAGATAAAACACTTCCTGAGGCTGGGGGACAACCTGCCCTGACGTTCCCTCACGTGGGGATGTGCCCTGATTACTCCGCTTCACCGGGCTCCCACTGTCGGTTACACACACACCGGACCCACACCGGCTGCTTCACTCTCCGAGGTTGCGTCCACTCCCGTTCTCTCCGGCGTCCCCGCTTAACAGCCCTCACACTCTGCCCCTTGATCTTCACCCTCTCATGTCCCGGATCCAACTGACTGTGACTCTGCACTTTTTCTAACCAACACTTCACCTCCCTCCCCTTTCTGCTGCCGGCTCCTCCTTTCCTCTGCCCTGTTTCTGTGGTGACAGCCGTCCCACCCGGCCACTAGGGGAACCCACTACAACAATGCATTAACAATAAAAACATTTTTATCAATTACAATTCCGGGTTATCTCCACTCCCTCCTGTAGGGGGTAGGCTCACCCACTACATGCCTCCCCTCTTAAAGTCCGAGCCTCCCGGCAAGGCTCTATCTAAAACATATAAACTGTGGAAACAGCCATCGCACGGTGGTAACCTGCAGTCCAGTCCACTGTCCGGCAGCTTAGCAGCGCTCCCGGTCTTAAATGGCGCCCGGAGGCTCAACAGCGCTCCCGGTCTTAGATGGCGCCCGGAGGCTCAACAGCGCTCCCGGTCTTAGATGGTGAGCAACACTTATAACAACTGCAAACCTTCGCCCTGCGGAGGAGTTCCTGACTCAGTCTGTCAGCGCACTCTCCCCGGGCTTTAACAACTTGAACATTAACTTCAGCCGGTCAAACATCAAGCTGGCTGCGGTGGTCTACTCCGGAGGCCAGGATTGCTTCCATTCAGCCGCCTGAGCCTGGATGTAGGCACCCAGGGACTGCCCGGGTTGGCGGCGTAGCCTCCGGAACGATACAGGAGCGAAAGGAGGCTCCGCTGGCGTGGCTTCTTCGGCTCCCGGCGGAGGTGACGGAGTCGCCACCCGGGGCGGTGGGAGCACGGGTTGTGGCACGTCCAGGACGATCACGGGTCTATTGGTCACACTCTGGTTAACCGCCACCACCGGGGTACCCTTGTCCGGATCAGCGGTCGGGCCAGACTGCACCTCTGATGGGAACGCCACGGTGCGCCTGGAATGAGAGGCCTCGGTCGGCATCGGTTTTGGCTGGCCCCGGCGCCGTTCCTGGTGCTCCTCCCATTCCAGCTCTTGTTGCCACTGAGCCGCTTCCCAGGCGGTCGGCGTCCGGTTCACCCCAACCGCAAACAGGCCGCGACTTCCCGCCTCGGGTAAGAACTGTACCTTCTCTCCCGGGTAAAGAGTGTGGAGCCGTTTTGGCAGTCCCTCTACGTCCAAGTGGACCCGATTATAGAAATAATCGTCTCCGGTATGTGCTTCACGGATAAACCCGTAGCCCTCCTGCTGATTGAATTTCACCACTATCCCAGTGGTGAATTGCAGGGCCAGCTCCTCAGCGCCGGGACCGGACATCATTTCCCGGACAACGGTCTCCGCAAGCAGCCGTTCACGGACGGGGTCTGGTACCGGAGACGGGGCTCTTGGGTGCGATGTGGAAGACGGGGTCACAGGGTCCCAAAAGAAGCCCCGGTGATCCTGTTCCAGCCGCTCAGCAATTTCCTCAGCCGACTCCCGCACGGGGACAGATGGTGCTCTGACCGTGGCGACGGGCGGAGGTATCTGCAAGGGGGCATACGTAATCCCCAGGGGCCGATTCCCCACCGGTAGCTGGGTGGCGTAGGTCGCCCGTACCTCCGTTGTGGTGCCTCCGGTCGCCGTGTCCCAGGTGGTCAGCCAGGTCACCTTCTCAGGACGTGCTGGGCCTCCTGGCCCGGTAGGAAGGTCGAGCAGAGCCGCTTCCACTGCAGCAGCGGTTTTAGGACGCTCCCGGCCCAGGCTGGTCAGGGCCATGACGGTGGCGAGGTCCTGCTGTTGGCTAGAAGTCTCCATCACTCTCTCTTGCTGTATTGCTAGAAATGGCGGCGGAGTCAATGCTGAGACTGGAGGAAGTGGAGGCGGGCCTATGTTTCCCGCTCTTGGGCAAGCTCCACCCCCAGCCTCACACATCATCTTGACTCCTCCGCGGCGGTCCTTTTTTTCCTTCAATATACCGCCCACTTCATGTTTCCTTCTTCGTGCCCTGGGGCTGACGCCTCCCCTCTTTGGGCGGAGTACTCTGTGCTTCTTCTTCGGCACCGGCCAGCCCCAGGCTCTTCTTTTGGCGCCAATTTTTCGCGCCTTTTTCTCCTCAACTTCGCAGATGGCGGCCATCTTGTCGCCAACTTGTGCCCGATCCAACGCTACGGGCACCGTGTTTTCTTCCCACCAGGGGACTGGAAATCTTCTCTCGCAGTCGGGGTCCTGTGCCCCAGGCACTACTTGATCTCCAGCTTCTTGGGTTCCTGGCAGGGGATTCGCATCCTGCCGACTACGCCACATGAAGTGATGGGCCAGGGGAGCCTCGGGCTGTGTAGTCGTGGCGAGATTTTCCAGGCTTTCCCCTGGCTCCAACACTACCTTCAGGACAGGGGCTGACTTGATGGGGCAGAGTGTGGTGGTGGTACAGGTGTTGCTCGGCGTACAGACAGTCTTCAGGCAGAATGATGTGAAAGCAGAAAACATCTTTTATTTAACACTCGAGGTCACCATCCGGCTGTTGCATAGATAAAACACTTCCTGAGGCTGGGGGACAACCTGCCCTGACGTTCCCTCACGTGGGGATGTGCCCTGATTACTCCGCTTCACCGGGCTCCCACTGTCGGTTACACACACACCGGACCCACACCGGCTGCTTCACTCTCCGAGGTTGCGTCCACTCCCGTTCTCTCCGGCGTCCCCGCTTAACAGCCCTCACACTCTGCCCCTTGATCTTCACCCTCTCATGTCCCGGATCCAACTGACTGTGACTCTGCACTTTTTCTAACCAACACTTCACCTCCCTCCCCTTTCTGCTGCCGGCTCCTCCTTTCCTCTGCCCTGTTTCTGTGGTGACAGCCGTCCCACCCGGCCACTAGGGGAACCCACTACAACAATGCATTAACAATAAAAACATTTTTATCAATTACAATTCCGGGTTATCTCCACTCCCTCCTGTAGGGGGTAGGCTCACCCACTACAAAGAGAATATAAGGGTCCCATTTAGGTTGCTCCTATAATCTCCTTGTATGCCCCTGTGTGTGTTCACAATCACTGGGTGTGTTTTTCTAATATCTAATATTTATGATACAATAAAGTTTATTATTTTATATTGATGATTGAGGCTTTCTCCGTTTCTGGTTCCAAAACTCAATTCAATTGAACCGTTTTTTGATAATTACTAAAACACACTTCCGCATAAAAAACATACGTGTCTCCCATTCCGTTTTTCGGGTCTGTGTTCTGGTTTTTATGGGAGTTTCTCCGGTACGTGTGACATGCGTGTGATGGCGTATGCTTGCCGTGTGTGCGTGTGGAATGGCTGTGTATGCGTACGTGTAATGTCCATGTGAAATGTTCTGTGTGTGATGCTCAATGTTGTTGATAACCGTCGGCTGACAGCAGACAGAGTCGCGCGAGGAGAATGAACTCTGGTGAACTTCACCCGACTTCATTGTCATACCGCGGCTCTGTCTGGGTGTCGCGTACTGATTAGCGGTCACCCGTGAAGGACTCACGGGTGACCGCTAATCGCCTGAGTGACTGAAGTGAGCAGTGCGATTAGCGCTGCCGTCACTCAGGCTACCCGCGGCAAGCTAGAGTCCTCCCCCCGAGACCGCAACTCACCTGTGACTTCTTCGCTGTCACTTGGGTGACTTGTGTTCACAGTTGGAGGATCCAGCGGTGGCCGCGAGTTACCTGAGTGACGTCATCGCTGATCGTGCTACTCACCTCAGTTGCTGAGTGGAGCTGACAGGAGCGGCGGAGTTCTTCTGCAGCTCTAGTCAGCTTCATGTAGCAGAGCTGGAAGCGACACGGGACCTCTGTGGATTACGCCGGACATGGATGGGTTTTTGGGGCTTAATAAAGTGGTGAACGAGGGTATTTGTTAGTGTTTATTATTGGAAATAAAGGATTTTTACAGGTGTATGTGTTGAATTACTTTAACTTACAGATTACTCATGGAAGGTATCTCGGGGAGACGCCTGCCATGATTAATCTTGGACTTAGTGGCAGCTATGGGTTGTTGCCATTAACTCCTTACTACCCCGATTGCCAACGCACCAGGGCAATTCGGGATGAGCCGGGTACAATTCCGGAACTGTCGCATCTAATGGATGCGGCAATTCTGTGCGGCTGCTGGCTGATATTTTTAGGCTATGGGGTTCCCCATAACGTGGAGCTCCCCATCCTGAGAATACCAGCTTTCAGCCGTATGGCTTTACCCTGGCTAGTATCAAAATTGGGGGGGACCGCACATCGTTTTTATTTAATTAATTATTTATTTAACTGCACAGTATTTACCCGCCCACCAGTGGCTGTGATTGATTGCAGTGAGACAGCTGTCACTCAGCGTGTGGGCGTGTCTAACTGCAACCAATCATAGGCGCCTGTGGGCGGGGGAAGCAGGGAATAGTAGATTGATTAATGAGCGGCCGGCATTTTCAAATTAATTAAAGCCGCGTATCTTTGGTACAGCTGTTCTTCGCCGCGCTGATGATCGGGAATCAGTGAGTATGCGACAGGGGAAGATACAGACCGAGCGCCAAAGGGATGATGACTGAGAACAGCAGAAAAAAAGGTAAGTAGACTGACATTTAACAAAAAAAACCCCTGACATCGCTCTTTTAAAAATGCACACGGACGGTACGTGTAGCACACGGACATGCTACGTGTGCCGTCTGTGCAGGTACGGACCCATTGACTTTAGCGGGTCGGTGCCTGCGTGCTGATGGCTAAAAACGGACATGTCGGTCGTGTGGAAAAACGCACACACGTACTAACCACACGGACACACGTTCCGTGTGGTTTTACGTGTGTGTGCCTTCTAGCATAGGGTAACATTTGTCAACGTATCTCCGTGCCGCCGGTACGCGCAAAAACGTACCAAACACATACCGGGGGCACGGATGTGTGTCGCAGGCCTAAAAGAAAGCAATAACTAATTCACCATGTTCTGTATGCACGCTCCTGTATGCACACTCACCATGTAAGACTCCATTGCTGAACAAAAAGCAGGTTCAAGTGTGTTTAAAGTTTGCTGAACAGTTACACATATCTGTAAAATATTGGAGATTATAGTCTGGTAAGATGAGACCAACATTGAACACTATGTTTGGAGACTAAAAGACAAATCACCCCAAAAACACCAACACCAGTGATGTGTGGAGGTGGGAATATCATGGTGTGTGGCTGTTTTTCAACAGACAACACTGGCAAACTTCATACAATACATGGAAGGATGAATAGTAGAGAAAGAAAATAAATCTGCTAGACTGGCCAAGCCGATCACCGGAGCTGTATCCAAGAGAAAATGTCTGCAAGGAACTAAAGCTCAGAGTTCATAGAAGGAGGCGGGACCTGCAGGATGTGAGGAGTGTGTATGTGGAAGAATGGACCAAAAATCACACCTAAGCAATGCAGGCGACTAGTGTCTCCATACAGGAGGCTTCTGGAAGCTTCATCAACAACAAAGGAGAATCTACCAAGTTTTAACCCCTTCACGACTAGTGAGCCGGCAGTAATCCCCACACATGTCTGCTGATTTGAACAGCAGGCATGTGGGGCTAACAGGCAAGGGTGGATTTGTGATCCCCCCGCTCCTCCTTGCCACTTAGATCGCACTGTCACATATAAATGGCTGTGGCGAGGATCATACTGTTCCCCACTGCCGCCCGTGCCCAGAGCTGATTGATCTCATGGTAGTGACAGGTTATGTGATGACGCCTGTCATTATCATGACGTATTTTCTGTCCGACAGAGCGCCGGCTCACACAGGAATGCTGCATTTCTGCTGACCAGAGCTGTGCAGCCCAGGGGCTTGGAGCGGAATCTCAGCCAGGGTACCAAACTGCGGAGGGGGACACCCTAAAAATAGGACTCTCACTCTCTCTCTCTCAAAACACTGGTGGTGACTCCTTACCGCATCTGGAATTGACCGGAGCCCATCACGGCAGTGACCAGTGACAACGGGCTGGCAGCTGAAGTTGTGAGTAAACTTCACCCTGAACCCGCAGAGGCTGTGTTGGCTCGTCCTTACCGGAGCTGTCGCCCAGTGCTTAGGCACCAACGGCCATTACAACTCTCCCGGCTGCCATAATGCCTACCCTGGTGAGGATCCAGGCAGCGGCGGCTACTCCCTGGCCGCATACCACGGGTGGCATCACAACAAACTTTCCCTAATACCCCACTATTTAATGCACACCTCGGGGCAACGGAACTGGGCAAGGCCACACCATGACAATGCCTAACTCGACCTGAAAAGGCCCGGCAACGAGTAGGTTTACCACCTGCCCCGTGGGGCGCTGCATTTGGCATCACGAACAAGATATTGTGCCCATTAAACCGGGTACTGTGCGCCTACAGAACTGTGTTAAACCAGATAATTTGGTACTGAATCGCTCAATTGGAAAAGAACAGTCGCCATTAACAATTCCGCGCGGGAAGAAAAGGGGGCGTGCCATTGTGGGCAGCACCCCGAAAAGCGCGCGAACAAAGGATCTCTTGCCGGAGGTGGAGTCTAGCACCCAGGATGACCAGTTGAAGAAGGAAGAAAAGGACTTATTTGTTTGGGATGAGATCAAGGATGCCCCAGACACTACAACTATGAGCCTCGAGAAGCAGGACTTAAAACCTGGCACCTTGAAAGTGGATGAGGCTCCGCAGTGTGCAGAGAAATTGCAACCACTGACTGCTGGCAGAAATGGATCCAGGAACCCGACCGGTGTGCACTGCCTAGCTGAGACTTATACGCTGATATGCTTAGTCTACCTGGGTCTTGGTGGGGTGCACTGCTAGCAGATTCATCGCCCGACACATCATGATGGGACTGCGAGTGAGGTAGTAATGATCTAACCCTTGAAACAAGGGGTTCTGGGAGGTCGCTTGAGCACCGTTCAGGAAGGGGACTCTGACGCTGACCCCGCCGGTCTTCTCATTCCCGTTTGCTGTCATTGCAAGCGAGTCGGGCATTATGCCAGAGGATGTCCAGTGATCGTGTCAAACCAGGGGGTCGGGACCAGCCCTCTGGAAATACCAAAAACTAAACAAGAATAATTGCTAATGTTTTTCATATGCAGAATGTTTTCTCATTGCTGATATTTTCTGACTTGAAATGTTTTGATGACCTGTGACCGGTACTGTTGAACATATTTGAAACGTTTTGAAATTGTTGATGCCTTCCACAAAGGGAAGGATGTTGCTTGTTAGCCTGTTACATGCATATACAAAAATTGCAGTGTTACCTGTGTTTTCTTGCAGCCCAGGAGTGGTGCCATTTGCCGTGGGGGAATATGGTGCCCCTGAGGCTATGGTCAAAAAAAGGGATCACCAATGCAATAAAAATAAGTGAAAAACAAGATTTTTTATTATTATTAAAACACTGTGGACATATCACGGCTCCAGGGACAAGCAGGAGCACACAAACAATTAAAAACATTTAAAAAGCCCAGAGAGGCATAAATCCCCAACACGCCAGCCTCCAATATGTTATAACAATAATATAAAGTAACCCTCACAGAAAATAAGAGTAGACAATCTCCACAGATGGTAATGTATAAGTAACACGTTTCAGGGCAAGGCGGATTTAGATCAAGGATAAACATGCATAAATATGCAAAAATAAATATTATAGGCCATATATCAACAGATATTGATGTAAAGTAGAATAGACCCTGATAAAACCTTCTAGGTACAGCCAGTGATGTGTCAGAGGTTTAATATATCCATAAATAGTTAGGATGACCACAAAGGGCTAGCTGGTAAAATCCGTGGAGCATAAAGCACACCATAGGTTCTGGATGTGCTGGTAATACACTGTTCGATTGCAAGTATATACCTGACGTACCCCTCACAGAAAATAAGAGTAGACAATCTCCACAAATGGCAATATAGAGGTAGCATGCTTCAGGGCAAGGCAGATTTAGATCAAAAATAAATATGCATAAATATGCAGAAAATACCAAAAATACATATTATAAGCCATATTTCAACAGGTATTGATATGAAATAAGATAGACCCTGATAAGTCCTACTAGATACAACCAGTGATGTGTCAGAGGTTTACTATATCAATATACACTGGTCAAGCTATTGTGTGATGGCAGATCTAAGTCACAGGCCCCTGGTGATAAGTAAGCGATCACCTAAAGTGCATTAGGAAGTTTAGGTAGTAGACTAAGATAATGCAAAGTCTGGATCAGGAGTATGGATAGCCTGGACGGTCATCCAGATAGGTAACAAGACCATACTCACACCTGACAGACACAGCGATACCAGGGAGAGGGAGGAGGGTAGGTACAGAGAGGGGAGGCGAACGGCGTGTGTCCCCACGCGTATCGCCACTAAACGTGTGGTTTCCTCAGGGGAGAGAACGTGTACACAGTGTACACGTTCTCTCCCCTGAGGAAACCACACGTTTAGTGGCGATACGCGTGGGGACACACGCCGTTCGCCTCCCCTCTCTGTACCTACCCTCCTCCCTCTCCCTGGTATCGCTGTGTCTGTCAGGTGTGAGTATGGTCTTGTTACCTATCTGGATGACCGTCCAGGCTATCTATACTCCTGATCCAGACTTTGCATTATCTTAGTCTACTACCTAAACTTCCTAATGCACTTTAGGTGATCGCTTACTTATCACCAGGGGCCTGTGTCGCTTACTTATCACCAGGGGCCTGTGACTTAGATCTGCCATCACACCATAGCTTGACCAGTGTATATTGATATAGTAAACCTCTGACACATCACTGGTTGTATCTAGTAGGACTTACCAGGGTCTATCTTATTTCATATCAATACCTGTTGATATATGGCTTATAATATGTATTTTTGGTATTTTCTGCATATTTATGTATATTTATTTTTGATCTAAATCTGCCTTGCCCTGAAGCGTGCTACCTCTATATTGCCATTTGTGGAGATTGTCTACTCTTATTTTCTGTGAGGGGTACGTCAGGTATATACTTGCAATCGAACAGTGTATTACCAGCACATCCAGAACCTATGGTGTGCTTTATGCTCCACGGGTTTTACCAGCTAGCCCTTTGTGGTCATCCTAACTATTTATGGATATAGTAAACCTCTGACACATCACTGGCTGTACCTGGAATGTTTTATCAGGGTCTATTCTACTTTACATCAATATCTGTTGATATATGGCCTATAATATTTATTTTTGCATATTTATGCATGTTTATCCTTGATCTAAATCCGCCTTGCCCTGAAGCGTGTTACTTATACATTACCATCTGTGGAGATTGTCTACTCTTATTTTCTGTGAGGGTTACTTTATATTATTGTTATAACATATTGGAGGCTGGTGTGTTGGGGATTTATGCCTCTCTGGGCTTTTTAAATGTTTTTAAGTGTTTTAATAATAATAAAAAATCTTGTTTTTCACTTATTTTGATCGCATTGGTGATCCCTTTTTTTGGTATATCTTTCTTCTTTTTTTGCATATTCTCTTCCATATACCTGGAGATCCCATTTGGTGGTGCCCTTCCTATCGTCTTGTTGCCTGAGGCTATGGTCATCACAGGCTACTGCACCTCAATTGAGGTGCGGTATCTATCTCAGGTAAGGTGGGGGTTAATCACCGGTGTTCCACATTCACATACTACATGTAGCTTAGGAGCCTTCTCACAGAGTGGGTTGGCTCATGGTAGGCAGGGTGGTGGCCATACGAACATGGACTTCCCGGTCACTGAAGCCAGTCACCTGGGTGGCGGGTTCCACTTGGGGTAGAAATAGGCACAACACACGCACATCAAAAACAGATCCGTCAGGACCATAGTTTTGGCAAGAGATCTCTGGAGAACTTGGACTTTATTGGGCCCAGGAGCTTGAAGCGGGAGCTCAGCCAGGGTACCAAACTGCGGAGGGGGATACCCTAGAAATAGAACTCTCAATCCTTCTCTCTCAAAACACCGGTAATGACCCCTTACCGGATCTGGGATTGACCGGAGCCCATCACGGTAGTGACCAGTATGACCGAGCTGGCAGCTGAAGTTGTGAGTAAACTTCACCCTGAACCTGCAGAGACTGTGTTGGCTCATTCTTAGCGGCGCTGCCGCCCAGCGCTTAGGCGCCAACGGCCATTACAACCCTCAACATCCACCCGGGGCCCTCTCTGCCTGTGGGGAGAGACACCATCCCGGCTGCCATAACACCTACCCGGTGAGGAACCAGGCAGCAACAGCTACTCCCTGGCTGCATACCACAGGTGGCGTCACAACAAACCTTCCCTAATACCCCGCTTTCCCCACCATTTACTGCACGCCTCGGGGCAACAGAACCAGGCAAGGCCACCCTATGACAATGCCTGACCTGACCCGAAAAGGCCCGGCAGCGAGTAGGTTAACCACCTGCCCCGTGGGGCGCTGAAAATGTCCTTAATAGACTCCTCCAATTTTTAAAGTTTTACATGTTCATATTGACAATCAATCTGATAAGATTCAAAGAACACTGAATTAACACAGAATTCCATTCTTTAGTGAAATAACCCTCATACGTGGTTGTACATTTCTTAGCGAGTCTGAGACCCCTCGGAATCATCTCCAGATCTAGATATTTTTGGAGAGTTGTAGCGTCCCACCACGTACAGAGATTTAATATGATCATCAGAGGCAGACATATCCATATGATCCCTAGAAAAAATCTTACTTGCCTTGGTGGACTTCGTGAAATCATCCATGGTTCCAGAAAGGAAGTCCTTGTCCATCAGAGGTAATGGCAAAAATCCGTAGTAGCTTAGGGAATTAATTAAACAAGCAAATGCACAGTCCTGTAGCACATATGCCAGAGAAAGATAAATGTGAAGATGCAAACAGCTCACCAGACTGTTGAATGAGGCTAAGGTGCCCGGAAACCTGACTGGCAGTCAGGTGGAACTTGAGAAAAAAATTAAGGAAAATACAGCATCCGCATTCTAAAATTAAAACATGGCTTTATTGAAAAAATTAAAAACTAGAAAAAACCATGACAAAATTCCAAGTAGACTAGATAGCCCATCTACGTGTTTCGAAAAGTTAACCTGTTCTTTATCATGACAACATTAAATGCAAACACATTCAAGGGGTATTGAACGAGTGAATAAGCCACCTAGAGGGGGGGACTGGATTTATTTATTACGCAAAAGGGATGCATTTTGGATACAAATTGGGAACACGGTATCCTAAGAACTTGAATTACAAGACGGATCTATTTTATCTTTATTAATAACTAGATTGATTGGCCATTAGGTGTTATAAATGTGTTGCTCTCGTTGTAACCATATATGATTATGCTTCCCAATACCAAATCCTTTCCCGTGTAGGGTTTGAGTAATTTAAATAGGAAACAGCTACCATAGATGTTGGGATCTTGATGAAAATCCGATAAATTGCGATTGGAGATGTGTTTTTGCGAATTATTATTTATTTTATGTTACAATATTCTAATTATATATCAATTTGTAAAATCACAATTATTTATATCTACCGTATACTGCATTCTGTATATGATGATAATTTTTATTAATATATTTTCTATTCTGACATTTTGATGGCGATATAAATGATTGTGATTACTGATGCTGGTTTTGAAGTAAGCATACAATCTATACTATCAACATTGTGATTATATATCAATCTATGAAGATCATGTTTCTTGGTGGTCTTTTTTTTGTGCATTTTGCGTAGATCAGTTCCAAGTGTTTTCCATATTGGTTGATTTCTGTGGCGCTGCACCTCACTTGGTGTAGGGATATATGTTCTGTGTTTGCATTTAATGTTGTCATGATTAAGAACAGGTTAACTTCGAAACGCGTAAACGGACTATCTAGTCTACTTGGAATTTTTTCATGGTATTTTCTACTTTTTAATTTTTTCAGTAAAGCCATGTTTTAATTTTATATGCGGATGCTGGATTTTCCTTAACTTTTTTCTCAACTCTGTTTGGGGATGATAGATTGATGTGCATAACTGTTTGACATTTAATAACTTGCTGAGTTCCTTTATGATCTTTGACGTAAATGGGATTCCCTGGTCAGTTAGGATCACTTTAGGAATCCCCACCCTAGAGAACATGCCAATAAGGTCTTTGGCTATGAGATTAGCTGACATATGACGCAGAGGTACCGCTTCCCGATATCGGGTTGCATAATCAAGAACGACAAGTATATATTGGTGTTCCCTTACAGACTTATTTACTGGACCCACCAGGTTCATGGCCACCCTTTTGAACGGTACCCCTATAATCAGCTGTGGTACAAAGGGGCTTCGAAAGTGTGGCTGGGGACTGGTCATCTGACATACTGGACAGGAATCACAAATCGTTTTACCCCTTTGTGCACACAGGGCCAGTAAAACCACTGCAGTATATGTTCTAAGGTTTTCTTATGGCTCAAGTGTCCGCCAAGTATGTTAGGATGGGTCAGGTTCATTACCAACATGCGATAGGCCTGTGGCACCAACAATTGTACAACCCTGTATTTTGACAACTCAATACAACAGGTCATGGGTCACCTCAAACCTGTTATCCGTCCCAGGTTGTTGGGGTTTCCCCATCAACAATTAACAAATCTTCCCTGGCCCGGGACAAATTAGGGTATCGGAGTTGTGCCATACCAAAATTGTCACTCGAGACATTTAAGTCTGACAATTCAGGAGCCGGCGGCGAGTCCTCTACTTCCCCGGCCATTATTTCCATGAGGTTCGTCTCCCCCTCCTCAACCCGATTGGAGGTTACTCCTACAGCTGGCACCTCCTCCTCAGGACCATTAGGCTCCTGCACTCATTCCGTAGAACCTTCTGTGGACTTTACCAGCCCTGACTCCAGTTCCTCAAGAAGCATAACTGTTGGCCATAAAGTCATGAATAGTGGAAAATCCCTTCCAACAATCAGTTCATCACAGCCACTTCATGGCATAGTCTTTTGGCAGGTGTATTTATTACCCATAGAGCAGTGGGATGGTCTTATAAGTCCCTGTGAATGCACAATACACCAAATTTCCTGCAGGTGAGCTCGGTGGGTTGCAGCAGGCTATCACGCACCAAGGTCACGAGACTCCCTGAGTCCAGTTATGCCACTGCTGGACTGCCCTCCACCTCAACCCAATACAGATGTCCATCACTGAGATCCTTTGGGGTGCCAGTCGCACAAACCAGTTTAGAAAAAAGGGACTGACAGAACCCAAAGTTAGTGTTCATAGGTTCAACCAGTTGAGGGCAGTCAGCTCTTACATGGCCTGGATCCTGACATCACCAGCAGACAACGGGGTCCCTCCCTGGAGATCTTTGGTAGCCCCATATCGCTCTAAAATGTCCACGATCTGGAGCATATTATTGGGAGTTGCTTTTCCCACCCAGCATTGGAGGGGTAAAGTAAGGCCCTCCAGAACTTATCAGCTACAATGCGGTCCACCATAGCAGTGGGTGACAGTATCTAGGGCTGCAACCATTTCTGTATCCAGTGAACCTTGGGACCTGGCTGGTTTAGAAGAGTCATACTCCGACTCATATACCCGTTGGGCCTGAACTAGCACATTTACACCCAGTCGTGCCAGGATCTCACCCCTGACTACTGCGTAGTCCTTTGTTGCTTGTCCGGCAGGTCACGATAGGCCTTCTGGGGTCCTGCTGCCAGAAATGGAGCACCTATTTCTGAACATTGGTCCCGAGGTAGTCCGTCTCTCTCGGCCACTCTTTCGAAAATATCCAGGTAGGACTCAACGTCATCGTTGGCCTCGATTTTCGGCATCACTGCACAAACTGCTTTCCTGGAATCACAAATTATCGATTATCAGTGGAGCTCCTGCTGCCTGTGACAACATCACGAGCTGTATCAGCAGATGGTTAGTCTCCTGCTGCTTTTGCATATCCTCCTCCTGCTGCCGAGTAGTCTTGTAGCACCCCCAAGCCACTCAGGGCACTACAGGGAACTGCATCCTCTTGGCGATGCAGGACCTACCCCCTGGGACCTGGAGTAACAGTGCCGATACCACAAAGCACACCCAAAATCCTATTTCTCCACTCCACACCGGGCATAGAGGGTTAACCATGTAGGGGATGGTCGCCATGGAAAGGAACGAGTCCCGGGGTTAGCCAGCCTGGTGGGAGGGGTCAGCAGTCAGTCAAGTGTCGAGAGAAGTGTGGCGCGCAGGGAGGTGTGCGGACATGCCTGAGCTGGGTCCATGCAACGGTGATGTGACCCTGGAGGCATGGGAGAGAGGTCACCAGGTCGGGTACGGAGAGATACCGCTGGGACCAGAGCATGAACTGGGCACAGGGTCCTAGATCAGGCGCCAGTTCTACACGGCTTCATAAATACCTGCCCGGTGATCACACCTTCATGGACTTCACCAAACCAAATAATCCAGGGGCATCAGCAGTAAACTAGGATCGGATTCAGACACTTACCTCCCCACAGGGTCCGCACTACCCGCCGTACGGAGGAGACTGTTACCCCAAAAGGGATAATCGGGCCTAAGCGCTCCAAGCTACGGGGACCCAACCAACAGAGAGTGTCGGGGACAGAGCAACCTGGGTCACTACATTGGCACTGATACTCCATGGGACCTGAACCAGCAATCCCTGGGTCCGAGTAAGTAGAGACTGTTAAAGACAACCTGGTGTGGTCTCCTGTCACATCTTCCAGGCATGGCCCTACCTTCGGAAGGGCCTAACACCATTGCTGCAACCACCACCAGCTCTGGAAGTACCCACATTCTTCAGCAGCGACGGTTCTCCATCTTTAACCGCAACCCGCAGGTTACATGAACATTAACTCTTATCTCCCCTGTAAATACTCCCCTTTTACAAAAGAAGCCCCAGGGCACAAGACCGGGCAACGGCCACCAGAGTGACATTCCCATTTACAACCGGCCGGGGACCGAGTATCCCCTTTCCTTGGCGCGACAGCTTCTTTTTCTGGCGTCACGAACAGGATACGGACAAGGCCCGTTAACACGGGTGACGTGTGCCTTAAGGAACTGTATTTAATGGACTGTTTGTGCAAAGACTGTCGCCATCTTTAATTGTGAAAAACGGGCTGTGCCATCACTGTGCCCAAAAGGGCGCAAAACTGCAAAAGCGCGCAAATAGAAGCCCCGCCCACGAGTCCTGAGAGCGTGGGCGGAAGTCGGCAGTAACTGGACCCGGAAGCTCCCAGTGTGCCCCAGTCCCTACGAGACTGGTGAGAAATGACCGAGGGGCAACAAAGGACGCAGGCACCGGATGACGGGAGCGCTGCGGGGCCTTCCCAGGCCATGCAAGTCAATGACAACGCGGTGGGATCTGCTCCGGTAAACAAGCAGCAGCACCTGTAGCCGCGGCGGTCGCCCTGATAGTGCCGATTACCTTACCGTATGTACTCGGCGCAGCCTGGCTGCCCCAATATGATGGCAAACTCGACGCCTTACCGGGATTTAAAAAGAAAATTTGCATTGTACTGGACATGTACACGATTACCGGCAGGCAGCGGGCGTCTGTGGTGTTAGGACATAAGGAACCTTGCGTTATACTACCTTCAAACTTTGATAATCAGAAAACTTGCCTAATCAGTTAAGACTAGGGAAGAACAACATCCACTGTTTCACGTGACCACTTGAAAAAATGCCCAGAACTGCTGAAGCCAAGAGAAGAAATACCAAACAAACCGCAAGCAGAAGAGAAGAAAGAAAAAGTGATCCATACTATCTTGAGAGACTTTCCAGAGAATTGGCATCAGTATAATGTATAATGTTATCATTGTGCCAGTCCTTACATTTCCACAAGCTGCAGAGGAACTAGTTCCAGAAGAGCCCTCAGACCATACACTAGTAGGCTTACGAAGAACACGTAGACAATTGCCTACCCCACCTTCAGACAGTAGGGCGACACCTGCCATTAGGTGTTATACAGTGTGTCCACCCATATCCTATCCACTGCCATTAACTTGAGAATGGCGGCAGCTATAGGCATAGAAGTGGTGTCTAGGTATAGTAAGGTAGCCATGCTCTACGCAATGAATCCACCTATAGCGCCACCTGGTGGAAAACAACGTAGTTAGCATTCTTATTTCGAATACACACAAAAACCACAAAGGTAAATATTGAGGTAGTTATTATATCAAAATACCACCACTAGGACTACTCTCATAAAAATATATTTTATTAATAAATATTAAAAAAAGAACATGTGTGGTGTTCTTATCTTTCAATTTCGTACATCACATAGACATATATATACAAGTGCAAGTGTAAACCATGGTTAAACCCACGCCTGAGCGCAGCTATAGACAGTGGTTTATAGAGAGGGGGACAGATGTTAGTACGTCACTGTCCGGCTAGTAGTTGTTTAATGTACACTGTATCTACCTCCTTGTTTGTAGATGTATATGTTGATTATACTCTACTAAAAGGTATATAGCTCTCACTGTCCTTGTCAGCCTCCAGCAGGGATAACCACCACCAGAAAAGTGATAAAAGTGCAAACAAATGAACCATAGACAAACAAACAGTGGCAATGCGTTAGCTGTCCAGGGTTCTCATATTAGGCATAATTTCCCTAATCAAAGGTTGCTGGATAGTTTAGGTAGGAGCCTGGAGTTCCACTTAACTAATGGATCCCCCTGCTCTCCTGACGCGTTTCACCCCCCCTAACGCAGTAAAAGGGGATCATCAGAGGATTTTTTGTGAGTCACTTCTCAAGAAAGGACACCTAGAAAGATGAACGAAAAAATGTTGTAAGTATATAGATAAACGACTGCATTGTTCTAGGCACATATAGCTATATAGGTACACTTACAGGGGACCAGTCCTCTTTTTTAGAGTGCTAATAAGTGTTCCCTCTTAATATGTGGTTACATGAGCGGACTGTTCAAACGTCCAGGATAAGGATGAAGCTTATTTAGTAGTTGGTCCCTGTAGAAATGTATAGGAAAAGTGGGCGGGTAATTCCATATTATTCATATGCTCAGGCAAAATTTATCATACACATAAAGTCTGGATTTCTACCTGTATATAGATGTAGTGGTGTATACACTTTTTAGTCAATAAAGAGGCAGTTTTTTATCCACTATAATTCTCCAGGAGACGTATGGTCCTATGATTATAATAGGTTGTATATTCGTCCCTCCTGTAGGGATAATAAGATGCGTATACATGATTATACATGTCCTCCGTTTGGGGTATACTATAGAGAGACACACATTTTATGGTTTTTTATATTACCTCTTGACGGGACCAGAGTGGGTTTTTCAACCTTCAAATCACTCAGGAAATTGAATATATAGGTGACCTCTTTTCAGGCGAATGTATAGGATATGACAGATAATTTGTCCTGTAAAGGAATAGCATCATTGATTTACTACCTTTATTGAAAACCGTGCATATGCGTTACTTACTGGCACTCAGGGGTATACCTGTAAGGGCAATCAGCGGTGTGTAGGCAAAACCAAAACCCTACCACAGGGATATAAATTGGTGAGTCACTTCATGTATTAACTGCAAAAAAACCAACATAACGGATACTTGTATTTCTGGTTTCACTATCAGCCCAAGAAGCATAATCGTAACCATTGTCCAGTCTTATGCATCTATATATGACAGTTATCCTGCAGTCGCTGTTAAAGCAGCAATAGTCCCCCATCATATAGGTATGATAATGGCCCATTGCAGCTACACACTGTGGCAGAGGTCCCAGAATATTATTAAGTATATTAGAGGTCAGTTCACCTTGCCTGTAAGGGGGAAGTTTCCTATGGTATAGCATTCCCATAAGGTTGAATCACAAAGATGTATATCTTCTGTGAGACTGCACATAAATATATACAGTGCCATAAGAACTATTTTATACATAAGGGTGTCTGGCTCCTGATTATAGGGGCCACTGTCTGCAACACAAGGGATCAGTGTACTTACATAGTCCCCCTATGAACGGTTAAAGAGCATACCTTGTTCCTGGAGCTCTACCAGTAAGGACTGTGAGTCCCGAGTGACATACACTCTAGCACACTGGGAGCTCACAAATGACCCGTGCCGTCTCGGTCTGTGCCTGCTGTCTGGACTGGTGACCTGCACGGTCTGCGGGCCTTTTATTAATGGAGTCCCGGAGGTAAGTTTCCTCCGTCCGAAAACCGGAAGTAGCGCGTGGCCGGAAGTGATGTATCGGCATTTTCTCGTTCCCATGTCACAGACTAGATCATGTGATCCGTACTGGGCGGGGTTTAGGGAAACAACTTCCTCCAGTAATATCTGTAGTGTGGAACGCATCTGCGTTCCACAGGCACATCAGTGTTGGAAATATAGCGATATTAATGTAGGACTCACGTACAATAAGCAATTCAGAGCGCTGCTTATAGAAGCGAAATTCCTATAGACGATGTATATATATATAGTGACCGGCCATGATGTATTCATATATACATTTCATTTTATATGCCTATATCACAGAACAGATCATGTGATCTGTACTAGATGGATACATATGATGTGTCATCCTTGGTGGTATGACATACATATATATAGGGCATTACAGAGGGGGACTTGTAATATATGTAAGTGGTAGTGCTAGCCATATTGGGGGCATAATAATAGTGCTGGCCATATCCAGGGCATTCATTCCTATATATAAAAACGTGTTAAATAGGGCACCAGTTTCGTGGTGGTAATAACCATCTTAAAGGACAGAGATTATGCTAGATCTATGTGCATCTCGGTAGGGATATATCAGCGCCCCCATGTTTATGGTATATTGCAAGATGCTTGATATCCAAGTGTTATTATATACATAGAGATATATTTCAGAGCCTTAGATACGTAAAAAGGGCTCATATCATAATGCGAGAAGCACCTGGTTACATAATTTCTTTGCACTGTTCTCTATAGACCACATTCCTCCTGGAGAACACGTAGGAGACATCCGGCACAAAAGGGACACAGCGATAGCCAGACATGTTAACAATACCCATGGAGGGGACCTAAAAAGTATTTCTTTCCAGGCAATAGAGGTTATCCCTAAACCTTCCAGGAAAGGAGACTGGGATAGGAAAATACTGCAGCGGGAGGCGAGATGGACCTTCCTCCTGGATTCCGTCTCCCCTGACGGTCTCAATGAGATCATAAGCTTTCATAGCTTTATCTAGCCACTAGTCCAGCCCCTTCGTCCCGGGCCCAAACTACACCAACCAACAACCCCCCCCCCCTCCCTATCCACTCCCGGGTTGTCGATATTGATACTGATAGGCATAAGTTTTGTGCATATACTATATGCCCCGCACATGGTCATTTTTACCATGTAAAATATATACCTTGTTGAGACTGCACTAGTGTAATAGCACATACATTTAGTTGGATGTACGCTTATACGTTGGAATGTAGAAATTACAACTCTATGTATTGGATATAGTGGCAAGCATGTACCCTGTATTCAGCAATGAGTACATATATACCTATATGCTCTCTCCACCATCACACCCTCAAGAGGAATGTGGTCTATAGAGAACAGTGCAAAGAAATTATGTAACCAGGTGCTTCTCGCATTATGATATGAGCCCTTTTTACGTATCTAAGGCTCTGAAATATATCTCTATGTATATAATAACACTTGGATATCAAGCATCTTGCGATATACCATAAACATGGGGGCGCTGATATATCCCTACCGAGATGCACATAGATCTAGCATAATCTCTGTCCTTTAAGATGGTTATTACCACCACGAAACTGGTGCCCTATTTAACACGTTTTTATATATAGGAATGAATGCCCTGGATATGGCCAGCACTATTATTATGCCCCCAATATGGCTAGCACTACCACTTACATATATTACAAGTCCCCCTCTGTAATGCCCTATATATATGTATGTCATACCACCAAGGATGACACATCATATGTATCCATCTAGTACAGATCACATGATCTGTTCTGTGATATAGGCATATAAAATGAAATGTATATATGAATACATCATGGCCCGTCACTATATATATATACATCGTCTATAGGAATTTTGCTTCTATAAGCAGCGCTCTGAATTGCTTATTGTACGTGAGTCCTACATTAATATCGCTATATTTCCAACACTGATGTGCCTGTGGAACGCAGATGCGTTCCACACTACAGATATTACTGGAGGAAGTTGTTTCCCTAAACCCCGCCCAGTACGGATCACATGATCTAGTCTGTGACATGGGAACGAGAAAATGCCGATACATCACTTCCGGCCACGCGCTACTTCCGGTTTTCGGACGGAGGAAACTTACCTCCGGGACTCCATTAATAAAAGGCCCGCAGACCGTGCAGGTCACCAGTCCAGACAGCAGGCACAGACCGAGACGGCACGGGTCATTTGTGAGCTCCCAGTGTGCTAGAGTGTATGTCACTCGGGACTCACAGTCCTTACTGGTAGAGCTCCAGGAACAAGGTATGCTCTTTAACCGTTCATAGGGGGACTATCTAAGTACACTGATCCCTTGTGTTGCAGACAGTGGCCCCTATAATCAGGAGCCAGACACCCTTATGTATAAAATAGTTCTTATGGCACTGTATATATTTATGTGCAGTCTCACAGAAGATATACATCTTTGTGATTCAACCTTATGGGAATGCTATACCATAGGAAACTTCCCCCTTACAGGCAAGGTGAACTGACCTCTAATATACTTAATAATATTCTGGGACCTCTGCCACAGTGTGTAGCTGCAATGGGCCATTATCATACCTATATGATGGGGGACTATTGCTGCTTTAACAGCGACTGCAGGATAACTGTCATATATAGATGCATAAGACTGGACAATGGTTACGATTATGCTTCTTGGGCTGATAGTGAAACCAGAAATACAAGTATCCGTTATGTTGGTTTTTTTGCAGTTAATACATGAAGTGACTCACCAATTTATATCCCTGTGGTAGGGTTTTGGTTTTGCCTACACACCGCTGATTGCCCTTACAGGTATACCCCTGAGTGCCAGTAAGTAACGCATATGCATGGTTTTCAATAAAGGTAGTAAATCAATGATGCTATTCCTTTACAGGACAAATTATCTGTCATATCCTATACATTCACCTGAAAAGAGGTCACCTATATATTCAATTTCCTGAGTGATTTGAAGGTTGAAAAACCCACTCTGGTCCCGTCAAGAGGTAATATAAAAAACCATAAAATGTGTCTCTCTATAGTATACCCCAAACGGAGGACATGTATAATCATGTATACGCATCTTATTATCCCTACAGGAGGGACGAATATACAACCTATTATAATCATAGGACCATACGTCTCCTGGAGAATTATAGTGGATAAAAAACTGCCTCTTTATTGACTAAAAAGTGTATACACCACTACATCTATATACAGGTAGAAATCCAGACTTTATGTGTATGATAAATTTTGCCTGAGCATATGAATAATATGGAATTACCCGCCCACTTTTCCTATACATTTCTACAGGGACCAACTACTAAATAAGCTTCATCCTTATCCTGGACGTTTGAACAGTCCGCTCATGTAACCACATATTAAGAGGGAACACTTATTAGCACTCTAAAAAAGAGGACTGGTCCCCTGTAAGTGTACCTATATAGCTATATGTGCCTAGAACAATGCAGTCGTTTATCTATATACTTACAACATTTTTTCGTTCATCTTTCTAGGTGTCCTTTCTTGAGAAGTGACTCACAAAAAATCCTCTGATGATCCCCTTTTACTGCGTTAGGGGGGGTGAAACGCGTCAGGAGAGCAGGGGGATCCATTAGTTAAGTGGAACTCCAGGCTCCTACCTAAACTATCCAGCAACCTTTGATTAGGGAAATTATGCCTAATATGAGAACCCTGGACAGCTAACGCATTGCCACTGTTTGTTTGTCTATGGTTCATTTGTTTGCACTTTTATCACTTTTCTGGTGGTGGTTATCCCTGCTGGAGGCTGACAAGGACAGTGAGAGCTATATACCTTTTAGTAGAGTATAATCAACATATACATCTACAAACAAGGAGGTAGATACAGTGTACATTAAACAACTACTAGCCGGACAGTGACGTACTAACATCTGTCCCCCTCTCTATAAACCACTGTCTATAGCTGCGCTCAGGCGTGGGTTTAACCATGGTTTACACTTGCACTTGTATATATATGTCTATGTGATGTACGAAATTGAAAGATAAGAACACCACACATGTTCTTTTTTTAATATTTATTAATAAAATATATTTTTATGAGAGTAGTCCTAGTGGTGGTATTTTGATATAATAACTACCTCAATATTTACCTTTGTGGTTTTTGTGAGAATCTATATGGCGGGCTTCCTATCAGGACCCCTTAATACGACGAAATGGCTGGACGATGCGGATGAGGTTTTCTCGGAAAGGACACCAGTAGGACTAGACAGTACTAAAAACACCTTAAGAAATACCTTTTCGGACCTCCTGTTAGCGTATAAACTAAACATAAAATCGTGGTGGGAGGTACAGTCTCTTGAACAATACGTTAAACAGAGAATTGTACCTAGAGGGCTTAGGATTAATTTGATCCCCGCTGAACGGTCTAGGACAGATAGTTTAATTAAGAAGTGGGAAGAGGAACTGACCAACTCGTCTATAAGACTAATGACCATTCTGGTGGAGGAGGAGAAAATTACGCTAGAGAAATCTTCAAAAGATCTCCAGGCACTTAGGGAAGAAGCCCTTAAATTTAAAGGAGACCCTGAGTTTGACAATAAAGAAATAGCCCTTCAACTGGCAGTTGACAAATATCAACAGAATCTTAAGACAAGAAAACATAAACACTTTTTGAGAGATCTGGGAGATTTCTCAGGCAGCAATAAAAGCTCAGTGGCACCCATAGGTGGTTTGCCAGCTGACCTTTCCTCATCAGACCTGTCCGACACGGAATTCCAAGGCCAGCAGAATAGAAGTAGGAGTAGAGGTAGGAAAAACTTTAGGAATAGGAATAATTGGAATAGATCCAACTATAAACCCAGATCATGGAATCAAGAGCAGCCTCGATCTACCTTACCCTCATTCTTTGGATTGCCGGCACAGGGGACTGGTCAGCAGACTGCACCAATCTTTCAAACGGGCCCCACTCCCTCTCTATTACCTCCGACACCGTCACTACCTCCTCCAGTACCATCATCCTCTTTTTTAGGGGACAGAGACCCATACAATTTAAGGAATCAGATACAACGAAATCAAAAGAGAAGATAGCCCCATCGGAACCTGCGGGACACCAGGTAATTAACCTGTCACACCATATACTTACGGATATTGAAAAACGTGTATTAAGCTATGGTCTATCCTTTGTACCAACAACTAGGTTTGATCCTTTTAATTGGGTGAAAGATGTGGAGCTATTTCTAAGGAAACTTAGGTGGAAGAAGTTTTTCAAACATAACGATAAGGCAGAATGTGCAAGATTGGGGATACCTGTGGAAATGTTAGAGGACGTTAGATTGCTGGCAGACCTATCCACAGAAGATAGGAACCATACAGGAAAAGGCCCGTTTACTAATCTAAAACCTAAAAGCACTAGGATGCCCCCGGTGACAGATTGTAGCAGCCTTGATATTTTTTCAAAACTTGTTACCCAAGATCTGTGTGCCATTCAACCTAAAATAAGATCTACCAAACCAAACCTCACACTAGGGGAATGGGAAGCACTTATTGGACTGGAAAAAAACAATAATCTCACTATTAAACCATCAGATAAAGGTGGGAATATAGTAATAATGGACACAGACACCTATCCCATCATGTGTCAAAGGATATTGTCGGATACGACCACCTATGAGACATTGCCCGCAGATCCCACAAATGAATACCTAGATGTGTTGAGAAACATCTTGGAGAGAGCTCTAGATTTGAGGCTGATCTCGGAGAAAGAATCAGACTTTCTTCTACTAAAATTCCCAGTAATTGCCACCTTCTATGCCACCCCAAAAATTCATAAGGGCCTGTCACCCCTAAAAGGTCATTCCATAGTCTCTGGGAGAGACGCACTGGGCCAAAATGCGAGCATCTACTTAGACCAAATCCTCCGCCCATTTGTGGTGAGTCTACCATCATACATCAGAGATACCAATGATCTAATAGCAAAACTAGATGGAATCATCTTGGAACCTGAGACCATATTGATATCTATAGACGTAGAACAACTGTACAGCAGCATCCCTCATGATAGAGGCCTGGAAGCAGTCCGGCATTACCTATCTACAAGGGGTAATCACCTCAATCTGCATAACAAGTTTGTGATTGAAATGCTACAATTTGTACTAACGCACAACTACTTCCTCTTCGGGGGCAAGTTTTATCATCAGATAAGGGGTACAGCCATGGGGAGCCCCTGTGCCCCCACGTATGCCAACATTTTTCTTGGATGGTGGGAGGATATGTATGTCTTCAAAGAAGAGGATGTTACCTATGGTCCCCACATTAACTTATGGGGTCGTTATATAGACGACATCCTGATACTGTGGACAGGGGGGGTCCCCCTCTTCCTACAATTTATGGGATACCTTAACACCAATGATCTAGGACTTAAGTTCACATATGAGATAGGGGGGGACAGTTTAGCATTTTTGGATGTTAAAATAATCAAGAACAGAGATGGAACTCTGAGTACATCCATATATAGAAAACCAACAGCTACCAATAGTCTCCTCAGATGGGAAAGCCACCACCCAATACCACTCAAGAAAGGCATTCCTAAAGGGCAATTTCTACGCCTGAGACGCAACTGCTCATCACTTAGAGAATTTGAGATACAGGCTCTTAATATGAAAGAGCGCTTCCATAACAGGGGCTATCCAGCTGTCACCATCGAACAGGCATACCACCACGCCAGGGACAAAAATAGTAGAGATTTGCTTAAACACAAACTAAGAGAGGACAAAAGAGACATCACGAGACTGATAGCCACATACGATGATCAAAATGGGAGAGTGATGGAAATACTAAGACGGCACTGGCCCATACTTAAGGCCGACCCTGACATATGCGAACTAATCTCTGAATATCCAAGCGTCACCTTCAGGAGGGGAAAGTCCATTAGGGATCATTTAACCCATAGTCACTTCACAGTGCCAAAAGGCACAGGTACCTGGCTGGAAAGAAGACCTGTAGGTACGTTTAGATGTGGGAAGTGTACCTACTGCCCCTATATTAATCAGTCAAAAACTTTCCTGAACCACAAAACTAACAGAACATTCAGACTTAGAGATTTTGCAAACTGCAAAACTGAAGGATTGGTCTACCTCTGCACCTGTACTTGCCCTATGGGATATGTGGGGAAGACCAAAAGACAATTACGAACCAGGATTGGAGAACACGTAGGAGACATCCGGCACAAAAGGGACACAGCGATAGTCAGACATGTTAACAATACCCATGGAGGGGACCTAAAAAGTATTTCTTTCCAGGCAATAGAGGTTATCCCTAAACCTTCCAGGAAAGGAGACTGGGATAGGAAAATACTGCAGCGGGAGGCGAGATGGACCTTCCTCCTGGATTCCGTCTCCCCTGACGGTCTCAATGAGATCATAAGCTTTCATAGCTTTATCTAGCCACTAGTCCAGCCCCTTCGTCCCGGGCCCAAACTACACCAACCAACAACCCCCCCCCCCCTCCCTATCCACTCCCGGGTTGTCGATATTGATACTGATAGGCATAAGTTTTGTGCATATACTATATGCCCCGCACATGGTCATTTTTACCATGTAAAATATATACCTTGTTGAGACTGCACTAGTGTAATAGCACATACATTTAGTTGGATGTACGCTTATACGTTGGAATGTAGAAATTACAACTCTATGTATTGGATATAGTGGCAAGCATGTACCCTGTATTCAGCAATGAGTACATATATACCTATATGCTCTCTCCACCATCACACCCTCAGGAGGAATGTGGTCTATAGAGAACAGTGCAAAGAAATTATGTAACCAGGTGCTTCTCGCATTATGATATGAGCCCTTTTTACGTATCTAAGGCTCTGAAATATATCTCTATGTATATAATAACACTTGGATATCAAGCATCTTGCGATATACCATAAACATGGGGGCGCTGATATATCCCTACCGAGATGCACATAGATCTAGCATAATCTCTGTCCTTTAAGATGGTTATTACCACCACGAAACTGGTGCCCTATTTAACACGTTTTTATATATAGGAATGAATGCCCTGGATATGGCCAGCACTATTATTATGCCCCCAATATGGCTAGCACTACCACTTACATATATTACAAGTCCCCCTCTGTAATGCCCTATATATATGTATGTCATACCACCAAGGATGACACATCATATGTATCCATCTAGTACAGATCACATGATCTGTTCTGTGATATAGGCATATAAAATGAAATGTATATATGAATACATCATGGCCGGTCACTATATATATATACATCGTCTATAGGAATTTCGCTTCTATAAGCAGCGCTCTGAATTGCTTATTGTACGTGAGTCCTACATTAATATCGCTATATTTCCAACACTGATGTGCCTGTGGAACGCAGATGCGTTCCACACTACAGATATTACTGGAGGAAGTTGTTTCCCTAAACCCCGCCCAGTACGGATCACATGATCTAGTCTGTGACATGGGAACGAGAAAATGCCGATACATCACTTCCGGCCACGCGCTACTTCCGGTTTTCGGACGGAGGAAACTTACCTCCGGGACTCCATTAATAAAAGGCCCGCAGACCGTGCAGGTCACCAGTCCAGACAGCAGGCACAGACCGAGACGGCACGGGTCATTTGTGAGCTCCCAGTGTGCTAGAGTGTATGTCACTCGGGACTCACAGTCCTTACTGGTAGAGCTCCAGGAACAAGGTATGCTCTTTAACCGTTCATAGGGGGACTATCTAAGTACACTGATCCCTTGTGTTGCAGACATTGGCCCCTATAATCAGGAGCCAGACACCCTTATGAATAAAATAGTTCTTATGGCACTGTATATATTTATGTGCAGTCTCACAGAAGATATACATCTTTGTGATTCAACCTTATGGGAATGCTATACCATAGGAAACTTCCCCCTTACAGGCAAGGTGAACTGACCTCTAATATACTTAATAATATTCTGGGACCTCTGCCACAGTGTGTAGCTGCAATGGGCCATTATCATACCTATATGATGGGGGACTATTGCTGCTTTAACAGCGACTGCAGGATAACTGTCATATATAGATGCATAAGACTGGACAATGGTTACGATTATGCTTCTTGGGCTGATAGTGAAACCTGAAATACAAGTATCCGTTATGTTGTTTTTTTTGCAGTTAATACATGAAGTGACTCACCAATTTATATCCCTGTGGTAGGGTTTTGGTTTTGCCTACACACCGCTGATTGCCCTTACAGGTATACCCCTGAGTGCCAGTAAGTAACGCATATGCACGGTTTTCAATAAAGGTAGTAAATCAATGATGCTATTCCTTTACAGGACAAATTATCTGTCATATCCTATACATTCGCCTGAAAAGAGGTCACCTATATATTCAATTTCCTGAGTGATTTGAAGGTTGAAAAACCCACTCTGGTCCCGTCAAGAGGTAATATAAAAAACCATAAAATGTGTGTCTCTCTATAGTATACCCCAAACGGAGGACATGTATAATCATGTATACGCATCTTATTATCCCTACAGGAGGGACGAATATACAACCTATTATAATCATAGGACCATACGTCTCCTGGAGAATTATAGTGGATAAAAAACTGCCTCTTTATTGACTAAAAAGTGTATACACCACTACATCTATATACAGGTAGAAATCCAGACTTTATGTGTATGATAAATTTTGCCTGAGCATATGAATAATATGGAATTACCCGCCCACTTTTCCTATACATTTCTACAGGGACCAACTACTAAATAAGCTTCATCCTTATCCTGGACGTTTGAACAGTCCGCTCATGTAACCACATATTAAGAGGGAACACTTATTAGCACTCTAAAAAAGAGGACTGGTCCCCTGTAAGTGTACCTATATAGCTATATGTGCCTAGAACAATGCAGTCGTTTATCTATATACTTACAACATTTTTTCGTTCATCTTTCTAGGTGTCCTTTCTTGAGAAGTGACTCACAAAAAATCCTCTGATGATCCCCTTTTACTGCGTTAGGGGGGGTGAAACGCGTCAGGAGAGCAGGGGGATCCATTAGTTAAGTGGAACTCCAGGCTCCTACCTAAACTATCCAGCAACCTTTGATTAGGGAAATTATGCCTAATATGAGAACCCTGGACAGCTAACGCATTGCCACTGTTTGTTTGTCTATGGTTCATTTGTTTGCACTTTTATCACTTTTCTGGTGGTGGTTATCCCTGCTGGAGGCTGACAAGGACAGTGAGAGCTATATACCTTTTAGTAGAGTATAATCAACATATACATCTACAAACAAGGAGGTAGATACAGTGTACATTAAACAACTACTAGCCGGACAGTGACGTACTAACATCTGTCCCCCTCTCTATAAACCACTGTCTATAGCTGCGCTCAGGCGTGGGTTTAACCATGGTTTACACTTGCACTTGTATATATATGTCTATGTGATGTACGAAATTGAAAGATAAGAACACCACACATGTTCTTTTTTTAATATTTATTAATAAAATATATTTTTATGAGAGTAGTCCTAGTGGTGGTATTTTGATATAATAACTACCTCAATATTTACCTTTGTGGTTTTTGTGAGAATCTATATGGCGGGCTTCCTATCAGGACCCCTTAATACGACGAAATGGCTGGACGATGCGGATGAGGTTTTCTCGGAAAGGACACCAGTAGGACTAGACAGTACTAAAAACACCTTAAGAAATACCTTTTCGGACCTCCTGTTAGCGTATAAACTAAACATAAAATCGTGGTGGGAGGTACAGTCTCTTGAACAATACGTTAAACAGAGAATTGTACCTAGAGGGCTTAGGATTAATTTGATCCCCGCTGAACGGTCTAGGACAGATAGTTTAATTAAGAAGTGGGAAGAGGAACTGACCAACTCGTCTATAAGACTAATGACCATTCTGGTGGAGGAGGAGAAAATTACGCTAGAGAAATCTTCAAAAGATCTCCAGGCACTTAGGGAAGAAGCCCTTAAATTTAAAGGAGACCCTGAGTTTGACAATAAAGAAATAGCCCTTCAACTGGCAGTTGACAAATATCAACAGAATCTTAAGACAAGAAAACATAAACACTTTTTGAGAGATCTGGGAGATTTCTCAGGCAGCAATAAAAGCTCAGTGGCACCCATAGGTGGTTTGCCAGCTGACCTTTCCTCATCAGACCTGTCCGACACGGAATTCCAAGGCCAGCAGAATAGAAGTAGGAGTAGAGGTAGGAAAAACTTTAGGAATAGGAATAATTGGAATAGATCCAACTATAAACCCAGATCATGGAATCAAGAGCAGCCTCGATCTACCTTACCCTCATTCTTTGGATTGCCGGCACAGGGGACTGGTCAGCAGACTGCACCAATCTTTCAAACGGGCCCCACTCCCTCTCTATTACCTCCGACACCGTCACTACCTCCTCCAGTACCATCATCCTCTTTTTTAGGGGACAGAGACCCATACAATTTAAGGAATCAGATACAACGAAATCAAAAGAGAAGATAGCCCCATCGGAACCTGCGGGACACCAGGTAATTAACCTGTCACACCATATACTTACGGATATTGAAAAACGTGTATTAAGCTATGGTCTATCCTTTGTACCAACAACTAGGTTTGATCCTTTTAATTGGGTGAAAGATGTGGAGCTATTTCTAAGGAAACTTAGGTGGAAGAAGTTTTTCAAACATAACGATAAGGCAGAATGTGCAAGATTGGGGATACCTGTGGAAATGTTAGAGGACGTTAGATTGCTGGCAGACCTATCCACAGAAGATAGGAACCATACAGGAAAAGGCCCGTTTACTAATCTAAAACCTAAAAGCACTAGGATGCCCCCGGTGACAGATTGTAGCAGCCTTGATATTTTTTCAAAACTTGTTACCCAAGATCTGTGTGCCATTCAACCTAAAATAAGATCTACCAAACCAAACCTCACACTAGGGGAATGGGAAGCACTTATTGGACTGGAAAAAAACAATAATCTCACTATTAAACCATCAGATAAAGGTGGGAATATAGTAATAATGGACACAGACACCTATCCCATCATGTGTCAAAGGATATTGTCGGATACGACCACCTATGAGACATTGCCCGCAGATCCCACAAATGAATACCTAGATGTGTTGAGAAACATCTTGGAGAGAGCTCTAGATTTGAGGCTGATCTCGGAGAAAGAATCAGACTTTCTTCTACTAAAATTCCCAGTAATTGCCACCTTCTATGCCACCCCAAAAATTCATAAGGGCCTGTCACCCCTAAAAGGTCATTCCATAGTCTCTGGGAGAGACGCACTGGGCCAAAATGCGAGCATCTACTTAGACCAAATCCTCCGCCCATTTGTGGTGAGTCTACCATCATACATCAGAGATACCAATGATCTAATAGCAAAACTAGATGGAATCATCTTGGAACCTGAGACCATATTGATATCTATAGACGTAGAACAACTGTACAGCAGCATCCCTCATGATAGAGGCCTAGAAGCAGTCCGGCATTACCTATCTACAAGGGGTAATCACCTCAATCTGCATAACAAGTTTGTGATTGAAATGCTACAATTTGTACTAACGCACAACTACTTCCTCTTCGGGGGCAAGTTTTATCATCAGATAAGGGGTACAGCCATGGGGAGCCCCTGTGCCCCCACGTATGCCAACATTTTTCTTGGATGGTGGGAGGATATGTATGTCTTCAAAGAAGAGGATGTTACCTATGGTCCCCACATTAACTTATGGGGTCGTTATATAGACGACATCCTGATACTGTGGACAGGGGGGGTCCCCCTCTTCCTACAATTTATGGGATACCTTAACACCAATGATCTAGGACTTAAGTTCACATATGAGATAGGGGGGGGCAGTTTAGCATTTTTGGATGTTAAAATAATCAAGAACAGAGATGGAACTCTGAGTACATCCATATATAGAAAACCAACAGCTACCAATAGTCTCCTCAGATGGGAAAGCCACCACCCAATACCACTCAAGAAAGGCATTCCTAAAGGGCAATTTCTACGCCTGAGACGCAACTGCTCATCACTTAGAGAATTTGAGATACAGGCTCTTAATATGAAAGAGCGCTTCCATAACAGGGGCTATCCAGCTGTCACCATCGAACAGGCATACCACCACGCCAGGGACAAAAATAGTAGAGATTTGCTTAAACACAAACTAAGAGAGGACAAAAGAGACATCACGAGACTGATAGCCACATACGATGATCAAAATGGGAGAGTGATGGAAATACTAAGACGGCACTGGCCCATACTTAAGGCCGACCCTGACATATGCGAACTAATCTCTGAATATCCAAGCGTCACCTTCAGGAGGGGAAAGTCCATTAGGGATCATTTAACCCATAGTCACTTCACAGTGCCAAAAGGCACAGGTACCTGGCTGGAAAGAAGACCTGTAGGTACGTTTAGATGTGGGAAGTGTACCTACTGCCCCTATATTAATCAGTCAAAAACTTTCCTGAACCACAAAACTAACAGAACATTCAGACTTAGAGATTTTGCAAACTGCAAAACTGAAGGATTGGTCTACCTCTGCACCTGTACTTGCCCTATGGGATATGTGGGGAAGACCAAAAGACAATTACGAACCAGGATTGGAGAACACGTAGGAGACATCCGGCACAAAAGGGACACAGCGATAGCCAGACATGTTAACAATACCCATGGAGGGGACCTAAAAAGTATTTCTTTCCAGGCAATAGAGGTTATCCCTAAACCTTCCAGGAAAGGAGACTGGGATAGGAAAATACTGCAGCGGGAGGCGAGATGGACCTTCCTCCTGGATTCCGTCTCCCCTGACGGTCTCAATGAGATCATAAGCTTTCATAGCTTTATCTAGCCACTAGTCCAGCCCCTTCGTCCCGGGCCCAAACTACACCAACCAACAACCCCCCCCCCCCTCCCTATCCACTCCCGGGTTGTCGATATTGATACTGATAGGCATAAGTTTTGTGCATATACTATATGCCCCGCACATGGTCATTTTTACCATGTAAAATATATACCTTGTTGAGACTGCACTAGTGTAATAGCACATACATTTAGTTGGATGTACGCTTATACGTTGGAATGTAGAAATTACAACTCTATGTATTGGATATAGTGGCAAGCATGTACCCTGTATTCAGCAATGAGTACATATATACCTATATGCTCTCTCCACCATCACACCCTCAGGAGGAATGTGGTCTATAGAGAACAGTGCAAAGAAATTATGTAACCAGGTGCTTCTCGCATTATGATATGAGCCCTTTTTACGTATCTAAGGCTCTGAAATATATCTCTATGTATATAATAACACTTGGATATCAAGCATCTTGCGATATACCATAAACATGGGGGCGCTGATATATCCCTACCGAGATGCACATAGATCTAGCATAATCTCTGTCCTTTAAGATGGTTATTACCACCACGAAACTGGTGCCCTATTTAACACGTTTTTATATATAGGAATGAATGCCCTGGATATGGCCAGCACTATTATTATGCCCCCCATATGGCTAGCACTACCACTTACATATATTACAAGTCCCCCTCTGTAATGCCCTATATATATGTATGTCATACCACCAAGGATGACACATCATATGTATCCATCTAGTACAGATCACATGATCTGTTCTGTGATATAGGCATATAAAATGAAATGTATATATGAATACATCATGGCCGGTCACTATATATATATACATCGTCTATAGGAATTTTGCTTCTATAAGCAGCGCTCTGAATTGCTTATTGTACGTGAGTCCTACATTAATATCGCTATATTTCCAACACTGATGTGCCTGTGGAACGCAGATGCGTTCCACACTACAGATATTACTGGAGGAAGTTGTTTCCCTAAACCCCGCCCAGTACGGATCACATGATCTAGTCTGTGACATGGGAACGAGAAAATGCCGATACATCACTTCCGGCCACGCGCTACTTCCGGTTTTCGGACGGAGGAAACTTACCTCCGGGACTCCATTAATAAAAGGCCCGCAGACCGTGCAGGTCACCAGTCCAGACAGCAGGCACAGACCGAGACGGCACGGGTCATTTGTGAGCTCCCAGTGTGCTAGAGTGTATGTCACTCGGGACTCACAGTCCTTACTGGTAGAGCTCCAGGAACAAGGTATGCTCTTTAACCGTTCATAGGGGGACTATCTAAGTACACTGATCCCTTGTGTTGCAGACATTGGCCCCTATAATCAGGAGCCAGACACCCTTATGTATAAAATAGTTCTTATGGCACTGTATATATTTATGTGCAGTCTCACAGAAGATATACATCTTTGTGATTCAACCTTATGGGAATGCTATACCATAGGAAACTTCCCCCTTACAGGCAAGGTGAACTGACCTCTAATATACTTAATAATATTCTGGGACCTCTGCCACAGTGTGTAGCTGCAATGGGCCATTATCATACCTATATGATGGGGGACTATTGCTGCTTTAACAGCGACTGCAGGATAACTGTCATATATAGATGCATAAGACTGGACAATGGTTACGATTATGCTTCTTGGGCTGATAGTGAAACCAGAAATACAAGTATCCGTTATGTTGGTTTTTTTGCAGTTAATACATGAAGTGACTCACCAATTTATATCCCTGTGGTAGGGTTTTGGTTTTGCCTACACACCGCTGATTGCCCTTACAGGTATACCCCTGAGTGCCAGTAAGTAACGCATATGCATGGTTTTCAATAAAGGTAGTAAATCAATGATGCTATTCCTTTACAGGACAAATTATCTGTCATATCCTATACATTCACCTGAAAAGAGGTCACCTATATATTCAATTTCCTGAGTGATTTGAAGGTTGAAAAACCCACTCTGGTCCCGTCAAGAGGTAATATAAAAAACCATAAAATGTGTGTCTCTCTATAGTATACCCCAAACGGAGGACATGTATAATCATGTATACGCATCTTATTATCCCTACAGGAGGGACGAATATACAACCTATTATAATCATAGGACCATACGTCTCCTGGAGAATTATAGTGGATAAAAAACTGCCTCTTTATTGACTAAAAAGTGTATACACCACTACATCTATATACAGGTAGAAATCCAGACTTTATGTGTATGATAAATTTTGCCTGAGCATATGAATAATATGGAATTACCCGCCCACTTTTCCTATACATTTCTACAGGGACCAACTACTAAATAAGCTTCATCCTTATCCTGGACGTTTGAACAGTCCGCTCATGTAACCACATATTAAGAGGGAACACTTATTATCACTCTAAAAAAGAGGACTGGTCCCCTGTAAGTGTACCTATATAGCTATATGTGCCTAGAACAATGCAGTCGTTTATCTATATACTTACAACATTTTTTCGTTCATCTTTCTAGGTGTCCTTTCTTGAGAAGTGACTCACAAAAAATCCTCTGATGATCCCCTTTTACTGCGTTAGGGGGGGTGAAACGCGTCAGGAGAGCAGGGGGATCCATTAGTTAAGTGGAACTCCAGGCTCCTACCTAAACTATCCAGCAACCTTTGATTAGGGAAATTATGCCTAATATGAGAACCCTGGACAGCTAACGCATTGCCACTGTTTGTTTGTCTATGGTTCATTTGTTTGCACTTTTATCACTTTTCTGGTGGTGGTTATCCCTGCTGGAGGCTGACAAGGACAGTGAGAGCTATATACCTTTTAGTAGAGTATAATCAACATATACATCTACAAACAAGGAGGTAGATACAGTGTACATTAAACAACTACTAGCCGGACAGTGACGTACTAACATCTGTCCCCCTCTCTATAAACCACTGTCTATAGCTGCGCTCAGGCGTGGGTTTAACCATGGTTTACACTTGCACTTGTATATATATGTCTATGTGATGTACGAAATTGAAAGATAAGAACACCACACATGTTCTTTTTTTAATATTTATTAATAAAATATATTTTTATGAGAGTAGTCCTAGTGGTGGTATTTTGATATAATAACTACCTCAATATTTACCTTTGTGGTTTTTGTGAGAATCTATATGGCGGGCTTCCTATCAGGACCCCTTAATACGACGAAATGGCTGGACGATGCGGATGAGGTTTTCTCGGAAAGGACACCAGTAGGACTAGACAGTACTAAAAACACCTTAAGAAATACCTTTTCGGACCTCCTGTTAGCGTATAAACTAAACATAAAATCGTGGTGGGAGGTACAGTCTCTTGAACAATACGTTAAACAGAGAATTGTACCTAGAGGGCTTAGGATTAATTTGATCCCCGCTGAACGGTCTAGGACAGATAGTTTAATTAAGAAGTGGGAAGAGGAACTGACCAACTCGTCTATAAGACTAATGACCATTCTGGTGGAGGAGGAGAAAATTACGCTAGAGAAATCTTCAAAAGATCTCCAGGCACTTAGGGAAGAAGCCCTTAAATTTAAAGGAGACCCTGAGTTTGACAATAAAGAAATAGCCCTTCAACTGGCAGTTGACAAATATCAACAGAATCTTAAGACAAGAAAACATAAACACTTTTTGAGAGATCTGGGAGATTTCTCAGGCAGCAATAAAAGCTCAGTGGCACCCATAGGTGGTTTGCCAGCTGACCTTTCCTCATCAGACCTGTCCGACACGGAATTCCAAGGCCAGCAGAATAGAAGTAGGAGTAGAGGTAGGAAAAACTTTAGGAATAGGAATAATTGGAATAGATCCAACTATAAACCCAGATCATGGAATCAAGAGCAGCCTCGATCTACCTTACCCTCATTCTTTGGATTGCCGGCACAGGGGACTGGTCAGCAGACTGCACCAATCTTTCAAACGGGCCCCACTCCCTCTCTATTACCTCCGACACCGTCACTACCTCCTCCAGTACCATCATCCTCTTTTTTAGGGGACAGAGACCCATACAATTTAAGGAATCAGATACAACGAAATCAAAAGAGAAGATAGCCCCATCGGAACCTGCGGGACACCAGGTAATTAACCTGTCACACCATATACTTACGGATATTGAAAAACGTGTATTAAGCTATGTGTAATACTTATATATGTTCTGAGGATTTCGATAGCGTAGGGCAATGACAATCAGAGACGAGTTCTTGGTACAAGATATTTTATAATATGTAACCACGGATACACAACGGAAAACACAGCAGTACAAATACACACAATACTTTCCCAAAACGGAGCGAAGGGAATTCCCGGGGCCACGCACCGGACTCCCCCAGGGAGACCACCAGAGCGAACCCCTATACAGGGACTGTCCGGCAATCACCCCGGAAGGCCTAAATGCGCAGCAGCCGGGACACAAGGGGCAAACGGTAAAAGTCCAGGAGTGTCCGTACGGGATGAATGTCCAGAGTGGTTACGAACCAGAGAGAACCGGGCAGAGTGCTAACCGAAGATGGCAGACGGAATCCGGGCACAACTTGAGAAACCGGGTAAGGTCCAGAGTCGGTCGGTCGGTAGTCTTTAGGAGGATCCAAAGGCTAACAGGATTAGCAGCAGCAAAGCAGGAGCACACAGCAAGCAGTATACTCAGGCACTGGACTAGGTTTAGAGGCGGCCTTTTAAGCAGCTGGACAGGAAGTAGGGCAACAGAACAGTAAACTCCATGTTAACTGAGGGCAAGCTTTTTCAACAGAGAACTGGAAAACCCGGAAACCTGACACTATGGTCTATCCTTTGTACCAACAACTAGGTTTGATCCTTTTAATTGGGTGAAAGATGTGGAGCTATTTCTAAGGAAACTTAGGTGGAAGAAGTTTTTCAAACATAACGATAAGGCAGAATGTGCAAGATTGGGGATACCTGTGGAAATGTTAGAGGACGTTAGATTGCTGGCAGACCTATCCACAGAAGATAGGAACCATACAGGAAAAGGCCCGTTTACTAATCTAAAACCTAAAAGCACTAGGATGCCCCCGGTGACAGATTGTAGCAGCCTTGATATTTTTTCAAAACTTGTTACCCAAGATCTGTGTGCCATTCAACCTAAAATAAGATCTACCAAACCAAACCTCACACTAGGGGAATGGGAAGCACTTATTGGACTGGAAAAAAACAATAATCTCACTATTAAACCATCAGATAAAGGTGGGAATATAGTAATAATGGACACAGACACCTATCCCATCATGTGTCAAAGGATATTGTCGGATACGACCACCTATGAGACATTGCCCGCAGATCCCACAAATGAATACCTAGATGTGTTGAGAAACATCTTGGAGAGAGCTCTAGATTTGAGGCTGATCTCGGAGAAAGAATCAGACTTTCTTCTACTAAAATTCCCAGTAATTGCCACCTTCTATGCCACCCCAAAAATTCATAAGGGCCTGTCACCCCTAAAAGGTCATTCCATAGTCTCTGGGAGAGACGCACTGGGCCAAAATGCGAGCATCTACTTAGACCAAATCCTCCGCCCATTTGTGGTGAGTCTACCATCATACATCAGAGATACCAATGATCTAATAGCAAAACTAGATGGAATCATCTTGGAACCTGAGACCATATTGATATCTATAGACGTAGAACAACTGTACAGCAGCATCCCTCATGATAGAGGCCTAGAAGCAGTCCGGCATTACCTATCTACAAGGGGTAATCACCTCAATCTGCATAACAAGTTTGTGATTGAAATGCTACAATTTGTACTAACGCACAACTACTTCCTCTTCGGGGGCAAGTTTTATCATCAGATAAGGGGTACAGCCATGGGGAGCCCCTGTGCCCCCACGTATGCCAACATTTTTCTTGGATGGTGGGAGGATATGTATGTCTTCAAAGAAGAGGATGTTACCTATGGTCCCCACATTAACTTATGGGGTCGTTATATAGACGACATCCTGATACTGTGGACAGGGGGGGTCCCCCTCTTCCTACAATTTATGGGATACCTTAACACCAATGATCTAGGACTTAAGTTCACATATGAGATAGGGGGGAGCAGTTTAGCATTTTTGGATGTTAAAATAATCAAGAACAGAGATGGAACTCTGAGTACATCCATATATAGAAAACCAACAGCTACCAATAGTCTCCTCAGATGGGAAAGCCACCACCCAATACCACTCAAGAAAGGCATTCCTAAAGGGCAATTTCTACGCCTGAGACGCAACTGCTCATCACTTAGAGAATTTGAGATACAGGCTCTTAATATGAAAGAGCGCTTCCATAACAGGGGCTATCCAGCTGTCACCATCGAACAGGCATACCACCACGCCAGGGACAAAAATAGTAGAGATTTGCTTAAACACAAACTAAGAGAGGACAAAAGAGACATCACGAGACTGATAGCCACATACGATGATCAAAATGGGAGAGTGATGGAAATACTAAGACGGCACTGGCCCATACTTAAGGCCGACCCTGACATATGCGAACTAATCTCTGAATATCCAAGCGTCACCTTCAGGAGGGGAAAGTCCATTAGGGATCATTTAACCCATAGTCACTTCACAGTGCCAAAAGGCACAGGTACCTGGCTGGAAAGAAGACCTGTAGGTACGTTTAGATGTGGGAAGTGTACCTACTGCCCATATATTAATCAGTCAAAAACTTTCCTGAACCACAAAACTAACAGAACATTCAGACTTAGAGATTTTGCAAACTGCAAAACTGAAGGATTGGTCTACCTCTGCACCTGTACTTGCCCTATGGGATATGTGGGGAAGACCAAAAGACAATTACGAACCAGGATTGGAGAACACGTAGGAGACATCCGGCACAAAAGGGACACAGCGATAGCCAGACATGTTAACAATACCCATGGAGGGGACCTAAAAAGTATTTCTTTCCAGGCAATAGAGGTTATCCCTAAACCTTCCAGGAAAGGAGACTGGGATAGGAAAATACTGCAGCGGGAGGCGAGATGGACCTTCCTCCTGGATTCCGTCTCCCCTGACGGTCTCAATGAGATCATAAGCTTTCATAGCTTTATCTAGCCACTAGTCCAGCCCCTTCGTCCCGGGCCCAAACTACACCAACCAACAACCCCCCCCCCCCCCTCCCTATCCACTCCCGGGTTGTCGATATTGATACTGATAGGCATAAGTTTTGTGCATATACTATATGCCCCGCACATGGTCATTTTTACCATGTAAAATATATACCTTGTTGAGACTGCACTAGTGTAATAGCACATACATTTAGTTGGATGTACGCTTATACGTTGGAATGTAGAAATTACAACTCTATGTATTGGATATAGTGGCAAGCATGTACCCTGTATTCAGCAATGAGTACATATATACCTATATGCTCTCTCCACCATCACACCCTCAGGAGGAATGTGGTCTATAGAGAACAGTGCAAAGAAATTATGTAACCAGGTGCTTCTCGCATTATGATATGAGCCCTTTTTACGTATCTAAGGCTCTGAAATATATCTCTATGTATATAATAACACTTGGATATCAAGCATCTTGCGATATACCATAAACATGGGGGCGCTGATATATCCCTACCGAGATGCACATAGATCTAGCATAATCTCTGTCCTTTAAGATGGTTATTACCACCACGAAACTGGTGCCCTATTTAACACGTTTTTATATATAGGAATGAATGCCCTGGATATGGCCAGCACTATTATTATGCCCCCAATATGGCTAGCACTACCACTTACATATATTACAAGTCCCCCTCTGTAATGCCCTATATATATGTATGTCATACCACCAAGGATGACACATCATATGTATCCATCTAGTACAGATCACATGATCTGTTCTGTGATATAGGCATATAAAATGAAATGTATATATGAATACATCATGGCCGGTCACTATATATATATACATCGTCTATAGGAATTTTGCTTCTATAAGCAGCGCTCTGAATTGCTTATTGTACGTGAGTCCTACATTAATATCGCTATATTTCCAACACTGATGTGCCTGTGGAACGCAGATGCGTTCCACACTACAGATATTACTGGAGGAAGTTGTTTCCCTAAACCCCGCCCAGTACGGATCACATGATCTAGTCTGTGACATGGGAACGAGAAAATGCCGATACATCACTTCCGGCCACGCACTACTTCCGGTTTTCGGACGGAGGAAACTTACCTCCGGGACTCCATTAATAAAAGGCCCGCAGACCGTGCAGGTCACCAGTCCAGACAGCAGGCACAGACCGAGACGGCACGGGTCATTTGTGAGCTCCCAGTGTGCTAGAGTGTATGTCACTCGGGACTCACAGTCCTTACTGGTAGAGCTCCAGGAACAAGGTATGCTCTTTAACCGTTCATAGGGGGACTATCTAAGTACACTGATCCCTTGTGTTGCAGACATTGGCCCCTATAATCAGGAGCCAGACACCCTTATGTATAAAATAGTTCTTATGGCACTGTATATATTTATGTGCAGTCTCACAGAAGATATACATCTTTGTGATTCAACCTTATGGGAATGCTATACCATAGGAAACTTCCCCCTTACAGGCAAGGTGAACTGACCTCTAATATACTTAATAATATTCTGGGACCTCTGCCACAGTGTGTAGCTGCAATGGGCCATTATCATACCTATATGATGGGGGACTATTGCTGCTTTAACAGCGACTGCAGGATAACTGTCATATATAGATGCATAAGACTGGACAATGGTTACGATTATGCTTCTTGGGCTGATAGTGAAACCAGAAATACAAGTATCCGTTATGTTGGTTTTTTTGCAGTTAATACATGAAGTGACTCACCAATTTATATCCCTGTGGTAGGGTTTTGGTTTTGCCTACACACCGCTGATTGCCCTTACAGGTATACCCCTGAGTGCCAGTAAGTAACGCATATGCACGGTTTTCAATAAAGGTAGTAAATCAATGATGCTATTCCTTTACAGGACAAATTATCTGTCATATCCTATACATTCGCCTGAAAAGAGGTCACCTATATATTCAATTTCCTGAGTGATTTGAAGGTTGAAAAACCCACTCTGGTCCCGTCAAGAGGTAATATAAAAAACCATAAAATGTGTGTCTCTCTATAGTATACCCCAAACGGAGGACATGTATAATCATGTATACGCATCTTATTATCCCTACAGTAGGGACGAATATACAACCTATTATAATCATAGGACCATACGTCTCCTGGAGAATTATAGTGGATAAAAAACTGCCTCTTTATTGACTAAAAAGTGTATACACCACTACATCTATATACAGGTAGAAATCCAGACTTTATGTGTATGATAAATTTTGCCTGAGCATATGAATAATATGGAATTACCCGCCCACTTTTCCTATACATTTCTACAGGGACCAACTACTAAATAAGCTTCATCCTTATCCTGGACGTTTGAACAGTCCGCTCATGTAACCACATATTAAGAGGGAACACTTATTAGCACTCTAAAAAAGAGGACTGGTCCCCTGTAAGTGTACCTATATAGCTATATGTGCCTAGAACAATGCAGTCGTTTATCTATATACTTACAACATTTTTTCGTTCATCTTTCTAGGTGTCCTTTCTTGAGAAGTGACTCACAAAAAATCCTCTGATGATCCCCTTTTACTGCGTTGGGGGGGTGAAACGCGTCAGGAGAGCAGGGGGATCCATTAGTTAAGTGGAACTCCAGGCTCCTACCTAAACTATCCAGCAACTTTTGATTAGGGAAATTATGCCTAATATGAGAACCCTGGACAGCTAACGCATTGCCACTGTTTGTTTGTCTATGGTTCATTTGTTTGCACTTTTATCACTTTTCTGGTGGTGGTTATCCCTGCTGGAGGCTGACAAAGACAGTGAGAGCTATATACCTTTTAGTAGAGTATAATCAACATATACATCTACAAACAAGGAGGTAGATACAGTGTACATTAAACAACTACTAGCCGGACAGTGACGTACTAACATCTGTCCCCCTCTCTATAAACCACTGTCTATAGCTGCGCTCAGGCGTGGGTTTAACCATGGTTTACACTTGCACTTGTATATATATATCTATGTGATGTACGAAATTGAAAGATAAGAACACCACACATGTTCTTTTTTTAATATTTATTAATAAAATATATTTTTATGAGAGTAGTCCTAGTGGTGGTATTTTTATTTCGAATACAGAACGAGATAGAGAAAAAAAGTGAATTACAAAGTTATAGGGCATCATCAATTCAATACGAATCGACACCTTGCATACAGAAATGCTATGATTAGAACGTGTAAAACTCACAAGGCTGCGGACGTGAAGCGATACCTCATGGGGACCTTCCTACAAGTCCTTGGGTATGGTGGCTGCATGGAGTGGCCTCCACGCTCACCTGACTTGACCCCATTGGATTTCTTTCTGTGAGGTCACATCAAACAGCAGGTGTATGTGTGACGCCCTGGCCTATCAGGTCGTCACAGGGTATTGTGAAATCTGCCCTCCTGTGCAATATCCACCTCCTCCTTGGTTACCTGTCCCTAACCATTGTTGTTGCCAAAAACCAGCTAATCAAAATCCTAGGAACACTCTGCACCACACCCACCAGACACACCAGTGGACGGCCTGAGTGGAATAGGGTCGCCTACTTGGGGGGTTTGTAAGGGGAGGTCAGGAGTCAGTCAATAGGAGTGTAGAGTTGGAGGTGAAAGTGAGAGGAGGTCAGGAGCTGGGCTCCTTGGAACTACTAGGTAGCAGACGCTGTTCTGGGCCTGGTAGGAGCTGGAACCCCGGTCACAGGGGATCGTGACAGGGTGCACGGCATTGTCGTGTAGGACAGCCGGCGGCCTTGTACCATCACCGGGCAGGGGCCAGGGCACGACGGGGTACGTGGACTCTAGGTCAGGGAGTAGCTTCAGGCAACCTGACAATTTACCTGACGAGAACGGAGCCTTCAAGATCCGCTCTCCACCCGCTCCAAAATCGGGGTACTAGCGCAACAAGGGGGATAGGATTTTCCACAAATACGGCCCAGAAAATCCCAAGCGTGAACCCTGAGAGCAAGCTCCCTCAGTTAGCCATATTGGGGAGCGGGACCCTACTAGTTTCAAGCTACAGGGACCAACCAGAAGGAAACAAGGTGCCAAGGGAAAGGTCACAGATCAACAGGCAACACCAACAGAAATGGGACCCAAACGTGCTCCCTCTCAGCGGCAGCGGTGTCCAGAACTTTGGTTTACTAAAGTTGTCGGTGTCAGTGTTATTGGACTGAGTACGCAAGTGACCCTTACCTCCCCAACGACACCTCCCTGTCACAATCACCGAGTCCCGGGGCATCTCCCCTTACCCGTGGAGGGGTTAAACACCTGGCTGCCCACTCCATCGCCACCGGGTACTCCCAGCCGCAGCGGTGATACTCTACCTTACCACACACCACGGTCGGGTCAGAAACTCTTAATTTACCACCCCCTGTAAATACCCCCTTCATCCGAGTGGCTGTGAGGCCCCCTGGGTCTGGATGCCCCTCGAGCCACCGCGGATCCGGATCCGAGCAGCTCGACTGCTGACACAGGGGCGGTACATATGATGCGACCCCTCCACCAACATTGCAGGACCTACAACGACGTATCACAGATGCTTGTGCAAACGTGTCACCTACCATATTGCACAACGTGCAGCAAGATACAGATACAGATACAGTATGCTGTCCAGAGTCCAGATGTGTATTGCAGCTGACGGTGGCCACTTTAGGTATCAAAGTTAAATAAGCACCATGTCCGTGACCAGCATTCAATGTTTTGGGGGGATTATGGGTTTCATATCATAGCATTTCTGTATCCAAGGTGTCAATTCGTATTGAATTGATGATGCCCTGCAACTTTGTAATTCACTTTTTTTTTCTATCTCATTCCGTTTTCGAGATAAAAATGCTAACGCCGTTGTTTTCCACCAGGTGGCGCTATAGGTGGTTTCATTGCATAGGGCATGGCTACTTTACTATACCTAGACACCACTTCTATTCTTATAGCTGCCACTGTTCTCAAGTTAATGGCGGTGGACAGGATATGGGTGGACACACTGTATATGTGTTGCTCTTGTTGTAACCATATATGATTATCGCTCTAAAATGTCCACAATCTGGAGCATATTATTGGGAGTCGTTTGTCCCACCCAGCGTTGGAGGGGTAAGGTAAGACCCTCCAGAAATTATCAGCTACAATGCGGTCCACCATAGGTGACAGTACCTAGGGCTGCAACCATTTCTGTATCCAGTGAACCTTGGGACCTGGCTGGTTTAGAAGAGTCATACTCCGACTCATGTACCCGTTGGGCCCGAACTAACACATTTACAGCCAGTCGTGCCAGGGTCTCACCCTTGACAACTGCGTAGACATTTGGTTGTTGTCCGGCAGGTCACGATAGGCCTTCTGAGGTCCTGCTGCCAGAAATGGAGCACCTATTTCTGAACATTGGTTCTGGGGTAGTCCGTCTCTCTCGGCCACTCTTTCGAAAATATCCAGGTAAGACTCAACGTCATCGGTGGCCTCCATTTTCGGCATCACTTTCCTGGTATTGCGAATTACCGGTAGAGCTCCCGCTGCCTGTGACAAGATCATGTGCTGTATCAACAGCTGGTTAGTCTCCTGCTGCTCTTTCATATCCTCCTCCTGCTGCCGAGTAGTCTTGTAGCACCCCTGAGCCACTCAGGGCACTACAGGGAACTGCATCCTCTTGACGATGCAGGACCTACCCCCTGAGACCTGGAGTAACAGTGCCGATACCACCAAAGCACACCCAAAATCCTAGTTCTCCACTCCACACCGGGCATAGAGGGTTAACCATGTAGGGGATGGTCGCTATGAAAAGGAACGAGTCCCGGGGTTAGCCAGCCTGGTGGGAGGGGTCAGCAGTCAGTCAAGTGTCGAGAAAATAATATAATAACCTACATTGAACATCCATAATTGATAACCTCTTAATCCTATTTTAATTAATGCAAGAAAGAACAATTTCTTTACAGAATTATTAGAAAGTTTATTTATGTATAATTTATAAAAATTCATAAAGGGACACAAAAAGTGCAACACAAAGTGCGATGTGCATATAAAAACACGTCAGGGAAGTGTGTCAGATAAGAACAAGCTGAGATGAACAGATAATGCAGCTCATAATATCCACATAGACACAGCACATATATGTATAGGGTTATTGTCATAAAGATCTCTCATAGCGGGGGCGTGGCCTGCACGCTGATGGCGACGGCTGCTTGAAGGAGAGCTCTGTGCTGACAGCAGGATAAACGGGCTCTTATCAGCTCACAGATAACAGGATTACCAGCTACAGGAGGTGTGAGTAACCCCAGCCCCCAGCTATGCCTAAGGGGAGACCTAAAAAAACTGGCACTCCAGCCAAACTGACAGACTTCTTCCCCCTGGATAGGGATCTCTCCTTACCAAGCAAGATGGCTTCCCACTCAGCTTCTTCCCACTCCTCACAGGGAGAAACAGGCTGTTTAAGAGGCTGCACAGCCATTCCTCTGACAGAGGAAACAATGCAAGCTCTACTGAAAACGCTGAGGGCTTCCTTGCAGGCTGATCTCAGAGAAATAGTAAGAGAGTTGAAGGAAGAGATCAGGTCTCTAGGGGTTCGCACAGAGCATGTAGAAACTAAGATGGCTGAATTTGCAACATCACATAACAATCTGATAGATGCTAACACAGCTTTGGAAAAGGAGGTGGAGGCACTAAAACTTAAAATCAGTGATATAGAGGACAGATCCCGAAGAAATAACCTAAAAATCAGAGGGATTCCCTCATCAGTAGCAGATAAAGACCTCCAGGAATACTTCCACAAGTTTCTGCAGCTTATACTCCCTGGATGGGACACCAGAGACCTGATAGTGGACAGGATTCATAGAGTCCCTAAAGCCAAAGGCATAGATCCAGCTCTGCCTAAAGATGTCCTGGCTAGACTTCATTTCTATAAAACAAAAGAAGCTGTGCTTCACACACTGAGGGGAAATCCAGCCCTGCCAGACACTTTCATGGGACTAAAAATCTTCCCAGATCTTTCTGCTGCAACTCTTAATAAAAGAAGAGAATTTGCCCACCTTTCTAAACTCCTTAGAGATCAAGACATCAAGTACAAGTGGGGTTTTCCGGTGAAGATGATAATTTTCAAAGATGGAGGCACTCACATATGTCATACTCCTTCTCAGCTGGGCAAATTGCTGGATGACTGGGGAATAGCCCACCCACCAAACCCTGGTGGGCAGGAGAATCATAGAGGCCCTCCAGACAGGATTAACCCTGAATGGTCAGTAGCTTAGCTGGGACTCCTTCCTGCTTATGGCACCTGCTGTCCCTGCTCCTGTGACACGGGATGTCACGTAGCCCCCCTGATGTTCTCGCCTATGGCAAGCGGTTATACACCGGGCACCCTACTCGGGGCAAACCGGTGTTGTTGGAATTTTTTTGTTTTTGTTCCTCTTCTCACAAATGTTCCTTAATTTTTTCTGGAAATTTCTCTCAATTCCTTGCTGGTCTAGCCCCTCTCATCCCTGATGGCGTTCCTAGGAATTCAACCCCCCCTGCGGCTCCAATATGAGAATTAAGATATTGTCTATTAATGTGAACGGACTCAACTCCCCAGCAAAAAGGTCAATGATGTGGAGAGAGGTGAAGGCATCTAACTGTGATATAGCGTGCATTCAGGAGACCCATCTTCTTTCCACAGATAATAAACGGCTACTTCATCCAAGCTTCCAACACACCTTTTTTGCTAATGACTCAAAAAAAAGAGGAGGAGTGGCCATTTTAATAAAGAACTCAGTGGCCTTTAAATTGATAAATGTCAGTTATGGAGCGGATGGAAGATATATTATTTTGTCTTGTTATATCAACAGCGTCCCTTATACCTTGGCAACGGTCTACTCCCCAAATTCATCACAATTGACCTTTGCTAGGAAATTTTTCCAAGCATTCAAAGATACTGCCACAGGGGCTGAAATCATCTGTGGAGACTTTAATATACCTGTAATACGCTCCATGGATTGCTCCAACACCAGCATCCCACATGCTAAGGGACTTAAGCATCTCATCAATGAATTCCATTTTCATGACATCTGGAGATATTTGCACGCATCAGAAAGAGACTATACGTTCTTCTCTTCCAGGCATCGCTCATACAGTAGAATTGATTTTTTTTTGGTCGACAGCAAATCTATAAGTAATTGTGTGGCAGCTGATATTGGTTTAATTACTTGGACAGATCATGCGCCGATCTCTTTGTCTGTTCAGGGTAGCTTTAATGTTCAAAATTCCCCTAGGTGGAGACTGAATACCAGCTTGCTTGGTAGGCAGAAGGTACATGATGAAGTAGAGTCAGTGTTAACAGAATATTTTAAACTTAATAATAATGGGGAAATTTCTGACGAGACCTTGTGGGCTGCTCATAAAGCCGTAGTCAGAGGGCAGCTCATAAAAATAGCCTCCATCCAAAAACGGAAAAAAGACGCAGATATTAAATATATATTAACCCGTATTCATCACCTTGAATCCCTGAATAAAGCCAAAGCATCCCCTAACTTGACTAAAGAAATTGTAACCCATAGATTCCAACTAAGATCCCTACTCCTGCAAAAATACGAACATAATCTTAAAAAAAATAGATCGACATTTTATGCTATGGGGGATAGAGCGGGGTCCTTATTGGCAAGAAGGACGAAAAAACGTGAGATCCAATCTAAAATAGAATTCCTGAGGGACCCGAACGGAACAATCACTAGACATCCCATTGAAATAGCAGAAGCATTTGCGAAATACTATGAGGCCCTGTATAATCTAAAATATGATTCCAATACGTCACAGCCGACTCAAGTGGATATACAGGGTTTCCTAGACACCCTGGATCTTCCCCGGGTCTCAGATGAGCAATTAGAGGAACTTAATCTTCCCTTTACTACACATGAAATCCTAGGTGCCATCAAAATGACTAAGTCTAACTCTGCCCCGGGCCCCGATGGGCTGCCATACGAATATTTTTTTTTTTTAAATTCTTTATTTTACATACAAACTCGTGACATTGAAAAAACTTTCTGCTCCACAAGGAGCAACATGAAAAATATCAGGGATATAACGTTGACATAAATCCTGACCTCCAGTATCCTTATGCATCCCGTCTGCCATCCCTACGAGTCTGGTCTGATTTTAACCTTTTATTTTGAGAACCAACTCTATACAAAGAAAGAAGAACATTTAGCAGAATGAGAGAAAAGAAAGTCCTAAAAGAGAACATCATAAGTTGTGTATCAGGAACAGGAAGAAGATGAGAGAAAGGGGGGTGAGGGAAAAAAGGTGAGAAGAGGGGGGGAAAGGAGACCGAGAGGGAGAGGGAAAAGAAGAGAAAGAGAGAGGGAAAAGACAAAAAAAAAAAAAAAAGGGGGGGGGGGAAAGAGGGAAGAATGGGGGGGGGGGGTTTGGGAGAAAAGGGGGGGGGGGAGAAAGTCCAGGGGGATTACCCCACACCCCCACCAGGGCGCTCCCGCGGGTCAGAGAGCAGTCTTATGTGGTCTGTAGAGGAGGTGAACTCCATCCATGGAAGCCATGTCCTGTAGAAGTCCCCCCGGCGATCATTAAGAGAGGATGTCAAATCCTCCATGTGCATTAAGTCGTTGACCCTTGATACCCACTGAGCCACCGTGGGGGGGTCCGTAGACTTCCAGCCAAGAGGAATACAGGACCTGGCGGCCATGACTAGGAATCTCAGCAAGGAACTTTTATATTTAGAGATCGGGAGTCCCGTTAATTGTAGTAAAAACAGCTCTGGTCCCAGTGTCTCCTTCGTCCCGGTCACCTGTCTGATTACCTGCTTCACCTCTGACCAAAACCTCTGCAAAGAGGGACATGACCAGAAGACATGTACATAGTCACCCTCCTCCAATCCACACCGCCAACACGCAGGGTCCACTGAGGGGAATATCCTATGCAGCCTAGACGGGACTCTATACCACCTTGCCAGCAGTTTATAGTTGGCCTCCAGCAATCTGGAGCTGATCGATGTTTTATGTGCTAACATTAAAATTTTGTCTCTTTGCGTGACAGTTAGGGCCATCCCCAGATCCCTCTCCCACTGCTGCAGGTATGCCGGAATGGGCAAGTCTCCTGGGTCTGCTAGCATGGTATACACTAAGGAGAGCGAATGCCGAAGAACACCCCCCTCCAAGCACAGTTTTTCAAACCTCGTGGGGGGCCCTGCATACTGAGTGAAGCAGGGGAGGGAGCGCAGAAAATGCCTCAGTTGCGTCGCTCTCCATCTCCCCATGGGATTCGGGGTCAGGAGACTACGGATATCCTCAAGAGGTAGCCAATCCCCCCCTCTTCCCAGATGACAAGCTCTAAATCTACCCCCCTGAACCCAACCCCGAAAGACAGGGTCCGAGAGGCCAGGGCGGAACTCCGGATCTCCCAATATGGGCGACATGCAAGAGGGCACAGGGAGGAGAAGGCGCCGAATCTCGTTTTTCGAGCAGCATTCCAGGGTAGCTCCAATAAGTGGGTGAGATTTCAAATTTGTCGGGGAAAAGTGCAAAAGCCAGGGAGTGGCCGGGAGATGTATGTCCGAGAAACTCTGTTCCAGTGCCACCCATGCCTTTGTCTTAAAGTGGCGGCACCAGTCTAGTACCCTGACCATGTGAGTAGCCCAGTAGTATTTTTTCAAGTCGGGGATTCCCAGACCTCCTCTGCTCTTAGGTCTACACAGTAGGGAACGGGAAATTCTCGCCGGTTTATTTGCCCAGATAAATTTAGTTTGTAGTGAAGCCACATCCCCGAAAAAGGAGCCCGGGATCCGAATCGGCAGGGACTGAAAGAGGTATAATAGCCGAGGAAGTATGTTCATCTTTAATATTGCACACCTCCCGAACCAAGTAAAGTAGCCCTTCCCCCAACTTGCGCAGTCTGTTCTAATAGATTGCAAGAGAGGAAGATAATTCAATTTGTAGAGTTGACTAATGTCCGCTGCCAACTGGACCCCCAAGTACCTCAGGGAGTGACTAGACCACCTAAACCTAAATGCAGATTGAAGCGAGACTACCTGTTCTTGGGGTAGAGATACATTTAAAGCTTCGGACTTTGACATGTTGATTTTAAAATTAGAAAGAGAGGAGTAAATTTCCAACTCTCTCAATAAGTTGGGGAGGGAAATCTGTGGATTAGTTATGAAAAAGAGTAGGTCATCCGCATATGCCGCAATTTTGTAGTTGGAGCCGTCAACCCTAGGGCCCGATATGTTAATGTTTCCTCTTATTCGACATAGTAGGGGTTCCAGGGTCAGAATGAAGATCAGGGGCGATAAGGGGCAACCCTGTCTTGTGCCATTAAGAATGGGGAATCTGTCTGAGTTGAGACCGTTCACTCTAACTGTTGCCGATGGGATGCTGTACAGAGAGCAGATCCACTTGAACATCATCCTCCCCAGCCCCACCACTCGCAATACCTCCTCCATAAATATCCAATTAACTCTGTCGAACGCTTTTTCTGCATCAGTCGACAAGAGCATGAGTGGCGTCCCTTCCGTTTTAGCCTTATGGACTAAATTCACCGCCTTAGTTGTATTGTCTCTTGCTTCTCTTCCCCTTACAAACCCTGCCTGGTCTGTGTGAACAATTTCCCCTATCAGCGGGGACAGTCTGTCCGAAATAATTCTAGTAAAGAACTTCAAATCCGTATTGAGGAGGGATATTGGCCTGTAACTTGAGCAGGAGGAAGGATCTTTGCCCTCTTTAGGGATGACTACTATGTTAGCGGCTAAGGAATCCCTCGGCAACGGGGCTGCATCACATGATGGGATATTGTTAAAGGCTGAAAGGAATGGGGGAAGCAGTAGGGTGCCCATTTTTTTATAGTATTGCAAAGGGAAACCATCTGGGCCCGGGGCCTTGCCTGTGGGGGAGTTTTTGATTGCGGACCAATACTCCTCCTCGGAGATGGGCCTCTCCAGTGCCGCCGCATCCTCGGGTTTAAAATGTTTCAAGCCGGAATCCAAGATATATTTCCTTATGCGTTGCCGCAGCTCCGCCCCAGCTCTCTCGGACCGTCCCTCGTCTATAGAGTAAAGCGAGGAGTAAAAGTCTTTAAAGGCGGATGCGATGTCCTTCGGCAGTGTGGCCCACCCCCCTCCAGGAGTTTGCACTTTAGGGACATATCCCCTCGCCCTCTGAGTCCGCAGGGCACGAGCCAGTGCCCTGCCACTCTTATTACCGAATTCGTAGAAGTGTCTTCTACACTTGGCTAGTGCTCCCTTGGCTTTGTGGTATAGTAAAGTACGCAATTCCTCCCTCTTCCTACCCAGCCTGACTCCTATCTCCCCTTCCAAAGACCCCTTATGTGTTACTTCCAACTCCCTTATTTCGGCTAAGAGAGATGTGACCTCCGCTGCCCGTTCCCTCTTCAAACGTGAACCATGCTTGATGAGTAGACCCCTTGCCACGCATTTGTGCGCCTCCCAGACAATATTAGGGGACACCTCCCCCTTTCTGTGGCTGTCAAAATATTCAGTCAAGGCCTCCCCCAGTTCCCGCATCGTCGCCTGGTCCGCAAGTAATGAAGTGTTCAGCATCCACTGTCCCTGTCTTCTGATGGAACAGTCGAGGGAAATAGTGACTGTGATCAGAGCATGATCAGAAAAGGATATGCACTCAATCGACGCATCCACCAGAGAATGAAGGTCCCCATGTCTGAGGAGGAAAAGGTCCAACCGTGAATAGCAGTTATGAACAGCTGAGTAAAATGAAAAGTCTTTGTCTGATGGGTGCATCAATCGCCACGTGTCTATCAGTTGGTGATCATGTAATCCCCTTCTCATCCGGCGTAGTGCCTTTTGTGGGAGACTGGACACCCCCTTTGAGCTATCCCTCGACGGTTCCAACACGACATTAAAGTCACCCCCCAGAATCAGGGTACCCTCTGAGAATTCCTCAATCTGCTCAAGATAGCGTATCAAGGCGGCACACTGACCCTTGTTGGGCAGATAAACTGCCACAAAGGTGACTATTTGAGAAACAATGCGTCCCTTGAGCATTAGGAGCCTTCCCTCGGCATCCGACCGAGAGTCTAACGGTTCCCAGGGGAGCGTATTAGACAGCAAGATGCTTGTGCCCCTTGATCTAGGATCCGGGGAGGGTGAGTGGAGTACTATTGGATACCTTCTGTCCGTGAGTCTGTATGGTCTGGATTCGCAGTAGTGTGTCTCTTGAAGAAAGGCGACCTGGATTCGGTTTCTCCATAGGAGGTTCAGTAGTATAGAGCGTTTCTCCGGGCTGTGGAGTCCCTTGACATTCAATGAGCCCACTCGTAGCTCATGCTGCTTTTGTTTCACCATGCTCTGTCACAGGAACCCGGGTGGGGGGGAGGGGCGAGAGAGAGGAGAGAGAAAAAAAAAAAAAAAGGGGGAGGGGGAGAAGGGGCAGGGGAGAAGAGAGAGGGAGAAAAAAAGAAAGGGGGAGAAGAAAACTTCGAGATTAGAAAAAAGAGAAAACAGAAACTCAAGAAGATAACCGGAAAGTAGAGAAACAGTTAATATACTGTTCGTAGAACCGGGGACCAGCCCAGGGACTACTTAAGGGAAAAACGGGGACACGAACCGACACACGGCCAGAGCGCTACCCCGCGCCCTTCTTTTTCCTGCTGGCCGGCCCCTCCCTCCCAAACCTAAGGAAGGGTCCGCCAAATAACCTCCCACTAACCCCACCCCCCAGAACAAGCTTATAGAAACTTTGCCCCCCCCAGCCCACTATCTTAGGATCCACCAACGCAAATGTTTTAGACATCCCCCAGAACATTGTGTCCATTAGAATTGATTTAACGCCTAGATTGTCATTTTTTTCTTTTTTCTCTTCTTTCCCTCTGAGGCGTAGGCTCAGAGAAGACCCTCCCAGCTCCCGTCTCCTTCACCACCAGCATTGCCTCTGCTCAGATCTTGCTCATATAGAGCCTTCATTCTCACGGGACCTCTCTTTGAGCAGGGGTGGCTCCCCCCTTTCTCCTCCTCTGCTCCGTATAGGCCTGAGGCTCCCAAGCCGTCCAGTCCGGAACCGAGCAGTCCGAAATATCCAGAAAGGCACAGAGATTCGGGAGCTCCGAGTGCCTCCTCAGAAGGAACACCGAGTCCCCCTTACGCACAATCAGGTGGAAGGGGTGGCCCCATCTATAGGTGGCGTTCGCTTCCTTTATTCTAATCAGGAGAGGTTGCAGCAGACGCCTCATATACAGTGTGCGGCTGGATACATCCGGGAACAACTTTACCATAGCACCGTCTATTTTCACAGGGCCGTGTGCCCAGGCCCCCTGCAGGATCTTTTCTCTGTCTCCATAGTAATGTAGGCGGCATAACACATCCCTGGAGGAGGGCGTGGGTCTGGTGCCGGGCCTGGCAACCCTGTGGATTCTGTCAAAAAGATAAGTAGCCTCAAGCGGACGATCTGTGACCATGTTGAAAATGGACAGGACTTTAGAACGCAGGAGATCCTGGGGCCAGTTCTCCGGTATACCCTTCAGTCTGACATTATTTCTCCTGCTCCTGTTTTCTTGGTCATCCAGGAGCAGGGCTAGGTCTCTGATGTGGGCATTAGAAGATTCACAGTCCCTTTCAATTCGCTCCATTCTGCTCTCCAGGGACTCCTGTGCTTGCTCCGTTGCTTCAATTCTGTCCTCCAGCACCACCATTTCCTCTCTCAGGGTGGACAGCGCCATCTGTTGGGAGGATTCAATTCTGGCCACTACATCTTCCAGGTCTTTTTTGCTGGGGAGGGCTAGGATAAGCTCCCTGAGAGCATTTATGTCTTCCTGCGGAGGGCCAGAGGGCAGGGTGCTTTTTAAGGACAGGGGCGCTGTGCGCTCCAGCGGGGGGGGGGACCCCTGGGTGCAGAGGATGGCAGGTATTCCCGGATCGCATGATCCCCCAGGGGCCGAGGTCTCCGCCTCCCCCGCAGCAGCATGTATGGAGGCAGGCCGCGAGGAATGCTGCGCGGTTCCCCCCCCACCCCTCCAGCCCTCCCTACCTGGGCTCTCTCCCTTCTGTATCAGTGCCGGGGCCCTGCGCCGCTCCTCCCCACCGCTGGTCTCCGGTGCAATGTTGCTGGCTGTGGGAGGGCGCCGGACCGCGCCTGGGGAATTCCCCGTCGGAGGGGGCCGCGAGCCCACCGGCGCCATCTTGCTTCGGGCCGCCAGCGGAGGCTCAGTCCCAGACGCCGCCAGGTACCTGGATATGCTCCCCTGGGAGTTCTGACACGCCGTGGGGGAGGCAGGAGCTGCAGCACTACCCGGTTTCTTCTTTGGAGCCATCCTGGGTAAGCGGGGTCAGCGGGATATAACTGTAATCTTTTGTGGGCGCAGGAGCTCTGGGAACAAGCTTCCTCACGCCGCCATGTCCAGGACACGCCCCCTGCCATACGAATATTACAAACAATTTACATCCACTCTGTCCCCCTTTATGTCAAAAACCTTCAATTTTTGGCAAAATAAAGGGTCAATTTCCCCAGACAACTTAGAAGCGATAATTATCACGCTACCAAAGCCTTGGAAACCTGCAGACACCCCGGGTAATTTTAGGCCCATTTCACTCCTAAATTGTGATGTTAAAATTTATGCCAAACTAGTGGCAGATAGACTTCATAAAGTGATCCCGACCTTAGTGGCTCCAGACCAAGTTGGGTTTGTGACAGGGAGGCAATCTAAGGATGGCACCAGACGGATGCTTGACTTGATTGGACTGGTGGAGATATCGGGTGAACCCAGTGCATTCCTGTCTCTTGATGCTGAAAAAGCCTTTGACAGGGTGCACTGGGGATACCTGGAGAGAGTTCTAACAAAATTTGGGTTCTTGTGGAACATCAAGTCATCCATTCTAGCCCTCTACTCTTACCCAAATGCGTCAGTGTTGGCATCGGGGTTTCTGTCATCTAAATTTCAAATAAGTAATGGCACCCGCCAGGGGTGTCCATTGTCTCCCGCTATTTTTGCTTTAGTGGTAGAACCTCTGGCGGAAGCTATACGAAAAAACATAGCCATTTCTGGTATAAGAGTTGGGGAATTTGAACAATAACTTGGTTTATACGCAGACGATGTGATAATTTCCTGTTCTAACCTTGCAGTGTCGATTCCAGCAGTGGTGAACACATTATCAAACTTTTCCAAAGTGTCGTATTATAAGCTTAATTCGTCAAAGTCTTTGATACTGCCGTTTAATGTACCGGCGGAGGCCAGGAGTGCGCTGGAGGGGGCCTTTCAATTCAAATGGTGCGACAGGGGGATACCTTATTTGGGTATTAAGCTGACATCATCGCAGATGTTAATTAAAGAAAATTTGGAACCTCTGATCCAAAATTTAGAAAAGGAATTGGGAAGGTATGAAAAAATATCATTGTCCTGGATGGCCAGGATACAGTCCTTTAAAATAGTTTTCTTACCCAAAATATTGTATGTGCTCAGATGCCTTCCCATCAAAATTTCTCACAAAACCCTGATGAAACTTCAATCGTTGACTAACAAATTTGTCTGGGGTAATAAAAGGGCTAGGGTCGCAGGTAAAGTGTTATACCCCCCATATGACTTAGGGGGATTGGGCACCCCAAACATAACGGCATATTATAAAGCCTTACTAATTGAATCACTAAAGGAATGGTGGCATCCAGGTAATTCCCATAGATGGGCTCAGATTGAAAATTTCCTGTCCCGCCAGGGCTCGGTCAGAAGAATGATGGAAGCAGAATATTTGAGCCGTTCACGGTTCTCCCCGTGTGTTCCCACCATGTCAGCCTCCCTGGAGGTCTGGCGAAATGACTTGATTCATAAGATTCAGATTCCTCTTTCAGAGATTTCCCTCAAGTCGTTGGAATCTCAAATCCCCTTTTTGAATCTGGCCAGGTGGGAGGGATCGGGCATTACAGTGCTGGCGGACCTATACTCTGATTTGGGTGTTAACCCCTTTAATGAAATAGTACGGGAACACCCCTCTTTAAAGGGCTGTTTCTATCAACACATCCAAATTAGTCATTTTCTGGCCTCTAAATTTCCTCCAAAGTCAAAGCCTCTGTTACCTACAACAAAAGCTTTGGTATTTAAAAAGATAATTAAATCCAAAGGTATCTCCTCGACATACAAATGGCTCAATAACCCCCCCGAAGAGAAAAAATCTCCTTATATGAATAAATGGGACGTGGAGTTGAGTGTCTCTACCTCACCTTCAAACTGGCACTCGGCATCAGCAAATATCCAAAAATATTCCAAGTGTATAAATCATCTGGAGCAACTGAAAAAAGTACACCTGCGATGGTATCGGTCCCCAGCCAACTTAGCACAGTTCCTCCCAAATTATTCGCCACATTGTTGGAAGGGCTGCCTCCAAAGGGGTACTCTTGGTCACTGCTGGTGGGCTTGTCCCAAGGTTTTCTCGTTCTGGTTGGAGGTGTTTGGCCTGATGGGTGAGCTGACAGGCAATCGTATTAATCCGAATCCGGCTCTGGCAGTGTTAAACGTGGGTATAGAGGAGTTCACTTGGGAATCCAGGGGTTTATTAGTTCACATTCTAGTAGCTGCCAGATATTGCATAAGTCTGCACTGGAAATCCCCAAAGACGCCTACATTAGTTGAACTATATAACCGAATTAATCTCCAATGCCAATACGAGTTCTGTCTGGCTCACTCCATCCGCGCCAAAAACAAAATACTTCAGATTTGGGACACGTGGTTAAACTCTGTATATGCATCCCCTGTCAGGCATCTGTTTCCAGGGCAAACTGTTGATAATTAAAAACGGGTCAAATAGGCTCAAAGTGTGTGTTACGCAGGGAGTTCACCCATACCACATGTCAATAGTCAAGGTGTTTAAATCTCTGTTGTTGTTACTGCTCGGGCTACCCCAAAACGCCATCCAATTCCCTCCCTCCCCCCTCCCTGGTTGCTTCCTTGCAACCATCCATGGTTCTCCCCCTCTCCCCCACCTCTCTCTCCCCTCCCTTTTCTTATCTTCCTTTCTTACTCTCTGGTTCTGGTTGTTTGGATCCCTCATTTTGAGGATTAAAGAGTAAATTGGTAGGTTGACTCTATACGTATTGGGTATTGATTAACCTAAAAAAGTTGCAACTTGCATCAGACATGATTGGTGGTGGTGTGACAGGAAATGTGAATCATAATCAAAGGTGATACTACCACATGTTACAGCGTTGTTTTCTTTGTGTATTATTGCCAATGATACCTGAATTTCTCCTTTTTTGTAATGTAACTTCCTACAATAAAAATTGATTGGATTAAAAAAAAAAAATATCTCTCATAGCAAAAATTAATGTGTGGCGCCCTGGACTAGCCAGGTCGTCACACGTACTACAACAACACACCGTACACCCCGAGATAGGCACATCAGTCACACACAAATCCTTGTTGCCTCCCTCCAGGGGCTGATGTCCACACCAGGTGGGGTGGAGCCAGGTGGTTGGCCCCACCCACCGAGGAGTTCACAGTCCTGGAGGCGGGAAAGGAAGTGAGTGCAGTTAGGGAGAGTGAAGTGGAAGGAGCGAGGTGGCAGTTGAGGAGCAATCTGACCGTGTCCGGGTACGTGGCCCGGGCACCAAGAGCAAGGTTGGCAGACGGTGGTGGCCGTCTGCAGGAGAGGCCGATCGACGCGGGACCATAGGACCGGGGACGGGCGGTGGCCCACCGGTACCGAACCGGGGAGCGAAGAGAAGCCAGCACAAACCAGTAGGGCCTACGGAACCCGACCAGGCTTGGAGTCGCCGTTAAACCGGTCAAATCCGTTAGCGACTGGAACCTCCGGGGTTTCCTAGCAGCAAAGACCTGATAGAAGGCAACCGTCCAAACCGAGAAGGGGAAATACAGCTACCGCCACAGCTAGAATTCCCAGGGCCAGAGCCTGCGGGCAAAAGGGGCTCCTCCGGCCCATATCCAAGCTGGGGAGCGGGTTACCGGTGGGAAGCCATCGGGACCGAAGATACACAACAGGTGCAGGGAAAGGCAGCCACCACCAACCGTCCGGGAGTAACCACAGCAGCTGGCTGCGGGACCCGTCCATCCAGCCGTTTGTTTTACCGGAGCCTCTGTATCCATTCTTGGCTGAGTGAGTACCACCGTGCCATCTGGCACCGCGCTGCCGCCGCGACCCTGCACCTCACCAACCCTGCCTCCCCCGTCACACCTCACCAGGCCCCGGGACCACCAAATCCCCCTACCCATGGAGGGGAAAGAAACATCTTGGCTGCTCCCCGTCATCGCTCCCGGGATCCCCATCCAGAGCAGCGGTGGTGCCCCAACCTCACCACAAACCGTGGGAGGCGTCACGGACCAACTCCCCAAAAACCCCAAAACCCCCCCTTTCACTCACGGGCGAGGAGCGCCGCTCGAGTCTCCGGATCCGGCCCACCGCTCGAGCCACCGAGCCGCCAGGGGCAAGCAGCAGCAGCGCCGGACCCGAGCGTTAGCAAGAGCGCAGCGGCGGCGGCCTCCTCCCCGCCCGCGACAAATGCATATTAAATAGAGGTAAAAACCCAAAGATCAAAATAACATGCTATCAAATTCCAATAATGATCATATACATATATAGGAAGTATAAGATATATCAAAGATCTCAAATATATACTTTTTCCATGGTTTAAATGCTGACAAAGTCATTCAGGGATCATATTAACATTGTTAGGTCAATAGTAGCCAGATAGACACAATACAAAGATTCAAACTCTCAGCAGTGAGTACGGAGTTAATCAGAGGTACAAATAAAGGTACAATGACCCACCAGGATCACTCCTCCACCTTAGAGGTGCAGGGTGGTGTGTCAGTGTGTAGACCGCGGGCCCCGGGACTACACCTCCCGTACCTGTGGAGGGGATCCCACCTTGCTGCCCCGCTCCATCATCCCCGGGCGCCCCATCACCAGGCAGAAGCGGTACCACCATCCCTCACCGCAACCCACGGGTGGCGTCACAGACACAACACCTCCCTTGTAAATATCCCCCCTTTCCGACGGTTGTGAGGACAGGCGGCCGTGCGAGCCCGGGTCCGGTCATCACTTGAGCCGTAGCAGCGAACCCAGATCCGAGCAGGCCCCTGTGAAGAAGCGGCAGCGGCCCCCGCCCGCAACAACTCGAACCTGGCGTCACTAACAGGATTCCTACCCCATCTGTAGATGACGTGCGCCTTGCTTTAAATTCTGTGAACTGTAAGAAAATTTTGAACTGCCGCCATCTTGCCCGCCATCTTTGGCGCCAAAACAACAGCACCATCTTCCCCGAAAAAGGCGCGAAGTTGAAGCCCCGCCCCCTGGGAACGCGGGCAGAAGCCGGTGACTCCCAAGACAGGAAGCGTAAAGGACAGTGGGTCCCGCAAGACTGCTGTCGAAAATCCAGGGGGGAGGGCAGGAAGAGCAGCATATGATCCGAGAAGATAAAGGGCAGGGACACCAGGACTTTGCCAAATACCGTTCCTGGACACAAGAGCGACAGGATGTCTCAGCGGTCCGGCAACCAGCGTGTGGAGGGTCTCGTTTCGGGGACCGCCGACTTGATTGAGGAGCAGACGGAGAAGATGTGCCAATGAATCCAGGCGGCCCAGGCTCATTTCATCCTGACAAGGTGGACGACCGAGATGAAGGGCCTGGCTGCAGCTGTCCGGGCACGCAAGATGGAGATGGCCTCGGAGGAGCGGGTAAGCAGTGACCCACGCCCCTATGTTCCAGAGGAACCGGCCGCCCCGGCTCAGGGGTCCGGCCTTCCCCCGTCCGCCACATCGCCTCCCTCGCCACCCGTGTCCGCAGCCAGTGCCCCGATCAACCCGCCACCCCAAGCTGCAGCAGCGGAACCCGTCCCATCTAAAGAGGAGGACCCGGCAATGGGGACCTCGGGCCTCGCCTGCACCACTGATCCGGCACCCGTCTTGGCCCCAAGCCAGGCCGCAACCCTGATGACATTCCATCCGGCTCCAGCAGTCCGCCCGGCCACAACAGAGATGACAACAGCTCCGGCAGTCCGCTCGGCCGCAACGGAGATGATGACGGCTCCGGCAGTCTGCCCGGCCACAACAAAGGCGGAACCCGACCGACAGTCTACCCCAGATGCAGCGCCAGCCGCTCTCAAATACCTCGTCCCGGCTGTGGAGTGCACCTGCAGAAAGGCGGAGCAGGCCACTGATCGGTGGGGCCCACGGCAGTATGAGAGGCCGGTCGTAGCCGGCGCAGAGGGCATCCGAGTGGGCCTGGCTCCTGAGCAGGAGGCGGAGCACGGAACCCGGGCCCCGCACCGGGAGCGGCAGCGGCAGCAGTAGTAGCTGACCATGGACGGCTACCCGCAAGTTAAAAGTTTAAATGTTTAAAGAATGACTGTTGAAGGACTGCACCCTTGTTAGACGTCCTCATGTTCCGTGGAGGAGGCCATCTGAACCCCAGGTGGAGGGTGGCAGGACAGTTAAAAGTTAAACAGTTTGAGATGCCCCATTTTTGTTGAACTTCTTCTTCCCTGCCTGCTAAAGATGAAGAGGTCATCAGGGGTTGGAGCCCTTGGTGGAGGATGGAGCCGGACCAGGAAAAGTAAAAGCAGCTGCACCTGCACCGCAAGCAACTGGAGAAGGGGTCTCAGGACAGTGCAGCACCGTGAGTGAAGGTGGCACTGGGGATCCATGTTGTTTGGGTGGCGGGTTGTTGTGGAGAGAAGCTGCAGCAGGAGGCTGCCTCGGCAGCGGTGTTAAAACGTTTTTGTTTCTATATACCTTCTTGTTACCTCACCACCAGGACTGCAACGCTTCTGGAGAGGTTGGTTGGAGAAGGGCCTGCGGTGGAGTCGGCCGATGCCCAGTCACTAACGAAACCGGTGGCTACCCTCCAGGCCAAGGGTTCCCGGACTATGGAACATTTGGGGTGGACTGGCGGGTGAGGGACTTTTACCCAAACATTGCGAACGTCCCCAGGAACCCGGGACGGTGTGCACTTGGGATTAGCGGTGGCACTGAGGGTGGGTTCAGGTGTTTTGGGTAGCGGGTGAAAATGGGAAAAGTAGATGCATGTTTTTGTTTATTGCAACGTTCAAGTAATGTGCCTCCCGTAAGGGATGAACGTTTTTATAATGTTTTATATATACACTTGTAATTCTTTTCCTATTTTCAGTTGCTGAAAAAATAAACGTCAGTGGTCGGACAGCCCGTGGACCGGCTGTATTCAACCAAAGGGGAGTGTCACGCCCTGGCAAAACCAGGTAGTCACAAAAGAGTACATCCTCCTTGTTACCACCAAAACCCCACACTTAAGCGGGCTTTACACACAGCGACATCGCTAACGATGTTGCTGGTGAAAGCACCCGCCCCCGTCGGTTGTGCGTCACGGGCAAATCGCTGCCCGTGGAGCACAACATCGCTAGGAACAGTCACACATACTTACCTGCCTAGCGACGTAGCTGTGGCCGGCGAACCGCCTCCTTTCTAAGGGGGTGGTTCATTCGGCGTCACAGCGACGTCACTAAGCGGCCGCCCAATAGAAGCGGAGGGGCGGAGATGAGCGGGCCGAACATCCCGCCCACCTCCTTCCCTCCTCATTGCGGGCGGCCGCAGATAAGGTGTTGTTCCTTGTTCCTGCGGTGTCACACATAGCGATGTGAACGACGAACAACCTGCGTCCTGCAGCAGCAACGATAATCGGGATAGGAACGACTGTACAACGATCAACGATTTGGTAAGTAATTTTGATCGTTAACAGGTCGTTCCTGCGTTTCACACGCAACGACATCGCTAACGAGGCCGGATGTGCGTAACGAATTCCGTGACTCCCAACGACATCTCGTTAGCGATGTCGTTGCGTGTAAAGCCAGCTTTAGGCAAACACACAGCCATTAAACCCTAGCCACCCCCTCCTGACAATAAGGACACACCAGTGGGTGGGATCAGGTGGTTGAGAACGCCCACCTAGGGGGCCTGAGGTGTCAGAGGCGGGAACACAACAGTTCAAGTTGAAGTCTGAGTGAGACAAGAGTGGACAGTTGAAGCTGACAGTGGTAGTGGAGTGGAAGTCAAGTGCAGACTGTGCAGTGTAGTCAGGGGTAGGAGCCCTTGGACTACCCGACTAGGTAGCAGACGGTGAACAGGGCCACAGGCGACGGAGATCCGGTCGCGGGAAACCTTAAGTGGATCGGGGCAGGGTTGTAGCCCGCCGGTGCCGACAGCGGGAATCCGGTCCGGAGGCCGTGCACAGTCGGGGTGCCTGAACCCTAGGGCGAGGAAGGTTCCAAGCCCCTCTCCAATTAACCAGCCGGGGACAAGGTTCCAGACTTTGTCCCATTAACTGCCCAGATACAGCGAAACGGAAGCCCAACACGGGGGATAGGGTGTCCGCCAGAACCCACTGAGATCCCAAGGGTCAGCTTTCGCTGGCCACAGCTCCCAACACACACAAAACCGGAGTGGACTTTTCCATTACAAGTGAAGTCGTCCAATAGGAAAGACAAACACAAAGTGCAGGAAGAAGGGAAACCTTTTCACTAACCTGGGTGCGAGACCCGAATGCACCCTCCAAATGCAGCCGGCCACTGACAACTTGGTTTACTACTGGACTTGTGTGAAATTACTGAACTGCGAGTACACCATTGTCCCCCGGTCCAGCAGCCATCACTCCCGTGTTCCGACCGCGGGCCCCGGGACTACACCTCCCCTACCCGTGGAGGGGATCCCACCTTTCTGCCCCGCTCCATCAGCCCCGGGCGCCACATCACCAGGCAGCGGCGGTGCCACCATCCCTCACTGCAACCCACAGGTGGCGTCACAGACACAACACCTCCCTTGTAAATATCCCCCCTTTCCGATGCTTGTGAGGACAGGCGGCTGCTCGAGCCCGGGTCCGGTCACCACTCGAGCCGTAGCAGCGAACCCGGATCCAAGAAGGCCCCCGAGGAGCGTCAGTGGCCCCCGCCTGCAACATTGTCGCCATCTTTAATTATGAAAAACTGGCTGCGCCATCATTGTGCCCAAAAGAGAGCGAAACTGCAAAAGCGCGCAAATAGAAGCACCGCCCACGAGTCCTGAGAGTGTGGGCGGAAGTCGGCAGTAACCGGACCCGGAAGCTCCCAGTGTGCCCCAGTCCCCGCGAGAGTGGTGAGAAATGACCGAGTGGGAACAAAGGATGCAGGCACCGGACGACGGGAACGCTGCGGGGCCTTCCAAGGCTGTGCAAGGCAATGACAACGAGGTGGGACCTGCTCCGGTAGAACAAGAACAACAACAACAGAAAAGTGACTGCAGCTCTGGAGGTGACTGGAGCATAAGAAAGGATGTAACAGCAGAATAGTGACTACAGCTCTGGAGGTAACTGGAGGATAAGATCTGATGTAGCAGCAGAAAAGTGATTGCAGCTCTGTAAGTGGCTCAGCAGAATAGTGACTGCAGCTTTGGAGGTAACAGAAGGCTAAGGCATGATGTAACATCAGAATAGTGACTGCAGCTCTAGAGGTGACTGGAGGATAACACCCAATGTAACAGTAGAATAGTAACTGCAACTTTAAAGGTGACTGGAGGATGAGACATGATGTAACGGTAGAATAGTGACTGCAGCTCTAGAGGTGACTGGAGGATAAGACATGATGGAACATAAGAATAGTGACTGCAGCTCTGGAGGTGACTAGAGGATAGGTCATAACATAAATGTAGAATAGTGTCTGCAGCTCTGGAAGTGATTAGAGGTTAAGACAAAATGTAAGCGTAGAATAGTAACTATAGCTCTTGAGGTGACTGGAGGTTTATACTTTATTTAACAGCAGAATAGTGACTAAAGCTCTGAAGGACACTGGAAGATAAGTCATGACATAACTGGAGAGTAGTGCCTGCAGCTCTGGAAGTGACTAAAGATAAGATATGATTCAACAGCAGAATAGTGACTACAGCTCTGGAGGTAACAGAAAGCTAACACATGATGTAACATCAGAACAGTGACTGCAGCTTTGGAGGTGACTGGAGGATAAGACACAATGTAACAGTAGAATAGTGACGGCAGCTTTAAAGGTGACTGGAGGATGAGACATGATATTACGGTAGAATAGTGACTGCAGCTCTGAAGGTGACAGGAGGATAAGACACAATGTAACAGCAGAATAATGACTGCAGCTATGGAAGTGACTGGAGGATAAAAGACGATTTAACAGCAGAATAGTGACTGCAGCTCTGGAGGTGACTGGAGGATAAGAAAAGATGTAACAGCACAACATTGACTGCAGCTTTGGAGGTGACAGAAGGCTAAGAAATGATGTAATACCAGAATAGTGTCTGCAGCTCTGGAGGTGACTGGAGGATAAAACACGATGTCAAAGCAGAATAGTCAGTGCAGTTCTGGAAGTGACTGGAGGATAAGACACAATGTAACAGTAGAATAGTGACTGCAGCTGTGGAGGTGACTGGAGGTTAATAATTTATGTAACAGTAGAAAAGTGTCTGCAGCTCTGGAAGTCACTGGAGGATAAAACACGATGTAACAGCAGAATAGTGACTGCAGCCCTGGAGGTAACAGAAGGCTAAAGGGTGCTTTACACGCTGCGATATCGGTAATGATATATCGTCGGGGTCACGTCGTTAGTGACGAACATCCTGCGCCGTTAGCGACATCGCAGCGTGTGACACCAAGGAGCAACGATCAACGAGCACAAAAACGTGAAAAATCGTTGCTCGTTGACACGTCGTTTCCTTAATATTGTTGCTGCTGCAGGTATGATGTTGTTCGTCGCTCCTGCGGCATCACACATCGCTATGTGTGACACCGCAGGAACGACGGACATCTCCTTACCTGCCTCCACCGGCAATGAGGAAGGAAGGTAATGGGCGGCATTTTCCGGCCGCTCATCTCTGCCCTTCCTCTGCTATTGGGCGGCCGCTTAGTAACGACGCAGTAACGTCGCTATGACGCCGAACGCACCTCCCCCTTGAAGGAGGGATTGTTTGGCGGTCACAGCGACGTCGCTGACAAGGTATGTGCGTGTGACGCTGCCATAGCGATGATGTTCGCTATGGCAGCGAACACTAAATGTCGCACGTACAACGGGGGCGGGTGCTATCGCTAGCGATGTCGCAGCGTGTAAAGCACCCTTTAGACATGATGTAACATGAGAACAGTGACTGCAGCTCTGGAGGTGACTGGAGGATAAGACACAATGTAACAGTAGGATAGTGACCGCAGCTTTAAAGGTGACTGGCGGATGAGACAGGATGTAACGGTAGACGCAGCTCTGGAGGTGACTTGAACATAAGACAAGATGTAACAGCACAATGGTGACTGAAGCGCTGGAGATATTTAGCTATTGAATTGATCAATGCAACAGAGCCCCAACACCTCGTCACGGTATTTTCTTACGTTGGGGTCCCTAGCTAATGTGTGTCCTCACTTGCAGTTAAAAAACTTACCGTGTATGGGAAGTATCAGCAGAATAGAGAGTGCAGCTCTGGAAGTGACTGGAGGATAAGACACGATGTAACAGCAGAATAGTGACTGCTCCTCTGGAGGGGACTGGAAAAAAAGATATGATGTAGCAGCAGAAAAGTGATTGCAGCTCTGGAGGTGACTGGAGCATAACACAAGATGTAACAGCAGACTAGTGACTACAGCTCTGGAGGTGACTGGAGCATGAGACAGGATGTAACAGCAGAATAGTGACTACAGCTCTGGAGGTGACTGGAGCATAAGTCATAATATAATTGTAGAAGAGTGTCTGTAGCTCTGGAGGTGACTGGATGATAAGATCTGATGCAATAGCATAATTGTGACTGCAGCTCTGGAGGTGACTGGAGGATAAAATATATCATAACAGTAGAATAGTGACTACAGCAGCTGTGGAGGTGACTGGGGGTTAATACTTTATGTAACTGTAGAAACGTGACTGCAGCTCTGGAGATGACTAGAGGATTAGACATAATGGAACAGCAGAATTTAGAGGTGACTGAAGGATAAGACAGGATGTAACAGCAGAATAGTGACTACAGCTCTGGAGGTGACTAGAGGTTCATGTTTTACGTAATAGTAGAATAGTCACTGCAGCTCTGAAGCTGACTGGAGGATAAAATATAACATAACAGCAGAATAGTGGCTGCAGGTCTGGAGGTGACTGGAGGATAAGACGTAATGTAACAGCAGAATAGTGACTACAGCTCTGGAGTTGACTGGAGGATAAGTCATGTGTCTGCAGCTCTGAAAGTTACTGAAGGATAAGATCTGATTCAACAGCAGAATAGTGACTGAAGCTCTAGAGGTTAGTTGAGGGTAGGGTAATACAAGATGTAACAGCAGTGACTGAAACTCTGCAGATGACTGCAGGAAAAGACATTACAAAAAAGCAGAATAGTGTTTGCAGCTCTGGAGGTGACAGGAGGATTATAGACAATGTAACAGCAGAATAGTGAGTGCAACTCTGGAGGTGACTGAAGGAGAACATATGATTTAACAGCAGAATAGTGTCCGCAGCTTTAGAGGTGACTGGAGGATGAGACATGATGTAACAGCAAAATAGTGACCACAGCTCTGGAGGTAACAAAAGAATAATACACAATGTTACATCAGAATAGGGACTGCAGCTCTGCAGGTGACTGGAGGATAAAATTTAACATAACAGTAGAATAGTGACTGCAGGTCTGGAAGTGACTGGAGGATGAGGCTATGTCAGCACGCTGCGTTCCTGGTTTGACAAAAAAATGCACCCTCTGGCAGGCTTTGACAACTGTAAACACTGCGTTTCACAAAATTAACGCATGCGTTTTTGATGCGTTTTTGTCAGTGCGTTTTTTAAAGAAGTGAAATATGATAGGATAGGATAATTTATAGCTAGCTAGCATAGATAGATAGAAAAAATAGATAGATAGATAGAAAGAACATATAGAATAGATAGAAAGAACAGGTTGAATAGATAGCAAGAAATAACAGAAAAGCTTGATAGAGGGATAGCTAGCTTAGCCAGCTGTTTTTTTAATTTTTTGGGAAAATAAAATGACGTGGGGTTCCATCCATTTTTCTAAAACCAGCCAAGGTGCAGCAGACAACTGGGAGCTAATATTATTAGGGTGGGAAGGGCCATCGTTACGTGGCCCCTTCCAGTCTAAAAATAGGAGCCCACAGCCACCCCAGAAGTGGCGCTTCCATAAGGTGTGCCAATTCTGGCGCTGGACCTGACTCTTCCCGTTGCCCTGGTGCGGTGGCAATCGGGGCAAGAAGGAGTTAATGGCAGCCCACAGAGGCCACTAAGTCCTAGATTAGTGATAGCAGTCATCTATGAGACCCCGTCCCCATCACTAATCTGTAAGTGAAAGTAAAGTTAACAAGCATGGTGGAGGAGTTGGTTTGCTCCTGTCCGACCAATGCTACTTTGCACCAATTCCACTGCCACCCACTGTTACTCTCCCCTCTTTCGAGGTGCACTTTGTTCGCATCATCCCCCTCCAACCTTCAACTGGCTGTCATTTACCGCCCTCCAGGGCCAGCCACCGCCTTTTTGGACCATTTCACCACCTGGCTACTACATTTCCTTTCCACCAATATCCACACCATCATCATGGGTGACTTTAACATCCCCATTGACACTTCCCACTCATCTGTCTCTAAACTTCTAACACTTACTTCCTCCTTCGGCTTCACCCAACGTTCCTCTGCAGCTACTCACAAAGATGGCCACACACTCGACCTAATCTTCACTCGCCTCTGTTCCCTATCTAACCTCTCTAAGGGGTACTTTACACGCTGCGACATCGCTGCCGATATATCGTCGGGTCCCATCGTTAGTGACGCACATCCGGCGCCGGTAGCGATATCGCAGCATGTAAAACAAATGAGCGACGATCAACGAATGCAAAAAGTGCAAAATCGTTGCTCGTTGACACGTCGTTCATTTCCATAATATCAGTGCTGCTGCAGGTACGATGTTCTTTGTTGTTCTTGCGGCAGCACACATCGCTATGTGTGACGCCGCTGGAACGGCAAACATCTCCTTACCTCCGTCCACCGGAAAAGGAGGAAGGAAGGAGGTGGGCGGCATGTTCCGGCCGCTCATCTCCTCCCCTCCTTTTCTATTGGGCGGCGGTTCAGTGACGCTGCTGTGACGTCGCTGTGACGCTGAACGAACCGCCCCCTTAGAAAGGAGGCAGTTCGCCGGTCACAGTGACATCGTAGAGCAGGTATGTGCGTGTGACGCTGCTGTAGCGATAATGTCCTCTACGGCAGCTATCACCACATATTGGCCGTGCGACGGGGGCGGGTGCTAGCGCGCTGGACATCGCTAGCAAATGCTCCAAGTACGCAACCCCCCTCCACAAACTTTCACACCCTCGTAGAAATATCAAACACTTTGATTTACACTCCCTTTCTCAGTCCCTTCTCCCTCTTGCAGACATTGCTTCTCTACAAGATGCAGATGCTGCTGCCACTTTATATAACACCACCATCTCTGCAGCTCTTGAATTGGCCGCCCCCTCACACACACCAAAACCTGTACAATCAACAGGCAACCGTGGCACACGAGTCAGACAAAAGAATTGAGACGGGCTTCCAGAATCGCTGAGCACAGATGGAAGAGGTCTCATTCCGCTGAGCACTTTGTCACATACAAACAGCCCTCACCACTTTCAAGTCTGCACTCACTACTGCAAAACAAACCTACTTCTCATCTCTCATATCCTCTCTATCTCACAACCCTTTTAACTCTCTCCTCCATCCCCCGCCACAACCTCCCTCTCCTCTCATCTCAGCTGAAAACTTTGCCTCTTTCTTCAAGCATATTGACAATTATCAGAGAAAGCTTTGGCCCACCACAGCCCCTCCTCACAACTACTCTGCCTTCTTCCTCCAAATCCAGCTTCTCCACCATGACAGAAGATCATCTTTCCACTAGACTCTGAAGATCACATCTCACCACCTGTCCGCTTGATCCACTCCCATCCCACCTCATCCCCAATCTCATCACAGTCTCCATCCCAACCCTAACCCATCTCTTCAACCTATCACTAACAACTGGTGTATTCCCTTCATGCTTTAAACATGCCTCCATTACACCCATCCTCAAAAAGCCCTCCCTTGACCCTTCCTCTGTGTCAAACTATAGCCCCATATCACTTCTCCCCTATGCCTCAAAACTACTGGAACAGCAGGTCCATCTTGAATTTACCTCATACCTCGCTTCCTGCTCCCTCTTTGATCAGCTACAATCTGGCTTCCGACCGCATCATTCCACTAAAACTGCCCTAACTAAAGTCACTAATGACCAAAGCCAAGTGACACTCCTCTGTCCTCCTCCTCCTGGACCTGTCCTCTACCTTTGACACAGTAGACTATTCCCTTCTACTACAAATTCTCTCATCTCTGGGCATCACAGACTTGGCCCTATCCTGGATCTCCTCATACTTAACCGACTGAACTTTCAGCATCTCCCACTCTCATACCACTTCCTCATCCCGCCCCCTATCTGTTGGGGTCCCCCAAGGTTCAGTTCTAGGACCCCTGCTGTTCTCCATCTACACCTTCAGCCTGGGACAACTCATAGAGTCCCATGGCTTTCAGTATCACCTCTACGCTGATGATACGCAGATCTACCTCTCTGGACCTGACATCACCTCCCTACTAACCAGAATCCCACAATGTCTGTCTGCTATTTCATCATTTTTCTCTGCTCGATTCCTAAAACTGAACATAGACAAAACGAAACTCATTATCTTTCCTCCTCCCCCCACCTGATGCATCCATCAATGTCAATGGCTGCTCACTTTCCCCAGTCCCACGTGCTCGCTGCTTAGGAGTAACTCTAGACTCTGCTCTCTCTTTCAAGCCACACATCCAAGCCCTCTCCATCTCCTGCCACCTCCAACTCAAAAACATTTCCGTGATCCGTGCATTCCTTACCCATGAAGCTGCAAAAACCCTAGTGCATGCCCTTATTTTCTCCCGCCTGGATTATTGCAACCTCCTGCTCTGTGGCCTCCCCTCTAACAGTCTTGCACCCCTAAAATCTATTCTAAACTATGACTCCCGACTAATCCACCTGTCCCCCCGCTACTCCCCGACCTACACGTAACCTTCGATCCTCACAAGATCTCCTTCTCTACTCCCCTGTCATCTCCTCTTCCCACCATCGCATCCAAGATTTCTCACGTGCATTCCCCATACTCTGGAATGCTCTGCCACAACATATCAGACTCTCGCCTACCTTGACAAGCTTCAAAAGAAACCTGAAGACCCACCTCTTCTGACAAGCCTACAACCTGCCGTAACCCTCAGTCTCATACAGCGCCACACGACCAGCTCTACCCTCACCTACTGTATCCTCACCCATCCCTTGTAGACTGTGAGCCCTTGCGGGCAGGGACCTCCATCCTCCTGTACCAGTCTGTGCCTTGTATTGTTTATGATTATTGTACTTGTCCCTATTTTGTATACCCCTTTCACATGTAAAGCGCCATGGAATAAATGGCGCTATAGTAATAAATAATAATAATAATAATAATAAATAAACACAAACACCCCAAAATCCTTTATTTGAAATAAAAGACCAAAAAGCGCCCTTTTTCACCACTTTATTAACCTCCCAAACACCCCTCCAGGCCGACGTAATCCACACGAGGTCCCACGATGTTTCCAGCACTGCTACATCCCTGTCCTGTTACAGCGAGCACCATAGCCTGCTAACAGCAAACAGTGGCGCGATGAGAATGAGCTCTGACATCAGTGCTGCGACACAGGGAGTAGTGCGGGGCCCGCAGCTGTGACGTCAGAGGTTCACCCGAGTTCATTCACATAGTGCGGCTGTCTCTGTGTTGTGACCTGATTTGCGGTCACAGGTGAAGAACTCCAGCTGTGATCGGAAATCACCAGAGTGACAGCACAGCAGATTGCGCTGCTCACTTCAGTCACTCGGTTGATTTGATGTCACAGGAGGACTCCAGCCGTGGCCGCGGGTAACCTGAGTGACGTCACCGCTGATAGAGCGACTCACTTCAGTTGCTGGATGGAGCCCGCAGTGAGCAGTTTTGTTCTATGGTGCTCGCTGTGAGTGACAGATGAAGCAGAAGTGGAAGTGTCGTGGGATCTTGTGTGGATTACATCGGACCTAGAGGGGTGTTTGGGAGGTTTAAAAGTGGTGAAAAAGGGTGGCTTTTTTTGTCTTTTATTTCAAATAAAGGAATTTTTGGTGGTCGTATTTATTTACTTTCACTTACAGCTTAGTAATGAGGGGGTGTCTCATAGACGCCTGCCATAACTAAGCTAGGACTTAACGGCAGCTATGGGCTGCTATTAACTTCTTATTACCTCGATTGCCACCACACGAGCATTCGGGATGAGCCCGGTAAAGTCCAGGGACTGTCACATCTAATGGATGCGGCAATTCCGAGTGGCTGCTGGCTGATATTATTAGGCTGGGGGGCTTCCAATAACGTGGGTCTCTCCAGCCTGAGAATACCAGCCCCCAGCTGTGAGGCTTTATCTTGGCTGGGTATCAAAATTAAGGGGGAACGCAGGCCGTTTTTTTTAAATTATTTATTTTACTGTAGGATATAGACCCGCCAACCAGCGGTTGTGATTGGTTGCAGTCAGGCAGTTGTCACTCAGCGTGGGGGTGCTTCTGACTGCAACCAATCATAGGTGCTGGTGGGCAGGGAAGCAGTGAATATGAAATAAGCCTAATGAGCTGGTGCAGTGAATACGAAATGAGGCTAATGAGAAGCCGCCACATTCAGTAGCAGGAGAGGCCATGGGAGCAGTGTAAACGTTGTGCTGGTGATTGGTGAGTATGAGGCAAAGAGAGACAGAGAGAGAGAGAGTGAGAATGGAGAAAAGTTGGTGACCTACGTTTTGGTTGACAAAAATGCATCCAAAAATCAACCAAAACGTGGTGCAAACGCACAACTAACATTTTGGTTGCATTTTGACACACCTCATTCATTTAAATGGGTGACAAAATGTGACCAAAACGCAATAAAGAAGTGACATGCTGCTTTTTTTAGGCAAAGATTTTGACAAATATTTGACAAACAAAACAATGCCTAAAAAAAAGCAACATGCGCATGGAAATTCTGACTTTTCTGTGGAAGCAAAAGCATGCAGTTTGTCACTGACACAGTGCAGTTTAACCCCTTCACGACCTTGGACGGATCTATCCGTCATAGATCGTGTCCCGTTAAGCCCCGCCCCCTGCCGCGGGCAGGCGGCGTGGATCGGCACACATATCAGCTGTTTTCAACAGCTGACATGTGTGCCTGCTAGCCGCGGGTGGAATCGCTTCCACCCGCGGCCATTAACCCCTTAAATCTTGCTGCCAAAGTCTGGCAGCAAGATTTAAATGCGCGCGGCCATGTTTGTTACTCACCGCCGCCCCCACCGGAAGTCACGTGTGTTATCACGTGACTATCGGTGGTTGCCATCGTAGCACAGGGTCATGTGATGACGCCTGCTGCTATGATCTTTCACTTTCATTTTCCCTCGGCCGAGAGCAGAGGGAAAACCAAAGTGAGTGAATCTGCTGATTACAGCGGTATTGCTGTGATCAGCAGATAGCGATCAGCGATCGGATTGCTGATTGCTATAGCCCCCTAGGGGGACTAGTAAAATAAAAAAAAAAAGTAAAAAAAAAAGTTTTAAAAAATAAAAAAAAAAACAAAAAACCTAAAAGTTCAAATCACCCCCCTTTCCCCCCATTGAAAATTAAAGGGTTAAAAAATAAATAAATATACACATATTTGGTATCGCCGCGTTCAGAAATGCCCGATCTATCAAAATATAAAATCAATTATTCTGATTGGTAAACGGCGTAGTGGCAAAAAAATTCCAAACGCCAAAATTACGTTTTTTGGTCGCCGCAAGTTTTGCGCAAAATGCAATAACAGGCGATCAAAACGTAGCATCTGCGCAAAAATGGTACCATTATAAACGTCAGCTCGAGACGCAAAAAATAAGCCATCACTGAGCCATTGATCCCAAAAAATAAGAACTCTACGTGTTTTGGAAAATGGCGCAAAACGTGCGCCACTTTTATTGGACAAACTTGTGAATTTTTTTTAACCCCTTAGATACAAGTAAACCTATACATGTTTGGTGTCTACAAACTCGCACCGACCTGAGGCATCACACCCAGACATCAGTTTTACCATATAGTGAACACCGTGAATAAAATATCCCAAAAACTATTGTACGATCCCACTTTTTTTGCAATTTTTCCGCACTTGGAATTTTTTTGCCGTTTTCCAGTACACTATATGGTAAAACTTATGATTTCATTTAAAAGTACAACTCGTCCCGCAAAAAACAAGCCCTCATATGGCAAGATTGACGGAATAATAAAAAAGTTACAGCTCTTGGAAGAAAAGGAGCAAAAAACAAAAACGCAAAAACGGAAAGTGCCCGGGGGCTGAAGGGGTTAAAAAGCAACCAATACACAAGAAAAAAACGCAACTGTAGAATAGTGACTGCAGCTCTGGAAGTGACTGGAGGATAAGGCTATATTCACACGCTGCATCTTTTACTGCATTTTTCGTGCATTTTTGACGTCACAAAGATGCACCTAAATGCATGCATTTCCTTCTCCCAGCAAAGTCTATGAGATTTCTATTTTGCTGTCTGCACAGTGCATCTTTTTTTGACTGCATCTTAGCTACGTTTTTGAAGACGCAGCCAAGATGCAGCATGTCAATTCTTTTTGCATCTTGTCCCTGCGTTTCAGAGGACTGGCAGAATAATCCCCCACTGACTCGAGGTCGGTGGGGGATTGATCTCTGGTATGTGGCTAGATGTCAATTCCCATAAAGACAATGGGGTCCAGAATTTGGGGCAAAGGGGTAGGAACAAGCAATTCACACTTACCAAATCACCGATGCGACTATCACACTGCTCCCATGGCTGGTCATTCACTTCCCGGGCAGCTCATTACCTTCATTGAATATGCACTGCTTCCCCCGCCCACTGGTGGCTGTGACTGGTTGCAGTGAGATGCACTTCCAAGCTGAGTGACAGTTGTCTGACTGCAACCAATCACAGACGCCAGTGGGCGGGTCTATATCACACAGTACAATAAATAAATAATTTAAAAAAATGGCATTTGCCCCCCCCCAAATTTGATATCAGCCAAGATAAAGCCTCACAGCTGAGGGCTGGTATTCTCAGGCTGGGGAGACCCACATTATTGGGAGCCCCCAGCCTAAAAATATCAGCCAGCAGCCGCCCGGAATTGCCGCATCCATTAGATGCGAGAGTCATGGGACTTTACCTGGCTCATCCCGATTTTCCTGATGCGGTGGCAATCAGAGTAATAAGGAGTTAATGCAGCCCATAGCTGCCACGAAGTCCTAGATTAGTCACGGAAGGCGCCTACCCAAGACACCCTGCATCACTAATCTGTAACTGAAATGAAATAAACATAAACAACGAAATAATGCTTTATTTGGAATAAAAGACAAAACACCACTCTCTTTCACCACTTTATTAACCCCAACACAACCCTCCAGGTCCGACGTAATCCACACAAGGTCCTATGACGATTTCAGCACTAGTACATATCTGAAGCTCACAGCGAGTGCCATACAACAGGACTGCCTGCTGTGAAGTTCAGTCTGCAACTGAAGTGAGCCATGCACTCAGCGGTGACGTCACTCATGTTAGCTGTGGCAACAGCATGGCCACAGCCTAAACCTGTGACAGCAAATCACTTGAGTGACGTCCCAGTGATTGCGCTGCTCACTTCAATAACTTGGGTGATTTGCTATCATAGGTGGAGGACTCCAGCTGCGGACGTGGGTAACCTGAGTGAAGTCACCGCTGATCATGCGGCTCACTTCACTTGCTGAGTGGAGCTCACAGCGGGCAGTCATGTTGCATGGCGCTCGCTGTGAGCATCAGATGTAGCAGCACTGGAAGCATTGTGAGACCTCTTGTGGATTACGTCAGACCTGGAGAGTTGTTTGGGGGGTTAATAAAGTGGTTAAAGAGGGCGCTTTTTTGTCTTTTCTTTCAAATAAAGGATTTTTTTGGGCTGTTTGTGTTTATTTACTTTCACTTACAGATTAGTGATGGGGCGGGGTCTCATAGCCGACTGCCATCACTAATCCAGTGGCTGCTGTGGGCTGCCATTAACTCCTTATTACCTTGATAGCCACCGCACCAGGGCAACGGAAGAGCCAAGTCCAGCTCCAGAATTGGTGCATCTCATGGAAGCGCCACTTCTGGGGTGGCTGTGGGCTGCTATTGTTAGGCTGGAAAGGGGCCAAATAACTATGACCCTTTCTACCCTAATAATATTAGCCCCCAGTTGTCTGCTGCTCCTTGGCTGGTTTTAGAAAAATGGGGGTGACCCCACATCATTTTTTTAAAAAAAATAAATCAAATAATTAAAAAAAAAAAAAAGTGAGGGATCTATATTTTTCCTAACCAAGGTTTTCCAAACAGCTGATGGTTGCAAAACGCAGCAGCTGCTGTTCTTGTGCTGCACATGAAAAATGGGGGGGACCCAACGTCATTTTTTTAACTAAATTACAAAAAAAAACAAAAAAAAAAACAGCTGGCCAAAATAGCTATCCCTTAAGCTATTAAGCTATTCTGTTATTTATTTCTATCTATTCTATATGTTCTTTCTTATTATCTATTCTATATGTTCTTTCTGTTATCTATCTCTCTATTATCTGTTTTCTATTATGTATCTAAAAAAAACAACCCGATTCACACAGAATAGCTATAGACAATGATAAAATACATAATTTTATTAATTCAACATTAAAAAACCAAAAGACAGATAGAGGGGTAGATAGATAGGTAGATAGATAGAGGGATAGATAGATAGATAATAGATAGATAGATGAAAGATAGATAATAGATAGATAGATGAAAGATAGACAATAGATAGAGAGATAGATAGATAATAGATAGATAGATGAAAGATAGATAATAGATAGATAGATGAAAGATAGATAATAGATAGATAGATGAAAGATAGATAATAGATAGATAGATGAAAGATAGATAATAGATAGAGAGATAGATAGATAATAGATAGAGAGATAGATAGATAGAGGGATAGATAGAGGGATATCTAATAGATAGATAGATAATAGATAGATGAAAGATAGATAATAGATAGATGATAGATAGATAATAGATAGATGATAGATAGATAGAGGGATAGATAATAGATAAAAGAAGGATAGATAATAGATAGATGATAGATAGATAATAGATAGAGAGATAGATAGATAGAGGGATAGATAGAGGGATATCTAATAGATAGATAGATAATAGATAGATGAAAGATAGATAATAGATAGATGATAGATAGATAGAGGGATAGATAATAGATAAAAGAGGGATAGATAGATAGATGATAGATAGATAATAGATAATAGAAGACAGCTAGATATTGCATATTACACTCGCTGCAGCGAGGCCCCTTTAACGCTGTGAACTTTCTATGACCTTTTTTTAAACCTGTTGTCAGGCCCATGACGTGTTCAGGGATAATCGCCAAACAGCTTCTGATTGGAGGTCACCGTTGGCGCGAACCGCAGGTCCTATATAAAGGCCGAGCTGACTGATAGGCCCTTGTGGGTTGTAGTTGGAGCGAGGAGAAGTCGGTGTTGTGCAGTTACGTTCTTGGATCTGAGGAGTTATCGTTCGTTCGTCGGAGAATTTATCGTTCGTGGATCGGAGGAGTAATATGATGGAGAGGGGATTTCCAGACAGCGTTATGGAGAAAGAAATGAGGAAGATCGGCCGCCCTGGGGGCAGAGAGGACGGGAGTTCTGGTGGCGCGAGGTGTGGACCCCTGCTGGAGCGGAGCGGTGAGTAATGTCTTCTGTGTCGTGCTGTCTGTCCCGTCACTAGATGTGATCGTGTAAATCAGCGGTCTCAAACACGCGGCCCCCAGGCCCGTGCCCCTGTAGCATCGCGGCCGGTGCAGGGGCCGCAGTCACTGTCTGCGCTTTGTTAGATGAGTGTTTTGCCGGCGGCGCTGATATCTGAGTCACGGACTCTGCGCTCTCGCGCCGGCAAAACAATCATCTGACATAAGTCACTGACAGTGGCTGCGACCCCTGCACCGGCCGCGATGCTACAGGGGCACGGGCCTGGGGAGCCGCACGAAGCAGAGATGAGGCAGCCGAGGGAGCGCGGGACAGGTGAGAAGAATGGTGTGTGTGTGTGTGTGTATATGTGTGTATATGTGTGTATATGTGTGTATATGTGTGTGTGTGCGGGAAGGCACATTAACCCCTAAGCGACCTATGACGTACTGGGTACGTCATGGCTCCTTGGTACTTAAGGACCCATGACGTATCCAGTATGTCATGGCGAGATCGCGGCCCCGGTGGCTGCGATCACTTTGCATTGCAAATACCTTAGATTCGGGGAGGAGGGGAAATCAAGAGGGGTGGTTTCTCCTCCCCGGACCTATGGACGCCGGATGCGTTTTTTTGCACTGCGCCGGTTTGAGCAGTGCGGCTCAATCCAGCTCAAAAACCTATGCAACGGATGCGGTGAAAAAACGGATCCGTTACATAAGTTTTTCCATGCGGCCCTTCCGGTTTCTCACGGATGCGGCTTGATACTGAGCATGGGCAGTGCAAAAAAAACGCATCCGGCGTCCACAGGCATGCATTGTAAATGCGTTTTTTTCGCCACACAAAAAAGTGCCAGGCAACGTTCCATCTGGCGACGCATCGGCTAAATATGCCACATCCGGCAAAAAACGGTCACAATGCAAGGCCATGCGGCACAATACGGCGCTAATGCAAGTCTATGCGGGAAAAAATGCAACCGGCGGCAAAAAAAAAACCCGTTGCATTTTTCTGCAGAGCGCCGTATTGTGCCGCAGAGCAAAAACCGGATGTGTCAGTTTTTTGCAATCGGACACAATCCAGTTTATTAATTAGCAAACTTGTCCCAACTAAAGGCCCCGTCACACTAAGCAACATCGCTAGCAACATCGCTGCTAAGGAACAACTTTTGTGACGTTGCTAGCGATGTTGCTGTGTGTGACATCCAGCAACAACCTGGCCCCTGCTGTGAGGTCGTTGGTTGTTGCTGAATGTCCTGGGCCATTTTTTAGTTGTTGCTGTCCTGCTGTGAAGCACAGATCGCTGTGTGTGACAGCGAGACAGCAACAACTAAATGTGCAGGCAGCAGGAGCCGGCTTCTGCGGAGGCTGGTAACCAATGTAAACATCGGGTAACCAAGAAGCCAATATTTACCTTTGTTACCAGCCTCCGCCGCTCTCACTGCCTGTGCTGCCGGCTCCTGCTCTGTGCACATGTAGCTGCAGGACACATTGGGTTAATTAACCCGATGTGTGCTGTAGCTAGGAGAGCAGAGAGCCAGCACTAAGCATTGTGCGCTGCTCCCTGCTCTGTGCACATGTAGCTGCAGGACACATCGGGTTAATTAACCCGATGTGTGCTGTAACTAGGAGAGCAAGGAGCCAGCACTAAGCATTGTGCGCTGCTCCCTGCTCTGTGCACATTTAGCTGCAGCACACATCGGGTAATTAACCCGATGTGTGCTGTAACTAGGAGAGCAGAGAGCCAGCACTAAGCATTGTGCGCTGCTCCCTGCTCTGTGCACATGTAGCTGCAGGACACATCGGGTTAATTAACCTGATGTGTGCTGTAACTAGGAGAGCAAGGAGCCAGCACTAAGCATTGTGCGCTGCTCCCTGCTCTGTGCACATTTAGCTGCAGCACACATCGGGTAATTAACCCGATGTGTGCTGTAACTAGGAGAGCAGGGAGCCAGCGCTCAGTGTGCGCTGCTCCCTGCTCTCTGCACGTGTAGCTGAGTGCGCTGATAACCAAGGTAAATATCGGGTTGGTTACCCGATATTTACCTTAGTTACCAAGCGCAGCATCTTCCACGCGGCGCTGGGGGCTGGTCACTGGTTGCTGGTGAGCTCACCAGCAACTCATGTAGCGACGCTCCAGCGATCCCTGCCAGGTCAGGTTGCTGGTGGGATCGCTGGAGCGTCGCTTAGTGTGACATCTCACCAGCAACCTCCTAGCAACTTACCAGCGATCCCTATCGTTGTTGGGATCGCTGGTAAGTTGTTTAGTGTGACTGGACCTTTACATCAAGGAGCATCACTCCACTTACACAATCTAAGGGGCACTTTGCACACTGCGACATCGCAGGCCGATGCTGCGATGCCGAGTGCGATAGTCCCCGCCCCCGTCGCAGCAGCGATATGTGGTGATAGCTGGCGTAGCGAAAATTATCGCTACGCCAGCTTCACACACACACTCACCTGCCGTGCGACGTCCCTGTGGCCGGCGACCCGCCTCCTTGTTAAGGGGGCGGGTCGTGCGGCGTCACTGCGACGTCACACGGCAGGCGGCCAATCGGAGCGGAGGGGCGGAGATGAGTGGGATGTAAACATCCTGCCCACCTCCTTCCTTCCGCATATCCTACGGAAGCTGTGGTGACGCCGGTAGGAGATGTTCCTCGCTCCTGCGGCTTCACACACAGCGATGTGTGCTGCCGCAGGAGCGAGTAACAACATCGGACCGTCGCGTCAGCGTAATTATGGATTACGCCGACGCTGCACCGATGATACGATTACGACGCCTTTGCGCTCGTTAATCGTATCATCCAGGCTTTACACACTGCGATGTCGCATGCGATGCCGGATGTGCGTCACTTTCAATTTGACCCCACCGACATCGCACCTGCGATGTCGCAGTGTGCAAAGTGCCCCTCAGCCTTATCTCATGATTGTTACAATCAAAAGATACTCCGAGTGTATCAATGCACAATAAAGAATTCCATAAGCTTTTTTAGGATAAAACCCAAAACTTTATTAGGCAATCAAACATATAAATATTAAAATAAACAGGGAGACACACCTTGTTGAAGGACAGAAATATGCCACCGTTTTGAACACGCATCGGTATTTTCAGTCAGATAAAGCACAAGTATTGCAAATCGTTATTATTATTCTTTCATGTGTCAAACTATACCTGCACACTTGGTGATTAACAAATCACACTCACTGTGGTGGAATACGATAGTGATGCTGTGCATTTCTAGATGAACACCTTTATTCAGAGCATTGCCACTTGTGCTTCTGACTGTGCACATTGCAGCGTTTTCATCTGTGAATGATTGAACAACTTGGATGTGTGTCAAGACTGTTAATTACTTTTCATAATATATGTGTCTGCCCACATGTCTTATGGTGATGACAATATATAGTTTGATTATGATATTGGCGGTATATGTATACTCTTTACAGACAAAAGCCCTGATTTCATCTATTTTTATGGGCCAAATATAATATAATATACTTACCTATTTTGTTCAATCTGTGGGATTGTTATGAGCCTATAGGTGCATTGTATGTATATGCGGCTATTGACACACATCCATATTGTGGAGCATAGTATGCACAGGGCTTGAGCATGCTGACGGCAAGGCACCTATATGAATATAGGCTTATTATGCCAGAATAGCAATAACGAAGGGTGGAATTGCTGCCTGCAATGTTCATGTCTTGATAATTTTGGTTAAAATAATGATATCTTGCTACTAATAGTTTGACACATGAAAGAATAATAATAACGATTTGCAATACTTGTGCTTTATCTGACTGAAAATACCGATGCGTGTTCAAAACGGTGGCATATTTCTGTCCTTCAATAAGGTGTGTCTCCCTGTTTATTTTAATATTTATATGTTTGATTGCCTAATAAAGTTTTGGGTTTTATCCTAAAAAAGCTTATGGAATTCTTTATTGTGCATTGATACACTCGGAGTATCTTTTGATTGTAACAATCATGAGATAAGGTTTAAGACAATCCACTTTGTGCCTGTTGCGACGGATACGTCTCTGATTGTGTAAAAACTGAGGTGACGGATCCCATTTTTTTTTTCTTTGTTTTTAGGCTGAGAGAGAGAGACCCCACCATCCCCGCACATACACCGGCACTCCCCCCACCCACCATCCCCGCACATACACCGGCACTCCCCCCACCCACCATCCCCCCACATACACCGGCACTCCCCCCACCCACCATCCCCGCACATACACCGGCACTCCCCCCACCCACCATCCCCACACATACACCGACACGCACCATCACTGCACATACACCGGCACTCCCCCCACCCACCATCCCCGCACATACACCGGCACTCCCCCCACCCACCATCCCCACACATACACCGACACGCACCATCACTGCACATACACCGGCACTCCCCCCACCCACCATCCCCGCACATACACCGGGACTCCTGCACGCACCATCCCTGCACATACACCGGCACTCCCGCACGCACCATCTCCGCACATACACCGGCACTCCCGCACGCACCATCACCGCACATACACCGGCACTCCTGCACGCACCATCACTGCACATACACCGGCACTCCCCCCACGCACCATCACTGCACATACACCGGCACTCCCGCACGCACCATCACCGCACATACAGTGGCACTCCTGCACGCACCATCACTACAGATACACCGGCACTCCCCCCACTCACCATCACCGCACATACACCGGCACTCCCCCCACGCACCATCACCGTACATACACCGGCACTCCCGCACGCACCATCACTACACATACACCGGCACTCCCGCACGCACCATCACTACACATACACCGGCACTCCCGCACGCACCATCACTACACATTCACCGGCACTCCCGCACGCACCATCACCGCACATACACCGGCACCCCCCCACGCACCATCACCGCAAATACACCGGCACTCCTGCACGCACCATCACTGCACATACACCGGCACTCCCACACCCACCATCCCCGCACATACACCGGCACTCCCGCACGCACCATCACTACACATACACCGGCACTCCCGCACGCACCGTCACTACACGTACACCGGCCCTCCCGCACGCACCATCACTGCAAATACTCCGGCACTCCCGCACGCACCATCACCGCACATACACCGGCACTCCCCCCACGCACCATCACCGTACATACACCGGCACTCCCGCACGCACCATCACTACACATACACCGGCACTCTCTCACGCACCATCATTGCAAATACACCGGCACTCCCGGGGGAGTTAAAGGGGTTAACCAGAAGCACAATGTTATTAAAGATAATTTGTCTAATAGAGTAGATCTTACAGTATATGTAATGTGCAGCTTTTACATAGTGTAGATTAAGGTGTCAGATCTGCTTTAGAATAGAATTTTGTTGCTTTAAAATATTCTAATTTAAAATAAATACTACCAAGTTTGCATTAAGAATATTTTATATTTTTTCTGTTTATAATTATTGTTTATAAAACAATGTGATCGGCAGTGCTGAATGGGTGTGGATGGGGAGTGGTTATGGGCGTGACTAGTTGTGAAATGGGTGTGGTTAGGGGCGTGGCCTAAAATTGCCGTGGCGCACACATAGCGTGACACACAGTTTGGCCCTCTTTCCTTTCTTGGAAAGTTTGGAGGTATGTGTCTGTCCTCAGAAATAAAAATGGACCCCAAAATGTGTTGTGTAATTTCTGCCAATACCCTTGTGAAAATGAGAAAATTGGAACTAAAGCAAAATTTGTATGCCAATGTGTGTTTTTATTTTCACGGCTCAATGTTATAAAACTTTGTGAAGCATCTGTGGATTTATGGTGCGCACCACGTATCTAGATGAATTCCTTGAGGGGTTTAGTTTCCAAAATGGGGTCACTTGTGGGAGTCTTCACTGTTTGCACATCAGGGGCTCTACAAATGCAGCATGCTCTCTGGAATAGATAGCAAATTCTGCTCCGTCCCTTCCAGACCCCACCTTGCGCTCGCACATCGTTTTTCCACTAAATATGCAGTATCAACATACTCAGGAGAAATAGGACAGAATTCTATGCTCCATATTATTTCTCCTGTAACCCTTGTGAAATGGAACAATTTTTTGCTAAATAAACACATTTTTGTGTGAAAAATTAAAATGTTAATTTAATGTTCAAAATTGCTTTAATTAGTGTGAAGCATCTAAAGGGTAAATAAGCTTCTTTGATTTGGTTTTGACTACTTTGAGGGGTGCAGTTTTTTAAAGCTGTCACGTTTAAGTATTTTCTGTCACATAGGCCCCTTAAAGTCACTCCAAATGTGAAGTGGTCCCTAAACAAAAAATTAGTTTGAGAAACTTTTAACCCATCTAGATTACTGAGAAGCAAATTGTTCCAAAACTGCTGCTGTTGTAAAGCAGATGTAAATGATGCTTATGACCTCACTGAGGAGAAGATGGAGAAATCTGACCGCCCTCGGATGGCAATGTGTCCCTCGCACCATAGACCTGAATGAGTCTTATCCGATTGAATGGCAAATTGTAGCCGGCACCAAGAGGTTCTGTCAGTAAAACAACAAATTGGGCCTCAGCACTGGCCCTCTGAAAAACGTTGGGCCGAGTGCTATTCAATAAAAAATCCGCTAGCACTCGTCCAGCTAATCCGGTGGCGTGAGCCCTTCCATCCAATATTGCAGTGTCTCAGCAACTTCAGGTTGGGCGACGTAAAACAGGAACAGAAATGTAAATGAGGCCGAATGTAAAGATTGTATCTCATCAATATCTATGTCCACTTTAATTTTTAGGTATGAAGAAGAAAATAAAAGCCGGAAAAGATGGCGAGAGCAGACAGGAGGTAAGAAATCAATAAATAGCAACCAATGTCTTTGTGTAAAAGGGGTTGTCTGTATAGATAGTCTGGCCGTATGTGAGTGATGATGTGACTGTGCATGTTGTCACCATTTCCAGGTTCCTCAAGTCGTTCCTTGCTGACTAGTCTCATCTGCCTTATCTCAATTCTCTTGTGATTGGTAGCCGGGGGTGAGGGACATAGTCCAGCACCCGCCTGACACGCTACAGAAAAGGGGTTTGCAGTGTGTGTTTGGGTTGGTGCTGTGGTGCGATACCTGAGTAACCGGGTACTTCTGGGCTGTCAGTCCGCTGCTGCTCCAAGGAACATGCTGCAGATTCACTCCCATAAGAATAAAGTCCACACTTGGGCCAGCTATAAAACACTTTGTCTTTACTGTCACCAGTGTCTTGGAAACACCAATCTTCCCCATAGGAGAGGCACACATATTTCACAGGCATTGTTTCACAGTTCAACATGGCTCTCCCCATCACGGCTGTTCTCAGGGTCTCACCGGCATGAGAGTTTCTTCTCTACACTTCACTGTTCTCTGAAAGGCTATCTTCTACCGGGTTGCATCCGAGGATCCCAATACTGCAGTGACGGTGACTGTCTGAAGACTAAGAGGTACTTTGCACGTTGCGACAACGCTACTGCGATATCGGTGGGGTCAAAACAAAAGTGACGCACATCCGGTAGCGACGTCGCAACGTGTAAATACTAGGAGCGGAGATGAACGAGCGTGAAACAGTCAAAAATCGCTGATCTGTGTCACGTCGTTCATTTCCATAATGTCGGTGCGTCCGCAGGTAAGATGTTGTTTGTCATTCCTGCAGCGCCACACATCGCTGTGTGTGAAGCTGCAGGACCAACAAACATCTCCTTACCTGCATCTGCCGTCCACTGGCTATGCGGAAGGAAGGAGGTGGGCGGGATGTTTACATCCTGCTCATCTCTGCCCCTCCGCTTTGATTGGCCGGCCGCTTTGTGACGTCGCTGTGACGCCTAAAGCACCTCCCCCTTAAAGGAGGGTTTCCTCGGCAGTCACAGCGACGTCGCCGACCAGGTATGTGAGTGTAAAGCTGCCGTAGCGATAATGTTCGTTACGGCAGCTCGCACTACATATCACAGGTGCGGCGGGGGCGGGTACTATCGCGCTCGGCATCGCTATCATTAGCTAGCGATGTCGCAGCGTGCAAAGTACCCCTAAGGTCCTTACAATAACCGCACTATTCACTTTATCCTTCTTGGCGCTATTCTAGTTCACTCTCTACTTCCAGGCTACCTCTCTGTAACATAATGCTTCAGTTGACCAGCTTCTGATTTCCTCCTGCCCAATGCTTCTGCCTGTTTCTCTACCGCTGCACCACTCAGCTGCTTCTTCACACCATCTCTGGCACTATCTGACTAAGGCTATGTCCGCATGTTGCATTATTTTCTTATGTATTGGTTGCGTTTTAAACTGCATTGTGTTATTTGACAAACTGCATGCGTTTTGCTTCCCCAGCAAAGGCTATGAGAAATCAGAATTTCCATCTGCACGTTGCATTCTTTTTGTCAGCGTTTATTTTGACATATATTTCTCAAAATCTTTGACCAAAAAAAGCAGCATGTTCATTCTTTTTGCGTTTTGGTCATGTTTTGTCACCCATTGAAATGAATAAGGTATGTCCAAAATGCAACCAAAATGTTAGCTGTGCGTTTCCACTGCTTTTTGGTTGCATTTTGTATGCATTTTTTGTCAACAAAAACGCAGGTCACCAACTTTTCTCCATTCTCTCTCTGTCTCTCTCTGTCTCTCTCCGCTTCATACTCACCATTTACTGGCGTAGGTGTCACGCTACTCCTGCAGCGCCTTTCCTCTGCTTCTGAAAGTGCCGACCGCTCATTAGGCTCATTTCATATTGACTGCTTCCCCGCCCACCGACGCCTATGATGGGGCGCGTCTGACTGCAACCAAATGCTGAGTGTCAGCTGTCTGACTACAACCAATCACAGATGCCGGTGGGCGGGTCTATATCATATAGTAAAATAAATAAATAATTAAAAAACAAACAAACAATAAATGGCGTGTGGTCCCTCTCCATTTTGAAACCCAACCAAGATAAAACCTCACAGATGAGGGATGGTATTCTCAGGCTGGGAGACCCACGTTATTGGGAGCCCCCTAGCCTAAAAATATCAGCCAACCGGAATTGCCGCATCCGTTAGATGTGACAGTCCCAGCACTTTACCCAGCTCATCCTGATTGCCCTGGTGCGGTGGCAATCCGGGTAATAAGGAGTTAATGGAAGCCCATGGAAGCCTCTAAGTCCTAGATTAGTCATGGCAGGCGTCTATGAGACTCCCCCTCATCACTAATTTGTAAGTGAAAGTAAATAAACACTAACACAGAAAAATCCTTTATTTCAAATAAAAGACAAAAAAGCTGTTGCACAGCTTCTAGCTTCCCAGTTGCAGAACAAAGTTCACAGAGCAGATTACATGGGATAACAAGCTCTTTACTTCTGAGAGAACATGAGGTAATGATTTGCACAGTCATACAGCATTGCATCAGGAAGTGAAAAACGAAACCAGGAAGAAAAGAAAAGACTTTTTACAATACAGTGAGTAAGGAAACTTTACACAACATCGCCATCTACCGTTAGATCAGCATAAAGTCCTCCGTCACACATATACAAAGAAGTCCTCATCTGTTGCATATACCAACAAAAGCACTCTCTTTCATCACTTTATTAACCTTCCAACCTTCCCACCAGGTCGGACATAATCCACACAAGGTCCCACGACGCTTCCAGCACTGCTAAATCTGACCCTCACAGCGAGCGCCATAGAACAAAACTGCCCGCTGTGAGGTTCAGGCCGCAACTGAAGTGAGTAGCGCTATCAGCAGTGACGTCACTCAGGTTAGCTGCTGCCACAGCTGGAGTCCTCCATCTGTGACAGCATATCACCCGAGTGACTGAAGTGAGCTACGCAATCAGCGGTGCTGTCACTCAGGTGATTTCCGGTCACAGCAGGAGTCCTCCACCCGTGACGGCAAATCACCCGAGTGACTGAAGTGAGCAGCACGATCAGCGGTGCCGTCACTCAGGTGATTTGCGGTCATAGCTGTAGTCCTTCAGCCAGAATTGGTGCAATGTTAGGCTGGAAAGGGCCAAATAACGATGGCCCTTCCCACCCTAATAATATCAGCCCCAGATTGGCTGCTGTACCTTGGCTGGTTTTAGAAAAATGGGGGTGACCGCATGTCATTTTTTAAAAAGAAAAAAAAAAATCACTAAAAAAAGTGTGGGATCTCCTCTGTTTTTCAGAACCAGCCAAGGTACAGCACACAGCTGAGGGTTGCAGCCCGCAGCTTCTGCTGTTCCTGTGCTAGATAAGAAAAATAGGGGGGCCCCAATTCAATTTTTCTTCGGCGCTCCATTGGGAGACCCAGACGATTGGGTGTATAGCTACTGCCTCCGGAGGCCACACAAAGCATTACACTAAAAAGTGTAAGGCCCCTCCCCTTCTGGCTATACACCCCCAGTGGGATCACTGGCTCACCAGTTTTCTGCTTTGTGCGAAGGAGGTCAGACATCCACGCATAGCTCCACTGTTTAGTCAGCAGTAGCTGCTGACTATGTCGGATGGAAGAAAAGAGGGCCCATATGGGGCCCCCAGCATGCTCCCTTCTTACCCCACTTGTGGTCTGTAAGGTTGAGGTACCCATTGCGGGTACGGAGGCTGGAGCCCACATGCTGCTTTCTTTCCCCATCCCCCTGAGGGGCTCTGTGGAAGTGGGATCTTACCGGCCCCCAAGCCCTGAGGCCGGGCTCCATCCACAGACCCAGTGAACCTGATGGATACGGAGCTGTGTACCGTTCAGGGACAAGGCCCTGCAACTTTCAGGTACTCTGTGTCCCCGTACAGGCGGGCACGCACACACCAGGCTTGCTGGGTGTGTTAGTGCGCCGGGGACAGTAGCGCTGTACGCTGGGGTTTGAGTCACAGCAGCTTAGCTGTGTGACTTCATGTGCTGGGAACTACCGCGCCGGCCACTCTCGGAGCGGCGGCGCGGCTGGGACTTGTAGTGCGCCGGGGACTTAGCGCCGACCGCGCTTTTACGGCGGCGGCGCTTATAAATTTAGTCCCCGGCTTTTGCGGCCTAGCTCCGCTTCGTTCCCGCCCCCTCCCTGTCAATCAGGGAAGGGGAGAGACGCTGTACGATTACTCAGCGCCGAGGGCTGGAGCCTTATTTACATGCTCCAGCCCTCTCACTAGGCACAGTGGGACGCAGGTTTCCCGCTTTTGGTCTGGCACGCCCAGGGCCCGCCCCCCCCTCCACAGGACGCCGGCAGCCATTCCTACATGCAGTCTGGCTGGAGGACGGACACAGGCTCTGGGAGACCCAGACTAGGGATTTCTGGCGACCACACACCCGCGTTTAGCGGGCGGTAAGCAGCACATTAGTGCTGGCCCCACTAGTGCCACAGTGTGTATTGGTGTACTTTTCCTGTACCAGATATATATATATATATACTGCACTGTAAGGTCGCTTCTTGGCTGTATACCCTATATTGCTCTGGGAAGACAACAACATGTCATCCACAAAACGCAAGGGTGCCAAGGCACGGGCTGTAAACACTGCTTGTACAGCATGTGGGGCTAATCTACCAGCAGGCTCCAACGACTCTCATTGTGTGCAATGTTCAGTCCCAGTGGCACTTCGTCAGCCAGAGCCTATGGTGGTGGTAGCCCAGGCAGAGACGCCTGTGAACCCTGCCCCGGTGACGGGGACAGAATTTGCAGTCTTTGCTGATAAAATGTCTGTGACTATGACAAAAATCCTGGAGACCTTGCAGTCCAGGCCAGTTGCTCAGACCATGGACACTGCTGTGCCTATGTTCCCCGGTCCCCCTCAGTTGGAACTAATCCGTACTTCAAGGGGGTCCCAGGCATCACAGGCTGAGGACTCTGACTCCGATGACAGTCCCATCACGCGGGTCAGGGTCTCAGCGAGAAGGGTCTCTATATGATGAGACAGAGGTGGGTGATCAGGAGTCTAGTCCTGACACTGCACTCAATTTGGATACGCCAGATGGTGACGCCATGGTAAATGACCTTATAGCGGCCATCAATAGGCTGTTGGATATTTCTCCCCCAGCCCCTTCAGCAGAGGAGGCAGCTGCCCAGCAGGAGAAATTCCATTTCCTGTATCCCAAGCGTAAATTGAGCACTTTTCTGGACCACTCTGACTTCAGAGCATCAATCCAGAAACACAATACTTATCCGGACAAGCGTTTTTCCAAACGCCTTAAGGATACACGTTATCCCTTTCCCCCTGACGTGGTCAAACGCTGGACCCAGTGTCCAAAAGTGGACCCTCCAATATCCAGGCTTGCAGCTAGATCCATAGTTGCAGTGGAGGATGGGGCTTCACTTAAAGATGCCAATGACAGACAGATGGACCTTTGGTTGAAATCTGTCTATGAAGCTATTGGCGCGTCGTTTGCTCCGGCATTCGCGGCCGTGTGGGCGCTCCAAGCTATTTCAGCTGGTTTGGCACAGGTGGACTCTTTCATACGTCCAGCAGTGCCACAAGTGGCGTCCTTAACTACGCAAATGACTGCGTTTGCGACCTACGCTATTAATGCGGTACTGGACTCTACGAGCCGTACCGCAATGGCATCCGCCAACTCTGTAGTTTTGCGCAGAGCCTTGTGGTTAAAAGAATGGAAAGCAGATTCTGCTTCTAAAAAATGTTTAACCAGCTTGCCATTATCTGGAGACAGACTGTTTGGTGAGCAATTGGCGGAAATCATTAAACAGTCCAAAGGTAAGGACTCTTCCTTACCCCAGCCCAGATCAAGCAAACCTCAACAGAGGAAGTGGCAATCAAAGTTTCGGTCCTTTCGAGGCTCGGGCAAGCCCCAATTCTCCTCGTCCAAAGGGACTCAGAAAGAGCAAAGGAGCTCTGATTCCTGGCGGACTCACTCACGCCCCAAGAAAGCAACCGGAGGTACCGCTTCCAAGGCGGCTGCCTCATGACTTTCGGCCGCCTCCCTCCGCATCCTCGGTCGGTGGCAGGCTCTCCCGCTTTTGCGACATTTGGTTGCCACAGGTCAAAGACCGGTGGGTAACAGACATTTTGTCTCACGGGTACAGGATAGAGTTCAGTTCTCGTCCTCCGCCTCGGTTCTTCAGAACTTCCCCACATCCCGACCGAGCAGATGCCCTTATGCAGGCGGTGAATTCTCTAAGAGCAGAAGGAGTGGTGGTCCCTGTTCCTCTTCAGGAACAAGGACAAGGTTTTTACTCCAATCTCTTTGTGGTACCAAAAAAGGACGGCTCATTCCGTCCTGTTCTGGACCTAAAACTGCTCAACAAGCATGTGATCGCCAGGCGGTTCCGGATGGAATCCCTCCGCTCAGTCATTGCCTCAATGTCTCAAGGAGATTTCCTAGCATCAATAGACATCAAAGATGCTTATCTCCACGTGCCGATTGCTACAGAGCACCAACGCTTTCTACGCTTCGTGATAGGAGACGACCATCTTCAGTTCGTAGCTCTGCCATTTGGTCTGGCGACAGCCCCACGGGTGTTCACCAAGGTCATGGCGGCAGTGGTAGCAGTCTTGCACTCTCAGGGACACTCTGTGATCCCTTACTTGGACGATCTACTTGTCAAGGCACCCTCTCAGGAGGCATGCCAACTCAGCCTGAATGTTGCACTGGAGACTCTCCAGACGTTCGGGTGGATCATCAACTTCTCAAAGTCAAATCTGTCTCCGACCCAATCACTAACGTATCTTGGCATGGAGTTTCATACTCTCTCAGCGATAGTGAAGCTTCCGCTGGACAAGCAGAGGTCACTACAGACTGGGGTGCAGGCTCTCCTTCAAAGTCAGTCGCACTCCTTAAGGCGCCTCATGCACTTCCTCGGGAAGATGGTGGCGGCAATGGAGGCGGTTCCGTTTGCGCAGTTTCATCTGCGTCCACTTCAATGGGACATTCTTCGCCAATGGGACGGGAAGTCAACATCCCTGGACAGGAAAGTCTCCCTTTCCCAGACGGCCAAAGACTCTCTGCAGTGGTGGCTTCTTCCCACCTCATTATCACAGGGAAGATCCTTCCTTCCACCGTCCTGGGCGGTGGTCACGACAGACGCGAGTCTGTCAGGGTGGGGAGCAGTTTTTCTCCACCACAGGGCTCAGGGTACGTGGACTCAGCAGGAGTCCACCCTTCAGATCAATGTTCTGGAGATCAGAGCGGTGTATCTTGCCCTACTAGCCTTCCAGCAGTGGCTGGAAGGAAGGCAGATCCGAATTCAGTCGGACAACTCCACAGCGGTGGCATACATCAACCACCAAGGGGGGACACGCAGTCGGCAAGCCTTCCAGGAAGTCCGGCGGATTCTGATGTGGGTGGAAGCCACGGCCTCCACCATATCCGCAGTTCACATCCCCGGCGTAGAAAACTGGGAAGCAGACTTCCTCAGTCGCCAGGGCATGGACGCAGGGGAATGGTCCCTTCACCCGGACGTGTTTCAGGAAATCTGTCGCCGCTGGGGAAGGCCGGACGTCGACCTAATGGCGTCCCGGCACAACAACAAGGTCCCAACCTTCATGGCACGGTCTCGCGATCACAGAGCTCTGGCGGCAGACGCCTTAGTGCAAGATTGGTCGCAGTTCCGGCTCCCTTATGTGTTTCCACCTCTGGCACTCTTGCCCAGAGTGCTACGCAAGATCAGATCCGACTGCAGCCGCGTCATACTCGTCGCCCCAGACTGGCCAAGGAGGGCGTGGTATCCGGATCTGTGGCATCTCACGGTGGGCCAACCGTGGGCATTACCAGACCGACCAGACTTACTGTCCCAAGGGCCGTTTTTCCATCGGAATTCTGCGGCCCTGAACCTGACTGTGTGGCCATTGAGTCCTGGATCCTAGCGTCTTCAGGATTATCCCAAGGGGTCGTTGCCACCATGAGACAGGCTAGGAAGCCCACGTCCGCTAAGATCTACCACAGAACGTGGAGGATATTCTTATCCTGGTGCTCTGCTCAAGGAGCGTCTCCCTGGCCATTTGCCTTGCCTACCTTTCTTTCTTTCCTGCAATCTGGGTTAGAAAAAGGTTTGTCGCTCGGCTCCCTTAAAGGGCAAGTCTCGGCGCTATCCGTCTTTTTTCAGAAGCGTCTAGCACGACTCTCTAAGGTGCGCACGTTCCTGCAGGGGGTTTGTCATATCGTACCCCCGTACAAGCGACCGTTAGATCCATGGGATCTGAACAGGGTGCTAGTTGCCCTCCAGAAGCCGCCCTTTGAGCCTCTGAGGGAGGTCTCACTTTCTAGGCTATCACAGAAAGTGGCTTTTCTGGTAGCGATCACATCTCTTCGGAGAGTGTCTGAGCTAGCAGCGCTGTCATCTAAGGCTCCCTTCCTGGTCTTCCACCAGGACAAGGTAGTGCTGCGCCCCATTCAGGAGTTTCTCCCGAAGGTGGTATCCTCTTTTCATCTTAATCAGGATATCTCTTTGCCTTCTTTTTGTCCTCATGCAGTTCATCGGTATGAGAAGGATTTACATTTGTTAGATCTGGTGCGAGCACTCAGAATCTACATTTCCCGCACGGCGCCCCTGCGCCGTTCGGAGGCACTCTTTGTCCTTGTCGCTGGTAAGCGCAAGGGGTCGCAGTCTTCTAAGGCCACCCTGGCTCGATGGATCAAGGAACCAATTCTTGAGGCCTACCGTTCTGCGGGGCTTCCGGTTCCATCAGGGCTGAAGGCCCATTCTACCAGAGCCGTGGGTGCGTCCTGGGCATTGCGTCACCAGGCTACGGCTCAACAGGTGTGCCAGGCAGCTACCTGGTCGAGTCTGCACACTTTCACCAAACATTATCAGGTGCATACCTATGCTTCGGCGGACGCCAGCCTAGGTAGAAGAGTCCTGCAGGCGGCAGTTGCCTCCCCGTAGGGGAGGGCTGTCTTCGCAGCTCTAATATGAGGTATTCTTTACCCACCCAGGGACAGCTTTTGGACGTCCCAATCGTCTGGGTCTCCCAATGGAGCGCCGAAGAAGAAGGGAATTTTGTTACATACCGTAAATTCCTTTTCTTCTAGCTCCTATTGGGAGACCCAGCACCCGCCCTGTTGTCCTTCGGGATTTTTTGGTTGTTTTCGGGTACACATGTTGTTCATGTTGAATGGTTTTCAGTTCTCCGCTGTTATTTCGGAGTGAATTTGTTTAAACCAGTTATTGGCTTTCCTCCTTCTTGCTTTTGCACTAAAACTGGTGAGCCAGTGATCCCACTGGGGGTGTATAGCCAGAAGGGGAGGGGCCTTACACTTTTTAGTGTAATGCTTTGTGTGGCCTCCGGAGGCAGTAGCTATACACCCAATCGTCTGGGTCTCCCAATAGGAGCTAGAAGAAAAGGAATTTACGGTAAGTAACAAAATTCCCTTCTTTTTACCCCAAAAAATAAAAAAAACAGCTGGAAAAGCTAGCTGTCACTCTTTCGAGCTATTCTGTTATTTCTTTCTATCTATTCTATATATTCTTTCTTATTGTCTATTCTATATATTCTTTCTATCTAACTATTATTTTTATTTTTTTCTATCTCTTCTATCTATCAATTATCCTAATCTATCATATTTTATTTCTCCTTTAAAAAACTCACCCTGTCAAAAACGCATCCAAAATGCTTGCGTTTTGGATGCATTTTTTTTTGTCAAGCGCAGTGTTTGCAATTGTCAAAGTCTGCCAGAGGGTGCAATTTTTTTTGTCAAATCAAGAACGCAAGTTGCACACATACCCTTACTAACTCGGGAACTCCCAACCCCTATGCTATGAGGCCTGCTACACCAAAACTCCTAGTCCTGCATCTCTTGTGCAAGACTCCCTCCTAGCAAATAGGGAGCCCAATGCCACCTTGTCACAGCGACAGAATTGTGGCACAACTCACATAAAACTTACACAATATACATTGGCAATGCAGCGCACGATGTCTTCAGGGGAGTACTGACCATGGGTAACCCTCTTATATCCCTCCCCTCTTTAACCTTGGTCATTCCCGACCAACTGGGCATCTGAAAAACATAAAAGCATGCACACATTCTACACTTAAAACAGTATCAAAACATTTCTTGATTTAAACATGAGGACTGTGGCCAACAACAGTACCCCACTCAGTCCAAGGAAGCAGTCTCTTTGTTTGGGACTTTGATTACCCACAAAATTGTTTTGTCATTATCTCCCACCAACTGCAAAGTGGGGGGCATATTTCTTTAAGAAAAATTCATCCACAAAGTTCTGGGGGCACAAACTGAAAAACACTGTCCTGTTTCCTGACCTGGCCAGCACATCGGGTCATCCGTTTCACTTTTCCCTCCTCCATGCTGCACAGGATAGGGCTCAGTCTCTCAGGGGCCATGGACTTTTCCCCCCATGGACTTTGTCCTGAAACAGGACAGGACTAAGTCCAGGGGGCAACGTCCATAAACAGGACATGATTAGTCCACAGGGGCAAAATGGGCCAAGTCCATGAGAGCTGCAAGGGACTCCTGGGCCGAAGTCACAGTCTTCCTCCTGCCCCAAGGGCTGGCAGAGTTCCCAAATCCAGCAGGGGGGCGCAACATGTGCCGAGCTTGGATTGGGGGGAAACAAAAAAACACACAGTTCAGACCACGAGGGGTATTACAACATCCCTCCACAATAATCAAAAGCAAAAACCTGGCCTTGTCCGGCCGCGAGGTTATCATATTATCCCTTGGCTCACACAGGGCAACATCTCAGCCCAACAGAGGCTCATGGCCTTTAAAGGGGTTATCCGGCTTAATTTGCTTTTTTTTTATTATTTCCCTATGGGGCTACATTGGGGCAGGTAAGTAGATAGAGACCACTTACCTGCCCTGCTGTCAGCCCCTCTCCCCCGGCTCAGAGCGGTCATGTGACCGCTCCTGCCGCGATTTTGCTGCTTCCGGTCATTTCATGTCTACATGGGCAGGGCCATGTTGACATGCAAATGTGGAAACAGCATGTCGCCTCCCTGCTGGGCTGTACAGTGCGATGAGCCCCGCCCCCCTTCCCTGCACCCTCCCACACATTCCCCCGCACCTCCCCCTGCACTGCTGTGGGGGTCCGTGACCTGGCGGCGGGGCCTGGCGGCAGCTGCCATGGTGTCAGCTCCAGCACCGGCCCCCCTGCTCAGGATCACACATTCAAATATACCGGCATCACAGATCACAGATGCCGGTACATTTGAAAGTGCTGATGAGAAGCAGCGCAGCGCTGCTTCTCATCTTGCACGCTGTCTGAACTCTCTTCAGCACAGCGGTGAAGTCACCACTGTGCTGATATGTCTAGAGCACAGACAGAGCGCGAACGTGCAGGAGCGGCGGGGACCGATGACGGGTGAGTATGTACTCCCTATGGGGTGGTGTGTGTGTGTGTGTGTATGCGGTGCACAGCCCGATGTGTGTGTGTGTGTGTATGTATGTTTGTGTATGCGGTGCACAGCCCGATGTGTGTGTATGCGGTGCAGAGCCTGATGTGGTGTGGGGTGCAGAGCCCGATGTGGTGTGGGGTGCAGAGCCCGATGTGGGGCTGTTATTTGCAATGCTGTAGTGTAGTGCGCTGCCCTGTAGTGCCCTGCCCTGTAGTGCCCTGCCGTGCAGTGCGCTGCCGTGCAGTGCGCTGCCGTGTAGTGTGCTGCCCTGTAGTGCGCAGCCCTGTAGTGTCCTGTAGTGTCCTGCCCTGTAGTGTCCTGTAGTGTCCTGCCCTGTAGTGTCCTGTAGTGATCTGCCGTGTAGTGTGCTGCCCTGTAGTGTCCTGTCCTGTAGTGTCCTGTAGTGCGCTGCCCTGCAGTGTCCTGCCCTGTAATGTGCTGCCCTGTAGTGTCCTGTCCTGTAGTGTCCTGTACTGTGCTGCCCTGTAGTGTCCTGTAATGTGCTGCCCTGTAGTGTCCTGTCCTGTAGTGTCCTGTAATGTGCTGCCCTGTAGTGTCCTGCCCTGTAGTGCCCTGTAGTGTGCTGCCCTGTAGTGTCCTGTAATGTGCTGCCCTGTAGTGTCCTGTCCTGTAGTGTCCTGTAATGTGCTGCCCTGTAGTGATCTGTCCTGTAGTGTCCTGTAATGTGCTGCCCTGTAGTGTCCTGTAATGTGCTGCCCTGTAGTGTCCTGTCCTGTAATGTGCTGCTCTGTAGTGCCCTGTAGTGTGCTGCCCTGTAGTGTCCTGTAATGTGCTGCCCTGTAGTGTCCTGTCCTGTAGTGTCCTGGAATGTGCTGCCCTGTAGTGATCTGCCCTGTAGTGTCCTGCCCTGTAGTGCCCTGTAGTGTGCTGCCCTGTAGTGTCCTGTAGTGTCCTGCCCTGTAGTGTCCTGTCCTGTAGTGTCCTGTAATGTGCTGCCCTTTTGTCTCCTGCCCTGTAGTGCCCTGTAGTGTCCTGTCCTGTAGTGTTCTGTAATGTGCTGCCCTGTAGTGTCCTGTCCTGTAGTGTCCTGTAATGTGCTGCCCTGTAGTGTCCTGTAGTGTCCTGTAATGTGCTGCACTGCAGTGTCCTGCCCTGTAGTGTCCTGCCGTGTAGTGATGAGAGGTCAGTGCTGGGGCAGAATATACTGACAGGGAATGTGTGTGCAGGGGGCGGACAGAGGGTGCGGCTGGACACTGGGGTGGGGCTGGACACTGAGGCCGGGCGGTGCCAGCTGTGACTGGGAGGTTTTGCACAGGAGGTGGTCAGTTTGCTGGAGCTGAATGTAAACAAGAAGCTGCACAGAATAAAGAGATAATTCAAGAGGAACAAAAGTTAAAAAAAAAAAATAACAATGTAGGGGTGATTAATATGACAATACAGCACAGGTTAGCTTAAACTCAAACATTTTTGTTATGTCGGACAACCCCTTTAACTTTTTCTCACAGGAGGGCAGTCGGGAACTGGCCTCCCCGTCCACAAACTGGCAATTTTTCAATTGTCCTCAGCCACTTCCAGCCTTCTTCTTTTCTGAGGTCAACCTCTTTTTACATGCATCAATTGTATTTGGGGACATCGGGCGTCGCCATATCCATGGGTTTCTCATCCGGTCGGCTCCATCCGGGTGCTCCTGCTTCCCCCGGGGTCCTCTCCAAGTACATTTGGTAGACTTTGTCTCCGGTGATGATCACCGAGGGGGCTGCTGCAGCCGCTGCAAGGGATGGCGGATGTTCTGCCTGTTTCCGCGCCGGTCATTGGGTTGTCTGGTGCTCCCTCTGTTCTCTCAGGCCCGCCGGAGCCGCTGATCTAGTTGGCTCAGCAGCTACTGCTCTCTGTCGTTTCTCCATGCGCTCCGCCTCGGCCTCCGCAGGCTGTGTCACCCCGACCATGCAAAATCCCTTTCGGCATTGCAGCTTTATAAAGGTGACCCTCTCTCCCACATAGAGGGTCCGCAGCCAGGAAAGGAGAGACGGCCTGGTCACCATGGCCCGGTTGACGTAGACCTGGTGACAGGTATACTCCTCCTCGATAAAGCCGTAGCCTTTGGTCCTTAGTTGAAAGTGACTTCCCAGCCTGAGGAGCATTGGCAATCGAATTTGTGCCTTTTAGGACCGTCCTTCCAGTCCCGAGCCAATGCATCCGCCTGCATTCTCTCCCTCACAACTGCCTCCTAATCCTGCAGGGTCCAAGCTGTCACCCAGTCACTTGGGGGCAGGGCTGCTGCTGGCACCTGCTCGCGTCAGGGCTCACTGCCAGGTACGTGGCTCATGGGTCTCAGCAGCATGTCTCTCCCCCTGCAGTATTTGGGAGCGGAGGCCTCCAACGGTGCGGCACCAGGTCGGAACCAGGGCACAATCGGTCCTACCTCTTCAAGGCCTGACTCCTCCTCCGACTTCAGCTCCATTTCTTCCAGGGCTGGCATGTCTGGATCATCTGCTGGGGCCTCTGTCTTTTTCTCCGGGGCTCAACCGGCCGCAGGGGCTGCTTCCACATCTTCCGGTTCCGCCATCGTCAGCCTGGCCCAGCAGTGTATTTTTAGTTCAGTGCGGACAAGACCCAGGGCGGGGTGCGCAGTGGCACCCCAGCTGACATAGATGAGTGACTCCGCTCATGAATCTGCCGGAGTTTTGCTCACCAACTGCTCCTGGAGTCATCAGCTGGATAATCCCCGGCAGCTCTCGTGGGTCTCAGGAATTCTCCGTATCTTCCTCACACAACTTTCTTTCTCCTTGACATCTCACAAAATGGCGCCAGCCGACTTAGTGACACACGTTTTGTGTCCTGGGGCCCGCCTCTTCTGGTGCCAGTGGCCTGCTGCGTCACTTGTCCATCTCGCCAGCCGCGCCCATAGCCACGCCCCTCGCTGACACTGGAGGTCACTCACCAGTAGGCGTTTCTTCGGTGACCACACCCCTCTCACCTGGGTGCATTCTGCTCCAGGACGGACCTCATCTTCAGTGCCTCCGCTCTTTATGGCTGCCACTCCTCCGGACCGAGTATGTTTTCGCACCATTGAGCGCTGTCGCCTCCCACGATGGGCAGGGTCTCTCTCCCTCTGGTCACTCGTCACCATCTTGGGGTCCACGCTGTCGTCCGCCATCTTAATTTTCAGTCTCTTTCTAACACAGTCCATTCGTGGTGCCTGTTGCAGCCGCTTCGCGTCAGGTGTTCCACAAACCGCACCAGGGATTTTTATTTATTATTATTATTATTATTTATTTATAGAGCACCATTGATTCCATGGTACTGTACATGAGAAGGGGTTACATACAGAACACATATACAAGTTACAGTAGACAGACTAGTACAAAGGGAAAAGGACCCTGCCCTTGCGGGCTTACATTCTATAGGATTTTGGGGAGGAGACAGTAGGTGGGGTGTAGGTTGGGCGGCGGCTCCGCACGTTGGTCAGGCGAATAGCTGTCACTGCTGGGTTCCTCGTCGTGGCAGGTGCTATGGCAGGCAGGATGATGAAGCGGGTCCCTGGTGGATGATGAGGCTTTTATTGGCCGTTGGCACCTAAGCGCAGGGCAGTGGCGCTGGAAAGGTTGAGCCAACACAATCTCTGCTGGTTCAGGGTGTAGTTTACTCACAACTTCAGCTGCCAGCCTGGTCACACTGGTCACTGCCATGATGGGCTCAGGTTAATCCCAGATCCGGTCAGGGGTGATCACTAGCATTGTGAAAGGAGAAGGAGAGAGAGAGTGTCCTATTTCTAGGGTGTCCCCCTCAGCAGTTAGGTACCCCTGCTGAGCTCCTGCTCCAACGCTCAGAGCCCAGTAAAATCCAAGTTTTCCAGAGAGATCTTGCCATAACTATGGTCTGGACTCAACTGTGTGAGTGTGTTGCGCCTTCCTCTACCACCAGTGGAACCCACCCCCCCAGGTGGCTGGCTTCAGTGATCGGGAAGTCCCATAACCGTTATGACCACCCCCTTACTTGAGATAGATACAACACCTCACTTGAGGTGCAGTACCCTGTGGCGACCTGAACCTCAGGGGTGCCACACTTCCACCACACTCTTCCCTGGAATAAAGTGTCAGCAGTGACTTCTGTGCCCCTGATTGTCTTACTAGTGCAGTGTTGCCCCCAACCCCACCGTGTGCAGTTTTCCTTATGCAATCATTTATCCCCATGCGCCTCCTTCCCCCGTGCGCTGTCTTCCTAGTGCATTGTCACACCCCTATGTGCTGTTGTCTGCCCGCCATTATGCGGCCTTCATTGTGCTTTTTCTTCCCAGTGCGAGGAGCTAAGCGTCCAGACTGGCAGACACCAGTGGCGTCACCTGTGGGGCGACGCTGATGTCCTGTATCGCTGGGTATAATGACACTTCTCATTGCTCAGGACACTGGGGGAGACGCTGCACTAGGAAAACACCCAGGGAGACAGCAGTGACAGCGCCGCACATGAAACAAGTGTCACTGGTAAATCATTGTTTCAGGGAGGGGCAGACGCTGTGGAAGTGACACTGACACTGCTCCCCCCAATGCTTTGAGTATCCCAGCATGCACTGCAGTATTCAGACAAAAAATTAGGTAAGAAAAAAAACAAAGAAGCAGTTAGGGTAGATGGGGAAACGGTAGAACATTTTTACAGCCTAGTATATTAGAAAACAGCTTATATTATGGCACTAAATGTTTCAAAATTCCATGTCTGCTGGTGCGGTTTCTCTTTAAAACAATAAACCGTGCTCTACTCACTCTCCCTGGGTCCAGCACGGACTCTGCCGTTATTGTTTGCAGCGTTAATGACACGTTGACAACCAGTCAGTGAGCTCAGCATCTTTTCTCACTGCAGACAACAGCAGCCAGCGGCAGAGATTCAGTGCTGGACCAGGGGAGGGTGAGTAAAAAGCTAGTGGTTGTAAAAACCTCTGCATCTGGGTAAGTGGGGGTGCTCTGAAAGTAGAAAACCTTGTTAAAGTGGATTCCCAAGGAATTTATAATTATACCCTATCAACAAAATAGGAAACCACTTACTAATAGTGGAAAGTCCAAAGGTTAGTGGACAATGCTTTGGAAAACCCAGACAAAGCAATTAAGGCTGAGCATGCACACCCCTGCTCCACTCATTGTCTATGGCACTGGTGAAGATATCTGAGCTCTTTATTGGCGATTTCCAGCAGTCCCATAGGCAATGGGCATTTCCACTATACCTGGACCACTGACATCTTTACACAATAATTCTCTACTCACGACAGATTTAACAGGCAACATATTTCTTCACATGTCCAGAGGTATGGTGTCCATAATGAGGGATCTAGTGTCCAATGTGGGTATGAGGCCCCTTCATTCTTTCTTTCCTGACTACCGCAGTCCCGCAGGAGCTTGGCTTGGTTCTGAGCAATTGAAGAGTTTTATTAACTCCCTTTCACCACAAACAAACTTTTATAGGCCCTTGATGCCCTTTGAGTCTCTGTGTCTGGGGGGAGAGCCTATGGAAAACACCATTGCCCTGCTGTACAAAATGTTCCAGATTGAGTTGTCTGGACAGGAAGATGATGTCCCTTTCTTCTTAAAATGGGAGGTGGATTTGGGGAGACCCCTCACGCGTGAAGAACGCTCAAAAATATTACCCTTTACCCACAAGTCGTCGCTGGATGTAGCGTCACAGGAGCGGGGCTACAAAATAGTTTCTAGGTGGTATCACTGCCCCTCCAGAATTCATTCCATGTTCCCATCTGTCTCTGAAGAATGCTGGAGATGCGCAAACGATAGAGGCTCATACATCCACATGTGGTGGTCTTGTCCTCTCCTACAATATTTTTGGATAGACGTGTTTGCCCTTCTGAATAAAGTGTCATCCACTAGGTTTGAGCCGACGCCGGTACTGGCTTATCTATCCTTAAGCAGTATCTCGATCGCCAACTTCAAGAGAAGTCTGTTAAGGCATTTTTTGACGGGGGCAAGGAGATTAATCCCAAGGTACTGGAGGCAGAACAAAGTGCCCTCGCGGGCTGAACTGGTGGCCGAGATTAACCAGATCTATAGGATGGAGGAGCTGGTCGGCCAGGCGTCGGACTCGGGGGAGCGAGTGTTCAGGCTGTGGGCTGTGGGTGCCGTGGATTATGTACAGAGAGACACCAGACCTGGTAATATGGCTTCAAGCCTCAGTTGGGGGCATGAGACCTCTGTGATTGTCCATTCCATAAAACAAAAGTGCCTGGGGCTGCACACGACCCAGACGAGACATCATCTTGGTCCTTCTTTTCTTTTTCCTCTCCCCCCTACATTTCTTCTTTTCTCATCTTTCTTTCCTCCTTGTACATTTTATGTTTACATAGTTAGACCGGATTGCCATCTCAGAGACTTTGTGCATCTACTTTGCCTCCCCTTTCTAAACGAGGCTGCATACATTTTTGCATGGGGGGTGGATTATTGGTCACCCAGTGGGCATCATCTCCAAAACAAAGCTATTACATGGGTGATGATGGTCTGACCTGAAGTGTGTAATCAAAGGAATTATTATGCAAGTAGAAAAGTGTTGTATTACTTATTACCTCCAAGATTTGAGTTATTCTACTCTATATCATATGTTGCCTATCCTATAACTTGTAAACCTGTTCTTTATTTGAATAAAATCTGCTTTACACAAAAAATATACACATATTTGCTATTGCTGCGTTCAGAAATGCCCAATCTATCAAAATATAAAATCAATTAATCTGATCGGTAAAGAGCACAGGGAGAAAAAAAATTCCAAACACCAAAAGTATGTTTTTTGGTCTCCACAACATTTCATTAAAATGCAATTACAGGCGATCAAAACTTCGCATCTACCCAAAAATAGAATAATTAATAACGTTAGTTCAAGACACAAGAAATAAGTGGTTGTTGAGGACCAGATCCCGAAAAATGAGAATGCTACAAGTCATGAAAAATGGCGCAACCCTCACCCCCCCACCACTCAGATAAAAGTAGAACTATACGGCTATGTGCGCACTAGGCGTTTTTGCCGCGTTTTTAGCGGCGTTTTTTACCGCGTTTTTGTGCTGAAAACGCAGTGACATTGCTTCCCCAGCAATGTCAATGGGTTTTCAGAAGTGCTGTCCTCACACAGCGTTTTTTTTTTAGCTGCGTTTTTGTGGTGACCACAAAAACGCAGCATGTCAATTATTTCTGCGTTTTCCACTGCGTTTTTCACTCATTGAATTCAATGAGATGTTAAAAACGCAATGAATAACGCATATAGCCGCGTTTCTATGACTAAAAACGCAGCTATAAACGCAAGGGGTGGGCACTACAGTGACGTGTACAGGAAGAGGATTCCTTCTGTTGGTAAACACAGAAGCAGGAATCCTCCCGGTACCGTCACCGCTGCGTCCACCTCCCGTCCTGTGCATGTCAGCTCCGTGCGGCGCCATGTCTGGGCGGGAGGTGGAGGCAGCGGCGAAAACCAAAGTGAACAGTAGAAAAAAAAAAATGTCATATACTCACCTGTCCGCAGGGTCCCGGTGCCATGCCCGCTCCCAGCTCCTCCCGGTCCCGCCGCTCTGGCTGTGTGCAGTCTCCCCGGGGCAGGACCTTGCTTGCAGGACCTGGCGCTGATCACCTGATGCAGTCACCTGACGCATCAGCTGATCGTGGTGTCGCCGGCTTTTTCGCGCCCGGCCGGCTATCAGCTGATCCTGCCGTCAGGGGACTTCATCAGCTGATTACCGGCAGCTCCGGCAGCGATCGTATAGGATCAGACTCCTGTCCAATCGATCGCTCCAGGAGCTGCCGGTAATCAGCACAGCACATAAGTGAGTATTTTTTTTTTTTTTTCTACTGATGCATCAGCTGATTGTATAATCGGCTTTTATACAATCAGCTGATGTGTGATGTGATTCAGGCACTTGATCCTGACACATCATCTGATCGCTTTGCCTTCCAGCAAACCGATCAGATGATATTGGATCCGGCTTGGACGGCGCGGGACCCTGACCCAGGATTACTGCGGAGGGGGTTTATTTCAATAAAGATGGAGTCACTAATTGTGTTGTGTTTTATTTCTAATAAAAATATTTTTCTGTGTGTTGTGTTTTTTTTTTATCATTACTAGAAATTCATGGTGGCCATGTCTAATATTGGCGTGACACCATGAATTTCGGGCTTAGGGCTAGCTGATAATATACAGCTAGCCCTAACTCCATTATTACCTAGCTAGCCACCCGTCACCAGGGCAGCTAGAAGAGTTGGATACAGCGCCAGAAGATGGCGCTTCTATGAAAGCGCCATTTTCTGGGGTGGCTGCGGACTGCAATTCGCAGTGGGGGTGCCCAGAAAGCATGGGCACCCTGCACTGTGGATTCCAATCCCCAGCTGCCTAGTTGTACCCGGCTGGACCCAAAAATTAGGCGAAGCCCACGTCATTTTTTTTTTTTAATTATTTCATGAAATAATTAAAAAAAAAAGGGCTTCTCTATATTTTTGGTTCCCAGCCGGGTACAAATAGGCAGCTGGGGGTTGGGGGCAGCCCGTACCTGCCTGCTGTACCCGGCTAGCATACAAAAATATGGCGAAGCCCATGTCATTTTTTTTCTTTTTGGGCAAAAAACTGCATACAGTCCTGGATGGAGGATGCTGAGCCTTGTAGTTCTGCAGCTGCTGTCTGCTCTCCTGCATACACTAGTGAATGGAGGATGCTGAGACTTGTAGTTCTGCAGCTGCTGTCTGCTCTCCTCCATACACTAGTGAATGGAGGATGCTGAGACTTGTAGTTCTGCAGCTGCTGTCTGCTCTCCTGCATACACTAGTGAATGGAGGATGCTGAGACTTGTAGTTCTGCAGCTGCTGTCTGCTCTCCTGCATACACTAGTGAATGGAGGATGCTGAGACTTGTAGTTCTGCAGCTGCTGTCTGCTCTCCTCCATACACTAGTGAATGGAGGATGCTGAGACTTGTAGTTCTGCAGCTGCTGTCTGCTCTCCTGCATACACTAGTTCTGCAGCTGTCTGCTCTCCTGCATACACTAGTTCTGCAGCTGTCTGCTCTCCTGCATACAATGAACATTTTGAAGAAGGAAATGACATCAGACCTTTTTTTTTTTTTTTTTTTCATCAACAATCTTTAATGGCATTGTGCACTGATTAAAAACGCAGTGAGCAAAAACGCAGCAAAAAACGCACCAAATCGCGGCAAAAACGCATGCGTTTTTGCCGCGTTTTTTTAGCCGCGGGTGCGTTTTTTAGACAAAAACGCACATAAAAACGCAGCGTGAAAAAAACGCCTAGTGCGCACATAGCCTACATGTTTGTTATCTACGAACTCGTGCTCACCTAGGGAATCACACTGTCAGGTCAATTATAACATAAAGTGAACACTGTAAGTTAAAAAAAAAACACCGAAAAGCAATTGTGCAATTGCACTTTTTTTTTTTTTGCAATTTCACCGCACTTGGATTTTTTTTCAGTTTTCCAATACAACATGGGCAGAATGGTGTTACTCAAAAGTGCAATTCGTCCCGCAAAAAAAACCAAGCCCTCATATAGCTATATTGACAAAAAAATACAAAAAGTTATGGCTCTTGGAAGTAGAGGAGGAGAAAAAAAATGGAAAACCGGCGGGTGGTGAAGGGGTTAAAGAGAGCACAGAAAATCCAAAGCAAAATTGGGATAGGCGGACACCGCTAAAGACACGGCCTTACAATTTATATATAAGGGACTGGAGGGAGGTTTAGTTCTGATGGCCATTTTATGAGCTATGAGGCTGCACACAGAAAGGTGAGCAAGATGGCACTTATAAAAATTGTTCTTCATCAAACTCTGTTCTCCCAAATGAAATGTGTTGGAGGAGAGCAGCAGAACCAGCAACATAATTACTGGAAGTGGCCCAGGACAGAAGAGTGGCTTTATTATCGGAAGGGGGCAAGTATGGGGTGGAAGGGCATTATTATAAGTGGGGGCCCAGGACAGGAGGGGGGGAGGGTATTTTAAGAGGGTGCCCAGGAGAGGGCATTATTATATGAAGGGGCCCAAGATGGAGTGTGGGGGGGGCAATATTATAAGAGGGTGCCCAGGACGGGATTCGGGGAGGCATTATTATAAGAGTATCCATGAGAGTAGGGGGCACTATTATAGGGTGGGGGACATTATTATAAGAGGGTGTCCAGGAGAGGAAGGGGCCCAGGACGGAGTGGGGGGACATTATTATCAGTGGGTGCCCAGGAGAGGATGGGGCATTATTATAGAAAGGGGCCCAGTATGGGGTTGGGGGGGTATTATTATAAGAGGGTGCCCAGGAGAGGAAGGAGCCCAGGACGGAGTGGGAGGACATTATTATGAGGGTGCCCAGGAGAGGAGGGGGCATTATTGGAAGGGCCCAGGATGGGTGACAATTACTATATGGGGGAGAATGAGGAATGTTGATTGCTTTATGAGAAGTGGGGATTTTAATCCCTTCACCCCCGGGCGATTTTTCATTTTTGTTTTTTTCTCACCTTCTGAGAGCCATAACTTTATTTTTTTTTCCCCATCAGTATTGCCATAGAAGGGCTTATTTTTTTGCGGAACAGTTTGTACTTTTGAATGACCTCATTTATTTTACTATGTAGTGTACTGGAAAACAGGAAAAAAAATCCCAAATGTGGAGAAATTGTGAAAAAAGGGAAATTCCACAATGGTGTGTGGTGTTTTTTTTTTCTCCTTCCACTTGTACTATACTATGTACTATAACTATATAGGAAATCTGATCTAGCAGTATTATTCCCTAGGTCAGTACACATTTGTAGATACCAAACATGTATAATATTAGTTTTTATCTAAATGGTTAAAAAAATTCAGAAGTTTGTTCAAAAAAAGAATTGCGCTTTTGTTGCAATTTTCTGAGACCCGTAGCGTTCTTATTTTTCAGGATCTGGGACCCAGTGATAGTTTATTTTTTGCGCCTTGAGCTTATGTTTTTAATTTATTCCATTTTCAGGCACATGTAATGTTTTCATTGCCTGTAATTGTACCGCCCCGCGAGCTCGGCCGGCCGCCGAGCCGCTCGGATCCGTGCTCGTACGGTGGGTGGCTCGAGCTCCTCACGGACCAGGGGGTCACGTCGCTCTGCAAGGGGGTTGGCGCTACACGTGGGGACTTCGGTGGGGAGTTCCACGGCTGGGGCCGCGGTGGTTGGTAGGGGATTTAAGTTTGTGACGCCGCCCACGGGTTGTGGTGAATGGATGGACACCACCACTGCCATTGACTAGGCCTCCCGGGGACGGTGTTGCGCAGCTTGGTGTTGACCCCTCTGTGAGTAGGGGAGTGATGGTCCCGGGGGCCCGAGGGAAGGTGCTGAGGCGATGGAGATGGGCGCGTGCTGGGTGCTGGTGTGGTACGGCGCGGTGCGCGGCCCGAAGGCACTGGTGTACTCACTATGACACAGTACACTGGAGTCTCTGGTAAACCAAACGAGGTGATGAACAGTGCCTGCAGCCGGCTGCAGCTTCTCCCTTAACAGGTTTGTGGTTTCCACCTTTCTCCTGCACCTTTATAAAAACGGCAAGACCAGAAGCAGAGCTCGTAGTGTAGCAGCAGGAAGACATCTTACCTATCGCAGCATAGTGTATCCTCCGCTGCCACCAATGGTTTACATCCGGCCAGTATATATAGTCCCTCTCTCTACCCTGTCCCTGGGCTCCCTCCACATATTCACCTCCACTATGCTGCGATAGGTAAGATGTCTTCCTGCTGCTACACTACAAGCTCTGCTTCTGGTCTTGCCGTTTTTATAACACAATGTCCTTATGTTATTGCAGGCATTTCTCTGGTGCTCTCACCATTAGGTATGTTCTTCTTTTTCCCTTTTCCCAACATTAGTCACACATCCTCTTACTTAGGCTATTTCTCTATTCCAGTACAAGTCCTCACGCATTGTGTGGTTTACCTAACATACCACGTATGATTGGTTATCATACTACATATACTCAGGTCGCCACTTATTGGTATTTATCCCTTATAACAGACCTATCTATGTTTCAATTTCTCCACCACATCATCACAGATTATCACCTTTGTTATTCATAAAGCAGCATCTATCCATCTCTTCATCTACCTATGTGAGCCCTATCTACACTATATGACAGTATTCTACTGGTATGTATCCAATATTTATGCCCTGTTCTCTTTGCTATTATATCAGCTCTTTTCCAATTACCTATTCCTCATGAACTATCACTTCTCCTCCTCCCTCTCCCCTTTTTTCACAGTAACATATATTCTTCCATTCCAAAGTGTTCTCCTTGACTACTCACATGTAAGTTATACCATGCTCTATCCTTATTGACATTTTTCCGCCCTTACCAGCTATAGTCCTCTGTATATTATATATCTCTTTCCTTTCTCAGACTTCACTTTAACTTTCTGGCCTCCAAGGTGCTACTAGGAACTTTTCCCTGAACTTCATAAATACGGGTATGTCTCTCAGATCCCTCCCCTTTCCCCTCTTGCTCATTTTTTCCCTTGAGCCTTCCTGTTCTCCCTTCCTTCTTTCTCTTCTTCCGTTTCTTCCCCCTCCTTTCCCCCCTTTTTTTTCCTCTCTTCCTTTTCTTTCCCCATCTTTCCTCTCCCCTTCCTTTCTTAATTTACAATTCTCTTATTCTACTCACATCTTATACGGCTGTATATATCCTCACCACTTCTTAACATTCACATTGCGACACCTTCCCCTTCCTTTCACATCTCCCCAATAGGTAATATGTTGTTTTCTCATTTTTTGACACTTGATGCCTTGTCATGATGTAATTGTAAATCATTTCTTGTTTTTTCTTTTTTGTATCATGCATGTCCCAGTACTTATCTGTCCCTGATGAAGGCTCTTGTGCGAGCCGACACGTCGGGCAGTACCGTTTAATTGTGAAAATAAAAATCATCCAAGCATACCATACCTGGATTGTCCAATTTCTCTTGTACTGTGTGCCGGGGTCCTTCCTTACTTTAAACAATATGGGACAACCCATATGATGATGTCATGTCTTTGGAAGCGTCTGATTTATTATTTCTGGTTTATTGGCAACATCTGAGTTAATTAGAGACACATCTGTGGATGTATTTTCATATACACCTGAAACACACTGCTTCTTTGTGTAGCATGATGGGAAAGTCAAAAGAAATCAACCAGGATCTCAGGAAGAGAATTATGGACTTGCAGAAGTCTGGTTCATCCTTGGGTGCAATTTCCACATATCTGAAGGTGCCTCGTTCATCTGCACATACAATTATACGCAAGTACAAACAAGATGGGAATGTCCAGCCATCATTCCGCTGAGGAAGGGAACAGGTTCTGTGTACCAAAGATGAACATGCTTTGGACAGACATGTGCATATCAACCCAAGAAGAAAAGCAAAAGACCTTGTGAACATGCTGGTAAGATTGTGTAATTATCCACAGTGAAACGAGTACCGTATTTTTCGGACTATAAAACACACTTTTTTCCCCCCAAATGTTGGTGGAAAGTGGGGGGTGCGTCTTATAGTCTAAATGTAGGGCTGCGGGGAATGAGGGTGCTGCTGTGGAACGGGTCATCGGGGGCACGAGCAGGCTGTAGCAGCCTGCCGTGACCACGTGGGCCCGCTCATTTAATATGCACACCCATCATCTCGCCCATCATCTCTCAGCGCTGAAGCCGGCGCTGACTGATGGGCGGGAAATGGGCGCATATTAAACAGTCTGCCCGCATGATAGGCCCTGGCAACTACAGCCTAGAGTGATCATATGCGGCTGTATTCACTGCTCCCCGCGCATCATCATCAGCGCGGGGTGTAGTGAATCAGTATACTCACCGGCCACGATCCCTGCAGCACCGCGATGTCTTCCTGTCTGTGCCGGCGGCAGCTGTGTGGAGGCTAGCGGTGCGCACAGCAATGATGTCATCGCTGTGCGCACGTGTCCACACGCAGCCACCGCCGGCACAGACAGGAGGACATCGCGGTGCTGCAGGGATCGTGGCCGGCTCCACACTCCAGCGGCGCTGCTACTGACACAGACGGAGGAGGAGTGATGCTGCAGGGAGTTAGGTAAGGTGAGTTTGAACGTTTATTTTTTCTTTTTATGTGCCACAGGATGCGGGCTGTATACCAGGATGGGGGTATATAGCAGGATGAGGGTATATAGCATGATGGGGGTATATTATGAGCAGGATGGGGGTATATTATGAGCAGGATGGGGGTATATTATGAGCAGGATGGGGGTATATTATGAGCAGGATGGGGTATATTATGAGCAGGATGGGGGTTATATGAGCAGGATGGGGGTTTATAAGCAGGATGGGGGTTTATAAGCAAGATGGGAGTATATGAGCAGGATTGGGGTATATGAGCAGGATGGGGGCAATATGAGCAGGATGGGGTATATAAGCAGGATGGCAGTATATAGCAGGATGGAGGTATGTAGCAGGATGGAGGTATATAGCAAGATGGGGCCACATGCCAGGATGGGGTATATAGCAGGATGCGGCCATATGCCAGTATATAGCAGGATGCGGCCATATGCCAGGATGACGGTATATAGCAGGATCTGGGCTATACCAGGGTGAGGGACATATACTGTATATACAAGGCAGTAGGATCATTACTAGAAATGAGCCACCCCCCTAGAGTTCGAGTTCGGTTCGTCGAACGGAGGACAAGTTCGTAGAACGTTCGACGAACCAATTTGAACCCCATTGAAAACAATGGCAGGCAAACACATAAAAACACATTATACATGTACAAATACAGTTAATAAACATTGTCATTAAAATTACAGGTCCCCGTGACGCGTCCTGCACTCTGTCTCCCGCCGCTTTTCCTTCTGATAATCGCTGCGTCCTCCCGGTAACCAGCACTGATGATAGGATCTTCCATGACGTCAAAATAGCATGTGACCAGTCACGTGTCTATTATCTCATTGGCTACAGACTGGTAACATGGCTAGACATCATGCTAGGTCCTGTCAGTGCATCTCTCCGGTACGCGGTGCTCGTTCCAGCATCTCCGTGTACCTGCAAAATGCTCTGGCACATGGTCGACTTCCCCGTTCCTGCATGTGGGCGCTCTTTACAGAGTCGGCCTACATGCAAGGACTGGCTGCCACAGCCGGTAAATAGCGGCACCGGGAATCACGTGATCGGAGATTGTCGTTGCTATAGTAACGGTGGCAGCTGTGACGTCACCGCTTACAGCCCGCAGCCTCTGCTCACTCACTGAGTGATTAGACTGCAAGGAGCAGCAGCGTCTTCCTCCCATGCAGTGCTGTCTAATGTAGCAGAGCTGCATGGGTTGAAGGAGAAAGAAGACAGAAGAGCAGGATCGTGGAGGGCTGACAGGGAGTAATAAACATGGAGTCTCTAATGTGTCTGTGTATTTATTTCTATTAAAGTATTTTTTCTCTGTGTGGTGTCTTTTTTTTTTTAACCCTTTATTGGAGATTCTTAATGGCCGGGTCAAACTTGCCTGACATTAAGAATCTATGGCTTAATACTAGCTAGTAAAACAAAGCTAGTATTAACCCATTATTACCCAGCATGCCACCTGGCTTCAGGGCTGCTGGAAGAGTTGGATACAGCGCCAGATGATGGCGCTTCTATGAAAGCGCCATTTTCTGGGGCGGCTGCTGACTGCAATTCGCAGCAGAGGGGCCTAGAAAGCTCGGGCCAACCTGTGCTACGGATTCCAATCCCCAGCTGCCTAGTTGTACCTGGCTGGACACAAAAATTGGGCGAAGCCCACTTCATATTTTTTTTTAATTATTTCATGAAATTCGTGAAATAATTAAAAAAAAAGGTCTTCCCTATATTTTTGGTTCTCAGCCGGGTACAAATAGGCAGCTGGGGGTTGGGGGCAGCCGTACCTGCCTGCTGTACCTGGCTAGCATACAAAAATATGGCGAAGCCCACGTCATTTTTCCTTTCTCGCCTTTTCATTGGGGGACACAGACAGTGGGTTATATGGTGTCTCCAGGGGAGGCTTGACACTAGGTTTAAAAAAGAGTTAGCTCCTCCTCCCACAGCATATATCCCCAGCTAGGCGGGAACTAGTTCAGTTTTTTTTATAGTGTCAGCAGGGAGGCTGACATGTCTGGACTGAGCTCCACCAGAGGTGCCTCAGGCCAGCTTATTTTTACTTTTTATTTTGTTTTTCTTTTCTTATTCATTCTATTTTTGATAGGGGCAATACTAGGGTGCCTTGCCACCCGCGTTCCCCCCGTGTACGGGCAGAGGAAACCTGGCGTGCAAAAGCCGTCAGTCTTTCCTCGCGCCCAAGTGGTCGGGTCTGCGTACCCCTCCAGGCTCCCTGGAAGCACCTCACGGAGGTAGCTCCAGAGTGTTAGGCAGAGCCGAGCATCTGCTAGCCTTGAGCCGAAGATGCGTCCCCGAGATCTCCGCATCCCAGGACCAACGCGTCTTCAGACGGAGCAAGAGCAGGTAGGGAGACGACGTGTACCCGTCCCCTGCATCCAACTGCCGCCGGAGGAGGCGCCGGTGGGGCGATGCAGGCCGTGATCCCGGGGAAGCATCATTAATTTAGCTCCCGGCGTCGGCCTGCATTCTTAGCAACGCCCCCTCCACTGCTCTAGAAGCCGCTCCCTCTAGTGGGCCGTCTCTCCCCTCCATGCTGCCAGAGAACACTGGACGCCATTACACGTGGGGAGCAGACACGGGTGAGATCGCCTCCTTGGCTCTGCAACTCTGCAGCACTATATACCGCTCTGTTCAGCGGTATATCGCTGTCTTCTAGCGGTGTGTGCCTGCTGGCTGGCGGTGTATATCAGCTTTTAGTGGTATATACTGACTGTGCCTGCAGGTATATACTGACTGTTTGGCAGTGTATGCCGCTTTACTATTGGTATATACCAGCTCTGTATAGCAGTCCCTTTTTAATACTGCTACTAGCTCCTCACCCACAGTAGTGTAATACTGCTAGAGGCTCACAGTATAATTGTACGTTTGTTGCTGACATGCGTAAAAACCGCAAGGGTGATAAAGCTTCCCAGGCATCCTCTATGGACCTGTACTATGCTTGTACCACCTGTGGAAGCTTGTTTCCAAATGGTCGAAGCTATCCACTATGCCGGGGCTGCGATGCCCCTACTACAATGTCACAACAGACGTTGCCGGACCAGGGGGTCGTGCAATCTGTGGGTTCGGCCCCGGCCGCCATTCAGGCAGCACCCCCGTCTGATGAGGCTATCCCTGCATGGGCTCTTCTGATGTCTAAAAGGTTAGATGACCTGACCGCTCAGATATCCCAGCCTTCCACAGGCTCCCACAGCCTCCCCCCGGCTCAGCTCCCCCAGAGAAGCCCGCCTTCGTCTGGGGTATCATCCCCAGTACGTAAAAAGGCTGTCTCCAAAAGGCGCCATTGCGACCGCTCCGCCTCGTCTGACTCACACGATGGTCAGTCTGACTCAGACTCCGTGACCTTTAGTAGTCACGATTCCCGAGACTCTGACTCTGATTCAGATGTCCCTTCTGAGTCTAGGCATATGGAAGACACTTTAATAGCGGCTGTCAATCACTCTCTGTCGATTTCTGATCAGCCCTCGGACCCGACTTCTCAGTCGGCAATCAAGCGAGCCAAGAAGCCTCCTAAGTCCTTTGCCCAGGATCCGATTTTTCATCAAATCATATCTAAACGGTGGGATCACCCTGATAGGAGGTTTAACAAAAAATCCTGCTCTTCATTCGCTTATCCCTTTCCTCCGGAAATGGTTAAGCCCTGGTTGGTACCCCCCGTTGTGGATCCGCCAGTATCCAGACTGGCTAAACACACGGTTATGTCTGTTTCAGACAACACGTCTCTCAAGGATTCGTCCGACCGCGCAGTTGAGGCTGCGGTCAAATCTATTTTCCAGGCTTCGGGCTCCTCTCTGCGCCCCCTGTTTGCCATGACATGGGTGGCAAAAGCTATGAGCGTGTGGAGTAGGAACCTCCGCAAGTTGCTTCGCCCTTGCAATATTCCTCCGGAGGCTCTTGAGATTCTTGATTTGTTCTCTCTCGCCTCTAATTATTTGCTTCACGGCTCCCTAGATGCAGCTAGCTGGTCAGCCCTAACGGCAGCCAATGCTGTCTTCGCCCGCAGGGTTCTGTGGCTAAAAATATGGAATGCGGACAGTGCCTCCAAGAAGTTCCTGTCCACACTTCCCTTCCAGGGTCTTCGTCTATTTGGTGAATCCCTGGACAAGCTCATATCTGAGGCGACAGGTGGTAAAAGTACCATTCTACCACAAAAGCGACCTGTAGCCAGAAATTTCAAAAAGTCTTCTTGGCGCAGGCAGTCCTTTCGGTCTGCCCCACAAAAACCATCGGCCCACGGACCGTCACAACACTCAGATCGAGGATCCGGTCCCTCAAGGGGCTCTTCTTGGCGTTCCTACTCCAAGCAACCTAAACCCAAAGGACCTCGCACTGTACAGGCCCCCTCAGCATGACGCCAGGTATCCCGCAGATCCGACTCCTGTGGGAGGGCGGCTTCTGCTTTTCCGGGATATCTGGCTAGACCACACTCACGATGCTTGGATTCGAGAAATCGTCACCTCAGGTTACAAGATCGATTTCTTTTCCCTGCCGGACAACAGGTTTCTGCGTTCTCGTCTTCCAAAGTCTGAAACACAAAGCCAGGCCTTATTTCAGGCCATAGTCTCTTTACAGAAAGCAAACGTTATCATTCCAGTAACCCTGGAACAGCGCGGCAAAGGTTTCTATTCAAACCTTTTTGTCATTGCCAAAAAAGATGGCTCTGTCCGCCCTATCTTGGACCTCAAACGGCTAAACAAATTCGTACGGATTCAAACTTTCCGAATGGAATCATTGAGAGCAGTACTAGCCGCCATGGAACCTGGAGAATTCCTAGCTTCCATAGACGTTCAAGATGCTTATTTACACATCCCCATATGTGTCTCTCATCAACGGTTCCTTCGCTTTGCCGTAGGACACCGTCACTTCCAATTCAGGGCCCTCCCCTTTGGGCTGGCCACTGCGCCTCGGGTCTTCACAAAGGTCATGGCGGCCGTCATGTCCATTTTACACCCCAGAGGCATCCTGGTTGTTCCCTATTTGGAACTTCTTGTCAAAGGGAGCTCTCCTCACGTTTGCTCAGAAAGCGTGCAGATTTGCCTAGACACGCTGTCAAGGCTAGGGTGGCTTATCAACTTCAACAAGTCATCCCTAATTCCTCATCAGCGCATCACCTTTCTAGGTATGCTGATAGACACGGCCCAGTCCCGGGTTTTTCTTCTAGAAGACAATAAGTCTTCCCTGATCCGGGCCGCCCAATCCCTCCGCTCTCGCCGTCACACATCCCTTCGGAATGGAATGAGAGTGTTAGGCAAGATGGTGGCGGTCATAGAAGCCGTGTCCTTTGCCCAATTCCATCTGCGCCCTCTACAACTGCATCTTCTATCCTTCTGGGACAAGAATCCAGCTTCCCTGGACCGGTCATATAACTGAATAGGATAACTGAAGTGAGCACTAATATATATATATATGAGTGCAAGCCAAAAATACATACTATATATAAGAATAAGGCTGCACATCAAACTTAGATAATGGTATAATGCCTCAAGCATATGGAAAAATATTGGAATATACAATGAAAAATGCTACTTGCTAATTTGAACATGTGAATAATGAATTGCATACCTGCCATGAATATTAGGAAAAAGGAGATATTTAGCAATCGCATTGATCAATGTAACTGAGCCCCAAGGCCTCGTCAAGGCATATCTCTATATTGGGGTCCCTAGCTCTGTGACCCTAACTGTGTGTCATCTCATTGCAATTAAAAACTGCTATGGGTGGAGAGGGGTAACTAAGGACTTTCTTATATAGGAAATGGAAAAAACATGGCCGAAAGGGGCGGAGCTGTGTTCACATTCAGAAAAAAACTACATATAACTGAATAGGATAACTGAAGTGAGCACTAATATATATATATATGAGTGCAAGCCAAAAATACATACTATATATAAGAATAAGGCTGCACATCAAACTTAGATAATGGTATAATGCCTCAAGCATATGGAAAAATATTGGAATATACAATGAAAAATGCTACTTGCTAATTTGAACATGTGAATAATGAATTGCATACCTGCCATGAATATTAGGAAAAAGGAGATATTTAGCAATCGCATTGATCAATGTAACTGAGCCCCAAGGCCTCGTCAAGGCATATCTCTATATTGGGGTCCCTAGCTCTGTGACCCTAACTGTGTGTCATCTCATTGCAATTAAAAACTGCTATGGGTGGAGAGGGGTAACTAAGGACTTTCTTATATAGGAGATGGAAAAAACATGGCCGAAAGGGGCGGAGCTGTGTTCACATTCAGAAAAAAACTACATATAACTGAATAGGATAACTGAAGTGAGCACTAATATATATATATATGAGTGCAAGCCAAAAATACATACTATATATAAGAATAAGGCTGCACATCAAACTTAGATAATGGTATAATGCCTCAAGCATATGGAAAAATATTGGAATATACAATGAAAAATGCTACTTGCTAATTTGAACATGTGAATAATGAATTGCATACCTGCCATGAATATTAGGAAAAAGGAGATATTTAGCAATGTTTTTTCCATCTCCTATATAAGAAAGTCCTTAGTTACCCCTCTCCACCCATAGCAGTTTTTAATTGCAATGAGATGACACACAGTTAGGGTCACAGAGCTAGGGACCCCAATATAGAGATATGCCTTGACGAGGCCTTGGGGCTCAGTTACATTGATCAATGCGATTGCTAAATATCTCCTTTTTCCTAATATTCATGGCAGGTATGCAATTCATTATTCACATGTTCAAATTAGCAAGTAGCATTTTTCATTGTATATTCCAATATTTTTCCATATGCTTGAGGCATTATACCATTATCTAAGTTTGATGTGCAGCCTTATTCTTATATATAGTATGTATTTTTGGCTTGCACTCATATATATATATATTAGTGCTCACTTCAGTTATCCTATTCAGTTATATGTAGTTTTTTTCTGAATGTGAACACAGCTCCGCCCCTTTCGGCCATGTTTTTTCCATCTCCTATATAAGAAAGTCCTTAGTTACCCCTCTCCACCCATAGCAGTTTTTAATTGCAATGAGATGACACACAGTTAGGGTCACAGAGCTAGGGACCCCAATATAGAGATATGCCTTGACGAGGCCTTGGGGCTCAGTTACATTGATCAATGCGATTGCTAAATATCTCCTTTTTCCTAATATTCATGGCAGGTATGCAATTCATTATTCACATGTTCAAATTAGCAAGTAGCATTTTTCATTGTATATTCCAATATTTTCCCTGGACCGGTCAGTCCGCCTATCTCGGGTTGCGCTCAGCTCCCTCGTCTGGTGGACTCAAGCCTCATCCCTATCTCAAGGGAAGTCCTTCCGCCCGGTCCACTGGCAAGTAGTCACGACGGATGCCAGCCTGATAGGCTGGGGGGCGGTGTTTCTCCACCACACTGTTCACGGACGCTGGTCTCCTTCCGAGCGCTCCCTGCACATCAATGTTCTGGAGATCAGAGACATATTTTTGGCCCTTCAGAATTTTCAACCCCTACTATTGGGCCTCCCTGTTCAGATCCAGTCAGACAATGCCACGGCCGTGGATTACATCAACCGTCAGGGAGGAACTCGCAGCAAGGCAGCGATGGGGGAGGTATCCAGGATTCTTCTTTGGGCAGAGAAGCACATCCCCATTATTTCAGCCGTCCATATCCCAGGGGTAGACAACTGGGCCGCAGATTTTCTCAGCAGGCAAGGGCTAGCGGCAGGGGAATGGTCCCTCCACGAAGAAGTGTTCCATCAGATCACTCTTCGCTGGGGACTCCCGGATGTGGACCTCATGCCGTCTCGAATGAATGCCAAAATACGTCCCTTCATATCTCGGTCGAGAGACCCGCTAGCGCTCGGCTCCAACGCCCTAGTCTTTCCATGGTCACAGTTTCGCCTGCCCTACATCTTCCCTCCGTTTCCTCTCATTCCGAGAGTAATCAAGAAAATCAAAGCGGAGGGAATCCCGGTGATCCTCGTGGCCCCGGACTGGCCCAGGAGAGCCTGGTACCCAGAGCTCCTCCAACTTCTCAGCGACAGTCCCTGGCGTCTTCCCGACCGCCCGGATCTTCTGTCGCAAGGTCCAATATTCCACCAGAATACAGCACAGCTGCATTTGACGGCGTGGCGCTTGAGTCCCTGATTCTAGCCAAATCGGGTCTTTCTTCCAGGGTAGTTCATACCATGCTTAATGCTCGGAAGCCTTCCTCCACCAGCATTTACCACAGGACTTGGAAGACCTATCTTTCCTGGTGTGACCGTCATAATTGGTCGCCCCTGACCTTTTCAATCCCTACTGTTCTTGCTTTTCTGCAAGACGGTCTGGACTCGGGTCTTGCTCTCAGTACCCTTAAAGGACAAGTTTCTGCCTTTTCGTTTTTTTTCCAGAAGCAGCTGGCTTCTCGCCCTCAGGTCCGTACCTTTCTTCAAGGGGTAGCGCATTTGGTCCCTCCTTATCGCCACCCCTTAGATCCCTGGGATCTGAATCTGGTTCTGGGAGCTCTTCAGCTTCCTCCTTTCGAACCTCTGAGAGAAATCTCTCTTCAGCGACTATCTTGGAAAGTGGCCTTTTTAGTCGCTATTACCTCTATCAGGCGAGTGTCCGAACTGGCAGCTCTTTCCTGTCGCTCACCTTATCTGGTATTCCATCATGATAAGGTGGTCCTTCGGCCTTCCCTCGCCTTCCTTCCGAAGGTCGTATCCTCTTTCCACCTGAACAAGGACATTGTGTTGCCGTCATTCTGCCCAGCCCCGGTCCACTCCTTTGAAAAAGCCCTTCACACTCTCGATCTTGTCAGGGCTCTGCGGACCTACATTTCCACAACAGCGCCGTTGCGCAAGTCCGATGCCCTTGTGACGCCCTGGCAAAGCCAGGTTGTCACAGAAAGAGTTAATTCTCCTTGGTAATCTGATCCCACACCGATGCAGCAGGACAAACCACAGCCCCCAGGGTAAGAGAAAAGCAGAGCAGAGGGGAGGGGCTGGAGCAGAGTGTTTGGAGAGACAGAGAGAAGAGAAGCCTGGAGTTGTAGCTCCCAGGCTGAAAAGTGAAGTGTGCTCCGAGAGGGCCGGGACAGGCTGTGAGTGAGGAAGGGGCCAGAGGTAGCCGGGCAGGGTAGTGGCCCCCCGGTACCTGGGTGACCCGGATCACTGCAGGGGAGTGTATTCCCCATTCCCGGCTGAGGAGAAGGAGGAAGAGAGTGGAGAGAAAGGCACCTGGCTGCAGGGAAAGAACAACAGGAGCTGCTGCACCGTGTGTGGGACACTAACACCCCGTACCGAAGGCTGCAGACACCGGCAATTCCTAGTTTACCAGTGACTCTGCGTGGAATACTTGTGAGTACGCCCGTGCCCTCGGGCACCGCACCGCAGCACTGCGCCCTGCTCCCTGCTTACCCCATCACCGGGCCCCGGGACAACCAACCCCCTACCCACGGAGGGGAGAAATACCAACTAAGCTGCTCCCTGTCACCGCTCCCGGGATCCCCATAAAGAGCAGCGGTGGTGTCCACAATCACCACAACCGTGGGTGGCGTCACGGACAATCTCCCTTACCAAATCCCCTTTTACTGTGGAGCCTGGGATCACAGACCGGGTCACGCCACCGTGATACCCACAGAAGTGACCCCGTGGCCCGGATCTGAGTACCCCCTGGTCCCCGGGCGACACATTTGGCGTCACGAACAGGATCGAACCCATCCAGTTTCCTGGAGGAAGTGCGCCTTATTCTGGACTGTCAGCGGTGATCCGCTGCAAAAATTTTGAAAGTCGCCATCTTTGCCGCCATTTTGGGCGCGAAAATCTCCCGCCCAGCGCCTTCTTCCCCAAGCGGTGGGCGCGAAAAAGAGGCTCCGCCCCCTGAGAACGCGGGCGGAAGTGAAGCTCCGGAGGACCGGAAGCGAAAGAGAAACTTTAAAAGTTGCTAGAAGGACTGCTCCCGAGTACCAAGGGGGAGCAGTAGGAAGGAACTGCAGTTCATGTGACCGGGACTGTAAAGGCAGGGACGCCAGGACTTTGCCTAATTCCGTTCCTGGACAAGCAGTAGCCGCGACCCCGATGACATCTTACCCGGCTCCGGCAGTCCGCTCAGCCGCCACGGTGATGACGTTGGCTCCGGCAGTCCGCCCGGCCGCAACGGAGGTGGCACCCGATTGGAAGTCTGCCCCATATGTGGCGCCAGCCGCGCCCAGGTACCCCGTCACGGCTGTGGAGCAGCGGGAGTGCACCTGCAGAGAGGAGGAGCAGGCCAGTGAGAGATGGAGCCCTCGGCAGTTAGCGAGGCCGGTTGTAGCCGGCGCCGAGGGCATCCAGGTGGGCCTGGCTTCTGAGCAGGAGGCAGAGCACGGAACCCGTGCCCCGTACTGGGAGTGGCGGCAGCAGCAGTGGTAGCGGAGCATGGACGGCTACCCACAAGTTAAAAAGTTGACTGTTTTATGGACTGTCACCCCTGTTGAACGCCCTCAGGTTCAGGAGGAGGCCATCTGCTCCGCAGGTGCGGGCTGGCAGAACAGGTTAAAGTTTTAGAAAACGTACCTCCCGATGTGGGAAGATGTATGATTGTAATGTGTTTATTTATCCTTTTTCCAGTTTTTATAAATGTTGGTGCCTAGACGGCCCGAGGACGGGCCGTGTTTTACCAAGGGGGTGTGTGACGCCCTGGCAAAGCCAGGTTGTCACAGAAAGAGTTAATCCTCTTTGGTAATCTGATCCCACACCGATGCAGCAGGACAAACCACAGCCCCCAGGGTAAGAGAAAAGCAGAGCAGAGGGGAGGGGCTGGAGCAGAGTGTTTGGAGAGACAGAGAGAAGAGAAGCATGGAGTTGTAGCTCCCAGGCTGAAAAGTGAAGCGTGCTCCGAGAGGGCCGGGACAGGCTGTGAGTGAGGAAGGGGCCAGAGGTAGCCGGGCAGGGTAGTGGCCCCCGGTACCTGGGTGACCCGGATCACTGCAGGGGAGTGTATTCCCCGTTCCCGGCTGAGGAGAAGGAGGAAGAGAGTGGAGAGAAAGGCACCTGGCTGCAGGGGTAGAACAACAGGAGCTGCTGCACCGTGTGTGGGACACTAACACCCCGTACCGAAGGCTGCGGACACCGGCAATTCCTATTTTACCAGTGACTCTGTGTGGAATACTTGTGAGTACGCCCGTGCCCTCGGGCACCACACCGCAGCACTGCGCCCTGCTCCCTGCTTACCCCATCACCGGGCCCCGGGACAACCAACCCCCTACCCACGGAGGGGAGAAATAACAACTAAGCTGCTCCCTGTCACCGCTCCCGGGATCCCCATAAAGAGCAGCGGTGGTGTCCACAATCACCTCAACCGTGGGTGGCGTCACGGACAATCTCCCTTACCAAATCCCCTTTTACTGTGGAGCCTGGGATCACAGACCGGGTCACGCCACCGTGATACCCACAGAAGTGACCCCGTGGCCCGGATCTGAGTACCCCCTGGTCCCCGGGCGACACATTCTCTTCGTCCTCCCAGTAGGACACAAAAAGGGCAACCCGGCGTCTAAATCCACGATTTCTCGATGGATCAGGACTGCCATCTGTGAGGTATACAAAGCACGAGGTGCCATTCCTTCTCAATCTGTGTGGGCCCACTCTACACGAGCAGTGGGTGCCTCCTGGGCTATCCGCCATCAGGCTTCGGCGGCCCAACTTTGCAAGGCCGCTACCTGGTCCGGTGTGCACACGTTCACAAAATTCTACAGAGTGCATACGCATGCCTCCGCGGATGCTGCTCTTGGAAGACAAGTCCTTCAGGCGGCAGTGGCCCATTTATAAGTGGCCACTGCTCGGTTCTTGACAGTGTTTTGATATGAGTTCACTGCAGTTGCAGTTGTTAGTCAGCTATTAGTCTGATGTTATACACTGTTAATAGTTCAGTTCCCACCCAGGGACTGCTTTTGGACGTCCCACTGTCTGTGTCCCCCAATGAAAAGGCGAGAAAGGAAAGGACATTTTTGTGTACTCACCGTAAAATGTCTTTCTTGGAGCCTTTCATTGGGGGACACAGCTCCCGCCCTTGTGGTTTTGGTTATCCTTTTCCTACTGCTTTTACACCAAACTGAGCTAGTTCCCGCCTAGCTGGGGTTATATGCTGTGGGAGGAGGAGCTAACTCTTTTTTAAACCTAGTGTCAAGCCTCCCCTGGAGACACCATATAACCCACTGTCTGTGTCCCCCAATGAAAGGCTCCAAGAAAGACATTTTATGGTGAGTACACAAAAATGTCCTTTTTGGGGGGGCAAGAAACTCCTGCATACAGTCCTGGATGGAATATGCTGAGCCTTGTCGTTCTGCAGCTGCTGTCTGCTCTCCTGAATACACTAGTGAATGGAGCATGCTGAGCCTTGTAGTTCTGCTCCCCCTGCCTCTCCCTCCAGCATACAGTACTGGATGGATGATGCTGAGCCTTGTAGTTCTGCAGCTGCTATTTGCTCTCCTCCATACAGACAGACAGCAGACAGCAGCTGCAGAACTACAAGGCTCAGCATACTCCATCCAGGACTGTATGCAGGATTGCACCAGGGCAATTCGGGATCAGCGGGGTAGAGTCCTGGAACTGTCACATCTAATGGATGCGGCAATTCCAGGCGGCTGCTTGGTGATATTGTAAGGGTGGTGGGCTCCCCATAACGTGGCGCTCTCCATCCTGACAATACCAGCCTCCAGCCGTGTGGCTTTATCCTGGCTGGTATCAAAATTGATGGGAACTGCCTTTTTTTTTTTTAATTAATTCTTTATTTTACTGCACGATATAGACCCGCCCACCAGCGGATGTGATTGGTTGTAGTGAGACAGCTGTCACTCATCGTGGGGGCGTGTCTGACTGCAACCAATCATGGGCGCCGGTGGGCGGGGAAGACACGGAATACCTGATTGAATAATGAAGCAGCAGCCATTTTCAAAAGAGGAAAAGCCGCCAGGGATTTGTGACAGCCGTGCAACAAGGCGCCCGTGATTGGTGAGTAGGAAAGATGGATTGTGCTGGGGACGCAGGACGCATGCAGATACGCAACGTGCGCACGTACTTAGTGTGAAAAGCCACGCTTTTGGTGATCAAACCGTTCTCGAATGTAAGGGGCACTTTGCACACTGCGACATCGCAGGCCGATGCTGCGATGCCGAGTGCGATAGTCCCCGCCCCCGTCGCAGCAGCGATATGTGGTGATAGCTGGCGTAGCGAAAATTAACGCTACGCCAGCTTCACACACACACTCACCTGCCGTGCGACGTCCCTGTGGCCGGCGACCCGCCTCCTTGTTAAGGGGGCGGGTCGTGCGGCGTCACTGCGACGTCACACGGCAGGCGGCCAATCGGAGCGGAGGGGCGGAGATGAGCAGGATGTAGACATCCTGCCCACCTCCTTCCTTCCGCATATCCTACGGAAGCCGCGGTGACGCCGGTAGGAGATGTTCCTCGCTCCTGCGGCTTCACACACAGCGATGTGTGCTGCCGCAGGAGCGAGGAACAACATCGGACCGTCGCATCAGCGTAATTATGAATTACGCCGACGCTGCACCGATGATACGATTACGACGCTTTTGCGCTCGTTAATCGTATCATCTAGGCTTTACACACTGCGATGTCGCATGCGATGCTGGATGTGCGTCACTTTCAATTTGACCCCACCGACATCGCACCTGCGATGTCGCAGTGTGCAAAGTGCCCCTAACTCGAACTGCCGAACTTTTAGCAAATCGTTCGAGTTCGTCGAACGACTCGAACACCCCCCCAAAATCACTCGAACATGAAATTGGAGAACCGTTCGACTCGGACATCGCTCAACTCTAATCATTACCAGGTTGGGGTACCTTAGTAGAGAATTTGGGGACATTAACCCCGTAACAGTGTCAACAGCAGATCCTCGCCCCATAACAGTGTGTCATGACCACATTTCTTGCTTAAAATTTTATTTTCCTATTTTCCTCCTCTAAAACCAGGGTGCGTCTTATGGTCCGGTGCATCTTATAGTCCGAAAAATACGGTACTGTATCAACATGGGCTGAAAAGCCACTCTGCCAGGAAAAAGCCATTACTCAAAAAAAACATAAGAAAGACAGATTAATGTTTGCAAATGCACAAAGGAACAAAAACAGTACATTTTGGAGACATGCCCTGTGGTCAGATGAAACTAAAATTGAACTGTTTGGCCATAATAACCATCGCTACATTTGGAGGAAAAAGGGAAAAGCTTTGAAGCCTAAGAACACCATCCCAATTGTGAAACATGGGGGTGGCAGCATCATATTGGGGGTTGTTTTGCTGTAGGAGAGACTGGTGCACTTCACAAAATAGATGGCATCATGAGGAAAGATTATGTGGCAACACAGATGCAACTTCTGAAGACATCAGCCAGGAACTTAAAGCTTGGACGGAAATGGATCTTCCAAATGGACAATGACCCGAAGCTACTGCCAAACTGGTTACAAAGTGGCTTAAGGATAACAAAGGCAATGTTATGGAGCGGCCATCACAAAGGCCTGATTGCTGAAGTATGTAAAGCACTATGGAATTAATTGCGCTATATAAGTGAATAAATATTCTATATTATCTCAATCCTATTGAAAATTTATGAGCAAAGCTGAAAAGGCCGGTGTAAGCAAGGTAACCAAACATGGCTCAGTTACACCAGTTCTCACAGGAGGAATGGGCCCACATTCCTACCAACTATTGTGAGAAGCTTGTGGTAGGAGATCTAAAACTTTTGACCCAAGTTATACAATTTAAGGGCAATGTTACCAAATACTAATGAAATGTCTGTAAACTTCTGAATTTTCAAAAAGTAATAAAAATGCCTTAAAACAGAGGTCTCAAACACGCGGGCCACATGAGGCCCCTTTGGCTGCTGGCCCGCAGATCCCGTGACAATCACGGCTCTATGCTGGGGGTCGGCACCAGCAGGACTTTACTGCATTTGAATCCATTTGCGGTGCTGCGCAGAGGAGCTGTCAGCTCTATTCCAGTTGCTGCTGCCTGGCAATTACATGCAAGGAGGTGACGTCATACAGCAATGTCAGTTCCTTGCATCTGATTGGCAGGCCGCAGCCATTGGTATAGTCCAGACACAGCTCCTCTGCGCGGCACCACAAATTGATTCAAATGCAGTAAAGTCCTGCCAGCGCTGACCATCAGCATAGAGCCACGATCGTCACTGGGTCTGTGGGCCGCGATCATCACAGGCTGCAACAAGCAGGTAAGGTACGTGCTCAAGATCAGGACCCGCTGCATCCTGGACGTGGCGGGTCCTGACCTGCAGGGCTGCAAGTCTCCTCCTTAGGAGACCACAGCTGCCTGTGCCCGCGATGAGGGTTTGGAGCGCTGCGGTCTCCTCGCTGTGTTTTGCCTAGGGAGGACACTTCTGACTCCGCAGCATAAATTTACATGCTGCGGCCTCTGCAAGCCGCACCGCAGGTCCATTTTCACTGCTGGCCGTACACGCACAGCAGGCATAGGGTTTTTAGAAATCCTATCCACTATGCTTGTACTGTACATAGCAGGGTTTTGGACGCAGCTGAAGCATGCTGCATCCAAAACTCTGCAAATACTGATCGTGGGCTCGGAGCCTGATAAGAGGGAACAGAGGAAAGGTGAGGAGATTTTATTTTTTTTGCGTATTATTAAACAATGGGCAGAATACTATAGGGATGGCCACAATACTACAGAGCACAATACTACAAGGATGGGCAGAATACTACAGGGATGGCCACAATACTACAGAGCAGAATACTACAAGGATGAGCAGAATACTACAGGGATGGCCACAATACTACAGGGATGGCCACAATACTACAGAACACAATACTACAAAGATAAGCTGAATGTTACAGGGCACAATACTACAGGGATGGCCACAATACTACAGAGCACAATACTACAAAGATAAGCTGAATATTACAGGGCACAATACTACAGGGATGGCCACAATACTACAGAGCACAATACTACAAAGATAAGCTGAATATTACAGGGCACAATACTACAGGGATGGCTACAATACTACAGAGCACAATACTACAGGGATGGCCACAATACTACAAGGATGGGCACAATACTACAGGGTACAATTACAAGGATGGGCACAATACTACAGAGCACAATACTACAAGGATGGGCACAATACTACAGGGATGGCCACAATACTACAAGGATGGGCACAATACTACAAGGTACAAGGATGGGCACAATATTACTGGGCACAATACTACAGGGCACAAGGATGGGCACAATACTACAGGGTACTATACTACTGAGCACATACCAGAAGGATGGGCAGAATACTACTGGGCACAATACCACAAGCATGAGCACCTTACTACAGGGGACACGGATGGTGACATTACTGCAACCATGGGCACATTACTACAAGATGTTGGCTAAGATTACTATATGAAGAAGGTGATAAAATGTAAAAAAAAATTCAAATAAACGTAAGGCATATACTAGGTAAAAGATACAGTCGACTTGGAGTATCGGACACCAGAAGTGAGTGGGCGTGACCTGCCAGAATTAGTAGGCTGGAGCGGAGATAGTGGGCATGACCGACCGCCGGACTTAGCTAACATTTTTTAAGTCCATGTAGTCTTGGAGTTCTCAAAATAGAAGTGGGACTCTGGGGCCAAGCCACCTCCTGCTTAATGAAAGCTTGTCATGGGTTGCATGCCAGGCTATGCCCACCAAGACGAGCATCACACCGACCAACTAAGTCGCAAGTATTCCACTTTATGCAAGGGGGGCTTCGCGCCCCCCCCCCAACCCTACCCCCCCGGCTGCATCACCCATACCACTGTTTCTATTGTATAGAACCCCATGACTATGTGGACTTAAAAATTGTTTATTAAGTCCGGCTGGTCATGCCCACTATCTCTGCTCCCGTCCACTGTTTCCGGTTGGTCACGTCCACTCACTTCCAGTCCCTGAGACTAGAGGTATGTAAAAAATACAGTGACTTTTCTGTGCAGATTTAATAAATGGAAAATTTGCTGCTTATTACCTCACAGTATATTTATAGTCATATTATACGGTTACTGTAGCATCTTTTATTGCATCATCATAATGGTCTGCTCTGCAGCACACATTCCTCTATGGTGGAGGAATTAATTTTATACTAAAGGCTCCCATACACATTAGAGTAAAATTTGCCGATATTGGTTGGAATAATCAATAGTTTAACTCCTTCACGACCATTGATGTAACTATACATCATGAGAGGGAAGTTGTTCTTGACCAAGAACATATAGGTATGTCATGGCGATTGTTGGGGGTGAACGAGCTGTGCCTGGCGCAATTGCCAGGGACTCTGCTTTTCCAACAGCCGAGCTCCGCCCCTCACAGCTAGAGATAGTGCCTGCACCGTCCTTGGCTGTTTAAACTCATAAATGCCGCAAACGATATAGTGGCATTTAGGGGTTTGGGGAGGGATTGTTTTCCCTCTCCCATCTGATGAGTGCCCCCGCAATGTAATTGTGAGGGCCTGATTGTCGCCATGGTGACCTGAGATCGTCATAACGACCTCCGGGTGACCAGACTATGGAAAACCTCAGTGATCATGCCTGCAGCATAATCCCTGAAGCTTCTCACAGTGCAGCGGTGATACCTGCAGTGTACAGCAATGATCTGTCATTGCAATACAGTGCATCTGCGATCAGAGCAGTGAAAGTAAAAAGTAAAAAAAAAAGTTAAAATATATATAATAAAACAAAAACAGAAATAAAAACAAATCAACATTTTTTTTTCTCCCAATATATAGTTTTTTGTATTTTTTCCTTCCCATGACAGCACCAAACATGAGAGAGTGTATCCAACCCCAGGAACAGGAAACCTTTCTAAAAATAAAAGGGGCGGCACCTCTCCAAATCCCCAGTGTGGTTTCCTGTTCCTGGAAGAGGATACCGGAGTTTATTTGGGAAAACTTCTCCTGAGGATTGGCTCTCGGCGGGCCAGGAGGTCCTGGGGATCCAGGTGTCACAGGGGCTGCACTGGTCACATGAGGCGGTTCCCTTCCCCCATGCCTGACATCGCATGAACTAGGAGGTTCCCTGGGCCCCAATTGGCCTGCCAGTTCCAGGGGTTGCTGAGAAGGTTTTGGGTCCTGGCCAGGGTCTGTCTCTATGTGCGGCATCTGGAGCAGTGACACTGCGGACACTTCACGATTCAGAAAGCAGAGCCGCATTCGCCATCACACCCCAGGGAGAGCTTACAGCAAACTTCTTGGCCGATGCCTCGTTAGATGAGGTAAGGTCCGATGCCTCGGTAGATGGGGTAAGGTTAGCCGCTTGTGCTTGTACCCTTTCCAACTCCAGTAGGCGTGTGTTATGGCTAAAGAACTGGAATGCTGATTTTCAGTCCAAAGTGAAAGTATGCGCAGTACCATGCCAAGGAGACTCTGTTTGGATCAGCCCAAGACGACATCCTAGAGAAGGCAGGAGACAAGAAACGTGTGTGTTCCCCCTCTGGATACAGGTTCAGAGATTCCTTTCAGACCTCAGGGAGGAAGGTAGGGCCAAAAGGAGAGCAATATTAGGGGGTGCCCTTGGGGAAGAGATAAGGTCCAAAACAAGGGTTTTTTGTTCAACAGACCCTCCTATAAGGGATTTCCCAAGGGGCAATGACACCAGGTCTCTGGTGGGAGGAAGACTGAAGCAAGTTTATCCCCAGTGGGCTGATGTTCCTGCCTCTGCTCTGTTTGGATGTTAAAAACCATATCCCTTGGTCTAAGGCTAACTTTTTCTTCCCTCCCGCCTCAATGAGTAATAACTTCCCGAGTAGCCCCAAAAATCAGAGGGTTCTAGAGTAGGAAGTCCTTTCATTATTAGGGAAAAAGGTATTGATCAGGGTGCCGGAGTTAGAAATGGGAACCGGGTTTTACTTCAACCTATTTCTAATAAAAAACACCCGATGAGTCCTTCATGACCATCTTCAATCTAAGATCTCTGAATTACTACATGGAAGTGGAAAGATTTATGATGGAGACCCTCAAGTCAGCAGTGGGACTACTTTTGTTAGATGGCATTAATAGACCTGACGGACGCATACTACTATGTCCTGATCCACAAAGACCTCCAAAAATATGAGGCTGGCAGTGAGAATCGAGGTGAAATTGACTCACTTCAATACCAGTGCTTCCCATTTAACATTTCAATAGCTCCAAGAGTATTCACCAAAATTGTGGTGGAGATGGCATCCTATTTAAAAAAAAAAAAAAAAAAAAAAAAGAGACATTTTAATAGTCCCATACCTTGACAAATTTTTGGTTGTGGGTAGGTCAGAAAGGGATTGTTCAGCAGCCGTCAGTCCTCAGTCCTCTCAGAACTAGGATGGTTGATAAGTGAGGCAAAGTCAAGGAAAGACCCTGCTCAGATTCAGTTATTTTTGGGCATCAGTTTGGACTCAGTGGGGCAGTATTGCTTTCTCTCACTGGAAAAAATATTAAAAATAAAACAGAAAATGCTATCAGCTCAAAGGTGGTCAGAAATGTTACTAAGACTAGCAATGTCTTTATTAGGGTCCCTAACGTCTATGATACCCGCGATCTAGTGGCCTCAGTTCCACACAAGAAGCATTCAGGGACAGGTTTTCTCCATTCAGAGCTGGACTTAGAACACACGTTCCAGCTATCACAAAAAGTCCTAAGATCACTGGATTGGTGACGGGACAAACTGAATCTGGGGAAAAGGGTTCCTGGGAACGCTGAAGAACCGGTAGTTATCACCGCAAACGTCAGTCCGGTGGGTAAAGGAGCCCGATAAAGGGCCACTACTTTGATATTCAGAAATGTTTCCTGTTGCGCATACACTCTCTCACATATGGTGCTGTCATGGTCTGGAAAATCCAGTTACTGGTAACTAATTATCATATTTTTTTTTTTTTTACACAAATATATTTGGTACTGCGGAATCCCTAACAACCTGCTCTATAAAACTGTCACACTAGTTAACTCCTTCAGTGAACCCCGTAAAAAAAAAATATTAAAAAGCATAGCAAAACTGTCTTTTCATTATACAGCTGACAAAAAAGTGGTATAAAACGTGATTGAAAAGTCACATACAGCTCCAGCCGCCAAAAAAAGCTATAGCTCTCAGAATACAGCAATGCAAAAACTGTTTTTCTTTGTCGCTCCTAATTGGGAGACCCAGACAATTGGGTGTATAGCTACTGCCTCCGGAGGCCACACAAAGTATTACACTTAAAAGTGTAAGGCCCCTCCCCTTCTGGCTATACACCCTCCCGTGGGATCACGGGCTCCTCAGTTTTCATGCTTTGTGCGAAGGAGGCACACATACACGCATAGCTCCACTGTTTAGTCAGCAGCATCTGCTGACTATGTCGGATGGAAGAAAAGAGGGCCCATACTAGGGCCCCCAGCATGCTCCCTTCTCACCCCACTTTTTGTCGGCGGTGTTTGTTAAGGTTGAGGTACCCATTGCGGGTACGGAGGCTGGAGCCCACATGCTGCATCCTTCCCCATCCCCCTTAGGGCTCTGGGTGAAGTGGGATTTTACCGGTCTCCAGGCACTGAGACCGTGCTCCATCCACAGCGCCTGGAGAATCTGCTGGAATGGAGCTGAGTATCGTCAGGGACAGGCCCTGCTACGTCAAGGTACTCTGGGTCCCCGTACATATCGCGCACACACCGCAGCGTTGCTGGGTGTGTTAGTGCGCCGGGGACAACAGCGCTGCGCGCTGGTGCCATTCCTATCTACAGCTTTGCTGAGAGGGGACATGTATTTGAAACTGCCGCGCGGCCACTGTTGTCAGTTTTTTCGCTGCGGCGCGGCTGGGACTTGTGTTGCGCCGGGGACTTCCGCGCTGGCCGTGCATATATCACGGCCGTGCTTATTACTCGAGTCCCCGGCTTTTTGCGGCCTAGTTTCGTTTCGTTCCCGCCCCCAGGCCTGCCAGTCAGGGGAAGGGCGGGACGCTGTACAGAACGTCAGCGCAGAGGGCTGGAGTCTGCTTTGCATACTCCAGCCCTCACACTGGGCACAGTGGGACGCCAGTTTCCCGCACTTTGTTTGAGGCACGCCCACGGTCCACCCCTCTTCACAGGACACCGGCAGCCAATCCTGTGTGCAGTCTGAGCTGGAGAGAGGAGACTGGGAGACCCAGACACGGGATTCTGGTGCTCACACACCCGCTTTTCAGCGGGCGGTAAGCTGCCCTCAAGGGCTGACCCCCACTGGTGCCGAAGTGTATATTGTATTTTATGCTTGCAGCCTTACATTGCACTGTACGGTCGCTGGGGATCCTCTGCTATATACCCTCCTAGATTTCTCAGAGGACACAACAGCATGTCGACCGCAAAAAGCAAAGGTGCTAAGGCACAGGCTTTCTATGCTGCTTGTACCGCTTGTGGGGCTGTTCTACCGGCAGGTTCCACTGACCCCCACTGTGTGCAGTGCTCGGCCCCTGTGGCACTTGCTCGGCCGGGGCCTCTGCTGGAGGTGACCCAGGCAGAACCTCCTGTGAATACTGTCCAGGTGACAGGGACGGAGTTTGCAGTCTTTGCTGACAGATTGTCTGTGACTATGACTAAAATTCTTGAAACATTGCAGTCTAGACCAGTAACTCAGGCCATGGACACTGTTAACTCATTGCTCCCTGGTCCCCCTCAGTCGGAACAGCTCCGGGATCCGGGGGTGTCTCTTGCATCCCAGGGTGATGGCTCTGACACGGACGACAGTCCCAGACAGCCTAAACGAGCTCGCTATGAGCGGCCCTCAACTTCATCACACTGGTCAGGGTCCCAGCAGGACTCTCTGTATGATGAGGCGGAGATGGCTGATCAGGATTCTGATCCTGAGACCGCTCTCAATTTGGATACACCAGATGGTGACGCCATAGTGAATGATCTTATAGCGTCCATCAATAAAATGTTGGACATTTCTCCCCCTGCTCCTCCTGTGGAGGAGACAGCTTCCCAGCAGGAGAAATTCCATTTCAGGTATCCCAAGCGTAAATTAAGTGTATTTCTGGACCACTCTGACTTCAGAGAGGCAATCCAGAAACACCACGCTTATCCGGATAAGCGTTTTTCCAAACGGCTTAAGGATACGCGTTATCCTTTTCCCCCGGACGTGGTCAAGGGCTGGACCCAGTGTCCCAAGGTGGATCCTCCAATCTCCAGGCTTGCGCTTGCAGCTAGATCCTTAGTTGCAGTGGAAGATGGGGCGGCACTTAAAGATGCCACTGACAGGCAGATGGAGCTCTGGTTGAAATCCATCTATGAAGCTATCGGCGCGTCGTTTGCTCCAGCATTCGCAGCCGTATGGGCACTCCAAGCTATTTCAGCTGGTCTTACACAGATTGACACGGTCACACGTACATCTGCTCCGCAGGTGGCACCCTTAACCTCTCAAATGTCTGCATTTGCGTCTTACGCGATTAATGCTGTCCTGGACTCTACGAGCCGTACGGCAGTGGCGTCCGCCAACTCCGTAGTTTTACGCAGAGCCTTGTGGTTAAGAGAATGGAAGGCAGATTCTGCTTCCAAAAAGTGTTTAACCAGTTTGCCATTTTCTCGTGACCGACTGTTTGGGGAGCGCTTAGATGAAATCATTAAACACTCCAAGGGTAAAGATTCATCTTTACCTCAGCCCAGACAAAATAAACCCCAACAGAGGAGAGGACAGTCGGGGTTTCGGTCCTTTCGAGGCTCAGGCAGGTCCCAATTCTCCTCGTCCAAAAGGACTCAAAAGGATCAGAGGAGCTCAGATTCTTGGCGGACTCAGTCACGCCCAAAAAAGACAGCCGGAAGACCCGCTACCAAGGCGGCTTCCTCATGACTTTCGGCCTCCTCTCTCCACATCCTCGGTCGGTGGCAGGCTCTCCCGCTTTGGCGACATTTGGCTGCCACAGGTCACAGACCGTTGGGTGAGAGACATTCTGTCTCACGGGTACAGGATAGAGTTCAGCTCTCGTCCTCCAACTCGCTTCTTCAGAACTTCTCCACCTCCCGACCGAGCCGATGCTCTGCGGCTAGCGGTGTCCACTCTAAAAGCGGAAGGAGTGGGACCCCCGTTCCTCTTCAGGAACAAGGTCACGGTTTTTACTCCAACTTGTTTGTGGTGCCAAAAAAGGACGGGTCATTCCGTCCCGTTCTGGATCTAAAACTGCTCAACAAGCACGTAAAAACCAGGCGGTTCCGAATGGAATCCCTTCGCTCCGTCATCGCCTCAATGTCTCAAGGAGATTTCCTAGCATCTATAGACATCAAGGATGCTTATCTCCACGTGCCGATTGCTCCAGAGCACCAGCGTTTTCTACGCTTTGTTATAGGAGACGAACACCTTCAGTTCGTAGCTCTGCCTTTCGGGCTGGCGACAGCCCCACGTGTCTTCACCAAGGTCATGGCAGCAGTAGTAGCAGTCCTGCACTCTCAGGGTCACTCTGTGATCCCGTATTTGGACGATCTACTTGTCAAGGCACCCTCTCAAGAAGCATGCCAACACAGCCTGAACGTTGCGCTGGAGACTCTTCAGAGTTTCGGGTGGATCATCAACTTTTCAAAGTCAAATCTAACTCCGACTCAGTCGCTAACATATCTTGGCATGGAGTTTCATACTCTCTCAGCGATAGTGAAGCTTCCGCTGGACAAACAGCGTTCACTACAGACAGGGGTGCAATCTCTCCTTCAAGGCCAGTCTCACCCCTTGAGACGCCTCATGCACTTCCTAGGGAAAATGGTAGCAGCAATGGAAGCAGTCCCTTTCGCGCAGTTTCATCTCCGTCCACTACAATGGGACATTCTCCACCAATGGGACGGGAAGTCGACGTCCCTCGACACAGACGTCTCCCTTTCTCAGGCGGCCAAGGAATCTCTTCGGTGGTGGCTTCTTCCCACCGCTTTGTCGAAAGGAAAGTCCTTTCTACCCCCATCCTGGGAGGTAGTCACGACAGACGCGAGTCTATCAGGGTGGGGAGCAGTGTTTCTCCACCACAGGGCTCAAGGGACGTAGACTCAGGAAGAGTCCACCCTTCAGATCAATGTTCTAGAAATCAGAGCAGTGTATCTTGCCCTACAAGCCTTCCAGCAGTGGCTGGAAGGCAAGCAGATCCGAATTCAGTCGGACAACTCCACAGCGGTAGCGTACATCAACCACCAAGGTGGAACTCGCAGTCGGCAAGCCTTCCAGGAAGTCCGACGGATTCTGACGTGGGTGGAAGACACGGCTTCCACCATATCCGCAGTTCACATCCCAGGCGTGGAAAACTGGGAAGCAGACTTCCTCAGTCGCCAGGGTATGGACGCAGGGGAATGGTCCCTTCACCCGGACGTGTTTCAGGAGATCTGTCGCCGCTGGGGGATGCCGGACGTCGACCTGATGGCGTCACGGCACAACAACAAGGTCCCGGCTTTCATGGCACGGTCTCACGATCACCGAGCTCTGGCGGCAGACGCCTTAGTTCAAGATTGGTCGCAATTCCGGCTACCTTATGTGTTCCCACCTCTGGCATTGTTACCCAGAGTGCTGCGCAAGATCAGGGCCGACTGCCGTCGCGCCATCCTCGTCGCTCCAGACTGGCCGAGGAGATCGTGGTACCCAGATCTGTGGCACCTCACGGTAGGCCAACCATGGGCACTACCAGAACGACCAGACTTGCTATCTCAAGGGCCGTTTTTCCACCTGAATTCTGCGGCCCTGAACCTGACTGTGTGGCCATTGAGTCCTGGATCCTAGCGTCTTCAGGATTATCTCGAAAGGTTATTACCACCATGAGACAGGCTAGAAAACCATCCTCCGCCAAGATCTACCACAGGACGTGGAAGATATTCTTATCTTGGTGCGCTGCTCAGGGAGTTTCTCCCTGGCCTTTTGCATTGCCTACTTTTCTTTCCTTCCTGCAATCCGGGTTGGAAAAAGGTTTGTCGCTCAGCTCCCTTAAAGGACAAGTCTCAGCGCTATCTGTATTTTTTCAGAAACGCCTAGCACGACTTACTCAGGTACGCACGTTCCTGCAAGGAGTTTGTCATATCGTCCCTCCTTACAAGCGGCCGTTAGAGCCCTGGGATCTGAACAAGGTTCTAATTGCTCTCCAGAAGCCGCCTTTCGAGCCTATGAAGGATGTTTCCCTTTCTCGTCTTTCGCAGAAAGTGGCTTTTCTAGTAGCGGTCACGTCTCTTCGGAGAGTGTCCGAGCTAGCGGCGCTCTCATGCAAATCTCCCTTCCTGGTGTTTCACCAGGACAAGGTGGTTCTACGTCCGGTTCCTGAGTTTCTCCCTAAGGTGGTATCCCCCTTTCATCTCAATCAGGATGTCACATTACCTTCCTTGTGTCCTCATCCAGTTCATCAATTTGAGAAAGGTTTGCATTTGTTGGATCTGGTCAGAGCACTCAGGATCTACATTTCCCGCACTGCGCCCTTACGCCGCTCGGATGCACTCTTTGTCCTTGTTGCTGGTCAGCGTAAAGGGTCGCAAGCTTCCAAATCCACCCTGGCTCGGTGGATCAAGGAACCAATTCTTGAAACCTACCGTTCTGCAGGGCTTCCGGTTCCTTCAGGGCTGAAGGCCCATTCTACCAGAGCCGTGGGTGCGTCCTGGGCATTACGGCACCAGGCTACGGCTCAGCAGGTGTGCCAGGCGGCTACCTGGTCGAGTCTGCACACCTTTACCAAGCATTATCAGGTGCATACCTACGCTTCGGCGGACGCCAGGCTAGGTAGACAAGTCCTTCAGGCGGCGGTTGCCCACCTGTAGGCCAGGGCTGTTTGACGGCCCTATCACGAGGTATTCTTTTACCCACCCAGGGACTGCTTTTGGACGTCCCAATTGTCTGGGTCTCCCAATTAGGAGCGACAAAGAAGAAGGGAATTTTGTTTACTTACCGTAAATTCTTTTTCTTCTAGCTCCAATTGGGAGACCCAGCACCCGCCCTGTTTTCTTAGGGATTTTTGGTTTTTTCGGGTACACATGTTGTTCATGTTGAATGGTTTCAGTTCTCCGATGTTTCTTCGGATTGAATTTATCTTTAAACCTGTTATTGGCTTTCCTCCTTCTTGCTTTGGCACTAAAACTGAGGAGCCCGTGATCCCACGGGAGGGTGTATAGCCAGAAGGGGAGGGGCCTTACACTTTTAAGTGTAATACTTTGTGTGGCCTCCGGAGGCAGTAGCTATACACCCAATTGTCTGGGTCTCCCAATTGGAGCTAGAAGAAAAGGAATTTACGGTAAGTAAACAAAATTCCCTTCTTTTTCTATCAAATAGTTTTTATTTTTATGGTGTTAAAGCGACAAAACATAACAAAAAAAAAACTATATAAATGTGGTATCGCTGTAATTGCACTCACTCGAAAAATAAAGTTGTCTTATCGCTTTAACTGCACTGTGAACAGCGTAAAAAAACCCAATTCCTTTATTGCTGTTTCTTCTTGATTCTGCCTCACAAAAAGTGGCATAGAAAGCGATCAAAAAATATTATGTAGCCCAAAATGGTAGCAATAAAAATTCCAACTCCTCTCGCAAAAAACAAGCCTTCACATGACTCTTGGCAGAAAACTAAAAAACTATAATTTTCACAATTCAGTAATGTGATAGTAGCCAAACCTAAAATAACTACTGTATTTTTCGGATTATAAGACGCACTTTTCCTCTCAAAAATTTGGGAGGAAAATGAGGGGTGCGTCTTAAAATCCGAATGTAGCTGCCGGTCCTGGTCAGTACGGCGCTGTTGTGTGCATCAGGCGGCGCCACTCTGTTCGGCTCGGCGCGTGGCTGCTCTGTTCTGCTCGGCATGCGGCTGCTCTGGTCTGCTAGGCTCGGCACGCGGCTGCTCTGGTCTGCTCGGCGCGTGGCTGCTCTGGTCTGCTCGGCGCGCGGCTGCTCTGCTCTGTACACAGCTGCTCTGTTCTGCACGGTGCGTGGCTGCTCTGGTCTGCTCGGCTCGGTGCGCGGCTGCTCTGGTCTGCTCGGCTCGGAGAGCGGATGCTCTGGTCTGCTCGGCGCGCGGCTGCTCTGGTCTGCTCGGTGCGCGGGTGCTCTGTGCGGCAGGCGGTCATTCTGTAGATGTTCGTGGTCAGGGATTCAAATAATTGCACCTAGAGTCAGCGCCTGCGCAGATGGAGCTCTCAGCTCAAGCTGTCATCTGCGCATGCGCCGACTCTCGCTGCCATTATTTGAAGCCCTCACCGTGGACTGCCGACATCTTCAGAATGCCCCCCTGCACAGAGCAGAGCGGTATCACCGGCCCCGCACAGAGCAGAGACCGCAGTGAGTTTCTGGGCCTCCCTCTGTACCATTGTCAACATCACAGTACTCCAGTACCGCCCCTGCCTTCTGTGACTCCCGCTCCGCTGCTGCCCCCTCTCCCTGGTAAGACACCACCAGATTATATAATGGACCCCAATTTTTTTTTCACCTTTTTTTTTCTCCAAATTTGGGGTGCGCCTTATATTCTGGTGCGTCTTATAAAACGAAAAATACGGTATATAAATTTGAGATCGCTGTAATCCTTCTGAGCAGAGGAATAAAATAAATAAAACCAATTTCAACTGCTATTGGTTTGTTCATTCTTCCTCTCAAAGGCGCAGCTCATGTTTATCCTGATCTCTACGCTGAGCGCTTACACCAGGGATTACATGTAAATGTACGTGCCCATGATCAGGAATAGCTGCGTTTTGGAGGCATCGTATATTCGGTGCATCCAAAATGCTGCACTGTGCACTACAAACACAGTGGATGGAAATTATAGCAGTCCCATGCTCACTGTGCTTTTTTCTTCAGCGTAAAGTAACATGCAGCTCAGCTTCCATATATGACCTGCCTATAATAAGTCAAAGTCCTCCTAAATATTTCATAAATGATCAAATACAATTCACACCAATTTTAACCAAATAAATTGAAAAAACCTGAATGCTAAATATTAATGAATACTACCTATGCAAATATATAGCAAAAATTCAATATACCTTAGAATCTTCCACAATAAATGGTTAACAGACCCCAAATATAAAAAGTATGGAGATTGTCGCTGCTGGTGACTCCCAGGCTGTGGAGGAGAGAAGCCGCCAGACACTGCCGCGTACAGGCCGGAGCCGCGCACCGAGTGGCCGAGGAGGAGGAGCCAGGCGCTGGCTGGATGGAAGAGCCGCTCCGAAAAGGCGTCCCCTCCATACCATCCTACTGACTGCACCTGGAAGCCCCTTCATTAAAGAGGGTGTAGGGCAGGGGGTATGATCCGTGAGAGGGCCCCCGGGAAGAGTCCGGACGAGATGTATGTTCAGCAGAAGGTGCGGGTCTTACTCATGCTGCGGAAGATGGGCTCTAACTTGACTCCCAGTGAAAAGGCGTATAGGGCTCTGCCAATGTGACATGGCACCTGCAAAACACTCAAACTAAATCTGAACTGAAATATGGCGCTCCTTTTTTTCTTCACTTTGCACCAGTGGTGTACCGCCAATGTAGGCAGACCATGTGGCCTATATGGGGCCTATGAGTCAGGGGAGCTGGTGCTAGAGGCAGCATCGGGCCCCCCTCGCTTGTGGGGGTCATTGCCCATTATCGCACAAAACCATGATGAGAGAGGGAGTGGAGCGGTCCTTTCCCTCCTTCATCATTTTCTCCCTGTGCCTATGATCAACATCTCAGTTCAGCAGAGCGCGGTAATATCACTACTGCGCGCCGCTGTGCTGAGACATGCAGAGTGCAGGACTCTGATCGGAGCAGTGGGGAATGAGGAGAGGTGAGTACTTGTTTATTTTTTTCTTTAATCAGTGAGTGCACGATTACCAGAGGTCTATGGGGGTGCATTAAACATTATGTGGGCTTCATAATACAATATGAAGGACTATGGTGGATACCTTATTCATGGACTGTGGGGTGCATTGAAAGGTAAGGTGGCTGTGTAATACAATATGAACGACTATGGGGGCTGCATTATAATATATAAAGGACTATGGGGAGTGTATTATACAGTAATGCATAGAGGACTATGTGGGAATTATAATACATGAAGGATTATGGGGGTGTATAATAATATATGGAGGATTATGGGGCGTGCATTATGTGACGCCCTGGCAAAACCAGGTAGTCACAAAAGAGTTAATCCTCCTTGACACCAACACAGTCCCCACACAGATATACAGTACACCAGCCAATCAGACCCTACTCACCCCCTCCCCAGGAAAATGGGAGGGGGCGAGAGGAGCTTAGGAAGTGCAGAGAGGAGTTAAGTTTCAGTTTGTGCTGTAATCAGTGAAGAGCTGACAGGAAGGAGTTGCAGCTCCCTGGAGAAGGTGGTAGTTGGGGTTGGAGCCCTGGACTACCGGACTAGGTGGCAGTGAGGGCCACAGGCGACGGAGATCCAGTCGCAGGGAACCTGAGGCCGACCGGGACAGGGTTGTAGCCCGCCGGTGCCGAGAAAGGGGATCCGGTCCGGAGGCCGCTCAAGCGGACTAGTCCAGGCAAGAAAGAGACAGACAGAGAGTTTGGAAGGAAGGGCCCCTGGTTGTATATCTGGGTGTGGGACCCGAAGACACCCACCAAAGGTGACCGGCCATTGGCAATTTGGTTTACAATACAGACTGTGTGTGGTTACTGACTGTCCAAATCATCAGCAGCTCATGCAGCACCACGACAACCGAACTGTGAGTTTCCTGCTCCCTGAAAACCCTCACAATACTCTGGGCCCCGGGACTACACCTCCCCTACCCGTGGAGGGGATTCCACCTTGCTGCCCCGCTCCATCAGTCCCGGGCACTCACATACAAGGCAGCGGCGGTATCACCAACCTTCACCGCAACCCACGGGTGGCGTCACAGACAACTCCCCTGTAAATATTCCCTTTTCAATCGTGACAGACGGCTGCGCGAGCCCCGGATCCGGCTGCCACTCGAGCCACAGCCACCACCCGGATCCGAGTGCGGCCCGCCGGTTGTGATCTGTCTCTTGCCCGCGACACATTATACAGCAATACATGGAGGGTTATAGGGTGGGATTAAAGTATATGGCGGACTATGGGGGCTGCATTATAATATATGGAGGACTATGGGGGCTACCTTATACATGGACTATGGGGGTGCATTATAAAACATGGAAGACTGGGGGCTGCATTATAATACATGCTGGGCTATTTCGCTGCATTATAGAAAGAAAGAGAAAAAGCGATCAGGGAGCCCAATTATACAAAGAACAATCAATTTCATCAAAAATAGATTTTTATTGAGAATAAATATTGAATATTAATTATCTATCAAATACACAAGTGCTTGTTTGACAACTCTATATGCATCAACAATATACATGTAACGGAACCGTATCATGAAAAATATATATTCTAGAATGGATAAAATTATCATACATAAGTCAAAGATATATAATCCTTGAAGCTATAGAATATAAATTGAAACAAATATATATAGTAACAGAAATATCTGTAGATCAACAGGGATCACTTTTGCTGCACCAAGGTGTACTGCAACTCTAGTGCTTCAAGTAATATCAAACCCAGAATCGCTGGACATAGGAATGTAGCAGATATCGTTACAGACCACCAGGGGTCACTCTTGCTACACCACAGTCATATCTACCCTACTATTCACAATTACCCAATATTGGTTATTAAGTCAGTTAGGGATATGCCCATATAAACCCATAATGGTGAATTACCAATCAGAATTGTAAATACAGGATTGTTACTACATACATATACCCAAATAAACGGTTACTGTTAGAAAAGTGTGACACCCGACACGTGTTTCGGTTTCTTCGTCAGAGGAGGTTTAAATACAGAGGTTTAAATACAGCCCACCTCCAATCACCGCACATTACCATTAGTGACGCGCGCACCATCACTGCAACTCATCGACGCGAGGTCGTCCGCCGCGTCACAGATCATCTGACCCAGGGAAACATGTGACTCAAGTACAGAGGAGCCGTGGAGACACAGCGAGCTGAACAAGCGCCGATAACCTATGACAGCCGCGCGTTCAGGTGTGGGGCAAAATTAGAATTTATATCATGAATGCAAATTTAGGATTTAAATAGAGAGATTTTTGCAAACACAATATTTGTCAAGAGATACAAGTAAATCTATGTAGCCAGACAGCAATAAATAAAGAAGAGGGAATTCGTTCGTTGGATAATCATATAATACCCAAAAGCAAGACACATAGGACCATTGTACACATTGGTATCATTGTAAGATGTGATCAAGCAGCAAGTTCATTTGGATACTTAGAGAATGCTAAGCAGAACTGGGTCTGTCACTATGTGTGATGGGGGACTACTTGATTATCCCCACTACTATGTATTGTGGGAGATGTACCCTCTTATGTAATATATACAAGTTTTAATATTTATAATAACATCATTTACACATGTTCTGTCCGTTCTAACCTAATATTTATGATATGTATCCTGTATAGGGGTATTTGAACGTTAACATAGGCATAATGATTTATACTTTATTTATTGCTGTCTGGCTACATAGATTTACTTGTATCTCTTGACAAATATTGTGTTTGCAATTTCCAGGGAATAGAAGTATAATCATGGATTGATTTATTCATTCACTATCTTTCACATATATTTAGATTCTGTAATGAATAGTACACTTATTATGTGGTCAAAAATCTCTCTATTTAAATCCTAAATTTGCATTCATGATATAAATTCTAATTTTGCCCCACACCTGAACGCGCGGCTGTCATAGGTTATCGGCGCTTGTTCGGCTCGCTGTGTCTCCACGGCTCCTCTGTACTCGGGTCACGTGTTGCCCTGGGTCAGATGATCTGTGACGCGGCGGCCGACCTCGCGTCGGTGAGTTGCCATGACAGCGCATGCGTCACTAATGGTGATGTGCGGTGATTGGAGGTGGGCTGTATTTAAACCTCCTTTCCGGTCGATCAGGCATGCCCCCTGACGAAGAAACCGAAACACGTGTTGGGTGTCACACGCTTCCAACGGTAACCGTTCATTTAGGTATATATATGTATGTAGTAACAATCCTGTATTTACAATTCTGATTGGTAATTCACCATTATGGGTTTATATGGGCATATCCCTAACTGACTTAACCAATATTGGGTAATTGTGAATAGTAGGGTAGATATGACTGTGGTGTAGCAAGAGTGACCCCTGGTGGTCTGTAACGATATCTGCTACATTCCTATGTCCAGCGATTCTGGGTTTGATATTACTTGAAGCACTAGAGTTTCAGTACACCTTGGTGCAGCAAAAGTGATCCCTGTTGATCTACAGATATTTCTGTTACTATATATATTTGTTTCAATTTATATTCTATAGCTTCAAGGATTATATATCTTTGACTTATGTATGATAATTTTATCCATTCTAGAATATATATTTATATATTTTTCATGATACGGTTCCATTACATGTATATTGTTGATGCATATAGAGTTGTCCAAACAAGCACTTGTGTATTTGATAGATAATTAATATTCAATATTTATTCTCAATAAAAATCTATTTTTGATTAAATTGATTGTTCTTTGTATAATTGGGCTCCCTGATCGCTTTTTCTCTTTCTTTCTTTCTAAATGTGGTTATGCGATTTTTGCCCATATATAGTCCTTGATATTACTAGATTGATTTAATAATGTACACTATCTAGTGATATATTATGTATCTGAAATCACTGTTTAAAATCCTCTTTGTTGGCTACATTATAATATCTGGAGGACTATGGGGAGTGCATTATACAATAATACATGAAGGACTATGGGGTGCAGCATAATATATAGAGGACTATGGGGTGATTATAATACATGGAGGACTGTGGGGTGAATTATAATATATTGAGGATTATGGGGTGAATTATACAAGAAGGACTATGGGATGAATTAAAATACATAGGGGACTATGGGAGGTGCATTATAATATATGGAGGTCTATGGGGAGTGTATTATAATACATGGAGGACTATGGGGTGCATTCTAATATATAAAGGGTTACGTGAGACCCATTATACTATATGGAAGGCTATGTGGGGGCCATTATAGTATTTGGGTAGCTATGAGGGAGCCTTTGTATTTCTTTATCGTTCCTTATGGGAGACCCAAACCATGGGTGTATAGCTTCTGCCTCCGGAGGACACACAAAGTACTACACTCAAACGTGTAGCTCCTCCCTCCGGGCTATATACACCCCCTGGATGACAATCTACCCAGTTCAATGCTTTGTGTTTCAGGAGGATCACACACTTGCATTCTCTGATATTTTTTTATTTTTATTTTTAAAGATTTGGAAGAAAAGCGGGTCCAGTCTGGACTCCCGGCATGTCCCTTCACACCCCACTCTGTCGGGTGCTGTTAAGGTTGACTTTATAAGGCTGGAGCCTTCACATGCCGCGCTCCTTCACACCCTCTGTCGAGGCTCTGTTTGAAGTGGGAGCCTCCACGGTCCTCTCTGCTCGCAGAAGGCCGGTCTCCATCCGCAGCCCTGTCTGGTCCCTGCTGGAAGGAGCGTTACCCCCATTCAGGGACATGGCCCTGCGTCTCAAGAGCTAAGTATTGAGACGTTTTTTCAGGGGTCCCGGGTTCTTTTATTTGGGGGACAGTATGTGCTTTAGCGTTACTGTTAATTCCGGCCGGTTCTGGGGGTTTCCCCTGAGAACCGCGCCGAAGGTGCCTGCTCGTCGGCCGCTTTTTAAAATCTAGGCCCCGGCTTCTGTTTGGGCCTAGTTTCGTTTTCGGCTTCTCTGCATGTTTTGCATACAGCGCCGCCCACCGCCCGACCAGCAGAGGGGAGGGCACTCCTCTCTGGGGAGATGTTCCCTCCCCTGTATTTCTTCCTGTATCTCTCTGCCCTCCGTTTTTTCCCGCTCTTGGGGCTTATACACGCCCCCCCTCTTCTCCCAGCGCCATTTTCTCAGCGTTCCTACACTGGAAGGCGCTGGATGCTGCAGCTGCATACTGTTAGAAGGCTGACGCTTCACAGGGGAGCGGTGGAATCCGGAGGGCACACAGAGAGCACGGGCTGGTAAGCCACAACCTCTGGTTGTGGACTTTTATTACACTCTCAGGCTTTCTACAGGAGTGTATTCTGGCTGCAGAGCTTCCACCATCAGCAGCATGTCTGTCACTAGGAGCAAGGCTGCAAACATGTACGCTATATGCACTGCGTGTAAGCTCATTCTGCCAGAGCCAAGCACATACCCACATTGTGATGCCTGTGCTAACATGTTTGTGTCTCAGCCTGGAGCCGCCTCAGGGGTCCCTCTGGCTGCTCCGGCCCCGGTGGCTGAACCCCCGGCTTGGGTAGCTTCCTTTTCACAAGCTATTTCCCAGTCTTTTGCCGACTCCATGGGGCAGCTGTCCCGGACACTGCTGTCCATGCATCAGCCCCCTTCTCAGGGTGTCTCTGCGGCTCCGAGCTCTGGAGAGCCCTCAGAGCATGTCCTAGGACCCCGTCCCCCTAAACGGAGACGCAGGGAACCTTCTCCTTCCTCGTCCCACGGCTCTGATTCACAAGCCGAGGTGCAGGGCGAGGAGGATTCGTTTACTGTGGGCTCAGACGCTGCCTCTATGTACCCCATTGACTTGTCTGAGGGTGATGCGGATGTTAGTGACTTGATTGCGTCCATTAACTCCGTACTGAACCTCAACCCACAAGAGTCAGAGGAACAACCCTCTCTGGTAGAGGTACACCAGTTTACCTCTCCTAAGAAACCTAGGAGTATGTTTTTTAACCACTCCAGCTTTCAGACCACTGTTAACAAGCCCAGGGCCTGTCCTGACAAACGTTTTCCGAAGCGTAGTTCAGATGACCGTTTTCCTTTTCCACCGGAGGTGGTTAAGGACTGGGCCCAGTCCCCAAAGGTAGACCCTCCGGTGTCCAGAATCTCAGCCCGCACAGTCGTAGCTGTGGCTGATGGCACTTCTCTTAAGGATCCCACTGACCGCCAGGTTGACCTTCTGGCCAAGTCTGTATATGAGGCGGCAGGAGCCTCGTTCTCCCCGTCTTTTGCGGCAGTGTGGGCTCTTAAGGCAGTCTCTGCCTCTCTGGCGGAGATTCATTCCCTCTCCAGGGACTCTGTTCCTGAGACGGATGCCTTAACTTCTCAAGCTTCGGCTTTTGCATCCTATGCCATGTCTGCCATCCTGGAGGCTTCTCACCGCACTGCGGTGGCCTCCGCTAACTCCCTCGCGATCCGCAGGATCTTGTGGCTTCGAGAGTGGAAAGCAGACGCTTCCTCTAAGAAGTACCTTGCGAGTCTCCCTTTTGCTGGGTCCCGGCTGTTTGGGGAACATCTGGATGATATAATTAAGGAAGCTACTGGCGGGAAGAGTACTTCCTTGCCACAAGCTAAAGCCAAGAAACCTGTCCAGGGCAGGAACCAATCGAGGTTTCGTTCCTTTCGTTCCTCTAACTGGTCGTTCTCTAAGCCCTCGGCCTCGTCCACTACCGCAGTCAAGGATCGTAAATCCAACTGGCGCGCAAAGCCGCGTCCTCAAAAGACCGGAGGAGCCGCTGCCACTAAGGCAGCCTCCTCGTGACTATCTGGCCGCGCCAGCAACGTCCTTAGTCGGTGGCAGGCTCTCCCACTTTGGCGACGTGTGGTTGCAACACGTCTCCGATCAGTGGGTGCGGGATATCATCTCCCACGGCTACAGGATAGAATTTTCTTCCAGCCCGCCAAACAGATTTTTTCTGTCCACCCCCCCCCTGCTCCAAAGCCGCCGCCTTCTCTCAGGCCGTGGCATCCCTGCAGGCCAACGGTGTAATTGTTCCGGTTCCCGCCCGGGAACGGTTCAGCGGTTTCTACTCAAACCTCTTTCTAGTCCCCAAAAAGGACGGTTCCTTCCGACCCATCCTGGATCTCAAGCTTCTCAACAAGCATGTTCAGGTGCGGCACTTTCGCATGGAATCTCTGAGATCGGTCATTGCCTCAATGACCCAAGGAGATTTTCTGGCATCCATCGACATCAGAGATGCCTATCTGCATGTGCCTATTGCGGTTTCACACCAGCGTTGGCTACGCTTTGCGATCGGAGAGGAACATTTCCAATTCGTGACTCTCCCCTTCGGCTTAGCCACGGCCCCTCGAGTATTCACCAAGGTCATGGCAGCAGTGGTTGCGGTCCTGCACCTCCAGGGGTTGGCAGTGATTCCTTACCTGGACGACCTTCTAGTCAAGGCCTCATCCAGTGCAGACTGCCAGCGGAGTGTCTCTCTCACTCTCGCCACGCTAGTTCAGTTCGGGTGGCTTGTCAACCTGCCCAAGTCCACTCTGACCCCGACCCAGGTGCTTTTGTACCTAGGGATGCAATTCGAGACTCTGCCGGCACTTGTCAAGTTGCCCTTAGTCAAACAGCAGTCCCTTCGTCTGGCGGTGCGCTCTCTGCTGAGGCACCGCCGTCATTCCATCAGACACCTCATGCAGGTGCTGGGTCAGATGGTGGCGTCCATGGAAGCGGTTCCCTTTGCTCAGTTCCATCTGCGTCCCCTGCAGTTGGACATTCTCCGCTGTTGGGACAAGCGGATCTCTTCCTTGCACAGGCAGGTGGCTCTGTCGTCACAGACCAGGAGCTCCCTTCAGTGGTGGCTTCGGCCCCTCTCTCTGTCTCAGGGACGCTCCTTCCTGACTCCGTCCTGGGTGATCCTCACCACGGATGCCAGCCTCTCCGGTTGGGGAGCAGTATTTCTCCATCACCGAGCACAGGGCACTTGGACTCCGTCCGAATCAGCCCTCTCGATCAATGTGCTGGAGATCAGAGCTGTGTTTCTAGCTCTCCTAGCCTTTCACCACCTGTTGGCGGGCAAGCACATTCGAGTTCAGTCGGACAACGCGACAGCGGTTGCCTACATCAATCACCAGGGCGGGACTCACAGCCGTCTGGCGATGTTGGAGGTTCAACGAATCCTCCAGTGGACGGAGGACTCCAAGTCCACCATGTCTGCAGTCCACATCCCAGGCGTGGAAAACTGGGAGGCCGATTACCTCAGCCGTCAAACCGTGGACAGCGGCGAGTGGGCCCTGCATCCGTCAGTGTTCAGATCAATCTGCCGCAAGTGGGGCACTCCGGAAGTGGACCTAATGGCATCCCGGCACAACAACAAGGTTCCGGTTTACGTGGCTCGCTCCCACGATCCTCAGGCCTTCGCAGCAGACGCACTGGTTCAAGATTGGTCTCAGTTCCGTCTGGCCTATGTGTTTCCCCCTCTAGCGCTCTTGCCCAGGGTTCTGCGCAAGATCAGAATGGAGGGCCGTCGAGTCATACTCATTGCTCCGGACTGGCCCAGGCGAGCCTGGTACCCAGACCTGCTCCGTCTGTCCGTAGAGGTGCCGTGGCATCTCCTGGACCGCCCAGACCTTCTCTCTCAAGGTCCGTTCTTCCGCCAGAATTCTGCGGCTCTCAGATTGACGGCGTGGCTCTTGAGTCCTGGATCCTGACGGCGTCAGGCATTCCCTCTGAGGTCATCTCCACCATGACTCAGGCTCGGAAGTCTTCCTCGGCCAAGATTTACCACAGGACTTGGAGGATTTTCCTGTCCTGGTGTCGCTCTTCCGACCATGCTCCTTGGCCGTTCTCCTTGCCGACCATCCTGTCTTTTCTACAGTCCGGTCTACAGCTAGGACTGTCCCTCAATTCCCTCAAGGGACAGGTGTCGGCTCTGTCGGTATTGTTCCAGCGGCGTATCGCCCGACTGGCTCAGGTGCGCACCTTCATGCAGGGCGCATCTCACATCATTCCTCCTTACCGGCGGCCCTTGGATCCCTGGGACCTTAATCTGGTCCTCACGGCCTTACAGAAACCCCCCTTTGAGCCTCTCAGGGAGGTTCCCTTGTTTCGACTTTCACAGAAAGTTGTTTTTCTAGTAGCCATAACTTCTCTCAGGAGAGTTTCTGATTTGGCTGCGCTCTCTTCGGAATCCCCCTTTTTGGTGTTTCACCAAGACAAGGTGGTTCTTCGTCCGTCTCCGGACTTTCTTCCTAAGGTGGTGTCTCCTTTCCACCTTAACCAAGACATTTCATTGCCTTCTCTTTGTCCGGCCCCTGTGCATCGCTTTGAAAAGGCGTTGCATACCTTGGATTTGGTGCGGGCGCTCCGAATCTATGTGTCACGCACCGCCGTTTTTAGGCGGTGCACCTCACTTTTTGTGCTAACCACTGGTCAGCGCAAAGGTCTCGCTGCTTCTAAACCGACCCTAGCTCGTTGGATCAGGTCGGCTATCACCGATGCCTACCAGTGTTCTCAGGTGCCTCTCCCGCCAGGGATTAAGGCGCACTCGACCAGAGCTGTCGGTGCCTCCTGGGCTTTCAGGCACCAGGCTACGGCTCAGCAGGTTTGTCAGGCTGCCACGTGGTCCAGTCTGCACACTTTTTCGAAGCACTACCAGGTGCATGCTCATGCTTCGGCAGATGCGAGCTTGGGCAGACGCATTCTTCAGGCGGCTGTCGCCCATTTGTGAAGTTAGGTTTTGCCTACTTCTCAGTTTGGTTTATTCCCACCCATGGACTGCTTTGGAACGTCCCATGGTTTGGGTCTCCCATAAGGAACGATAAAGAAAAAGAGAATTTTGTTTACTTACCGTAAATTCTTTTTCTTATAGTTCCGACATGGGAGACCCAGCACCCTCCCTGTTGCCTGTTGGCAGTTTTTTTGTTCCGTGTGTTTCACCAGCTGTTGTTAGTAGTCAGAGTTACGGTTATTCCGAGTTTTACTCTATCTCTACTTATGGGTGGATGTCCTCCTTCAGCTTTTGCACTGAACTGGGTAGATTGTCATCCAGGGGGTGTATATAGCCCGGAGGGAGGAGCTACACGTTTGAGTGTAGTACTTTGTGTGTCCTCCGGAGGCAGAAGCTATACACCCATGGTTTGGGTCTCCCATGTCGGAACTATAAGAAAAAGAATTTACGGTAAGTAAACAAAATTCTCTTTTTTATGGAGGGCCATTGCACTTTATGCAAGCAAGTGTGAAAATTTGTGTTGTGTCCATCATACTGTGCGGAGGGCTGTGTGGGGGTCATTATACTATTTGGAGGCTTTAAAAATAACCAAAATTGCCAAAACACAAGGGAACATATACAAGTATATCAATTTATCTCAACCATGGAAAAGTAGAAGGCAAGATAGCCCAGGCTACCTGCACAAAAACAATTGAAATAACCAAAATACAAAGCAAATAGCCAATTAAAATAACAAATTTTATTAGAGTTAATTAAAAGGTTTAAATAAAGGTAAATAACAAGTGACTGAAGAATACCAGCAAGGAACAGAAGGAGGAAAAAATCAATGAAAGATGTGGCTGTACACAATATGTATAGCTCTACTCCATACCACCAGAGATTAATTAGAAGTATTTAGATATACAGCACAAGTGTGCATAAGAAAGCTCTGATGGAATTAGAGCAGGGCAAAACAATAAAGTACAAATCACAAAGAAATAAAGTACTGTTTAAAGGTGTAGGAAACCAAATCTATTAATAGATTACCCAGTGGCATCTCCTCCTGCTGGTGCTGGCGTCCGTCCCTACACGTGTTTCAGCATGAAAGCCTTCGTCAGGAGGGTTAGAAGGGGCCATTATACTGTATGAAGGCCCATTATAATGCATGGACACCTGCGTGGGGATCATACTGCGTTGGGGGTCACTATTCATTGCCGTGGTAGTTGTAGGGGGGTACTTTGAGGAGGAATTCACTGTGGGGATCATACAGTGTTTGTGAGGCAATTTTGTTGGCATCATACTTTATGGCTGCAATGAAAAGGGAACCAGGAGGCTTCAATAGGACTGCAATTACTTTGAAAGGGCTAAAAGGTTGTAAGATATGTTCCGATGTGACCAAGCCAAATATTATTATAATTAATAATAACAATAATAATAATAATAATAATAATAATAATAGTGTTTTTTTTGGGGGGGAGTGGCAATTAGAAATTCTGCTATGGGGCCCCATGATTTCTATGTACGCCCCTGCTTTGCACTGTCCCTCACAGGCAGTTTTTGACCACATATGGGGTATTGTAGTTAGGAGAATTTGTTCAACAAATTGGTGCTTTATCTCCTCTTCCCTAGTGAAAGGGATTAAAGCAACATTTTTGAGCTTTAAAAATGTACATTTTTCATTTTCACAGCTCAACGTTATACAATTCTGTGAAGCACCTGGGGTTTCCAGGTGCTCACCACACATCTAGGTAAACTCTTTGTAAAGTCTAGTTTCCAAAATGGGATCACTTGTGGGGGATGTCCACTATTTGGCCACATCAGTGGTTCTCCAAACGTGAAAAAGTCAAATGGCGCTCCTTCCCTTCCAAGCCCTGCCATGTGCTCAAACAGTAGATTTCCACCACACATGGGGTATTAATGTACTGAGGAGAGATTGCACAATAAATTGTACAGTGGAATTTCTCCTGCTACCCTTGTGAAAATGCAAAATTTGGGGCTAAAGTAACATTTTTGTGCGGAAAAAGTAATATTTTCATTTTTTCCTTCCACATTTTTTCGTTTAGTTAGTGAAGGACCTAAAGCATTAATAAATGTCTTTGACTCCCAGCCCCTTGCTTGACTTTAGGCAAGATACATTTGTCTTTGTCCTCGTCACATGGTTGCTACCAGACACGGTTGAAGCCGTCTAAACCAAATAGGGTTATCTTGGTCTCATTAGGATATGGCTTCAATAATCCATGTCCTTAGTTAGATGCATTAATCTAACCTATTTTCTAATATGCAGTATATCACAAGAGTGAACATATCCCTTATATTTTGTCACAAGTGACAAACAACCCCTGTGGTGTTCGGCTGTAGAAGGTCGCTGCGTTTGGCTGCACAAACTGCTCCTTGATATTCCTTTCCTTCTTCTGTGGAGTGAATGAAGTTCTATGTATTTTCTCTGTTAGGGTTAACTTTTTCCCTTTTAGGACCCTGCGGATATCTTTACCTTTCAGCTGCTAATTATTATGCTCTCCCTGTTTCTTTATGTACCCACATTACCCCTTGGATTGTTACTGGTGATAAAGTTTATTTCTATATGGTCCAGATTGTAAGCAGTCTGCTTGTAATCTCCTGGAAACATTTTGCTTTTTATTGCTGTCGCTCTCCCAAAGTCATCTTGCAGATAAGTTGTTCATTTGAACTGCCCTTTTTGTTTTCCCTATGTCTTATTTAGGACTTAGTGGGGTTGACTAGTGCTCATCCTGTCCGATCATTACCTAGGGCCCAGTTCAGGGTCAGCGAGGGTCTAGGTTCCGCACCTATTCGCCGAGCAGGATACCTATCTAGTGATGTCAGGGGAGCCAGGGGCCAGCACAAGGTTTTATAAGGAGTCACCCTCTCTCCTAGACATGGGTCCCACCTTTCCTGCCCTCCTTATTTGCCATTTGCTCGGTATTTCCCCATACCCATCCCTAGCATGACACATTTTTGAAAATATTCTCTTTGCAAAACTACCCTCCGTTTCCAAAATTCAGTTTAAGTGTGGAGGAAACAAAACAAAAGAGCAAAAAAAGAAAAATTGCCTGGTCCTTAAGGGGTTGGGGAGAAAAGCAGTCAAAGTTTAAAAAATTATTTTTCTAAATTTTCAGAAAATAAAAGAAAAAAATATCAACCTAAAATTAAGCTAACATAAAGTATAATGTGTCATGAAAAAATAGTCTCAGAATCAGCAGGATATTTAGGAGCGTTCCAAAGTTATTACCACAAAGTGACACTGGTAACATTTGAATAAATGGGGCTTAATCATTAAGCTCAAAATTGGCTCTGTCATTAAAGGGTTAAACAAACAGGACAATTGGGCAATACACAAATTAACATGACATCTGAGTGCCGTCTCATTTTTATCCTCACACATCCAAAGACTTCTGTTTGGTAAGTTTAATTCCTGACTAGGATCATATATGAATTTGTCCCCATGTTTTGGGCAGACATGAACACCCCATAAAATATAATGGTTACGGCTTCTATCTGTGAAAAGCTCGGTTATAGAACTCATACCGGATACACATCTGAATGAGGCGGCATGTTCCATGTACAGGTTGGCTTTATCATTGCTTTAAAGAGCTCTGAACTTGAATCCTAAATACTCTGTATTGTTTTTCTTCAACAGAAACGCCCTGCTCCATATTTTCTTCAGAGCCAAGTGCAAAGGTAAGTCTCATTGAATTCTCTTAAAGATGTTGTGCATTTGTCACCCAGGGAAGGGGGTACTCGCTCCCGGGCAGCATACACAGTTAGGGATGTCACTTTGGTGGCCGTTGCCCACTTCCGTGCGCTTCCGTGCCCTGGGTCCCTTTTGTAAGGGGAGTATTTACAGGGGAGATAAGAGTTAATGTTCATGTGACGCCACCTGCGGTGATGCGGGAAAAGGGAATGGATGCCGCCGCTGCTGTTTGTGAGGGACTGGGGTTGGGGTTGGTGGAATTGGCAGCTAGTATGTTAATCCCTTCGCGGGTAGGGATAACCCCAGTGTCCCTTTTGGTGCTGGATGAGGCTGAATCTCGCTGGAAGAAAGGGATGGCACAGTACTGGTAAACCAACTTTCCTCTACTCACAAATACATCCGGGAGACGGCTGCTTTCGGTCCCCTATTTCCCAATGCTGGTGCAGTATCCAGGGCTCTCTCGCTCTTGTGGCACTGTGGTTTAAGGTTGGGACCCCGTGGCCTGAAGCGTCTGTGGGTCCCTGAACTGACCGTGGCAGTTTCTGGTCCAAATGGCGGCAGTGTGAACCCTCTCGGGATGGCGTGGAGCTACTTTCCCTGGCTCAGTCGTTGCTGCTGGTACCTCGGAGTTTTGTGTGTTAGCCAGGTCCTTGAAGGTTTCCTGCTCTGCAGCTTTTTAGCAGGTTGTTTGCAGCTGTCACCTACTCTAGGGCCCTGTGCCCTGTCTGTACCCTGGTTCCAGAGACATGCGTCCTGTGCCTTCCCTGGAACCTCCCTCTCTGTGCCCCAGGTCACTGGGTACCCGATCCAGCTAGAGGCACACCTGACCCTTCACATTTCCTGGGTCTGTCTACACTGTTCGAGCACTTGCTTATCTTGTACGTCAGACACTCACCGCCCCCCCCCCCCTTCCACACTGGGCTTGACTGGGATCGCTCCACCCCTTTCAGGGCCATCCCCTAGGTCCCCCTCCCGGGGCAACCTACCCAGTGGGACGTAGGAAAGCTGGGATTTAAAGGTGTTGGTGTTTTCAGCATTGATACTCATGGGAACCAGGGGGGGTAGGCACTGCATCCTAGGAGAGGGTACTGTATTCTTCATTATAAAATAATATCAGCGACTGCTAATAGTCGCACCCCTTCAAGTAAGAGCACAGCAGATCAATGGTGGCCGCTGATTGATAATGTCCTGCGAGCCCCTGGAGATATGGTGCCGGGACGGAGGATGAGTATACAATGCGTATATTTTACAGGGGAATATAGTATTTTAAAAGGGATTGTGTAATTGATGGACAACCCCTTCAATGTTGTAATAACCGAGCTCTACAAATGCTGAGATATACGTAATGTTAAGTATTTATTTCATTACTGCTGCCTTTCTATATCCATTTGAGCTCTTCCAATGAGAGGGTGACATTCTACACCAGAGGTGTCAAACCCAGCTAGGTGTATGGGGCACACATAGAAAAAAAAATTGAGAGGGGCCACGCTCCTTGCAGGACAAAGTGTCATTTTTAATAATTCCATAGTTGTTTCTATACACGTTTGGATCACTTTTTTGAACATTTTTTGCTTGTTCATTATAACAAACCTGCACTTTTTTGTTTAGTTATATATATAGAGAGAGAGAGAGAGGGAGAGAGAGAGATGTTGTTGTGTGTAGTTGCAAAGTGTTTGTGTAGGGCGCTGTAAATGTCCTGGGTGTTGTCTGGGTGTGGGGGGTGTGAGAGCGGTGTTGTTTGTGAGTGTTGCGTTGTTTGTGGAGCGCTGTGTGTCTGCAGAGTTGTGTGTGTGTGGTGCTGTGTGTGTTGCGCGGTTTGTGTGGGTGTGTGTGTTTTGGTGGGAAGTGTGTTTTGTGCAGTGTGTGTGTGTTAGAGGAATAGTCCTGGGGAGAGAGGAGTATAATAGGAGGAGTAGTCCTGGGTGGAGAGGAGTATAATAGGAGGAGTAGTCCTGGGTGGAGAGGAGTATAATAGGAGGAGTAGTTCTGGAGGTGAGGAATATAATATGAGGAGTAGTCCTGGGGGGAGAGGAGGATAATAGGAGGAGTAGTGCTGGGGAGAGAGGAGTATAATAGGAGGAGTAGTCTTGGGGGGAGAGGAGGATAATAGGAGGGGTAGTCCTGGGGAGAGAGGAGGATAATAGGAGGAGTAGTCCTGGGGGGAGAGGAGTATAATAGGAAGAGTAGTCCTGGGGAGAGAGGAGGATAATAGGAGAAGTAGTCCTGGGGGGAGAGGAGTCTAATAGGAGGAAGTGTCCTGGGGGAGGTGTCTAGTAGGTGAAGTAGTCCTGTGGGGGAGGTGTCTAATAGGTGGAGTAGTCCTTGGGGGGAGATGTCTAATAGGTGGAGCGGTCCTGGGGGGAGGTGCCTAATAGGTGCTCAATGTGTGCGGTGGGCGTGGCTGAGTGGGCATAGTGTGGGGGGCGTGGCCAAGCAGGCATAGTTTAGGGGGGCGTGGCTGAGCGGGCATAGTGTGGCAGGGACGTGGCCGAGCGGGCATAGTGGGGCGTGGCTGAGTGGGCATAGTGTGGGTGGCGTGGCCGAGTGGGCATAGTGGGGGGGGCGCGTGGCCGAGCGGGCATAGTGTGGGGGGCGTGGCCGAGCGGGCATAGTGGGGGGGCGTGACCGAGCGGGCATAGTGGGGGGCGTGGCTGAGCGGGCAGAGTGTGGGGGGAGTGGCCGAGCGGGCATAGTGTGGGGGGTGCGTGGCCGAGCGGGCACAGTGCGGGGGTCGTGGCCCGGGTAACTATGCAACACGGTTTCCATAGTTACCCGATGTGTACCATGGTTACCAGCGTACGCCGACTCCAGCACACGTGTGCCAGGAGCCGGGGTAAGCTAGTAACCATGGTACACATCAGGTAACCATTCAAAGCGACAGTGCTGGTTCATTTTTTGTTTGTTGGTCTCCTGCTGTGCAGCATGCATTAACGTGTTTGACAGCTGGAGACTAACGATCTGAATGGGCAGGGAGCCGGCATACGCTGGTAACCATGGTACACAATCGGGTAATTAAGCAAAGTGGTTTCCATGGTTACCCGATGTGTACCATGGTTACCAGCATACGCCGGCTCCGGCACGATCCCAGCAACGCAAGGGTATGTCTCGGCTGGGTTACTGGTGTGGGCTCCCGGGGATGCAGCAGTCAACTGGGAGTCGGGGCTCCGTGCGGGTTCGGAGAATGCGTGCGGAGGGTGGGGCCAAGCCGAGCGTCCAATGCTTGAGGGGGGCGGGGCTTGACCGAGCGGCCAATGTGTGCGGGGGGGTCTGGTCGAGCGGCCAATCCGTGCGGGGGGCGGGGCCAGGCCGCTGTGTCCAGGATGAAATGGGTCCTGATCATGGGCACGTATCTTACGTGCTTGTTGCGGCCCGCAGACCCTGTGAAGATCGCGGCCCTATGACGGGGATCGGCGCCGGCAAGGCTTTTCTAGGGTTGAATCATTGACAGTGCTGCACAGCAGAGCTTTCTGCACTATACCAATGGCTGTTCTCCGCCAATCAGATGAAAGGAGATGACATCATGCAGCGGCGTCACCTCCTTGCATCTGATTGGCGGGCAGAAAGCTCCTATGCGCGGCACTGAAAATGATTCAACTGTGCTCTGCTGGCGCCGACCTCCAGCATAAGGCCATGATCGTTAGTGGGTCTGCGGGCCGCAACAAGCAGCCTCAGGCCACATGCTGCTCTCGGGGGCCGCATGTTTGAGACCTCTGTTCTACACTAAACCCAGACTTACCCTCTTCTGGGCCTCGGCCTGTACAATGAGCCGAGAAGCAGGATCAAGCTGTGCTGTGTACTAATTTAAACAGTCCTCTCACAGGTTGGAGGGAAAGAAGGGGAGTGCACCCCGAAATGTACAGTGCAAACGGCACGATTATTCAGCACATCCAAACTAAGTGGAAAAAAGTGCAGATGCAAACTGTTCTGGCTGCAACACAGAAACGCTGAATGCTGCCTCCCAGGAGCTCATTGTGTAGGACAGGGGTCTCAAACTCGGCTGGGCATATGAGCCACACATAGAAGAAGAAGAATTTGAGGGGCCGCATTCTTTGCAGGACAAAGTGGCATTTTTTTGGTGCCATATTTTTTTCTCTCCACACCTTTGGATCACTGTTTGTGAATATTTTTTGCTCGTTTATTATAACAACATACACTTTTTTAGTTTACATATAAAAAAACAACATTTCTTTACATACTTTATTTTTTTTTTTTGTTTACATTTTATCTTTCTTGTAAGTAATATAGTTTTACAACTAGCACCATTTAGTGATTTTGGCCAAGATATTTTAGTAATATTCTCCATCCTGTTCCCCATGCTGTAGTAATGTACTCATCCTTGTACCTATCCTGTAGTAACGTGCCCATACTTGTCCCCATCAATTTTTGTGAAACTTGTCACCGAGGATCTCAAAGTCCAAACAAAATGGAAATTTGATAATCTCACAAAGACCCAGAGAGATGCCCTGAGAGAACGTAGGGCCATGGATGATGAGGTATTTAAAGATGCAGACAAGGGGGGGGGGGGCACACATAGTAATCTGGCCTAAGGACCAATACGAGCGGGAAGTCTTGAGGCAGCTCAGGAATCCTGATCCTAAACTACACTCCAACCCCCTACCTCTCTTTTCTAGACAATTGCATGCCATCTTGTTTAGGGCATTTGATGATGGCCATATTACTAAAAAAGTTTTTGAGGGCCTTACCACCACCTATCCCAAAATACCCACCTTTTACATAATCCCTAAAATCCACAGAGACCCCCTTTAACCTACAGGACGTCCCATTGTGTCAGGGATAGAGGGTCTATGCCATATGTAGGTTCATAGACTACTACCTTAACCCACTTGTTGAGACATTACCTTCATATGTCAAAGACACAATGGATGTCCTGAATAGGGTTGATGGGATCTTTGTGGATAACTTGTTGCTGGTTACAGCAGATGTAGAATCCCTGTATACTTGCATGGACCACCAGCATGGTCTACAGGCAGTTCACTTCTTCCTCAGGGCAGCTAACCGGGATAGACACCTATGTGATTTGATTATTGAACTGGTCGACTTTGCCCTGTCACACTATTTTTTTGTGTTTAAGAATTCCTTTTATCTTCACCGTCGTGGCACTGCAATGGGGACGGCCTATGCCCAGTCTTATGCAAACCTCTTCCAGGAGTACTGGGAGTGGGCTTTGTCTGGGGGGAACAGTCACCGGCCGGCTCTCATATCCAGTGCTGGATAAGATACATCCACGATATTTTTATTTTCTGGCAGGGCACAGCGAGCAACTCGATCTTTTTTTTCATACACTCAATAACAATGAGTATCGCATCAAATTAATACACAGGTGTGATTCTTGCAAAATTGATTTTTTTGAGCATACAGTTGGACCATGGTCAAGGTAGTGCTATAAAGACCGACGTTTATCGCAAAAAAGTTGGTTCATTTTTTATTGCACGCATCCTCCTCGCACAAATGCTCCACCATTAGAGCTATCCCGGTTGGCCAATTCTTGAGGATGCGGCGGATATGCTCTACCGAAGAATGTTTTGAGGTGAGTGACCTTAACACCTGCTTTTTACAGAGAAGTTACAGCAACAGGTGTGTAAAGGGTGGGTACAAGTGAGCAAAATACACTTCCCGCGCTCAGTTACATCAACCAACTAAGAAAGATGGATCTGAACAAAAATGGAGATTCCTCTCAACTTATAACTATGAGAGGTTAGCTATAAAGGCCATTCTTTTAAAACATTTGTTCATCTTAAACATGGAGCCCTCCTTCACTCAATTTTTATCTGAAAGACCACTTTTGACCTCTAGGCGGTGTAAGAACCTCAGTGATGTCCTTATCCAAAGTCATTATGTATCTAAGATAACAAACCCCTTTAACACCAGAGGTCCTATCGTGGGTTGTTATTCATGTGGCCGCTGTGCTGCCTGCGCCAATGTCCTGCGCTGCTTCACTTTTGAGACAGCAGATGGTTTTCGTTGCTATAAAAGAAATCACTACATCACATGTAAAAGCACCCACATAGTATATTATGCCACGTGTGGTTGCTCCAAAATCTATATTGGCCTGACCTCCAGAGAACTACGGGTTAGTCCAAGAACATTTGTGGGACATTGGTGCGGCCAGGACTGCGACCGATGTGGCTTTTTTGAAAAGTTTGCCTTGTCACTTCACGGATTTCCATAATTGTGATCCTAGGTCCCTGAGGATTTGAGACTTAGGTGGGCTTTGCACGTTGCGACATCGGTAACAATGTGTTACCGACGCTGCAGCGATAGTCCCCGCCCCCGTCGCAGGTATGATATCTTGTGATTGCTGGTGTAGCGAACATTATCGCTACGCCAGCTTTACATGCACTCACCTGCCCTGCGACGTTGCTGTGGCCAGCGACCCGCCTACTTCCTAAGGGGGCGGGTTGTGCGGCGTCATAGCGACGTCACACGGCAGGCAGCCAATAGAAGCGGAGGGGAGGAGATGAGCGGGACATAAACATCCCGCCCACCTCCTTCCTTCCGCATAGCCGGCCGGGACGCAGGTAGGATATGTTCCTCGCTCCAGCGGCTTCACACACAGTGATGTGTGCTGCCTGCTGGAATGAGGAACAACATCGTACCGTCTCAGCAGCTGTATTATGGAAATGTCGGACCCTACACCGATCATACGATAACGACGCTTTTGCGCTCGTTAACCCTAGAATGCATACCTGGGGCCTCGCAGGCCTGCTTGGTCATTTGTTTTCTATGGTAGATTGTTATGCTTGCGCGTTCTAGGGTTAATCGTATGTAAAAGGCTTTACACACTACGATGTCGACAGCGACGCCGGATGTGCGTCACTTTCGATTTGACCTCACCGACATCGCACCTGCGATATCGTAGTGTGCAAAGCCCACCATAGACTTAGTACAGGGAAGGATCAGGGGTGCCAACCTTAGGAAAATCTTGGCACAGAGAGAGACACCTCAGGGATTAAATGAAACTCTGAACTTTTCTCCATGCTTGTAGAATTCTTGTGTGCATGTGCCCGCCACAATTGTCTCATACTGTATCTTTCTATTTAATATGATATATTATATTCTTCAATTGTCATATGTTTTTTACAATAGTGCCTTGCTGTAAGCATTCCTGTCTGGGACCTGTCTCCATATACTAATTAATGGAGATTTTGATCCAATGGATATTATGGATATCATATGGATCCAGCTCTTTGCCTGCTTATTGTGGATACATCATATTATTTATGGACTTGCCCCTATTTAGGGCTAATACTTGCCTTTGTTGTATTTAATATATATGATGTACTTCTTAAGAACCAACCTAATGGATGTGCGTATGCGTCCCTTCTGGCTATCTCTCTTCCCCTCTGTCGCTGTCTGGTGGTCTTGTGCGCTTGTCCGAGTGCCATAGCAACTTGTCTCTGACCCTGTACATGTGGCGCCCTGGACAAGCCAGGACGTCACAGGTACTGCAACAACGCACCCCACACCCCGGCTAGGCACACCAAAGTCAGACAAAAATCCTTGTTGCCTCCCTCCAGGGGCTGATGTCCACACCAGGTGGGGTGGAGCTAGGCAGTTGGCTCCACCCACCGAGGAGTTCACAGGCCTGGAGGCAGGAAAAGTGACAGTTCAGTTAGGGAAGTGGAAGAGAGAGGAGTGAAGTGGTAGTGGAGCAGACTGACCGTGTCCGGGTGCGTGACCCGGGCACATACAGCAAGGTTGGCAGACGGTGGTGACCATCTGCAGGAGAGGCTGATTGACGTGAACCGTAAGGACCGGGGACGGGCGGTGGCCCACCGGTACCGGATCGGAGAGCAAAGAGAAGCCAGCACCATTCGGCAGGGCCTACGGACCCCGACCAGGCTTGGAGTCGCCTCAAAACCGGTCAAATCCGTTAGCGAAGGGAACCTCCGGGGTTTCCCAGCAGTCAAGACCCAATTGAAGGCAACCTCTCAAACCGTGAAGGGAAATACAGTCACCGCCAAGGCTACAGTTCCCAGGGCCAGAGCCTGCGGGCAAAAGGGGCTCCCTCAGCATCCATCCAAGCTGGGGAGCGGGTTACCGGTGTGAAGCCACCAGAACCGAGAACATAACACAGGTGCAGGGAAAGGCAGTCACCGCCAACCTACCGGGAGAAGAACCACCGCAGCCGTCTGTGGGACCCGTCCATCCAGCCGTTTGTTTTACCGGAGACTTTGCATTCATTATTGGCTGAGTGAGTACCACTGTGCCGTGCGGCACCGCGCTGCCCCCGCGACCCTGCACCTCACCAGGTCCCGTAACCCACCTGCCATTCCTCCCTCACCGGGCCCCGGGACAACCAACCCCGCTACCCACGGAAGGGAAGAACAACATCTAAGCTGCTCCCTGTCATCGCTCCCGGGATCCCCGTCCAGAGCAGCGGAGGGTGTCACAAGCTCACCACAACCGTGGGTGGCATCACGGACAATACATCCCCAAAACCAATCCCCCCTTTTCACTCACGGGCGAGGAGCGCTGCTCGAGTCCCCGGGTCCGGCCCACTGCTCGAGCCACCGACCGAGCAGCAAGCGAAGCAGCCGGACCCGAGCGTGGTGAGCGCAGCGTCCCTTCCCCGCCCGCGACAACTTGGCGTCACGAACAGGATCTTACCGCTCTGCCGTCTGGTAGAGGTGCGCCTTGTGACCGCCTGAGGTGTCTGGCCGAAAATTTTGAGAAGCCGCCATTTTGGGCGCGAAAAATCCCCGCTCGAGCGTCTCCTCGAGCAGTGGAGGCGCGAAAGCCGAAACCCCGCCCCTGTAGAGGAGGAGCCGGAAAAAGACTAAGGGGTAAGGGGGCACAGAATGGCGGCCGGCCGCATGTGAACCGCGGCTATAGAAGCAGGGACGCCAGGACTCTGCGATCTGCTGGTTCCTGGAAAGTACCGCTACCACCATGTCCGCCCCGTCCAGCTACGCAGAGGTTACGGAGCCGGTGCTCGGAATAGCGGCGTGGCTCAGGGCCCGAATGGCGGGGATCTGCCGGCGCTACTGGAGTCAGATATGTCTGCTGATGGAGCAGTGGACCGCGGAGGTGGAGGAGGTAGCTGCGGTCGCCCTGGTATACGGAATGGAGGCCATGATGGAGTTGCTGGTGAGTGACCCACGCCCCTGTGTCCCCGAGGGACCGGCCGTTGCGGCTGAGGGACCCGGTCTACCTCTGGCCCCCATGCCGCCTCCGTCTTCCCTGCCCGTGCACCCCGCTGCTGCTGGTCCGTCTAACGTACACCCCCTCGTAACAGTAGCCGAAAGAATGGTGAGCCCGGAGACTGCGGCAGCTGGCGGCAACCCGCCTGGCGCAGGGACAGATGATGGTGACTCCGGACCTGACACAGAGCCTGTTTCGGAGGAGGACGAGGGAGTCGTCGCCCTGTATGGCACGGAGGCCACTTACATCCCCCGGAGCGGAAATAATGGATACCGGGCGGCCCTTCCTCGTCGTGCCTACTATGCGCTGGAGGGGCTGGTACCTGTGTTCTTCCACCCAGGGTCGGGTGAGGAGGACGAAGGTGAGCAGTAATGGCAGCGGTCCCCCGCCGCAAGTTGTCCCCTTTGGGACCACCGGCACCGTTTGAATAAGTTAAATCATAAGATTGAATCAACCGAACTGTAATCTGATTGGGACCGTGATTAAACTGGCCGTTGCCGGCATGTTGTCCCCGTAGGGACTTTCTGCAACCGTTGCGTAAGGAACTGCTTACGGACAAGCCCGAGAACTTGCAGGGCAACCACAAACTTGTGGGATGTAAATATTTGGCTTAAACCGTTGCCGCCTCCGGAGAGGCAGATTGGAGGAAGGGCCCGCTGCAGAGTAGGCTGGGGCCCGGCCACCACCTGAACCGGTGGTGATCCTCCGGGGGACATGGGACCCCTGAAAGAGACCGTACCCGCTCGGGCAGCTTGGTTCTGGACTGGGGTCAAGGGGTGCTGCCCGCTTCTTAGGGGCAGCATCAGGGCCAGGTTGTTTGGGTGGGAGAAGAGCGGAAGCCGTACCGTTTAATAAATATATGCCGTTAGAAACGTTAAGAATGTGCCTCTCGTTGTGGGAAGTTTGACTAAAAATGCTTGTGTTTTAAATGATGTTTTTACTCTTTTGCAGTTAACAAAAAAAAAATAAAACCGGTGATGGACGGGCAGCCCGCGGACGGTCTGCATTTTACTAAGGGGGAATGTGGCGCCCTGGACAAGCTAGGACGTCACAGGTACTGCAACAACACACCCCACACCAAGGCTAGGCACACCAAAGTCAGACAAAAATCCTTGTTGCCTCCCTCCAGGGGCTGATGTCCACACCAGGTGGGGTGGAGCCAGGCGGTTGGCTCCACCCACCGAGGAGTTCACAGGCCTGGAGGCGGGAAAAGTGACAGTTCAGTTAGGGAAGTGGAAGAGAGAGGAGTGAAGTGGTAGTGGAGCAGACTGACTGTGTCCGGGTGCGTGGCCCGGGCACATACAGCAAAGTTGGCAGACGGTGGTGACCGTCTGCAGGAGAGGCTGATTGACGTGAACCGTAAGGACCGGGGACGGGCGGTGGCCCGCCGGTACCGGATCGGAGAGCGAAGAGAGGCCAGCACCATTCGGCAGGGCCTACGGACCCCGACCAGGCTTGGAGTCGCCGCAAAACCGGTTAAATCCGTTAGCAAAGGGAACCTCTGGGGTTTCCCAGCAGTCAAGACACGATTGAAGGCAACCGCTCAAACCGTGAAGGGAAATACAGTCACCGCCAAGGCTACAGTTCCCAGGGCCAGAGCCTGCAGGCAAAAGGGGTTCCCTCAGCATCCATCCAAGCTGGGGAGCGGGTTACCGGTGGGAAGCCACCGGAACCGAGAACATAACACAGGTGCAGGGAAAGGCAGTCACCGCCAACCTACCGGGAGAAGAACCACCGCAGCCGTCTGTGGGACCCGTCCATCCAGCCGTTTGTTTTACCGGAGACTTTGCATTCATTATTGGCTGAGTGAGTACCACTGTGCCGTGCGGCACCGCGCTGCCCCCACGACCCTGCACCTCACCAGGTCCCGTAACCCACCTGCCATTCCTCCCTCACCGGGCCCCGGGACAACCAACCCCGCTACCCACGGAGGGGAAGAGCAACATCTAAGCTGCTCCCTGTCATCGCTCCCGGGATCCCCGTCCAGAGTAGCGGTTGTGTCACAACCTCACCACAACCGTGGGTGGCGTCACGGACAATAAATCCCCAAAACCAATCCCCCCTTTTCACTCACGGGCGAGGAGCGCCGCTCGAGTCCCCGGGATCTGGCCCACCGCTCGAGCTACTGACCGAGCAGCAAGCGAAGCAGCCGCAACCGTGCCGGACCCGAGCGTGGTGAGCGCAGCGTCCCCTCCCCGCCCGCGACATACATAGTGCTAGTGTTATGACAACGCAAGTGGAATGGACAAATTGATTTCAGCTGGTGTACAGGTGCCACTATATCCACCTTGATTGGTTCTCGCAGCCTAGGTGACCACTACCTCTTACTCTAAAAAGGTCCTGGCATGTGTACCTTTCAGTCCTTTGATGAAGCGAGCAATTTCTCACGAAACACGCATTGAGGCGTTCTCATGGGATTTCCTCTGACCCTGTTATGCTTGCCGTACGAGCAATGATGTTTAGCAAACCCACTGGGCCACAACACACATAAAACCCAGAGGGGCTTGACTACAGACCTGAGCCTGGTCTTCTCCAGTGCTTCTCATGGTGAGGGTGTTACGCTTCAGGTATGAGTCTGGGTGCCACTCGGGAAGACTGGTGCTGCATCGGCTGGCCCCAGGGGTATGGGAGCGGCAGTCTCTGGCAGTAGGTTACAGCAGCAGCAGGTGTCGAGATTCCATCCAGGATGGATGGACGGATGGATGGTACAGCAGCTGTGACCGGCATGGATACTTGCAGAGGCGGGTATCGTGTAAGCTGGTCGGCGTAGATGGTAGCGACAGCAGTGGAACAGCATGGTAGCACAGCACTGAAATATAAAGAAGTATCAGCAGCAGCAGACAGCACAATATCATCAGCTGCAGTGCTAAGGGCCCTTATAACTAGCAATGACTAACTCATTGCCCAGGCACCAGTGATAAGGCTGAGGCTGGAGGCCTGGAAGATGTACAGATGTTCTGGGAGACAGCAGCATGGGACAGGGACGGGACCACCACCGCAGGACTCCTGGACAGGTGAGGAAACCGACGTCCTTGCTGGGGAAGGGGAGCAGGAGAGTGCGAGGATGTCGGCATGGGCGTTACAGTACCCCCCTTCCTTACGCCCCCCCACCCACCCCCTTTTAGGGTATTTGTTAAGGAGAAGAGGGAAATTAATATTCTCCCTTGGCTGCCATGACCTCTCAAAAAAGAACAACCAATTGAGATATAACTAAGGGGTTAACCAAGAAGACCAAAAGAAAAACCCCTAAAAAATTACTTTATCATTATTGTCTTAAAATCAGAAATTCCCCCCAAAAAGCGTGATTATATAAAGTCATTAACACGGTGCAATGATTAAGGATTGGGAATGGCCAAAAACCCTATCAGTTTCCCTTCCTTGCCACGGAGGTTGGCACTCTAAATTTAGAGCAATGGCGCCCCGGCTCACCGACGGCTTGCCCTTATAGTCTGAGGTGCAGCTAGTCTGGAAATTCGGGAGTAACAACACACATAACAATCTATGCACACCTACATGTCCGTAAAAATATAAAATGACTTAGCACTGTCACAAGGGTAAAAATATCCCAGACAGTTAGATCCCCCTATTTTCTATAATATAATACTAGAAAAATAGGTTTGATCTCTCAGCTTAAATAACCTGATGTTATACTTATTAAAAAAATAAATTGTCAAGTGCCTCCAAAGTATATATAAAGTGCTAAATACCTCCAAGTACTGTGTAACACAAGGAGTAAACACAAACACTGCTGTAAACATAGACTGTTATTGTGCAAACTGGCCAAGCAATATATCAATGTAAGCAAGGACTCTCTTTGCTAATAACCTGGTTTTTCATTATCACACCAGCAGAAAAACGTACCAAAAGATATGTAAACATAGTCAAACCTATTTTCTAGTATTATCTTATAGAAAATAGGGGGATCTAACTGTCTGGGATATTTTTACCCTTGTGACAGAGTCATTTTATATTTTTGAGGACATGTAGGTGTGCATAGATTATGTGTGTTGTCACTCCCGAATTTCCAGACTAGCTGCACCTCAGACTAGGACAGGGATATAAGAGCAAGCTGTCGGCAAGCGGGGGCGCCATTGCGCTAAATGTAGAGTGCCAACCTCCGCGGCAAGGAAGGTAAACTGATAGGGCTTTTCACCATTCCGAATCTTTAATCATTGGACCGTGTCTATGACTTTATATAATCACGTTTTTTGGGGGGGATTTCTGATTTTAAGACAATAATAATAAGGTGATTTTTTTTTTTAAACAATAGATTTTTATTGAGTTTCAAATTGTTCACAAACAAGCAAAGGAGACCCGGAAAAAAACATTCCGCGGGTCAAATACAATATACAGTACACAATAAGTCATACAAACTTCGTATGATAAGAGGCTAGGGAACGATCCTGAAAATAGACTAGTGAAATACAATGTGATGTATTACCAATCGCTTTGGCATCTATGGCCTGAGGGCCCCGTGAATAAGTACAATACAATTTTCCAAGGACATGGCAATACTCTAGGTCGTTCCCTACAAAGGTCCCACAACTTGGGGGGACTCACTATCATAACCAGAGAGAAAAACTACAAACAGGAAAGAGAAAGAGAGAGAGCACGCTATCGCGTATCAGAAAGATGGAAAAGAAAAGAAGTTAATCATTGCACTTTATTTCAAGATATGATGGTATAGGGGGGATGATAAAAACGCTTCCCAAGGGAACCAAGTCATGGCGACTTTGTTCCTTTCCTGGCTAGATCCGGACATCAGAGACTCCATGCGGTGTGTCAAGTTCACTTCCTCAAACCACTCCTCCAGAGACGGGGGATCCATGGATTTCCAGTGTCTGGGGATTACTATTTTTGCGGCCTGCAGTAGATGTCTGAGTAATGATTTTTTAAAGTTTGATTTGGACATGGGGAACATATAGAGTAAGATTGCTTCCGGCGATTTTGGGACTGAGATCCCTGTTACCTCTGACGCTGCCCTGAGGACTCCGGTCCAGAACGCATGTAGGGTCGGGCAGGAGCACCATATATGTGAGATCGTACCCAACTCCGTTTCACAGCGCCAGCAAGTATCCGGGACCTCTGGGAACCAGTTATGTAATATGATTGGAACCCTGTACCACCTCGAAATTATTTTGTAACTTGTTTCTTGCGATTTGGAGGCTATGACAGACTTATGAGAGAGGGAGAAACATTTTTCCCATTGGGATTTTGTGAAAGTTTTGTTAAGTTCCAACTCCCATGCCTTGCAGAACGGCGGCAGGGGGAGTAAGAGTTTTTCCGAAAGCAACTTGTAAATGACCGAGGTCGCGTGTGGTATGTTTGAGTTGGCAAGACAGAGTGATTCAAAGGTAGATAGAGGGCGTACCAGCGTGTCTTTCTCAGGAATTGATGCCAAAAAGTGCTGTAGTTGAGCATATTCGAATAAATGGCGAGACGTGGAGGTCTCATCTCCCATGATCAAGTTCAGCGGCAGCAAAATTCCATTGGGGGCCACCTGGTGAAAACGAAGAGGACGGGCTTTCGGGAGCCCCAAAAAAAGCGGAGCCGTACACCCCGGTGTAAACCTAGGGTTTCCTGTAATAGGAAGTAATGGGCCACAATTGTCCAACAGCCCTTTTTTTTTCAGGGAAGGGACGTTCAGGGATTTCAATGTGTTGGCTGTCGTGTAGGATATGTCTATGTTCTTGGGTAATAGGGAGGCGCGTAACCACGGCAGGGCCCCCAACGGGATTGGACACACATCCGCCGCCACACGTACCCACAGTTTAGTCGAATAGTTATGAATCCAATCTAGTACCCGGGCATGTGCTGCTGCAAAATAGTATTGACGACAATCCGGCAAGCCCGTCCCCCCCGCCTCCTTAGGCCGAGTCAATGTCTCCCATCGTAACCTCGGGTGTTTGGACGCCCAGACGAAATTTTTAAATTGTCGCCTAAGCCCATCCCAGAACGAGGCTGGGATATATGTGGGGATCGTATGTATCAGATACAATAACCTGGGTAGGATTGTCATCTTTAGTATGTTAATGCGTCCAAACCAGGAGAAACTCGTTCGCTCCCAGGCGGCCAAGGAATTCTCTAATCTGGAAAGGAATGGCTGGAAGTTCAGGGGGAATAGTCTAGACAGCTCCGAGGGAAGACGAATCCCCAAATAAGTTATGACATTGCCCGAAGGCCATTTAAATGGGTAATACGTCTTTAATTCTTGTACCATTTCTTTAGGGAGGGAGACATTGAGGGCCTCGGATTTGTCCATGTTGATTTTGAAATTGGACCATTTACCGAATCTCTCCAGTAGTTCCAATAGGTTAGGGAGGGAGGTTGCCGGATTGGTTATGTAAATTAATACGTCGTCAGCAAACGCAGAGCATTTATATTCTTTACCTGCTAATTTAATTCCTCGAATCTCCGGGATGCTGCGAATGGCGGCCAAAAGATGTTCCATGATAAGTATATATAGGAGGGGGGATAGTGGGCAGCCCTGTCGGGTTCCATTGTGGATGGTAAAGGGGTTAGATATGGAGCCGTTTATTTTTAACCTAGCTGCTGGGGACTTGTAAAGTGCAAGTATTTTTTCACGGAAAGAGGGACCAAGACCAATGTGCGTGAGGGTGTGTGCTAAAGAAGACCAGGCAATTCTATCGAATGCCTTTTCAGCATCCAGGGATAGGACCATCAATGGTATTTTATGGGTTTTTGCGTGATGTATGATATCAATCGTTTTTAGGGTGTTGTCCCGTGCTTCCCTGCCCGGGACAAAACCCACTTGGTCCGGGTGCACCAGCGAGGGGAGCAGTGGACCTAGCCTGTTTGCTATTAATTTTGCGTAGATTTTTAAATCAGTATTCAGCAGTGAAATTGGACGGTAGCTCTTGCATATGTGAGGATCTTTTCCTGGTTTGGGGATCACAGTGATGTAAGCCTCCGTGGACTGAGCCGGGAACGGGCAGGATTCAGAGATAGAATTAAATGCAACCAACATCAAAGGGGATAGAAGCTCTGCTAATAATTTGTAAAATTTTCCTGTGAAGCCATCTGGGCCCGGACTCTTGTTGTTTGGTAAGTTTTTTATTACCTCCAATAATTCTGTGTGAGTAAAGGGGTTGTCTAGGTCTGTTACCACTTCTGGGCTCGGGATGGTGAAAGGGGATGCAACGGGGTTTGGGGCGCTTTCTGGGTTAGGAAGGTTGTATAAATTCGAGTAATATGTGCGGAAGGTTTCCGAAATCTCCGCCGTTGTGTGGACCATGGAGTCATTAGATCCTTTGATACAAGGGATAAAGTTTTGGGTACATTGTGAGCGTAATGCCCTAGCAAGCATCCGTCCCGGTTTATTAGCAAATTCGTAGACGCGGCTTCGCCCAATTTGAAGGTATCGTTTGTAGGAGTCATCTAGCAATTGTTTTACTTCTTGTCTTGCTTTCAGAAGACTCCTCAACGTTTCCGTCGAAAGCGCGCTTTTGTGGGTTAATTCGAGCTTGGCTACGTTTTGCAGGGCTGAACTCAGATTTTGAGCCTTAGCTTTTTTTATGCGCGAGCCGTGTTTGATTAATACTCCCCTTAGTACACATTTTAGTGCTTCCCATTGAAAAATAGAGGCCGTTGTGTCGGAAGCATGATCAGAGAGGAAATGTCTTATTGAATCCTGCACGTCTAACAGGCACCCAGGGTCCTCAAGTAGGCTCTCGTTCAGACGCCACGGGTGCACCGTTTTGGCGAGGGAAGGGATCGTCATGGTACAGTAGACTGGTGCATGATCTGACCATAATATGGTACCTATGGTTGTAGAGGCTACCCAAGGAAGGGCCGAGTGTTGGATAAGGATATAGTCTATCCTACTGTAGGAATCGTGTGGAGTAGAATAGAAAGTGTAATCCCTGTCCGCCGGGTGTTGCAGTCTCCAAACGTCACATAATTGTAACCTGAGGAGAGCTTTCCTGACCTGTTTGATGGCTTTGTAGGATAGATGTGATTTTTTCTTCGAGTTGTCAAGGACAGGGTCCAGTGTAAGGTTAAGATCAGAACACAAAATGACCGTGCCCTGAATCAGTGGGGAGGCGGTGTCCACTAGGTTTGAGATGAAGCTAGGTTGGTCTTGGTTCGGGGCATATACATTTAATAATGTTATTACCTGGCCCTCGATGTTTAAAGAAAGGATGATGTATCTAGCCTCTCTATCCAGTGTGCAGCTAATTAGTTGGTGGGGGAGAGATTTGTGGATAGCGATTGCGACTCCTTTAGACTTATTGTTGGTATTATTGGCAAAGTGCCAACTGGTGTAATGTTTATGTTTTATGTTGGGTGAGTGATTTTCCTTAAAGTGTGTTTCTTGAAAGCATATAATCTGTACCTTCTGTCGGTGAAAGTGATGCAAGATTTGTGCCCGTTTTTCTGGTGTGTTCAATCCCTTGGCGTTGAAGGAGGCAATTTTCAGTTCCATCGCTCCGAATATGTAGTGTGACAATCCTGCAGATTACAGAACTTAGTGCAATGCCAAGAGAGAAAAAGAAACAGTAAGGTAAAGATCGAAAGAAAGAAAAAAAAAGAAGATAATACTGGAGACAACAAAAGACAAAGGTATAGCCTCTGTACGGGAGAGTCTAACTAGAGGGGTACTAACGTATTACAGGAGCTTGTACGACCCTGAAAGGCAGGACAGAGGCTCCTACCCTATGTGGGGCGAAGACCGGTCTAGCAGCTAACAAGGTGGCACAGGAGCCTGCATGAAACCACAATATGGATAACATTCAACTTAATATAACTGATTATTTTCACCGGCTAGGTAATTAAGCAAAATACACTTGGGCTTCTGATAAGAGATGAATCTATATAATAAGGTGATTTTTTAGGGATTTTTCTTTTGGTCTTCCTGCAATGACCTCTCCTCAGGACCAAACCCCTTCCAGAGGCTAAGAGGTACCTGGATCCCTGTGATAACGGCTCAGGATGACAGGTTTGAGGAGGGACACATGGAAAGAGTTGGGGATGCATAGCGAAGCCAGGAGCTTCAGTTTGTAGTCTGGAGCACCTCAATGGGACTCAACTTGTAGGATGGTAACTTGAAGTGGACGTATCCGGAAGAGAGACATACCTTGTCTCCGGGCTGGAACGAAGGAGGATGTAGGTGTCTCTGGTCTGCATGCCTCTTCATATGAATGGAGGACTGCTCCAGGGAGGACTTGGTCTCCACCCTGATGTCGGAGAACGTCTTAACGAGAGAAAGGGCTTGCCAAAGGTGAGTGCCACTGGGAATGGGATTCTGGGTCGCTGTCCATACAGAATCTGAAAAGGAGGCTTGGCGGCGGACTTACTTAGGTGGTTTTATATACGAGAACTCCACACAAGGGAGGAGCTTGACCCAGTCACTATGATGCTCATTGACGAAGTGTCACAGAAAGTTCATCATAGTCTGGTTCACCCGTTCCACTTGGCTATTGGACTGCAGATTGTAGTCTGCCGAGAAGTCCAAAGTGACATCCAACAGCTTGGAGGTGGCCTTCCAGAATCTAGATATGAACTGGACTCCTCTGTCGGACACAATGTGGAGTGGTAGACCGTGCAGCAGAAAGATGAGCTGCATGAAGTGCTCAGCAAGCACTGGCGAAGAAGGCAAACCGGTCAGCAGTGTAAAATGGGCCATTTTAGAGAATCTGTCCACCACCACTAAGTTGACGGTGCAAACGGAGGACTTCAGTAGATCTGTGATAAAGTCCATCCCGATGTGATATGCTACCAGGGGGTAGATGGCACCGGAAAAGGGAGCAGTGGATCAGCAGGAAGCTTCTTCAGTGTCTTCTTATGGGCACTTGAAGGACAGGCCAACACAAATTCCAGGACATCTTGTCGCAGTGTAGGCCACCAGTAGCACTACAACGTCAGCTGCAATGACTTCTGTCCAGCATGACTGGCCAGCCAAAAGGAATGACCCCACTGAATAACTCGCTCCCTGTCTGCTTCAGCAACATCTTGCCGGGAGGAACCTGGAAAATGTCTATAGGAGCCATGTCACCATCCTGGATGGCTCAATTATGTGTTGAGGCTCCTCCTCCTGATCGGATGACAGAAATGATCGCAACAGCGCATCAACCTTGATGTTCATTTCTGCAGGGCGGAAATGCAGCACAAAGTCGAAGCGAGTCAACAAAAGCGACCACCGGGCTTGACGAGGATTCATCCCCTGAGCTGACTGTAGGTAAGCAAAGTTCTTGTGTTAGGCGTAAATGATTACAGGGTGCACTGCTCCTTCCAACACATAACACCAGAGCCATCTTGAGGGCCAACAGCTCCCAATCGCCAATTGAGTAGTTGCACTTGGCTGGTGAGAAAGCCCTGGAAAAGAAACCGCAGGTTAAATAGCACTTCCGTGTGAGAACTGCATCGGCAACAGAAGATGAAGCATCCACTTCGAGGGTAAACTGCTTATTAGAATCAGGTCTATGTAGCGTCAAAGCTAAGTAAGGCCTGTTTGAGGGAAATAAAGGTGTTTTCTGCCTCAGGAGTCCAAGCTTTCAGATTCGCCCCTTTGCGGGTCAAGACTGAGATGGGAAGAGCCAGTGACGAGAATCACGGGATAAACTGCCTGTAGTAATTGGCAAACCCAAAGAACCGCCGGATCAGACTGTCAGGACGTGGCCACTTCAGTACTGCTAACAACTTGCTGGATCCATCCTCAGGCCGGTCACTGAGATGATGTAACCTAAGAAAAGCAGGGATGATTTCTCAAACAGGTGCTTTTCGTATTTGGCATATACATGGTTCTCCCTTAACCTCTGCAGAACCTGCTGAACGTTTCTTCTGTGCGTAAGAAAGTCCAGTGAGAATACAAGAATGTCGTCCAAGTATACCACTACACATGTGTATAGCAGATCTCGAAAGATATCGTTGATGAATTCCTGAAAGACTGTCGGGGCATTGCTGAGCCCAAATGGCATTACCCGATACTCATAGTGGCTGTCATGGGTGTTGAAGGCAGTCTTCCATTCATCGCCCAACCATATCCTAACCAGATTGTACGCACCAAAGAGGTCAAGCTTGGAGAAGATCCTAAATCCTCGGAGTCGGTCGAACAATTCTGGTATGAGCAGCAGCGATTATTTGTTCTTGACTGTGATTTGATTGAGACCTCTGTAGTCTATATATGGTCAAAGAGACCTGTCATTTTTTCACAAAGGAGAAACCGGCTCCGGCCGTTGAGGAAGTGTATTGAATGAAACCTCTTGCCATATTGTACTTTATGTATTCGGACATCACCTGGGTCTCGGCCTGAGACGGGATACATACAACCACGAGGAGGGGTTGACCCAGGGAGTAGGTCAATCGGACAGTGGTATTGTCTATGTGGCGGCTGGGTTTTGGCCTCTTTTTTGTCAAAGACATCTGCATAGGACTAGTATGCAGACAGCAGACCTGGAAGATTAGAGGGCTTCATGGGTGGTCAAGGAGATTGTACCTGAACAAGACAGCTTTTATGGCAAGTGTTACCCCACCTGAGCAGATCTCCAGTCCAGAACTGGTTCGTGCTTCCGAATCCACAGTAGACCCAGCAACAGCGGATGCGACATTCCTGAAAGGACGTGAAAGGTGATCTTCTCCATATGCAGCACTCCTACTCATAGGACAGCGTCTTCTGTAACAAACTGGATGACCTCGGGCAGAGGCTTTTTGTTCACCGACAGCACTGGAACAGGACTTTGCAGCTGATGAACAGGAATCCAATACCGATCCACTATACTCAGTTGTATGAAATTCCCATCAGCACAGAAGGGCCACTTCAGAGAACCAGAAGTCACTGGTTACGGACACAGTCAAATATAGAGGTGCAGAGGACTTGCCATCACGTAGAGTAGCCTCTCCTACTGACCCTAGGCAAGAAATTTTCCCGGCTTCTTGGGACAAAAGCAGATTAGGTGCGCGGAGCTTCAACAATAGTAGCATCTCCCATTGGTACGACGAATGTCCTGGCGATAGCAGACAGACCACACTTGATCAATCTCCATTGGCTCTGGGACTGTAGGTATGGAGGCCACACTGGCACGAGGAACCAAGCACCTCAGAACAGAGGGTACTGGGTGTGATGACCTCCTCTCATGGGCTTTCTCATGAGCACATTACAGAAAGCACAGGTCAATCTGAATGGCTAGGCTAATCAGGTCATCCAGAAAGAAGAATAAAGCACGACTGTAACGATAGTCCTGGGAGTGGACTCACTGGACTGGGCACTGGACTCTCCTGAGGTGCCGCCTCGAGCGAACCCCTATACAGGGACGTCGGGCGTAACCCCAGAGGGTCTAGATGCATGGAAGCCGGGATCAGCAGGATTCACAGGAAAGAGTTTTATAGTCTGTGGTAGATACAGGATCAGATCTGAACCAGGTACAGGTTAACGGCATCAGGTTGAAGGCCAGAATCGGAGACTGGTGCAGGTTAACGGGATCAGGCTGAAGTCCAGAACCGGAGACTGGTGCAGGTTACAGGGATCAGGCTGGAGTGTGTGCTCAGAAAGGTACTCAGGATCTGTAAGCAAAGACAGTGTTACACCAAGCATAGGCATAGAGAGACCTGAACAACTGGTACAAGAGACAAGCTACAGGGACACGTTGAACAAGCACTGGCCATGGGGAACAGGAAGTCTTAAATACCCAAGGTATTTAGTAGTCAGATCCTGGACAGCTGTGCTGGCCCTTTAAGTCTAGGAGAGTGCACGCGCGTGCCCTCTAGTGTGCATGTGTGACGCCCTTAACCCGTGGTGGGTGGCGCAGTCGGATCGGGAGCGTGACAATGACCAGCTAACTCGTCCCTTGATTTTACCAGTTAGGCCTCACCAGAATGCTCCGATGAATGACTCATTGGTCCACTGCAGCTCAGACAATAAGGTGTGGAATCTTATGGCTTACGGTGAAATCCCCTTGTTGCAGGTCAAACAGTGCTTCTGTAGCAGATGCAATGTGGCCAGGTTCATCAAATATTTCCTGGAAAGTCTCCAGGAAGATAGACAGGTTGGAGACTAGTGAATCAAGCCTCTCCAGAAACGAACTGATCTAGTCCAAAGCTTCGCCCTCTAGGTAAGAGGCCAGGAAAGCCACTTTGGTGGCATCTGTGGGATACTGCTGCGGCAGGAGACGGAAGTGCAACTGGCACTATTAAGAAACCCTTAACAAAGCTTCGGATCCCCTCGGTACCGTGGATGTCTGCTGAGACGAATGAGGAAGACTGCTGACTGGAAGAGAGGACGGTACAGAAGGCTCCAAAACTGGAGGAGTAGCAGCTTGGCTGGAAGCATTCTGCTTGGATGTTTGCCGTTCGTCCATGGAAGCTAAATACTCCAGCACCCGACCTTGTATACCTTCCTGATGAGTAAGTTCTTGTTAGACGCTGGTAAGCTGAGTGTTGTTGGTTGCAAGATCTGTCAACTGAAGAGAGGTCAGTCAGGTGTCCATAGCCTGCAGACTGGTCATGAGATGGTGTTGTTCCTCCTGCACATGAGCAAGTTCTCACTGAGCCGAGAATGCAGGGCCAGCATGGTTCATGTCCTGGGAAAACTGTTATGCTCGCCCGCAGAGCAGAGATATTTAGAAAAGCCACTGAGCCACAGCACACAGAAAACCCAAAGGGGCTTGACTATGGACCTGAGCCTGGTCTTCTCCAGAGCCCCTCATGGTGAGGGTGCTACAATGCAGGTATGTGTGCGGGTGACACTCAGGAAGACTGGTGCTGCTTCAGCTGCCCCCAGGGGTAAACGAGCAACAGTCTCTGGCAGTAGGTTAGAGCAGCAGCAGGTGTTGAGATTCTGTCTGGGATGGATGGACGGATTGATAGTACAGCAGCTGCGACTGACATGGATACTTGAGGAGACGGGTATCGTGTAAGCTGGACGGCGTGGATGGTAGCGGCAGCAGTGGAACAGCAAGGAAGCACAGCACTACAATATAAAGAAGTGTGAGCAGCAGCAGACAGCACAATATCAGCAGCAGCGCTAAGGGACCTGACAACTAGCAATGACTCCAAGGGGTACTTTGCACATTGCAACATCGCAGGTGCGATGTCGGTGGGGTCAAATCGAAAGTGACGCACATCCGTCGTCACTGTCGACATCGCAGTATGTGAATCCTTTTACATACGATTAACGAGCGCAAAAGCGTCGTTATCGTATGATCGGTGCAGGGTCCGACATTTTCATAATTTTGCAGCAGCGACGGTATGATGTTGTTCCTCGTTCCTGTGGCAGCACACATCGCTGTGTATGATGCCGTAGGAGCGAGGAACATCACCTTACCTGCGTCCCGGCTGCAATGAGAAGGAAGGAGGTGGGCGGGATGTTTACGTCCTGTTCATCGCCACCCCTCCGCTCCTATTGGCCGCCTGCCTTGTGACGTCGCTGTGACCTCGCACGACCCGCCCCCTTAGGAAGGAGGCGGTTCGCCTGGCAGAGCGACGTCGCAGGGCAGGTAAGTGCATGTGAAGCTGCCGTAGCGATAATGTTCGCTACGGCAGCAATCACAAGATATCGCTGCTTCGACGGGGGCGGGGACTATCGCGCTCGACATCGCAACATCAGCTTGCAATGTCGCAACGTGCAAGGTACCCCTAACTTTTTGCGGCTAACAATCAAGGATATAGGAGAAATCCCAATTGAAATTAACAAAAACAAAAAATCCTAAAAGTTGCAAATTAAAGTATAATATTAAAAACTCAATATGTGGATGTGAGAAAAGCACTCCAAAACAATAGAGTGGACCAAAAAAAGTGAAATAAGCAAGGATCTAGGTAAACCTAAAGGGCCCTGCCGTTGCCCATACAGTCTCACCCTACCTTGCTGCGGAGGTTGGCACCCTAATAAAATGCAAATAGTGCCCCTGCTCACCGATGACTCACCCTTAAAGACCCTGATGAGTCCCTAAACTAGATCCTATCATAAATTATCCACAAATACAAAGTCTGATCAAATAGGTTTTAAATAAACAAGCTCAAAAGGTAATAACCACGAAGGTATCTACTAATAATATGCCATGCTGAATCCTGATAGATACCTCATGAAACAGCAAATCAAACTGCGAGGGCTACTGGTGTGCACCACAACGCCCCACGTAAATGAAAGAAAGAACCCACAATTACAGGTTACAAAAACAAGCAAAAGATCAAACAAAAAAATAAAGATAAAAACACTTCCCTTATACATGTCATTATTCACAAGACGGCCTCAACGCGTTTCCCCTGTTTCAGGTTCATCAGGAGGCCTGATTGGGGTATAGATGTCCCTAAATGGTGTGGATACACTGAAAACGCAAACCTATTTGATCAGACATTGTATTTGTGGATAATTTATGATAGGATCTAGTTTAGGGACTCATTAGGGTCTTTAAGGGTGAGTCATCATTGAGCGGAGGCACCATTTGCGTTTTATTAGGGTACAAACCTCCACGGTAAGGTAGGGTGAGACCGTAGTGGCAATAGCAGGGCCATTTAGAGTTACCTAGATCCATGCCTATCTCGCTTATTTTTCTCCTCTATTATTTTGGAGTGCTTTTCTCACATCCACATAGTGAGTTTTTAATATTATACTTAATAACATTTGCAACTTTTAGGAATTTTGTTTTTTGTTAATTTCTAACTGATTGCCCAGGCACCAGTAAAAGGCAGAGGTGCTTTAAGTACCTGCGACCTCCCAGCTGACCTTGGAGGTACTTCTGAGATATGAGGATATTGGCTCTTTAAGAAATTGGTCGTCTGGGTAGGGGAGAAAACCAATGTCCTCGCCAGGGGAGGGGAGCAGAAGAGTGTGAGGATGCCGGCATGGATGTTACAAACACCAATTATATACTGCAGTATTTCCAGGTAATATAATACCCTTAATATATGGGCACCCCACTGGTTCAATTTTTGGCTGTATCTTGAATCTAAACTTTCGATATTGCCTAGGAGCATATGGTTTGCTCCAAGTGCTGATGCACTAGTCACTTCATATTTGGTATTAGCTTTGTGTATTATATTTCTGTGGTTTAAAGGGAACCTGTCAGCAGAAATTTCGCACTAAACCTAAAAGATTCCCCTTCTGCAGCTCCTGGGCTGCATTCTAGAAAGGTTCCTGTTGTTATTGTGCCCCCTTTGAGACCTAAATAAATACTTTATAAAGTCTTACCTTTTTGTATGCAAATCTTTTTTTATGGTCACAGGGGCGGGCTGTCTTGCGTCCGTTATTCTCCCTCCTGCCACTTTACGCTGTCCCCCATTGCTCATTTCCATACCTGAGGACGCCGCCCAGTGCTCCCTAGGTCTCGCGCATGCCCAGTGGCACTATCGCGGGACAGCACTGTGTAAAGTGTGACCACTGGTGAGGTGATTATGATTATGGCCGGCGCTGTGATTGTCATCAGCAGCGTCATCCAAGTACCCTCCCATAATCTCGTGCCCGCGCTTTTCACTCTGCCTCCACTGTTATGCGGTTATGATCGGTGGTGTGCTGCTCCTCACATCTATTTCCTGCTCCAGGGAAAGATGGGTAATAGGTGACGTGGGTTCATATGGCCAGCGCTTGCGCATAACGGTGGAGGCAGAGTGAAAAGCGCGGGCACGAGATTATGGGCAGGTACTTGGATGACGCTGCTGATGACAATCACAGCGCCTCCCATAATTTCACTCCTTGCGCAATCACGTCACCAGCGGACACACTGCGCACAGTCCCGCGAGAGTGGCACTGGGCATGCGCGAGACCATGGGAGCACTGGGCGGCGTCCTCATGTATGGAAATGAGCAATAGGGGACGGCGTACAGCATCAGGAGGGAGAATAACGGACGCAAGACAGCCCGCCCCCGTGACCATAAAAAAAAATATTTGGATACAAAAAGGTAAGACTTTATAAAGTATTTATTTAGGTCTCAAAGGGGGCACAATAACAACAGGAACCTTTCTAGAATGCAGCCCAGGAGCTGCAGAAGGGGAATCTTTTAGGTTTATTGCGAAATTTCTGCTGACAGGTTCCCTTTAACTACTGTATACTTACATATGTTTACATGCCAAATACTGTATGTGATCAATTCATTTTATACTGCATATCAAGTGTGATCTCGAACCATGGCATTTACATTTACTGTTGTCTGTTTTTCTATATCTTATTTTTTAATATGTTTAATAAAATTTGTATTTTTTTATGGTGTTTAGTCCATTTTGTTCTCTCCTTAATATAATTCTATTTGTGGATATATGCATTTTCGTCAGATTGGGAATTATGTAACGTTATTCCATGGCTAACACTCATTATACTTTTGTTTAAATGGAATTTGTGTATTTATTGTTTCCATCCTGTAGTAATGTGCCCATCCTTGTTCCCATACTGTAGTAATAAGAAACAGAAAGCAATGTTGTCAGCTCACCTCCTCTGGTTCTCTGGCATCCTAGTAGCAGCCTGGACTTCGTTTGGCCAACCGTATGAAGACAAGCAAGAAAATAGATGTGGCGCTTGTAAGAAACCAGCTTGAAGTAGTTCAATAAAATATCCAAAATTTATTTAGAAACGTTGCAAGTAAAAATATAGGACAGTCATGACTACCCCCTTGTAGAACTAGATGGTGAGTGGGGACAATGCGTTTCTCCAATCTCTTGGGCTTAATCATGTACATGATTAAGGCCAAGAGATTGGCAGAATCGTGTTGTCCCCACTGACCATCTAGTCCTACAAGGGGGTAGTTTTGACTGTCCTGTATTTTTACTTGCAACGTTTCTAAATAAATTTGGATATTTTACATGAACTATTCAAGCTGGTTCCTTACAAGCGCTGGATCTATATTCTTGCTTGTCATTCTGTAGTAATGTGCACATCCTTGTCCCCATCCTGTAGTAACGTGCCCCAGCCTTGTCACCATCCTGTAGTAATGTGCCCATCATGTAGTAATGTGCTCATCCTTGTCCTCTTTTACTAAAGTGCACCATACTTGATCCCATCTTGTAGTAAAGTGCCCACCTTGTAGTAATGCGCCCCTCCTTTTCCCCATTCTGTATTAATGTGTCCCTCCTTTTCCCCATTATGTATTAATGTGCCCATCCTTGTCCCCATCCTGTAGTAATGTGCCCTTCCTTGTCACCATCCTGTAGTAATGTGCCCCATCCTGTAGTAATGTGCCCCATCTTGTAGTAATGTGCCCCATCCTTGTCTCCATCCTGTAGTAATGTACCCATCCTTGTCCCCTTTTACAAATGTGCCCCATCCTTGAGCCCATCCTTTAGTAAAGTGTCCATCCTGTGGTAATGTGCCCCATCTTTGTGCCCATCCTGTAGTAATGTGCCCTCTCCTTAACCCCATCCTGTAGAAATGTGCCTATCCTGTAGTAATGTGCCCCCTCTTTGTCCCCTTTTATTAATGTTCCCCATCCTTGTCCCAATTTTGTAGTATTGTGCCCATCCTGTGGTAATGTGCCCAACCTTGTCCCCTTTTACTAATATGCCCCATCCTTGAGCCCATCCTTTAGTAAAGTGTCCATCCTGGCTTAATGTGCCCCCTCTTTTTCCCCATTCTGTAGTAATGTGCCCATCCTTGTCCCCATCCTGTATTAATGTGCCCCATCCTTGTCCCCCTCCTGTAGTAATATGGCCATCCTGTAGTAATGGTCCCCATCCTGCAGTAATGTGCCCATCCTCTAGTAATGTTCCCCATCCTTGTGCCCATCCTTGTCCCCTTTTACAAATGTGCCCCATTTTTGTCCCCATTGTGTAGTAATGTGCCCATCCTGTAGTAATGTGCCCAGTCTCGTCCCCTTTAACTAATGTGCCCCAAACATGTGCTCATCCTGTATTATTAAACTTGTTCCCTTTTATAATTTGTCTCATCCTTGAGCCCATCTTGTAGTAATGTGTCCATCCTGTAGTATTGTGCCCTCAACTTGACCTCAACTTGTAGTAATATGACCATTGTGTAGTAATGTGCTCCCTCCTTGTCCCCCTTTACTAATCTGCCCCATCCTTGTCCCATTCCTGTAGTATTGTGCCCATCCTGTAGTAATGTGCCCAACCGTGTTCCCTTTTACTAATGTGCCCCGTCCTTGAGCCCATTCTGTAGCAAGGTGCCCATCCTGTAGTAATGTGCCCCCTCCTTGACCCCATTCTGTAGTAATGTGCCCATCCTGTAATAATGTGCCCATTCTGTAGTATTATGCCCATCGTCTAGTAATATGCCCATCCTTGTCCCTTTTTACTAATGTGCCCATCCTTGTTTACTTTTACTATACTGTCCCCTTTACTGATCCTTTTTTTGTAGCAATGCCTCATCCTTGTCTGCTATTGTGCCATTTCATACCTCTCCTCCATTCTCCAACCGGCTTCTTGCAGCCAGCAGGCACGAGCCCCCCTTGATGATCGAGGCAACTGGCGACTGTCAACGCATCATCTGAAATTCAGATGAAAGTTTTGCCGCCGTGCAGTGTCAAGCTCTCTCTGCACTATTCCAATGGCAGCCGCCGGCCAATCAGAGGCAAACAGGTGACGTCATATGCATCAACTTCTTGCCACTTAGGGTACCTTCACACTTAGCGATGCAGCAGCGATCCGACCAGCGATCTGACCTGGTCAGGATCGCTGCTGCATCGCTACATGGTCGCTGGTGAGCTGTCAAACAGGCAGATCTCACCAGCGACCAGTGAACAGCCCCCAGCCAGCAGCGACGTGCAAGCGACGCTGCGCTTGCACGGAGCCGCCGTCTGGAAGCTGCGGAGACTGGTAACTAAGGTAAACATCGGGTATGGTTACCCGATGTTTACATTAGTTACCAGTGTGAGCAGGGAGCAGGGAGCCGCGCACACTGAGCGCTGGCTCCTTGCTCTCCTAGCTACAGTACACATCGGGTTAATTAACCCGATGTGTAATGCAGCTACATGTGCAGAGAGCAGGGAGCCGCGCACACTGCTTAGCGCTGGCTCCTTGCTCTCCTAGCTGCTGTACACATTGGGTTAATTAACCCGATGTGTACAGCAGCTACATGTGCAGAGAGCCGGAGCCGGCAGCACAGGCAGCGTGAGAGCTGCAGAGGCTCGTAACTAAGGTAAATATCGGGTAACCACCTTGGTTACCCGATGTTTATCTTGGATACAGCTTACCTCAGCTGTCAGACGCCGGCTCCTGCTCCCTGCTTGCTTCATTTGTCGCTCTCTTGCTGTCACACACAGCGATCTGTGTGTCACAGCAGGAGAGCGGCTTTGAAGAAAACGAACCAGGGCTGTGTGTAACGAGCAGCGATCTCGCAGCAGGGGCCAGATCGCTGCTCAGTGTCACACACAGCGAGATCGCTAATGAGGTCACTGCTGCGTCACAAAAAGCGTGACTCAGCAGCGATCTCGGCAGCGAGCTCGCTGTGTGTGAAGCACCCCTTATTGGCCAGCAGCTGCCATTGGAATAGTTATGCAGAGAGAGCTTGACTCTGCTCTGCATCGGTAAAACGTTCATCTGAAATAAAGCAGTGAGCACTGACAGGTGCGACCCTTGCACCAGCCGCGATCGTCAAGGGGGGCACTTGCCTGTGAGCCGCAAGAAGCAGGTGATCGGCTACTGTGACTATTTGGCAGCCTAGAACAACTGTGCTGTGCTCGCGTACCTGCTACAACTGATGACGGGTCATGTGACAGAAAGGAAGTTTCAAGTCAGTGGCTGTGATGGTTGGATATGGGGGGAGGTGTATCATGTTGTGTAGATTCATATTTTAAGCTTGGTTCACTGTCCATTATTTGTACTGCTTGTGTGTACATTGTATTGTCTGTAGGTAATCACCCCCTGTAGTGTTCCTGTTCCTAAGTTTGGGGGAAGGGGCCTGGGATCCACCCAACCTCTTTGCTTACCTGGGAGACTCAATCAGTCTGTTGGAGAACTTGAACAGAGAAGGATTAATCCTCTGTGAGAAACTGTGGCTTCTCAGAGAGACCTGTACATTTATCGCTTACCGGACTATATTTGTGTTACAGGACTAATTTTACCCTCTGTTTTGTGGTTTATGTTATGGACCATTTGAGTTGCTTGGAATAATTGCTCTTTGGATTGTACCGCCATCTCTCACTCTGTTGATTGTGTGATATGGGAGAAGGACCCCGTCACAGTGTCGCTAAGCTCATGTTATGTGCCTATTTACATGTGACCCACAACTCTCAGACCACGGCCCGCGAGCCAGCAGCGCCATCATGGTAATGGGGGTGCATGCTAGCTAGGCCATGTTGTCGACATTGTTGGTGGTCAGGGGAGACACCAACAGGCTCAGCGCTCCCTGGAACTAAAATTCTGTGAATGTAGGACTATGTATGTATGGACTATACCCATGTTTGCTGACTATATATTGGAAGAAATCCCGAACATTACACAAATTTAGTACCGTATATACTAGAACCATACTATATGTGGACATGAGATTGACATGAAAAAGAAGGGATAAGCAAATAATAAATCCACCCCATAGGTTATAAATGGAATGATTCCCTACTGAGTGAATTATATTTTCACACTTTATTTATTTTTTTTAAATGCTACCAGTGATCATACTAAAGATACCCCAGGGCCTATAGTATGATAACCAATAACCATATGTGTGGCCATAATTATTGCAACAATTTGATGTAAACAGTAATAATTGCTATTAATTAAACCTTCAAGGTTGTGGTTAATACCGGCCTAAGAACAATATATGGGCACTTACTAATCCAAAGTAGTCAGATTACTAACCCTCAGATTCAAGGGCAATTTTGGCATAAAAATAAGTAAGTGCTGAAAATTGTGTAATTACTATTGTGTGGTGCATTTGATGTGACTACTTAATTTAGTTCAATGCCTAGGAACAGTGATCAATATTCTGTGAATTATGTGGTTACTCAAGAAGTAGTGCAATACCCAATATTAATAACTAAAAACCTACTCTTAAGGCCGCTTTACACGCTGCGATATCGTTACCGATATCGGTCCCCATCGGTTGTGCGCCATGGGCAAATTGCTGCCCGTGGCGCACAACATCGCTCAGACCCGTTACACTAATTACCTGCATAGCGACGTTGCTGTCACCGGTGAACCGCCTCCTTTCTAAGGGGGCGGTTCGTTTGGCGTCACAGCGACGTCACTAAGAGGCGCCCAATAGAAGCGGAGGGGCGGAGATGAGCGGGCCAAACATCCCGCCCACCTCCTTCCTTCCTCATTGCGTGCGGCCGCAGGTAAGGTGTGCTTCCTCGTTCCTGCGGTGTCACGTATAGTGATATGTGCTGCCGCAGGAACGACGAACTACATCGTACACGCAGCAGCAACGATAATTGAGATTAGGGGGGCATGTCACCGATTAGCGATTTTGCACGTTTTTGCAACGATGCAAAAATCGCTAATAGGTGTCACACGCAACGACATCGCTAAAGCAGCCGGATGTGCGTCACAAATTCCGTGACCCCAACGAAATCGCTTGAGCGATGTCGTAGCGTGTAAAGCGACCTTTAGGCTATGTGCGCACTAGAAAAATGATTTTTCTTAAGAAATTTCTCAAGAAATTTCTTGAGAGTGAAGGATTAGCGCACCTGCGTTAAAATAACGCACCAATAACGTACATAATAACGGATGCATTATTACTGCGTTTTGGTGCGTTATTTTGCAGGTTGGTCCCTGCGTTTTTTAATGCTTTTAACAGCTACTTTAACAGATAATATATAGATAGATAGAGAGATAATAGATAGATGGATAGATAATAGAGAGATATAGAGAGAGATAATACAGAGATAATAGAGAGATACATAGATAATAGATACATAGATACAAACATAGATAGATAGATACATACATAGATAATAGATACATAGGTAGCAGCACAGCTCTGATCAGCAGAAATGCTGTGTTCTTGTTACAGCCGCTGCTCTGCCGGCTGTAACATTAAGGCTATGTGCGCACTAGGCGTTTTTTTGCGGTGTTTTTGCGCGTTTTTCGGGTGCCTTTTTGTTCAGAAAACTTCATGACTTTGCTTCACCAGCAAAATCTATGAGTTTTCAATTTTACTGTCTGCACACAGCGTTTTTTCTAGCTGCATTTTAGTGGGGCCCACAAAAATGCAACATGTCAATTATTCCTGCGTTTTTCACTGCGTTTTTCACCCATTGAGTTCAATGAGATGTTCAAAAACGCAATGAAAAACGCAAATTACAAATATTGCTGCATTTTAGTGCGTCTCTATGACTAAAACACAGCTATAAACGCAAGGGGTGGGTAGTACAGTGACGTGTACAGGAAGAGGATTCCTTGTGTTGGTAAACACAGAAGAGTGAATCCTCCCGCTACCGCCACACCTGCTTCCACCTTCCGTCCGGCGCCGTGTCTGCTCCCGTCCTGCGCCATGTCCTGACGGGAGGTGGAAGCAGCTGCGAAATCAAAAGTGAACAGTAGAAAAAAAAAATCTCATACTCACCTGTCGGCAGACTCCCGGGACACGACCGATCGCTGCAGGACCTGCCGGTGATCAGCTGATGCCGTCACCTGACGGCATCAGCTGATTGTATAAGTCCAGCAGTGAGGCCGGCTTTTTACCGCCTGGCCGACAGAAATCAGCTGATGCGGTCAGGTGACTTCCATCAGCTGATTACCGCCCGCTCCTGCAGCGATCGGACGGGAGTCTGCACAGAAGTGTGTGGTGTTTTTTTTTTGTTTTTTTTTGCGCTGATACATCAGCTGATTGTATAAACGGCTTTTAGAAAATCAGCTGATGTGTGATGTGATTCACGTCCTTGAACCTGACACATCATTTGATCGGTTTGCCTTCCAGCAAACCGATCAGATGATACTGGATCCGGATTGGACGGCGCGGGACCCTTGACCCAGGATTACGGAGGGGGGGTTCTTTATTTCAATAAAGATAGAGTCACTAATTGTGTAGTGTTTTATTTCTAATAAAAATATTTTTCTGTGTGTTGTGTTTTTTTTATCTGTACTAGAAATTCATGGTGGCCATGCCTAATAATGGCGTGACACCATGAATTTCGGACTTAGGGCAAATTGATAACATACAGCTAGCCCTAACCCCATTAATACCCAGCGAGCCACCTCGCACCAGGGTAGCTGGAAAAGTTGGAAACAGCGCCAGAAGATGGCACTTCTATAAAAGTGCCATTTTCTGGGGTGGCTGCGGACTGCAATTCTCAGCGGGGCAGCCCAGAAAGCTTGGGCACCCTGCGCTGTGGATTCCAATCCCCAGATGTCTAGTTGTACCTGGCTGGACTCAAAAATTGGGCGAAGCCCACGTCCTTTTTGTTTTTTTTAATTATTTCATTAAATTCATGAAATAATAAAAAAAAAAGGCTTCCCTATAATTTTGGTTCCCAGCCGGGTACAAATAGGCAGCTGGGGGTTGGGGGCAGCCCATACCTGCCTGCTGTACCTGGCTAGCATACAAAAATATGGCAAAGCCCATGTCATTTTTTTTTGGGCAAAAAACTGCATACAGTCCTGGATGGAGGATGCTGAGCCTTGCAGTTCTGCCGCTTCTGTCTGCTCTCGTGCATACACTAGTGGATGGAGCATGCTGAGCCTTGTAGTTCTGTAGCTGCTGTAGGCTCTCCTGCATACACTAGTGGATGAAGTATGCTGAGCCTTATAGTTCTGCTCCCCTGCCTCTCCCTCCAGCATACAGTCCTGGATAGAGCATGCTGAGCCTTGTAGTTCTGCAGCTGCTGTCTGCACTCTTGCATACACTAGTGGATAAAGTATGCTGAACCTTGTAGTTCTGCTCCCCCTGCCTCTCCCTCCAGCATACAGTCCTGGGTGGAGCATGCTGAGCCTTGTAGTTCTGCAGCTGTATGCTCTCCCGTATACACTAGTAGAGAATGAAGAACATATTGAGGAAAGAAATGACATCAGACCTTTTTTTTTTTCTCCAACAATCTTTAATGGCATTGTTCACTGATAAAAAAAAAACCGCATGAAAACGCAGTGAGCAAAAACGCAGCAAAACGAAGCCAAAAAAGCTGTAAAAATGCATGCTTTGTTATGAGGTTCTTTGCCGTGGGTGCGTTTTTGTGCGTTTTTTGCGGCAAAAAACGCACAAAAACGCAGCGCCAAAAAAACGCAGCATGCGCACATAGCCTAACTATGTTATGATAGTGACTGGAGTACTTCCCCGAAAAAAAGACACTGTCAGCTTTTCTAATCGGTAGAAATGTGCAGGGATTGCCACTGGCTCACCGCAGCAGCCAGCGGTGATCACTCCTTCATGATTTTGGATGTACTATTACATCGTAGGTTGTGAAGGGGTTAATACTATCTTCCTATATTAAACCATAACAATTTTTATACATTATCTCATTCTTATCCATGTATTCCAGAGAATGTCATCATTATAATATTTTTCATCAATAGACCCATAATCCCCATGATTCCAAATCCCTCATATACATTCTTCTTATTATTTTTCTTTTTCAGGGGATCCACCGCTACTGCAACTAATTTGTTGTCCCGGGCGAATACCAGCCAGCCCGGTAATCTCAACAGGTAAGTCACCATTCAAATAAATACCAATCTATGAAGAGTCAGAATAAAATTAAAACTTATACATAAAACCAACAAACCATCATTAAAAACACAACATGCTAACCAACCCAATCTCGATACTTCAATCTTATCCTTCTTATAAAAACGCGCTACCGTACTTCCACGAAAAAAAGACACTGTCTTATATTTTATTTGCCCCGAAAAAAGCACTAGATCTTATTTTCGGGGAGTGTAATACTAATATGAAAAGACTGACCCTCCCATCCTCTTTTTTTTACTTTTTTTATTTTAGTAATCCCACTAGGGGACTATAAGGATCAGAAGTCTGATCGCTCATTCATTTCTGTTGATCAAAGCAGCACAGCTCTGATCAGCATAAATGCTGCGTTGTTGTTACAGCTGCTGCTTTTCCGGCTTTGAGAGGAACTGACATGATAGCGACAGGATTCATCACATGACATGTCGCTACCATGACAGCCTTCAGCTGCCGGTGATCACATCATGGGCCTCCGATGGCGGCGGGGAAATGCGCGTTTCTCGCTGCAACGATTTAAAACGCACTGTCACATTTTGACAATGCGATTTAAGTGGTTAACAGGCGTGGGTGGATCGCAGATCCACCTGTGCCTGTAAGCCACACATGTCAGCTGTTATAATCAGCAGACATGTGCAGGGATCGCCACTGGCTCACTGCAGCAGGCAGCGGTGATCACCCCTTCATGATTTTGGATGTACCGTTACATCCTAGGTTATGAAGGGGTTAATACTATATTGCTATATTAACCATAACAATTTTTATACAATATCCCATTCTTAAGGCCCCGTTACACGCAACGACGTATCTAACGATATATCGCCATGGTCACGGATTCCGTGATGCACATCTGGCATCGTTAGCGACGTCGTTGCGTGTGACAGCAAGGAACGACCGTTAACGATGGAAAATGCTCACCTTATCGTCCATCGTTGACACGTCTTTCCTTTTCAAAACATCGTTGATTGTAGAGGTCGCAGGTAGTTCGTCGTTCCCAAGGCAGCACATATCGATACGTGTGACACCTCGGGAACGACGAGCTACAGCTTACCTGTGGCTGACGGCAATGCGGAAGGAAGGAGGTGGGCGGGATGTTACGGCCGCTCATCTCCGCCCCTCTGCTTCTATTAGACGGCCGCTTAGTGACGTTGCTGTGACGCCGCACGAACTGTCCCCTTAGAAAGGAAGCGGTTCGCCGGCAACAGCAACGTTGCAGGGAAGGTAAGTCCGTGTGACGGCTCCTAACGATTTTGTGCGCCACGGGCAGCAATTTGCCCGTGACGCACAAACGACGGGGCGGGTGCTTTCACCAGTAATATCGCTGCGTGTAATACCCCCTTTATCTATGTAATCCAGACAATGTCATCATTACAACATTTTTCATCAATAGACCTATAATCCCCACAATTCCAAATCCCTCATATACATTCTTATTATTTTTCTTTTTCAGGGGATCCACCCCTACTACAACTAATTTGTTGTCCCGGGCGAATACCAGCCAGCCCGGTAATCTCAACAGGTAAGTCACCATTCAAATAAATACCAATCTATGAAGAAGCAAAATAAAATTAAAACTTATACATAAAACCAACAAACCATTATTAAAAACACTACATGCTAACCCACCCAATCTCGATACTTCAATCTTATCCTTCTTACAAAAACGCACTATCGTACTTCCACGAAACAAAAGACACTGTCTTATATTTTATTTGCCCCGAAAAAAGCACTAGGTCTTATTTTTTGGGGAGTGTAATACTAATATGAAAAGACTGACCCACCCATCCACTTTTTTTTTTACTTTATTTTATTTTACTAATCCCACTAGGGGACTATAAGGATTAGAAGTCTAATCGCTCATTCATTTCTGTTGATCAGAGCAGCAAATTTCTGATCAGCAGAAATGCTGCGTTCTTGTTACAGCTGCTGCTTTGCCGGCTTTAACAGGAACTATGTCATGATAGCGACAGGATTCATCACATGACCTGTCGCTACCATGACAACCATCGGCTGCCCGTGATCATGTAGCGCCGCTGAGACTAGTCGCTACAGGGTATATCATTATATCCTCCCCGGGCAGGTCAAGATGTTAATCTGGTAAGTTCTACACACACCTCACACCACCATACAGCAGGGAGAAGCAGTCACTAGGAAAGGGTTAACAATGTTTCTACAAACACAGTTAGGAAGTGGCTCAGCCAGTTCTTAGCAAACCCAAGTAGCCATGACAACTTGCAAAGGTGTGGGCATAGGCAGTTAGGAGTAGAGACACTGTTAGCCAGGCAGAACAAGCTTAGACACGAAACAGAGCCGACGCACAGTGTGCAGCTCCCCTCAGGGAGGCTGTCAGGCCTTCAGGGAGGCAGAACAGAGCTGTCTGGATGTAACACCAAACAGACAGCACAACCAAGCTGGGGCCAGTAACATCTAGAGAAAGATGGGACCCAGCATTTGCACTCGTGGACTAAAAGGGCTGCAGTCGCCAGTGCACGGGACGGAGCACAGAAGAGGTACAGAGCCCTAGTTCGGGTTGCTGGGGCATGACAGCAGAGAGAGAGAGAGAGCCTGGGGAGATGGGACAGAGGTCCGGCCCATGAGAGGTTAAGGCTGCCGGCACTACGGACTGGGACCGGGGAAGAGTACAGAGTTGTGCATGGAGGAGAAAAACCTGACTCGGTGAGTAACTGCCACTGCCCTGCGCTCCGGCGCTCCCATGGACTGCCGCCCCCGTTCTCACCAACCTTCCTGGGCACCCCGCTCCGCCCGTGGGAAGCGATACTGTCTCGGCTGCACCTAACACCTGCCCCGGAGAGAGACTGTGCAGCGACGGCTAATTCCTGGCCGCATACCAAGTGTTGCTCTGCAAAGCATGCCCGCTCAGCATCCAGTACTGCCCTTGGGAGAGGATTAGTCGCAGGAAGGGTCAGCGGCGGAGGAGGCCGGGACCCCAGTCACTACTGCAACCGGTGACACGCTTCCCAGGGGCCTGCCACCCTCATTCCATCCCCGACTGTATTGGACACTTGTCCGTTTGCTGTTTTTGTGGTTTTTTTTCATGTAGCCGACGGGGTCACGGAACCGGGTCAGGCCAGTCACAGCTACCCCAAAGAATCACTGGCCCACTGACGAGTAACCTAAGGCCCCGTGGACGCTACAATCACGTCACGGGGCCTCCGATGGCGGCAGGGAAAGGCGCGTTTCCCGCTGCAGCGATTTAAAACGCAGTGTCACATTTTGACAGCGCGATTTAAGTGGTTAACAGGCACGGGTGTGTTGCGGATCCATCTGTGCCTGTTAGCCACGCATGTCAGCTGTTCTAATCGGCAGACATGTGCAGGGATCGCCACTGGCTCACCGCAGCGGTGATCACTCCTTCATGATTTTGGATGTACCATTACATCATAGGTTGTGAAGGGGTTAATACTATCTTCCTATATTAAACCATAACAATTTTTATACATTATCTCATTCTTATCCATGTATTCCAGAGAATGTCATCATTATAATATTTTTCATCAATAGACCCATAATCCCCATGATTCCAAATCCCTCATATACAGTGCCTACAAGTAGTCTTCAACCCCCTGCAGATTTAGCAGGTTTGATAAGATGCAAATAAGTTAGAGCCTGCAAACTTCAAACAAGAGCAGGATTTATTAACAGATGCATAAATCTTACAAACATACAAGTTATGTTGCTCAGTTAAATTTTAATAAATTTTCAACATAAAAGTGTGGGTCAATTATTATTCAACCCCAAGGTTTAATATTTTGTGGAATAACCCTTGTTTGCAATTACAGCTAATAATCGTCTTTTATAAGACCTGTTCAGGCCGGCACAGGTCTCTGGAGTTATCTTGGCCCACTCCTCCATGCAGATCTTCTCCAAGTTATCTAGATTCTTTGGGTGTCTCATGTGGACTTTAATCTTGAGCTCCTTCCACAAGTTTTCAATTGGGTTAAGGTCAGGAGACTGACTAGGCCACTGCAACACCTTGATTTTTTCCCTCTTGAACCAGGCCTTGGTTTTCTTGGCTGTGTGCTTTGGGTCGTTGTCTTGTTGGAAGATGAAATGACGACCCATCTTAAGATCCTTGATGGAGGAGCGGAGGTTCTTGGCCAAAATCTCCAGGTAGGCCGTGCTATCCATCTTCCCATGGATGCGGACCAGATGGCCAGGCCCCTTGGCTGAGAAACAGCGCCACAGCATGATGCTGCCATCACCATGCTTGACTGTAGGAATGGTATTCTTGGGGTCGTATGCAGTGCCATCCAGTCTCCAAACGTCACGTGTGTGGTTGGCACCAAAGATCTCGATCTTGGTCTCATCAGACCAGAGAACCTTGAACCAGTCTGTCTCAGAGTCCTCCAAGTGATCATGAGCAAACTGTAGACGAGCCTTGACATGACGCTTTGAAAGTAAAGGTACCTTACGGGCTCGTCTGGAACGGAGACCATTGCGGTGGAGTAGGTTACTTATGGTATTGACTGAAACCAATGTCCCCACTGCCATGAGATCTTCCCGGAGCTCCTTCCTTGTTGTCCTTGGGTTAGCCTTGACTCTTCGGACAAGCCTGGCCTCGGCACGGGTGGAAACTTTCAAAGGCTGTCCAGGCCGTGGAAGGCTAACAGTAGTTCCATAAGCCTTCCACTTCCGGATGATGCTCCCAACAGTGGAGACAGGTAGGCCAAACTCCTTGGAAAGGGTTTTGTACCCCTTGCCAGCCTTGTGACCCTCCACGATCTTGTCTCTGATGGCCTTGGAATGCTCCTTTGTCTTTCCCATGTTGACCAATTATGAGTGCTGTTCTTAAGTTTGGGGAGGGTCTTAATTAGTCAGAAAAGGCTTGAAAAAGAGATAATTAATCCAAACATGTGAAGCTCATTGTTCTTTGTGCCTGAAATACTTCTTAATACTTTAGGGGAACCAAACAGAATTCTGGTGGTTTGAGGGGTTGAATAATAAATGACCCTCTGAATAAACTTTTCACAATTTAAAAAAAAAAAAAAGAAATAACATTCTTTTTTGCTGCAGTGTATTTCACACTTCCAGGCTGATCTACAGTCCAAATGTCACAATGCCAAGTTAATTCCGAATGTGTAAACCTGCTAAATCTGCAGGGGGTTGAATACTACTTGTAGGCACTGTACATTCTTATTATTATTTTTCTTTCTTTATCGCTTCATTGGGAGACACAGGAAACCATGGGTGTATGCTGCTGGGACTAGGAGGTGACACTATGCAAATGAGAAAGATGGCTCCTCCCACATAGTATACACCCACTGACTGGAGCTGAGGAGATCAGTTTTTGCTTAGCGTCCGAGGAGGTTGGACACGCAGGGGCTGCTCTCAGCCCTTCAGGTTTGTATGGTTGTGTTTTATTAATGTTTTCCCTTTGTTTTTCAGACACAGCTCGTCGGGCGACAGGGTGTAATCGCTCACCCTGCTCTCCCACATAGAGACCGGTCGCACAGAAGTGGGGTCCGTCCGCCACTTCCGTTGTCTTCCGTGTCTGTCTGGCAGGACCCTACCCCCCTAACACTCTCAAGACTGTTTGGGGGGCATCCGCACAGAGGGACAGGCGGATGGTCCTTGCCCCCCTCCCCAAACTCTCTCGCTCCCGAGCCTGATTGTGGGGTAGGAGGACGAAGACCGTACCCAGGATGGAGAGGTACCCTTCCGGTCTCCCCTAGACTATGCCTGGGACGACCGTCGAAGCCCACAGTCTTTCCACCTGGGTCAAGGGGTCCCATATGCCCCCTAGAACCCCTCACCTTAGCCCCCTTGGTAGTTGTTTTCCCCGGTTCTGCGACCGGTTCCCCTGCCGTGGCGTCCACTATCCGGCGGCCTATCCTCAAACCTTAGCCCCGGCTCCATTGCGGCCCGGCGTCCCCTCCGGCGGCCTGCCCTTAGAAATTTAGCCCCCGGCTCCATTGCGGCCCGGCGTCCCCTCCGGCGGCCTGCCCTTAGAAATTTAGCCCCCGGCTCCATTGCGGCCCGGCGTCCCCTCCGGCGGCCTGCTCTTAGAAATTTAGCCCCCGGCTCCACTTCCGCCCGGCGTCCCCTCCGGCGGCCTACCCTTAAAATTTAGGCCCCGGCTCCATTGCGGCCCGGCGTCTCCCCCCGCGGCCTACCCTTAAAACTTAGGCCCCGGCTCCTTGTGGCCTGGCGTCTCCTGCGGCCCGGCGTCTCCTGCGGCCCGGCGTCTCCTCCGGCCCGCCGTCTCCTCTGGGGCCTACCTTTAAAAATTTTGCCCCCGGCTTCATTGCGGCCCTCTGCGTTCGCGCGCTCGCCTGGCCACGCCCCCAGTCGGGAATTCAGCCCGCGCGGGCTTTTCAAATTCTTCTGGCTCCCCTGTGCAACCGCCGCCCCCCTCTTTTATGGCGCCTGACGTCACTTCCCGGCGCCAAGACTCCCGGGGAACGTCGCTCCTGCCCGCACTTCCAGCCTCCCGGCTCGGTAACTAACCCCACCACCGCAGCTTCAGCGCCCCCCCGCAGACAGCCAGTGCGACCCAGGGCCCCCGCAGTCACTGCTCCAGGCTGCCCAGCACCACTCGCCTCAGACTCCCGGTCTCTGCAAGACTGCAGAAAAAAAAAAAAGACCTTAAGCTTACCGCAAAACCGGCTCTCCTGTTATTACTCCAGGAGCACCTACCCCAGATTCCTGGTGCAGTTCACTTGCAGTGAGCTGTCCCCCCTCTAACACACAGCGCAGGGTTATAGAGCGACTTCAGTCCGGGAATATTAACAGCCCCCCCCCACCCTTCTACAGGTGCGAGATGTCAATCTCCTACACGCACTCCATTTCCAGGGGTATTCCAGCGTACTGTGGTCCTATCCACTTCCACCGTCTGTGTTTCTTGTGCTCCTGCCTATGTTCCTGTTTCCACTACCTAGTGTGTCGGTGTTCCTCACGTAGGGTCACTATTGGTGGGTTAATGTTCCTCATGTCCTATCTGCTGTCATATACCCGCCTATCACAGGGTCATTGACCCGTCCACTGTTTTCAACCTCAGCCTGTTCACTATCCAGTGTGCCAGTGTCTCCATTTACCTGTCTACTATACAGTGTGCCAGTGGTACCATGTATCTGTCCACTACCCAGTGTGCCAGTGTTTCGCTTGCAATGGTCTACACCAGTGTACCCGTGGCCTTCACCTGTGTGCCAGTGTCTTCTGTGTGCCAGTGTTTTCCTCCCGCTTGTCCACTATCCAGTGGGTCAGCGTCTCTACGCACTGGCCTACATCTCCGCGCCAGCGCTTTCCTGTCCCTGTCCACTATCCAGTGTGCCAGCGTCTGTGTACCCCAATACCCAGGTGCCAGTGTCTGTGCCATGCCTGTCTGCCCCAATACACAGGTGCCTTTGGGATCCTGCCCGCTATTCAGTGGGCCGGTGTTATGACGCGCATTTGTTTACTCTGGTGTACCAGTGTCCTCTCGAGCCGGCTCACTATTCAGTGCGCCAGTGTTTCTTTACGCACCTGTTTACACCACCGTACCAGTGTTGTGTGAACCTACCCACGGTTTGGGGGGTCAGGTCTCTAATCGCACCTCTCTGTTTCTGCAGACAAAAGAATTTTTTTGTATATAGACCATCAAGTCCAGCATCCAGATTGACAGTACCACAAATCTGTCCACTTGCTTGTGTGCCAATGTCTCTATATGTCGGTCCACCTTCCAGGGTGCCAGTACCCTCTATCCAGAGTGTCTCTATGTACCTACCCACCATCCGGTGTGTTAGTGTTTCTTGAATGGGCCCCCTACCTCATGTACCTGTTGACTATACGCACCTGTATACTACAGCGTGACAAGGATTTGATGAGCCGCGTCAGCATTCACTCTCCAGTGTACCTTTACGCACCTACCCACCATGCGGTGTGCTAGTGTTTTCTTGCATGTGACCTCTATTTTGTGTGCCAGCGTTTCTATATGCACCTGTATACTACAGCGTGACAGTGATTTGATGAGCCTGCCCACTAGCCTTTGGGCCAGCACTTCTCCGAACCAGAGGCCAGATACAGCAACTGGCTTAAGTGCTTTGTTCAGCTTTTCCGCTCATCTCTGACCGAGGCGAGCACTCCATCCATCTCCGTCCCATGTGGCGGCACGGGAGAAGCTGTCACATTCAGTGCCAGTACTCCTGATCGATGATCCTGCCCGCTACCCAAGGGGCTAGCGTTTATCCACACCAGAGGCTGGTTACCGTAACAGGTATGTGTTCACTACTCTCGACCCAGAGAGTCGAACAGACTGAGTCACCTAGTGGTCAGCTATCTTCCTCATCTCCGACTGAAGCGAGGACTGGGTTCTGCAGGGACCCAATGATGCGCCACGGTTGCAACTGTCAATAGGTTGCTTCCCAGTGACCCAGGACTCTCTCTTACTTCAAACCATCCAGTCAGGTGACCAGGCGGTAAGCCAGGGTCCTTTGGACCAGTTCATTGTCCTTCCTTCCTGCACCACCTATTTACTCACTTCCCAGTGATCTGCATCCATACGTATGGAGTAACCTTGATGTAAGGCTACACGCGACCATTTAACCGGAGAGTCGTGTGCTTCACCCCGGCAGCAAGCACGGACCCCATGACGCGGCTCAGCAGCAGCTCTCTTTTGGTCGCTTCCCAGTGACTCGAGACCTTCTCCTACCTCGCACATGCATGTAAGGTAACCACAAGGTAATGCTTCTTCTCCCTTGACCTACGTTGGCTCCGTCGTTTTCTTAAAACAGCAGTCATTTTGGTTTCCAAATGAGGTAAGCAGGGTACAACTCTGTCGGCTAACCAGTATGTTGTCCGTTTTTACTTCCTGCCACCCTCCTCGGGTGGTTCATAGTATTTTTTGGTATCCGCCTATTTTTTGGCTTAGACCAGCCTTGGCTGCGCCCTCCACTAGGGTTCCGGCCAGGTACTGTACATATCCAAATCCATAGGTCGTTATTTACATTCTCTCTCTTTCAGATAGAGATCAGATTCCTCAGTCCCTTCTCAGTCAACAGATGAAGTTAAGAACCAGACACAGGAGCGTCCAATCATCGATTCCACGGAGGACCAGTCTCCCCAAGGGACTTCTAGTATCCTGATGGCCCAGTCATTGGGCTCACTCTTCTGGACAGGTTGTAGGTTCCAATGTTTGTCTTCTGTCCTCTTTCCGCAACAGAATCCTCCAGGGAGCCCTGATTACTCAGGCCACTGGGTTTTTCCACCCGAACACTCGACACTACAGCGAGTGGTCTTCGCCAACACCTAGACATGACCTGCTTCAGTTTCAGGCCAAGAGGGGTCTTCTTTTCCTCTGTCCCGGGTCTGCCTCACTTCCCTCGTAACCATTCTAGATGGCTCTTGGAGATAAGCTAGATCTCTCTGTAGTCTCCGCCATACCAGATTCCATGTCCGCTTTCCACCGCTTGGTCTTAGCCGCTTGTGCATCCCTGCACTTTTCAAGCAGAGTTCCTGCCAGACCATTTGGACTCACATATTCTCGCTCATTTCCTTCCACTCGTCGTCACTTCTAGTTATGACTTGATGACGCGTTTTAGAATAATATTAAGAATGTTTTATTCTTTCTCCCGTCATTCTCCCATCTTCCTCGCCAACTTCCAGGAATAGGCGTCCCTCCCCTGGTCGGCTAGCGCTTAAGCCAACGACTTAGTCCGAGCCCTTCTTGAGGTCCCCCTCGAAAGGGCCTTCCTTCTGCCACTCCAGGTCATACATCCCAGGTCTTGTGCCTTTTTGTCTTTCTCAGGAGACCTCCCCCATGGGGGTTCTCCTCCCCATGATTCACTGCAATGATTACCCAGTACCCGACTACAGAGTTCGAGTTTCTCCCAGTCACGTTACTGTAGATGCTCGGATTCCCTTCTCCTGTCGGCCACGTCACAGCGGAAATCGGTCCTGGGAATTCCTTTGACTCCTTAACCTTGTCATTTTTCTCTAGACCTCACAGGTTCTCTGTACCCCTTCCATACACAGGAGAATTATCTCCCGTATTATTTTCCCGCCCGCTGTTTCTTCCACTAGGGTCACATCACTCCCTCGGGTGCTGTGGAACCAACGGGTCAAGTGTCCCTATGGCGGAATTCCCTTACACGCTTCTCGAGTATCCCGACTCCCTTGCAACCTTTTAGGCAGTCGTTTTCCCTTTTAGTCATTCTGCGGCTATAAGGGGCCAAGGCTCCTTTGGCCTCCACTTTCTGGCTCCTACCTCTACCAGGTGCCCTAGTTTTTCGCTCATTCTTACAGTCTCAAACGTAGTACCAGGGTCTGTCGAGTTCTTTCCCTCTTAGCCCGACCTATTGCTGTCAGTCGCCTTAGATCCTTAGCCTTCTTAGGTACAGACCTCAGAGGATGTAGTGTCTCCCTGATCATCCTATTCCCTAGCACATGCATTTTACACTAGTTCTTAGTACTCCCTAGTACTCTAACTTTTCTCCTATACTTCGGCCCCTGGCCGTGTAGCGTTTCCTTACGGGGTCTAGGACCAGGTTCCGGTCAAGGAATCTTGTCTCTGCTAACCCTGTTTTCGGGTTTTTTTCTTCCCACCCTTGGGGACTGCTTTAGGACGTCCCATGGTTTCCTGTGTCCCCCAATGAAGCGATAAAGAAAAGTAGATTTTGGGTATTCACCGTAAAATCTCTTTCTTGGAGCCTTCATTGGGGGACACAGCACCCGCCCTTTTCTAAGACTTCAATTGATCCGGAATGTTATAGATTTCAAGCTTCTACTCGTACTGCTTTTACACAAACTGATCTCCTCAGCTCCAGTCAGTGGGTGTATACTGCGGGGGAGGAGCCATCTTTCTTATTTGCATAGTGTCACCTCCTAGTCCCAGCAGCATACACCCATGGTTTCCTGTGTCCCCCAATGAAGGCTCCAAGAAAGAGATTTTACGGTGAGTACCCAAAATCTACTTTTTTCAGGGGATCCACCCCTACTGCAACTAATTTGTTGTCCCGGCCGAATACCAGCCAGCCCGATAATCTCAACAGGTAAGTCACCATTCAAATAAATACCAATCTATAAAGAAGCAAAATAAAATTAAAACTTATACATAAAACCAACAAACCATCATTAAAAACACAACATGCTAACCCACCCAATCTCGATACTTCAATCTTATCCTTCTTACAAAAACGCACTACCGTACTTCCACGAAAAAAAGACACTGTCTTATATTTTATTTGCCCCGAAAAAAGCACTAGGTCTTATTTTCGGGGAGTGTAATACTAATATGAAAAGACTGACCCTCCCATCCTCTTTTTTTTTACTTTTTTTATTTTAATAATCCCACTAGGGGACTATAAGGATCAGAAGTCTGATCGCTCATTCATTTCTGTTGAGCAAAGCAGCACAGCTCTGATCAGCATAAATGCTGCGTTGTTGTTACAGCTGCTGCTTTTCCGGCTTTAAGAGGAACTATGACATAATAACGACAGGATTCATCACATGACCTGTCGCTACCATGACAGCCTTCAGCTGCCGGTGATCACATCATGGGCCTCCGATGGCGGCGGGGAAATGCGCGTTTCTCGCTGCAACGATTTAAAACGCACTGTCACATTTTGACAGTGCGATTTAAGTGGTTAACAGGCGTGGGTGGATCGCGGATCCACCTGTGCCTGTAAGCCACACATGTCAGCTGTTCTAATCAGCAGACATGTGCAGGGATCGCCAGTGGCTCACTGCAGCAGCCAGCGGTGATCACCCCTTCATGATTTTGGATGTACCGTTACATCCTAGGTTATGAAGGGGTTAATACTATATTGCTATATTAACCATAACAATTTTTATACATTATCTCATTCTTATCCATGTTTCTTCAGCGCTCTATTGGGAGACCCAGACGATCGGGGTATAGCTACTGCCCTCCGGAGGCCACACAAAGCACTACACTAAAAAGTGTAAGGCCCCTCCCCTTCTGGCTATACCCCCCCGTGGTATCACGGGTTCTCCAGTTTTCAAGCTTTGTGCGAAGGAGGTCAGACATCCACGCATAGCTCCACAGATTTTAGTCAGCAGTAGCTGCTGACTATTTCGGATGGAAGAAAAGAGGGCCCATATAGGGCCCCCAGCATGCTCCCTTCTCACCCGTGGATGGTGTTGTAAGGTTGAGGTACCTATTGCTGGTACAGAGGCTGGAGCCCCACATGCTGTTTTCCTTCCACATCCCCTTGTAGGGCTCTGTGGAAGTGGGATCCTGCCGGCCTCTAAGCTCTGACGCCGGGCTCCATCCACAGACCCATAGCACCTGATGGATATGGAGCAGGAGTACAATCAGGGACAAGGCCCTGCATCATACAGGTACTCTGTGTCCCCGGCAGGCACAGACACACTCCGGGCTGGCTGGGTGTTGTAGTGCGCCGGGGACCGTAACGTTGGAGTTAGTGTTCCTACAGTTTACTGGGGGACTTTGTGTTGTGGGAACGCAGCGCCGACCCCCACTGGACCGGGCGGCGCTGCTGTGACTTGTGGTGCGCCGGGGACACGCCGACCGCGCTTTTACGGCGGCGGCGTTTATAAATCCAGTCCCCGGCTTTTGCGGCCTAGCTCCGCTTCGTTCCCGCCCCCACCCTGTCAATCAGGGTAGGGGAGAGACGCTGTTTCGCAGCAGCGACGAGGGCTGGAGCCTGATTTACATGCTCCAGCCCTCTCACTAGGCACAGAGGGAAGCAGGCTTCCCGCTCTTAGTCAGGAACGCCCAGGGCCCGCCCCCCCTCCTCTCCCAGGACGCCGGCAGCCATTACATGCAGTCTGGCTAGAGGAAGGACGCAAGGCTCTGGGAGACCTGGACTAGGGGGCTTTTGGAGACCACACACCCGCTCTTAAGCGGGCGGTAAGCGGCATTTCAGCTGGCCCCTCTAGTGCCTCAGTGTGTATTGGTGTACTGTGTCACCAGATATATATATTTAGTTATTTCTTGCACTGTAAGGTCGCTTCCTGGCTGGATACCCCAGATCGCTCTGAGGAGGCAGCAACATGTCATCCACAAAACGCAAGGCTGCCAAGGCTAGGGCTGTGTACACTGCGTGTGCTGCATGTGGGGCCGCTCTACCAGCAGGTTCCAAAGACCCCCATTGTGTGCAATGCTCAGATCCGGTGCTGCTTCGCCAGCCGGAGTCCGGAGGGGTAGTGACCCAGGCTGAGACGCTTGTAAGTCCTGCCCCGGTGTCAGGGACAGACTTTGCAGTTTTTGCTGATGGAATGTCTGTGACTATGGCAAAAATCCTTGAAACTTTGCAATCCATGACTGGGGCTCAGTCTATGGACACGGCGAGGTCTCTGTCCTCTAATCCCCCTCAGTTGGAATTAGTCCAGACTGCAAGGGGGTCCCCGGCTTCCCAGGCTGAGTATTATGACTCAGATGATAGCCCCAGCCACCCTAAGCGAGCTCGCTGGGAAAGACCCTCAACGTCATCACACTGCTCAGGGTCTCAGCGCAATCAGTCGCCCTGTGATGCGTCTGAAGAGAGTGATCAGGAGTCTTATCCTGGAACCCCTCTCAATCTGGATACCCCGGATGGGGACGCCATGGTAAACGATCTTATCTCAGCCATCAATAGACTGTTGGATATTTCTCCCCCAGCTCCTTCTGCAGAGGAGGCAGCTGCAGAGCAGGAGAAGTTTCGTTTCCTCTATCCCAAGCGTAAATTGAGTGCTTTCTTGGATCACTCTGACTTCAGAGAATCAATCCAGAAACACGACGCTCATCCAGAAAGGCGTTTCTCTAAACGTTCTAAGGATACACGTTTTCCTTTCCCCCCTGATGTGGTCAAGCGCTGGACCCAGTGTCCAAAAGTAGACCCCCCGATTTCCAAACTTGCAGCTAGATCCATAGTTGCAGTGGAGGATGGCGCTTCACTTAAGGATGCCAATGACAGACAGATGGACCTTTGGTTAAAATCTGTCTATGAAGCTATCGGCGCGTCGTTTGCTCCAGCATTCGCAGCCGTATGGGCACTCCAAGCTATTTCAGCTGGTTTAGCAAAAGTGGATGCTATCATACATCCAGCGGCGCCGCAAGTGGCGTCCCTTACCTCGCAGATGTCTGCGTTTGCGTCTTACGCTATCAATGCGGTCCTAGAATCTACCAGCCGCACCTCAATGGCGTCCGCCAATTCGGTAGTTTTGCGCAGAGCCTTGTGGTTAAAGGACTGGAAAGCAGATGCTGGTTCCAAAAAATGTTTAACCAGCTTGCCTTTATCTAGAGATAGACTGTTTGGCGAGCCATTGGCTGACATCATTAAACAGTCCAAGGGTAAAGACTCTTCCTTACCCCAGCCCAGATCAAGCAAACCTCAGCAGAAAAAATGGCAGCAGAGGTTTCAGTCCTTTCGAGGTTCGGGCAAGACACAATTCTCCTCGTCCAAAGGGACTCAGAGGACGCAAAGAGTCTCAGATTCCTGGCGGGCTCACGCACGCCCCAAGAAAGCAAATGGAGGAACCGCTTCCAAAGCGGCTACCTCATGACTTCCAGCCCCCCCCTCCGCATCTCCGGTTGGGGGCAGGCTCTCCCGCTTTTCCGACATTTGGATGTCACAGGTCAAAGACCGGTGGGTGACAAACATTTTGTCTCGCGGGTACAGAATCGAGTTCAGTTCTCGTCCTCCAGCTCGGTTCTTCAGAACCTCCCCACATCCAGACCGAGCAGATGCCCTGCTGCAGGCGGTGGACTCCCTAAGAGCGGAAGGAGTAGTGGTTCCTGTACCGCCTCAGGAACAAGGGCGAGGGTTTTACTCCAATCTCTTTGTGGTTCCAAAAAAGGACGGCTCGTTCCGTCCTGTTCTGGATCTAAAGCTGCTCAACAAACATGTGCACGCCAGACGGTTCCGGATGGAAACCCTCCGCTCTGTCGTTGCCTCAATGTCTCAAGGAGACTTCCTTGCCTCAATAGACATCAAAGATGCTTATCTCCACGTGCCAATTGCTACAGAACATCAACGTTTTCTACGTTTTGTGATAGGAAACGACCATCTTCAGTTCGTAGCTCTGCCATTCGGTCTGGCGACAGCCCCCCGGGTCTTCACCAAGGTCATGGCGGCGGTGGTAGCAGTCTTGCACTCTCAGGGACACTCGGTGATCCCTTACCTAGACGATCTACTTGTCAAGGCACCCTCTCAAGAGGCATGCCAACTCAGTCTACATGCTACGCTGGAGACTCTACAGTCGTTCGGATGGATCATCAACTTTCCAAAGTCGAATCTGTCACCGTCACAGTCGCTAACGTATCTTGGCATGGAGTTTCATACTCGAGCAGCGAGAGTGAAGCTTCCGCTGAACAAGCAGCGGTCCCTACAGACAGGGGTGCAATCCCTCCTTCAAGGCCAGTCGCACCCCTTACGGCGCCTCATGCACTTCCTCGGGAAGATGGTGGCAGCCATGGAAGCAGTTCCCTTTGCGCAGTTTCATCTGCGCCCACTTCAATGGGACATTCTCCGCCAATGGGACGGGAAGTCAACGTCCCTGGACAGGAAAGTCTCTCTTTCCCAGACGGCCAAGGACTCTCTACAATGGTGGCTCCTTCCCACCTCATTGTCTCAGGGAAGATCCTTCCTGCCCCCATCCTGGGCAGTGGTCACGACAGATGCGAGTCTGTCAGGGTGGGGAGCAGTGTTTCTCCACCACAGGGCCCAGGGGACGTGGACTCCGCAGGAGTCCACCCTTCAGATCAATGTTCTGGAAATCAGGGCAGTGTATCTTGCCCTACTGGCCTTCCAACAGTGGCTGGAAGGAAAGCAGATCCGAATCCAGTCGGACAACTCCACAGCGGTGGCATACATCAACCACCAAGGAGGGACGCGCAGTCGGCAAGCATTCCAAGAAGTCCGGCGCATTCTAATGTGGGTGGAGGACACAGCCTCCACCATATCCGCGGTTCACATCCCAGGCGTAGAAAATTGGGAAGCAGACTTCCTCAGTCGCCAGGGCATGGACGCAGGGGAGTGGTCCCTTCACCCGGACGTGTTTCAGGAAATCTGTCGCCGATGGGGAGTGCCGGACGTCGACCTAATGGCGTCCCGGCACAACAACAAGGTCCCGGCATTCATGGCGAGGTCGCGCGATCAAAGAGCTCTGGCGGCAGACGCATTAGTTCAAGATTGGTCGCAGTTCCGGCTCCCATACGTCTTCCCACCTCTGGCACTCTTGCCCAGAGTGTTACGCAAGATCAGATCCGATTGCAGCCGCGTCATACTCGTCGCCCCAGACTGGCCGAGGAGATCGTGGTATCCGGATCTGTGGCATCTCACGGTCGGTCGACCGTGGTCACTGCCAGACCGACCAGACTTACTGTCCCAAGGGCCGTTTTTCCATCAGAATTCTGCGGCCCTGAACCTGACTGTGTGGCCATTGAGTCCTGGATCCTAGCGTCCGCAGGATTATCTCAAGGAGTCGTAGCCACAATGAGACAAGCTAGGAAGTCAACGTCTGCTAAGATCTACCACAGAACGTGGAAGATTTTCTTATCCTGGTGCTCTGCACAGAGAGTATCCCCTTGGCCATTTGCATTGCCCACCTTTCTTTCCTTCCTGCAATCGGGGTTGGAAAAGGGCTTGTCGCTCAGCTCCCTTAAAGGGCAAGTCTCGGCACTATCCGTGTTTTTTCAGAAGCGTCTAGCACGTCTTCCTAAGGTGCGCACGTTCCTGCAGGGGGTCTGTCATATTGTGCCCCCGTACAGGCGGCCGTTAGATCCATGGGATCTGAACAGGGTACTAGTTGCTCTCCAGAAGCCGCCTTTCGAGCCTCTGAAGGAAGTTTCCTTTTCTCGCCTGTCACAGAAGGTGGCGTTTCTTGTTGCGATCACATCGCTTCGGCGAGTGTCGGAGCTGGCAGCTCTGTCATCCAAGGCTCCCTTCCTGGTGTTCCACCAGGACAAGGTAGTGCTGCGCCCCATTCCGGAGTTTCTCCCTGAGGTCGTATCCTCGTTTCATCTTAATCAGGATATATCCTTGCCTTCCTTTTGTCCTCATCCGGTTCACCGGTATGAAAAGGACTTACGTTTGCTAGATCTGGTGAGAGCACTCAGAATCTACATTTCCCGCACGGCGCCCATGCGCCGTTCCGATGCACTTTTTGTCCTTGTCGCTGGTCCGCGCAAGGGGTTGCAGGCTTCTAAAGCCACCCTGGCTCGATGGATCAAAGAACCAATTCTAGAGGCCTACCGTTCTGCGGGGCTTCCGGTTCCTTCAGGGCTAAAAGCCCACTCAACCAGAGCCGTGGGTGCGTCCTGGGCATTACGACACCAGGCTTCGGCTCAACAAGTGTGCCAGGCAGCTACCTGGTCGAGTCTGCACACTTTCACCAAGCATTATCAGGTGCATACCTATGCTTCGGCGGATGCCAGCTTAGGTAGAAGAGTCCTGCAGGCGGCAGTGACACCCCCGTAGGGGAGGGCTGTTTTGCAGCTCTAACATGAGGTATCTCTTTACCCACCCAGGGACAGCTTTTGGACGTCCCAATCGTCTGGGTCTCCCAATAGAGCGCTGAAGAAGAAGGGAATTTTGTTACTTACCGTAAATTCCTTTTCTTCTAGCTCTTATTGGGAGACCCAGCACCCGCCCTGTTGTCCTTCGGGATTTTTTTGTTGTTTGCGGGTACACATGTTGTTCATGTTGAACGGTTTTTCAGTTCTCCGACGTTATTCGGAGTTAATTTGTTTAAACCAGTTATTGGCTTCCTCCTTCTTGCTTTGGCACTAAAACTGGAGAACCCGTGATACCACGGGGGGGTATAGCCAGAAGGGGAGGGGCCTTGCACTTTTTAGTGTAGTGCTTTGTGTGGCCTCCGGAGGGCAGTAGCTATACCCCGATCGTCTGGGTCTCCCAATAAGAGCTAGAAGAAAAGGAATTTACGGTAAGTAACAAAATTCCCTTCTTTTCCAGACAATGTCATCATTATAACATTTTTCATCAATAGACCCATAATCCCCACAATTCCAAATCCCTCATGTACATTCTTATTATTTTTGTTTTTCAGGGGATCCACCCCTACTACAACTAATTTGTTGTCCCGGGCGAATACCAGCCAGCCCGGTAATCTCAACAGGTAAGTCACCATTCAAATAAATACCAATCTATGAAGAAGCAAAATAAAATTAAAACTTATACATAAAACCAACAAACCATCATTAAAAACACTACATGCTAATGTCAAGGTCAGAATGACGATGATGATGAGACTCAAAGGATCTCTTGATATCCGGCTGCTGCTTCTAATTAAAATGTCATGTGTGCACACGAGAATGAAAAATAACTGCACAGCAAAGTCAGTTACATCTATCTCCATGACCGGCTCTTAACCAAGTGTGTTCTTTATTGTTTGAAAGAAACTCTAAACTGAGCAGTAAGGGGGTGTAAACAAAAGTTTTAGTCCAATCAAGTATCGCAGGTCAGGGCTTCATGACGTAGAGAGATCTGCATATTCTCCGTTGATTGGTCAGTCTAGGCTCCAGGAATTTCTCTTTGTCCATCTGTCTTGGGTGTAAACCAGGAAATGGTGGCCATTTTACAATTACATATATATATATATCCTAATATATACTGAGGTTAAGGAAAATACACTGAATATGCAATATACATATATACATGTTAGTAAGAAACAAAAGCATTCACAAATATGTGTATTAGTTCACATCTACTGAACTATATAACTGAGTCTATGAAATGGCTGAATTAAGTATTTTTGGATACTCAATTCTTTATCCTCAACAGTCCCCCCTAAAGACTTACTTCTGCCATTTCTAAATTCTAAGGGTACTGTGTTCCCTTAGGAAGAGAGGTAGAAAGATCTGTTGAAAAACCTGCCTAACTGAACGTTGAAACATGGGCGGAAAGGGGAAAGGGGTTTTCTTCACCGGTTTGAGACCAAGGACTCCTAGGCGAGTCCTCACCCTTTGTAGTTGGACTTTCCCATGTCTCAAGGTTCTCTAAGTCCTCTCTTCTAACTGTTCTGGCAATACTGGTCTAAAACTGTACAGGGTTTTCTGGAAAGGATAAGTATGAGCAGAACGCTCAGTGCAGCTCTGGTTGATTAACCCTTCTACAATGCGAGGTGTGGATCCATAGATTTTCTGTGGTTGGATCAGCTCCTCTAGTGTTGACTCATGGCTCTTTCTCGCTTGTCCTTTAGGATCAATCAGTCTCCTGACTGGAGACCATATGCTAATAGCTCTGATTTAAGATCTGGAATTGGAGAATACACCTGTTTATCACACTATTCAGTCAATTATATAAAAATATACATGCCTATGCTAAACCAAAAAACATCTTACATAAAGACCTGCTTATTGCAAAAAGAAAACAGAACATATACATTTTATACACCATTTACTAGTTTCCACTTTCCTATAAAATATACACTTTTTGTAAACACATTTTTCTTTACATACCACCTTCATGTGCTTCTCAACAATAATGTCGTTGTCTGCACTGGAATGCCTCTGACCAAACCTGGAAAGAAATTTACACAACACGCACAGACTTGCATACAACGTGCTCATGATATACATCTATAATCAGTTTGCAGTCTCTAAGAATGGGTAGAGCAGGTGCAGGGTGTTTCTACGGACTCTTTACAGTTTTTTTCTCACTTCGTTCTAGGCACTTGTCTCACAAGACTGGGTGAATCTGCCCACCTGGGTACTGAACCCGGTGTCACCAAAGCACACGCTGACAATTGTCTTTCACAGATGTTACCTGGGCCATCATTAAGAAGAGCTCTCATGGCAGAGAAAGCTTACCACCCTTTGTCCACAGACCTTCCTCATTCAGCTGGCTCCCTGCATGTCACACTCCATTCCTTGTTGTATCGCTTGTTCCTGTAGGGATGTAAGAACACAAGGAGTAACAGAAGTCACTGACGTGACCAATGTCACCAAGGCATGGTCGGTATTGGTGAAAGACTCTCAACTCTAGGCCCGTTCACTGCTTCTTGGTCAGCTGCACCTGTGCAAGGATCTCCATCCGAATCCATCAGCTCAGATCTAGACTTTCTTTTCGGCATACCTAATTCATTTGACAACAGGAAAAAATCTACAACCTACATACACCTCTAAAGACTCTTACCCACTCCTGTTCTACCCATCAAGAGAGGCATTAATGCATCACTGTCTCCTGTATCAATAGGATCGGAGGGAGTGGTCGAATTTAGATCTACCTCATGTGGTGTAAACAGCAACATATCCAGTGCAGAATCGACCACCATCTGGTTTCATCTATAAAAACAAAAACTTAAAAATATACATTAGATCATTCTTATAACTTCATCTCTGATCATAATACAGTTAGTGGTCATCTATACTTCACATGACTGAGAATACTTAATAAATAAACAAACAAATAAATAAACAAATAAACATATAAGACAAGACTTTCCTATTTCAGTTAACAGATATACCTCATAGTAATCTAATAAACATAACCTATGGGAAAAAGGTCAGCTTCAAAACCAAGGTCAACTTCAAAACCTATCTAATATGCCTGCTGCGCCCTCCAAGAAACTGGAGAATATAATTAATACCTTATTCCCCCCTTGTTTAATTGTTTATTTACCAATATGGCAAAATTCAGCATTTTTATACTGGTATTCCCTAAAAGAAAAGATAAAACAGCAGGTAATAAATTAGCCACATACTAAAACCTAAAAAGAACAAACACTGAAAATAACGTATATCTCACAACAATATACATTACTGGGAAATTTTAAAACTTTACAATAAACACTGTATCCATAAAGAAAAGAAAAACCTTTCATAGTAGAAACAACTGAGACAGAATTAAATGACAGCTGTGACTAGACGACTAACCTGCAAAAATATATGAATGGTTTAGAAATAATCGTAAAAACAGAAAAGGTGATAGAGTCACAAAATAAAAATATATTCTTATTCAAATGTGTTAGTCATATATACCAGAGAACACCTCCCACCGGGGATGGGTGGAGAGCTTTGAACAAAGAGCCATTTCGAGGGGTGTGGCTTATGAGGTGTACTGCCATCAGTGGGTGTAGCAAGACGGCTGCCACAGGAAGTTCCAGGCACCTGACTTCCGGGTGCAGCATCCATGTTGTGACTCCCTGGGTGTACTGGGAGTGGCTGTAACTACGTAGTAAACCAGGGATACTTTTGATGCCTGTAAATTTGCATTTCAGCATACAAAGGAGAGATATGATTAGCACCAGATATAATGACTTCTAGAGAAGAACAATAAGGCACCGCTAGAGAAAAACATTTAGTGATTCTACAAACAGCAACAGACAGTGAATAAGGTCTTTGTTCTTCATTATAAACTCACTACAGATTAATCTGAACTTCAATACATGGGTTGCAGCCTGCCATCTAGTGGTAGTCCAACGATATTACACAACTTTTTTGCAATCTTTTATATTTTTTCCGTTTTTTGTAACTAGGGCGACAGCGTTCTCAGCTTCTACTAAAAACAACATATTTATCTTTTGAACAGAGTATACGGTGCTTAATTGGATCGGCCGTTCCAATGGAGTCCTTTCTCGTCTCGTCCGCGTTTGTAACACGCTGACAGTGACTCGCGTCTAATACGCATGAGAATCCGCTAACTCCAGCACCCTTACCTCAACTAAAGTGAGTTTCTTTCCTGCCTCGTTATGAAGACCTACCTGCTCATAACAGTGGCTCGCGTTTAAAACGCAGAGGAATACGCTAAATCCACTTTAAGTTAACAGAACCCTTCCCGCCTCGTTTATTATCTATCCAACATTCAATATTCAATATTCAACATTTAATATTTAATATTCAATATTTAATATCTGATGTCTAATATCTAACAAACAGTGGCTGTGTCCGCAACACAGGGGAATCGCTAGTTCTCATACTTCTGTTCAAAAACAAACAAGTTAAAAAAACTGAAAATGCATGAACCCGTTAATTTCTCTCTAATACAAACCGAAATAACACTTGTTTTTCTTTCAAATCATTACAACTTAATGTACTATACAAAGACTGCAGCCACCTCCTGTATATCAGCCCACTGACCCCTCCTCTCTCTTCGCTCCAAAGAGCTGCGCTGTTTTACCTCCCGGTATCTGCCTCTTCACCCTCCACCCCCCTGTTTCTTAGCTAAAAGACAGCAGGGACATAGCTATGCAATTTGATCTCCGCTCTGCCTCAAGCAGCTGGTGGACATATAGCCCCCACCTTTTTGCTTCCTCTGAGTGTAAGAATGTAAGGATGTGCTCCCCCCTCTCGCATTCCTTGTTCTCAATAGAAAGACTGTCATGGATATCCCTGGGCTTAACCAGACCCCCCTTCTCCCTTTGTTCACAGCGAAGAAGAAAAAAACTACAGGCAATTAACTCTCCGAGAACCAAACAGAGAAATCACAAGCTTGATTAACCATACACCTATATACAGATAAAAACAGCTACTCAAGAAAACACCCCATTTCTAATTACAGACAGCCGGATACTTTACAACCTACCCCTAGCCCCTATGGGAGCTGGGTCCTTCTAGCCCACCGGCGGGTGACAGTCACACCGTTAGGTCTCCGGTGCACTACCATTCTCCGGACTAGTGACCACCCACTTTCGCCAGGCGTCTCTCGATCCACAGGTAAAACAGCACACACAATGTATATGATGGTTACCTGCGAAATGAAGGGTGATCAATCCTATCAAGCGACACCTGGATACTTGTGGAGTAGCCCCCAGACGTCCGGAAAATGGAAGCTCTGACTCACCCTTTACGGTAGTCCCTTCGTGGTCGCCAGTTGTCAAGGTCAGAATGACGATGATGATGAGACTCAAAGGATCTCTTGATATCCGGCTGCTGCTTCTAATTAAAATGTCATGTGTGCACACGAGAATGAAAAATAACTGCACAGCAAAGTCAGTTACATCTATCTCCATGACCGGCTCTTAACCAAGTGTGTTCTTTATTGTTTGAAAGAAACTCTAAACTGAGCAGTAAGGGGGTGTAAACAAAAGTTTTAGTCCAATCAAGTATCGCAGGTCAGGGCTTCATGACGTAGAGAGATCTGCATATTCTCCGTTGATTGGTCAGTCTAGGCTCCAGGAATTTCTCTTTGTCCATCTGTCTTGGGTGTAAACCAGGAAATGGTGGCCATTTTACAATTACATATATATATATATCCTAATATATACTGAGGTTAAGGAAAATACACTGAATATGCAATATACATATATACATGTTAGTAAGAAGCAAAAGCATTCACAAATATGTGTATTAGTTCACATCTACTGAACTATATAACTGAGTCTATGAAATGGCTGAATTAAGTATTTTTGGATACTCAATTCTTTATCCTCAACACTAACCCACCCAATCTCGATACTTCAATCTTATCCTTCTTACAAAAACGCACTACCGTACTTCCACGAAAAAAAGACACTGTCTTATATTTTATTTGCCCCGAAAAAAGCACTAGATCTTATTTTCGGGGAGTGTAATACTAATATGAAAAGACTGACCCTCCCATCCTCTTTTCTTTGTCGCTCCATTGGGAGACCCAGACAATTGGGTGTATAGCTTCTGCCTCCGGAGGCCACACAAAGTATTACACTTAAAAGTGTAAAGCCCCTCCCCTTCTGCCTATACACCCCCCCGTGCATCACGGGCTCCTCAGTTTTTATGCTTTGTGCGAAGAAGGCACACATGCACGCATAGCTCCACAATTTAGTCAGCAGCAGCTGCTGACTATATCGGATGGAAGAAAAGAGGGCCCATAACAGGGCCCCCGGCATGCTCCCTTCTCACCCCACTCTGGTCGGCGGTGCTGTTAAGGTTGAGGTACCCATTGCGGGTACATAGGCAGGAGCCACATGCTGTTTTCCTTCCCCATCCCTTAAGGGCTCTGGGTGAAGTGGGATCCTAATCGGTCTCCAGGCACTGGGACCGTGCTCCCTCCGCAGCCCCTTGGGAATCTGCTGGACAGGAGCCGGGTATCGTCAGGGACAAGGCCCTGCTACTGTGAGGTACTCTGTGTCCCCTTGGGGACGGCGCATGGAGCGCTTGTGTCATACACGCTGCAGCACTGCTGGGTGTGTTAGTGCACCGGGCATGGAGCGCTTGTGCCAGACACTTTCCAGCTCTGCTGGGTGTGTTAGTGCGCCGGACATGGAGCGCTTGTGCCAGACACTTTCCAGCTCTGCTGGGTGTGTTAGTGCGCCGGACATGGAGCGCTTGTGCAAGACACTTTCCAGCTCGGCTGGGTGTGTTAGTGCGCCGGACATGGGGCGCTCGTGCCAGTCACTTTCCAGCACTGCTGGGTGTGTTAGTGCGCCGGACATGGAGCGCTTGGGCCAGACACTTTCCAGCACTGCTGGAGGTGTTAGTGCGCCGGGGGACTACGCGCGGCCGCGCTTATTGCCGGCCGCGCTTATAACTTTAGTCCCCGGCTTCTGCGGCCTAGTGTCGTTTATTCCCGCCCACAGGCCTGCCAGTCAGGGGAGGGGCGGGACGCTGCACGGATCGTCAGCGGAGGGCTGGAGCATACATTAGTATCCTCCTCCCTCCTCACTCAGTACAGTGGGGCACTGGGTTCCCGCACTTTTCTTGGGCACGCCCACGGTCTCCTCCTCCTCACAGAACGCCGGCAGCCATTCCTGTCGGCGATTCAGACGCTGGAGAGGAGAGACAACAGGGAGACCCAGGCAGGGAATTTGGTGACCACACAACCGCTCTGAGCGGTCGGTAAGCAGCACCTGTGGTGCTGGCCCCACTGAGTACCGAAGTGTATATATATATATAGGCTTATAGGCTATACATTGCACTGTACGGTCGCTCTGTTGATTCTTGGCTATATACCCTCCTGGTTGTTCTCAGAGGAGACAACATGTCATCTGCAAAAAGCAAGGGTGCCACAGCACAGGCGTATTTTGCAACCTGTACCTCATGTACAGCTGTACTACCGGCAGGTTCCACTGACCCTCATTGTGTGCAATGCTCGGCCCCTGTAGCACTTACTCAGCCGGAGCCTCTGCTACAGGTGGCCCAGGTGGATCCACCTGCTACCACTGTCCAGGTGACAGGGACGGAGTTTGCAGCCTTTGCTGACAAACTGTCTGAGACTATGGATAAATGGTCTGCTAAAATACTGGAAGCTTTGCAGTCCAGACCGGTGATTCAGGCCCCGGGCTCTATCCAATCCTTGACCCCTGGTCCCCCTCAATTGGAACGGCAAAGTGCCCCGGGGGTAAACCATAGGTCCCAGGGTGAGGTCTCTGACACGGACTGCAGTCCCAGGCCGCCCAAGCGGGGTCGCTGGGAAATTCCCTCCACTTCATCACACTGTTCAGGGTCCCAGCAGGGGGACTCTCTGGAGGATGAAGCGGAGGTATCAGATCAGGATTCTGATCCTGAAGCCGCTCTCAACCTAGATACACCTGAAGGTGACGCAGTAGTGAATGACCTTATAGCGACCATCAATCAGGTGTTGGATATTTCTCCCCCAGCTCCTCCAATTGAGGAGTCTGCTTCTCAGGAGAAATTCCGTTTCAGGTTTCCAAAGCGTACATTAAATATGTTTCTGGATCACTCTGACTTCAGAGACGCAATCCAGAAAAACCGAGACTGTCCAGACAAGCGTTTTTCCAAGCGCCTTAAGGACACACGTTATCCCTTCCCCCCCGAGGTTGTCAAGGGCTGGACTCAGTGTCCTAAGGTGGATCCTCCAATCTCCAGACTGGCGGCTAGATCCATAGTTGCAGTGGAAGATGGGGCTTCACTCAAAGATGCCACTGACAGACAGATGGAACTATGGTTGAAATCCATCTATGAAGCTATAGGCGCGTCTTTTGCTCCAGCATTCGCTGCCGTATGGGCACTCCAAGCTATCTCAGCTTGTCAGGCGCAGATTCATGCAGTAACACGTACATCTGTCCCGCAAGTGGTGTCCTTAACCAATCAGGCGTCGGCGTTTGCGTCCTACGCCATTAATGCTATCCTGGACTCTGCGAGCCGTACGGCGGTGGCATCCGCCAACTCGGTGGTACTCCGCAGGGCCATGTGGCTACGTGAATGGAAGGCAGACTCTGCTTCCAAAAAGTTCTTAACCGGTTTGCCATTGGCTGGCGACCGCTTGTTTGGTGAGCGATTGGATGAAATCATTAAACAATCCAAGGGAAAGGATTCATCCTTACCCCAGTCCAAACCAAACAGACCTCAACCACGGAAAGTACAATCGAGGTTTCGGTCCTTTCGGACCGCGGGCAGATCTCAATTTTCCTCGTCCAAAAGGCCTCAGAAAGATCAGAGGAACTCCGATGCATGGCGGTCTAAGTCACGTCCTAAAAAGACCGCTGGAGGCACCGCTCCCAAAGCGGCCTCCTCATGACTTTCGGCCTCCTCAAACCGCATCCTCGGTCGGTGGCAGGCTCTCCCGCTTTTGCCACGCCTGGCTGCCACAAGTAAAAGACCGATGGGTGAGAGACATTCTATCTCACGGTTACAGGATAGAGTTCAACTCTCGTCCTCCGACTCGTTTCTTCAGAACATCTCCACCCCCCGACAGAGCCGAGGCTTTTACGCAGGCGGTGGGCACCCTGAAGGCGGAAGGAGTGGTGATCCCGGTTCCTCTTCAGCAACGGGGTCACGGTTTTTACTCCAACTTGTTCGTGGTGCCAAAAAAGGACGGATCCTTCCGTCCCGTTCTGGACCTAAAGCTGCTCAACAAGCATGTGAAAACCAGGCGGTTCCGGATGGAATCGCTCCGCTCCGTCATCGCCTCAATGTCCCAAGGAGATTTCCTGGCATCAATAGACATCAAAGATGCTTATCTCCACGTACCGATTGCGCCAGAGCATCAGCGCTTCCTGCGCTTCTCCATAGGGGACGAACACCTTCAGTTCGTAGCACTACCTTTTGGCCGAGCGACAGCCCCACGGGTCTTCACCAAGGTCATGGCAACAGTGGTGGCAATCCTACACTCTCAGGGACACTCGGTGATCCCTTACTTAGACGATCTCCTTGTCAAGGCACCCTCTCAAGGGGCATGCCAACACAGCGTGAACATTGCTCTGGAAACTCTCCAGAGTTTCGGGTGGATCATCAATTTTCCAAAGTCAAATCTGACACCGGCCCAATCACTGACATATCTTGGCATGGAGTTTCATACTCTCTCAGCGATAGTGAAGCTTCCGCTGAACAAACAGCGTTCACTACAGACAGGGGTGCAGTCTCTCCTTCATGGTCAGTCACACCCCCTGAGGCGCCTCATGCACTTCCTAGGGAAGATGGTGGCAGCAATGGAGGCAGTTCCTTTTGCGCAGTTTCATCTGCGCCCACTTCAATGGGACATTCTCCGCAAATGGGACAGGAAGTCGACGTCCCTCGACAGGAACGTCTCCCTTTCTCGGGCAGCCAAAGCTTCCCTTCAGTGGTGGCTTCTTCCCACTTCTCTGTCGAAGGGGAAATCCTTCCTGCCCCCATCCTGGGCTGTGGTCACGACGGACGCGAGCCTGTCAGGGTGGGGAGCGGTCTTTCTCCACCACAGGGCTCAGGGGACTTGGACTCAGACAGAGTCTTCCCTTCAGATCAATGTTCTGGAGATAAGGGCAGTGTATCTTGCCCTAAAGGCGTTCCAGCCGTGGCTGGAAGGCAAACAGATCCGAATTCAGTCGGACAACTCCACAGCGGTGGCATACATCAACCACCAAGGCGGGACACGCAGTCGGCAAGCCTTCCAGGAAGTTCGGCGGATTCTGCTGTGGGTGGAAGCCACAGCCTCCACCATATCCGCAGTTCACATCCCGGGCGTAGAAAACTGGGAAGCAGACTTTCTCAGTCGCCAGGGCATGGACGCAGGGGAATGGTCCCTTCACCCGGACGTGTTTCAGGAGATCTGTCGCCGCTGGGGCATGCCGGACGTCGACCTAATGGCGTCCCGGCACAACAACAAGGTCCCGACGTTCATGGCACGGTCTCAAGATCACAGAGCTCTGGCGGCAGACGCCTTATTTCAGGATTGGTCGCAGTTTCAACTCCCTTATGTGTTCCCTCCTCTGGCACTGTTGCCCAGAGTGTTACGCAAGATCAGGGCCGACTGCCGCCGCGCCATCCTCGTCGCTCCAGACTGGCCGAGGAGGTCGTGGTACCCGGATCTGTGGCATCTCACGGTCGGCCAACCGTGGGCACTACCAGACAGACCAGACTTGCTGTCTCAAGGGCCGTTTTTCCATCTGAATTCTGCGGCCCTGAACCTGACTGTGTGGCCATTGAGTCCTGGATCCTAGCGTCTTCAGGATTATCTCAAGAGGTCATTGCCACCATGAGACAGGCTAGGAAACCAACGTCCACCAAGATCTACCACAGGACGTGGAAAATATTCCTGTCGTGGTGCTCTGCTCACGGTGTTTCTCCCTGGCCGTTTACCTTGCCCACTTTTCTGTCCTTCCTTCAAGCCGGATTAGAAAAGGGTTTGTCACTAGGCTCCCTTAAGGGACAAGTCTCTGCGCTCTCTGTCTTTTTTCAGAAGCGCCTAGCCAGACTTCCACAGGTACGCACGTTCCTGCAGGGGGTTTGTCACATCGTACCTCCTTACAAGCGTCCGTTAGAACCCTGGGATCTGAACAGGGTACTGATGGTTCTTCAGAAACCACCGTTCGAGCCTATGAGGGATTTTTCTCTCTCACGCCTTTCGCAGAAGGTGGTTTTCCTAATAGCAGTCACTTCGCTTCGGAGAGTGTCTGAGCTAGCAGCGCTGTCATGCAAAGCCCCCTTCCTGGTGTTTCACCAGGACAAGGTGGTTCTGCGTCCGGTTCCGGACTTTCTCCCTAAGGTGGTATCCCCCTTTCATCTCAATCAGGATATCTCCTTACCCTCTTTTTGTCCTCATCCAGTTCACCAATGTGAAAAGGATTTGCACTTGTTAGATCTGGTGAGAGCACTCAGATTCTACATTTCTCGTACGGCACCCCTGCGCCGCTCGGATGCACTCTTTGTCCTTGTCGCTGGCCAGCGTAAAGGGACACAAGCTTCCAAATCAACCCTGGCTCGGTGGATCAAGGAACCAATTCTCGAGGCTTATCGTTCCTCCGGGCTTCCGGTTCCCTCGGGGCTGAAGGCCCATTCTACCAGGGCCGTGGGAGCGTCCTGGGCTTTGCGGCACCAGGCTACGGCTCAGCAGGTGTGTCAGGCGGCTACCTGGTCGAGCCTGCACACTTTCACGAAACACTATCAGGTGCATACCTATGCTTCGGCAGATGCCAGCCTAGGTAGGCGAGTCCTTCAGGCGGCGGTTGCCCACCTGTAGGACGGAGCCGGTTGCGGCTCTATTATGAGGTATTATTTACCCACCCAGGGACTGCTTTTGGACGTCCCAATTGTCTGGGTCTCCCAATGGAGCGACAAAGAAGAAGGGAATTTTGTTTACTTACCGTAAATTCCTTTTCTTCTAGCTCCAATTGGGAGACCCAGCACCCGCCCCTGTTTTTTGTGTACACATGTTGTTCATGTTGAATGGTTTCAGTTCTCCGATATTCCTTCGGATTGAATTTACTTTAAACCAATTATAATTTTTTCCTCCTTCTTGCTTTTGCACCAAAACTGAGGAGCCCGTGAGCACGGGGGGTGTATAGGCAGAAGAGGAGGGGCTTTACACTTTTAGTGTAATACTTTGTGTGGCCTCCGGAGGCATAGCTATACACCCAATTGTCTGGGTCTCCCAATTGGAGCTAGAAGAAAAGGAATTTACGGTAAGTAAACAAAATTCCCTTCTTCCCGCTGCAGCGATTTAAAACGCACTGTCACATTCTGACAGTGAGATTTAAGTGGTTAACAGGCGCGGGTGTATCGTGGATCCACCTGTGCCTGTAAGCCACACATGTCAGCTGTTCTAATAGGCAGATATGTGCAGGGATCGTCACTGGCTCACTGCAGCAGCCAGCGGTGATTACCCCTTCATGATTTTGGATGTACTGTTACATCCTAGGTTGTGAAGGGGTTAATACTATCTTCCTAAATTAACCATAACAATTTTTATACATTATCTCATTCTTATCCATGCATTCCAGAGAATGTCATCATTATAATGTTTTTCATCAATAGATCCATAATGTCCACGATTCCAAATCCCTCATATACATTCTTCTTATTATTTTTCTTTTTCAGGGGATCCACCCCTACTGCAACTAATTTGTTGTCCCGGGCGAATACCAGCCAGCCCGGTAATCTCAACAGGTAAGTCACCATTCAAATAAATACCAATCTATGAAGAAGCAAAATAAAATTAAAACTTATACGTAAAACCAACAAACCATCATTAAAAACACTACATGCTAACCCACCCAATCTCGATACTTCAATCTTATCCTTCTTACAAAAACGCAATACCGTACTTCCACGAAAAAAAGACACTGTCTTATATTTTTTTTGCCCCAAAAAAAGTACTAGGTCTTATATTTTGGGGAGTGTAATACTAATATGAAAAGACTGACCCACCCATCCACTTTTTTTTTACTTTATTTTACTTTACTAATCCCACTAGGGGACAATAAGGATCAGAAGTCTATTCGCTCATTCATTTCTGTTGATCAGAGCAGCAAATCTCTGATCAGCAGAAATGCTGCGTTCTTGTTACAGCTGCTGCTTTGCCGGCTTTAACAGGAACTATGTCATGATAGCGACAGGATTCATCACATGACCTGTCGCTACCATGACAACCATCGGCTGCCCGTGATCATGTAGCACCCCTGAGACTAGTCGCTACAGGGTATATCATTATATCCTCCCCGGGCAGGTCAAGATGTTAATCTGGTAAGTTCTACACACACCTCACACCACCATACAGCAGGGAGAAGCAGTCACTAGGAAAGGGTTAACAATGTTTCTACAAACACAGTTAGGAAGTGACTCAGCCAGTTCTTAGCAAACCCAAGTAGCCATGACAACTTGCAAAGGTGTGGGCATAGGCAGTTAGGAGTAGAGACACTATTGGCCCGGCAGAACAAGCTTAGACACGAAACAGAGCCGACGCACAGTGTGCAGCTTCCCTCAGGGAGGCTGTCAGGCCTTCAGGGAGGCAGAACAGAGCTGTCTGGATGTAACACCAAACAGACAGCACAACCAAGCTGGGGCCAGTAACATCTAGAGAAAGTTGGGACCCGGCATTTGCACTCGTGGACTAAAAGGGGTGCAGTCGCCAGAGCATGGGACTGAGCACAGAAGAGGTACAGAGCCCTAGTTCGGGTTGCTGGGGCGTGACAGCAGAGAGAGAGAGAGAGCCTGGGGAGATGGGACAGAGGTCCGACCCGCGAGAGGCTAAGGCTGCCGCCACTACGGACCGGGACCGGGGAAGAGTACAGAGTTGTGCATGGAGGAGAAAAACCTGACTCTGTGAGTAACTGCCACTGCCCTGCGCTCCGGCGCTCCCATGGACTGCCGCCCCCGTTCTCACCAACCTTCCTGGGCACCCCGCTCCGCCCGTGGGAAGCGATACTGTCTCGGCTGCACCTAACACCTGCCCAGGAGAGAGACTGTGCAGCGGCGGCTAATTCCTGGCCACATACCAAGTGTTGCGCTGCAAAGCATCCCCGCTGAGCATCCAGTACTGCCCTTGGGAGAGGACTAGTCGTAGGAAGGGTCAGCGGCGGAGGAGGCCGGGACCCCAGTCACTACTGCAATCGGTGACACGCTTCCCAGGGGCTTGTCACCCTCATTCCATCCCCGTCTGTATTGGACACTTGTCAGTTTGCTGTTTTTTTTCATGTAGCGGACGGGGTCATGGAACCGGGTCAGGCCAGTCACAGCTACCCCAAAGAATCACTGGCCCACTGACGAGTAACCTAAGGCCCCGTGGACGCTACAATCACATCACAGGGCCTCCGATGGCGGCAGGGAAAGGCGTGTTTCCCGCTGCAGCGATTTAAAATGCAGTGTCACATTTTGACAGCGCGATTTAAGTGGTTAACAGGCATGGGTGTGTTGTGGATCCACCTGTGCCTGTTAGCCACGCATGTCAGCTGTTCTAATCGACAGACATGTGCAGGGAGCGTCACTGCAGCAGCCAGCGGTGATCACCCCTTCATGATTTTGGATGTACCGGTACATCCTAGGTTATGAAGGGGTTAATACTATATTGCTATATTAACCATAACAATTTTTTTACAATATCCCATTCTTAAGGCCCCGTTACACGCAACGACGTATCTAACGATATCTCGCCAGGGTCACGGATTCCGTGATGCACATACGGCATCGTTAGCGACATCGTTGCGTGTGACAGCAAGGAACGACCGTTAACAATGGAAAATACTCACCTTATCGTCCATCATTGACACGTCTTTCCTTTTCAAAACATCGTTGATTGTAGAGGTCGCAGGTAGTTCGTCGTTCCCAAGGCAGCACATATCGATACGTGTGACACCTCGGGAACGACTAGCTACAGCTTACCTGCAGCTGACGGCAATGCGGAAGGAAGGAGGTGGGCGGGATGTTACGGCCGCTTATCTCCGCCCCTCTGCTTCTATTGGACGGCCACTTAGTGACGTCGCTGTGACGCCGCACGAACCGCCCCCTTAGAAAGGAGACGGTTCGCCGGCAACAGCAACGTTGCAGGGAAGGTAAGTCCGTGTGACGGCTCCTAACGATTTTGTGCGCCATGGGCAGCAATTTGCCCATGACGCACAAACGACGGGGCGGGTGCTTTCACCAGTCGTATCGCTGCATGTAACACCCCCTTTATCCATGTATTCCAGACAATGTCATCATTATAACATTTTTCATCAATAGACCTATAATCCCCACAATTCCAAATCCCTCATATACATTCTTATTATTTCTTTGTCGCTCCATTGGGAGACCCAGACAATTGGGTGTATAGCTACTGCCTCCGGAGGCCACACAAAGTGTTACACTTTAAAAAGTGTAACCCCTCCCCTCTGCCTATACACCCTCCCGTGCATCACGGGCCCATCAGTTTTATGCTTTGTGTTGAAAGAGGCACACATGCACACAAGCTCCACATTTTAGTCAGCAGCAGCTGCTGATTGTATCAGATGGAAGAAAAGAGGGCCCCCCACAGGGCCCCCGGTATGCTCCCTTCTCACCCCACTGAGTCGGCGGTGCTGTTAAGGTTGAGGTACCCATTGCGGGTACAGAGGCTGGAGCCCACATGCTGTTTTCCTTCCCCATCCCTTAGGGGCTCTGGGAGAAGTGGGATCCTAACCGGTCATCCAGGCACTGGGACCGGGCTCCATCCGCAGCCCCTGGGGGAATCTGACGGACAGGAGACTGGATATCATCAGGGACAGGGCCCTGCATCCATAAGGTACTCTGTGTCCCCTTAGGGACGGTACATGCAGCGCCTGTGTTACAGACGCCGCAGCGGCTTTTAACTTTAGTCCCCGGCTTTTGCGGCCTAGTACCATATACTCCCGCCCCCGGGCCTGCCAGTCAGGGGTAAGGGCGGGACGGCCGACTGGACGTCGGCAGTGAGGGCTGGAGCATACTTTGGTATCCTCCTCCCCCCTCACTGAGCACTGTGGGGCACCAGTTTCCCGCACTTTATTAGGCACGCCCACAGCTCCATCCTCCCCTCAGAACGCTGGCAGCCATTGTTATAATCACTTCTGCCGGTGGGGGATTTCAGAACGGGCTCCGCAGTTCTGAGAGAAGTGGGATCCTAACCGGTCGCCGGTCACTGGGACCGGGCTCCCTCCGCAGCCCCTGGGGGAATCTGACGGACAGGTGGCTGGATACCATCAGGGACAGGGCCCTGCATCCATGAGGTACTCTGTGTCCCCTTAGGGACAGTGCATGCAGCGCCTGTGTTACAGACGCCGCAGCGGCTGCTGTGTGGTTTGTGAGCCGGGACTACCGCGCCGACCGCGCCTGTTGGCCGGCCGCGCTTTTAACTTTAGTCCCCGGCTTTTGCGGCCTAGTACATGTACTCCCGCCCCCGGGCCTGCCAGTCAGGGGTAAGAGCGGGACGGCCGACTGGACGTCGGCAGTGAGGGCTGGAGCATGCTTTGGTATCCTCCTCCCCCCTCACTGAGCACTGTGGGGCACCAGTTTCCCGCACTTTATTAGGCACGCCCACGGCTCCATCCTCCCCTCAGAACGCTGGCAGCCATTGTTATAATCATTTCTGCCGGTGGGGGATTTCAGAACGGGCTCCGCAGTTCTGGGAAAAGTGGGATTCTAACCGGTCGCCGGTCACTGGGACCGGGCTCCCTCCGCAGCCCCTGGGGGAATCTGACGGACAGGAGGCTGGATATCATCAGGGACAGAGCCCTGCATCCATGAGGTACTCTGTGTCCCCTTAGGGACGGTGCATGCAGCGCCTGTGTTACAGACGCCGCAGCGGCTACTGTGTGGTTTGTGAGCCAGAACTACCGCGCCGACCGCGCCGATTGGCCGGCCGCGCTTTTAACTTTAGTCCCCGGCTTTTGCGGCCTAGTACAGGTACTCCCGCCCCCGGGCCTGCCAGTCAGTCACTTCTGCCGGTGGAGGATTTCAGAAGGAGCTCTGCAGCTCTGGGAGTCCCAGGCAGGGAATCTGGTGGACACACCACCGCTTGGGGCGGTTGGTAAGCCACACCAGTTGTCAGGTTCTGGACCCCCCTGGGTCCCGTAGTGTATATATATATATATATATATTGTATACATTTTCTCTATTCGGCAGCATTATTTACTTTTGGCTATATCTCTAAGAGGAGACAACAGCATGTCGTCCGCAGAAAGCAAGGGTGCCAAGGCACAGGCTTATTTTCAACCTGTACCGCTTGTGCGGCTATGTTACCTGCAGGTTCCACCTACCCTCATTGTGACAATGCTAGGCCCCTGTGGCACTCCCTCAGCCGGAGCCTCTGGCACTGGTGGGACCCTCGGCTCAGGTGGTACCGCCGGTTTCCACTGCACAGATGGAAGGGACAGAGTTTACAATTTTGACTGAGAAACTCTCTGAGTCGCTTCACATTCCATGGCTCAGTCTATGGACAGATGGTCTGCTAAGATACTAGAAGCTTGGCAGTCCAGACCGGTAACACAGGGCCAGGGCACTGTGAGTTCATCGTCCCCAGGCCCTCTCGGTCGGTACAGCAAAGGGCTCCTGGGGTGGCACCCAGATCCCACGGTGAGAACTCCGACACGGACCGCAGCCTCAGACAGGCTAAGCGGGCTTGCTGGGAACCTTCCCCGGCGGCATCACGCGGTTCGGGGTCTCAGCATGAGGACCCTCTGGAGGATGAAGCGGAGGTCGCAGCTCAGGGCTCTGATCCTGACGTTGCTCTCAATCTGGAAACACCTGAAGGGGACGCCATAGTAAATGACCTTATAACGTCCATCAACCAGGTGCTAGTCCTTCTCCCCCAACTCCACCTATAGAGGAGTCGGCTTCACAGTAGGAGAAACACCAGTGTAGGTTTCCCAAACGTACTCGGAGTGCGTTTTTCGATCACTTTAACTTCAGAGATGCTGTCCAGAAGCACAGAGCATTTCCGGACAAGCGCTTTACTAAGCGCCTTAATGACACACGTTACCCTTTCCCCCCTGACGTAGTTAAGGGTTGGGCTCAGTGTCCCAAGGTGGATCCTCCAGTCTCCAGACTGGCGGCTAGTTCCGTAGTATTAGTAGCAGATGGTTCATCGCTCAAGGATGCCACTGACAGGCAAATAGAGCTCATGATGAAATCCATCTATGAAGCCATAGGCGCGTCTTTTGCTCCGGCCTTCGCAGTCGAGCGGGCACTCCAAGCTATCTCAGCTTGTCTGTCTGTCTGAGACTAATGCGGTCGCACGTACCTCTGCTCCGCAGGTTGTGTCTTTGACTTCTCAGGCGTCGGCTTTTTCGTCCTACGCCATGAACCCCGTCCTGGACTCTGCGAGCCGTACAGCGGTAGCATCCGCCAATTCGATGGCAGTCCGCAGGGCCACGCGAATGGAAGGCAGACTCTGCTTCCAAGAAGTTCTTAACCGGTTTGCCATTTTCTGGCGACCGTTTGTTTGGCGAGCAATTGGATGAAAAACCGATGGGTGAGAGACATTCCGTCTCACGGTTACAGGATAGAGCTCAGCTCTCGTCCTCCGACTCGTTTCGGCAGATGGAGTTGTGATCCCCGTTCCGCTTCAAGAACGTGGTCGCGGTCTTTACTCCAACTTGTTCGGGGTACCAAAAAAGGACGGATCATTCCGGTCCGTTTCCGGGCCTCATTCTGCTCAACAGACACGTGAGAACCAGACGGATTCGGATGGAATCTCTCCGCTCAGTCATCGCTTCGATGTCCCAGGGAGTCTTCCTAGCATCAATCGACATCAGGGATGCTTATCTCCATGTGCCGATTACACCAGGGCATCAACGCTCCCGGTGTGTCGCCATCCGGGTCGAACGCTTTCAGCTCGTGACTCTGCCTTTCGGCCTGGCGACAGTCCCACGGGTCTTCACCAAGGTCATGGCATCAGTGGCGATGGGCCTACACTCTCAGGGACACTCGGTGATCCCTTACTTAGACGATCTCCTAAGTCAAGGCACCCTCCCGGGTGGCACGTCAACACAGCCTGAACATTGTTTTGGAGACTCTCCAGAGGTTCGGGTGGATCATCAATTTACCAAAGTAAAAATTGACACCAACCCAATCACTGACTTACCTCGGGATGGAGTTCATTCTCTCTCAGAGATAGTGAAGCTACCGCTGGACAAACAGGGGTACACTTTCTCCTTCGGGCCCAGTCTCACCCCTTGAGGCGCCTCACGCGCTTCCTAGGGAAGATGGCGGCAGCAATGGAGGCAGTTCCCCTTGCGCAGTTTCATCTGCGTCCACTCCAATGGCACATTCTCCGCAAATGGGACAGGAGGTCGACGTCCCTAGACAGGAACGTCTCTCTTTCACTGGCAGACAAAACCTCTCCTCAGTGGTGGCTTCTTCCCACTTCTTGGTCGGAAGAAAAGTCCTTCCTGCTCCCATCCTGGGCTATGGTCACGACGGACAAGAGTTTGTCAGGGTGGACAGCGGTCTTCCTCCACCACAGGGCTCAGGGAACCTGGACTCTGACAGAGTCCTCCCTTCAGATCAATGTTCTGGAGATAAGGGCAGTGTAGCTAGCCCTAAAGTCGTTCCAGCGGTGGCTGGACGGCAGGCGGATCCGGATACAGTCGGACGACGCCACGGCGGTCGCGTACATCAACCACCAGCACAGAGCGCTGGCGGCGGACGCATCAGTTCAGGTCTGGTCGCAATTTCGACTGCCTTATGTATTTCCTCCTCTGGCGCTGCTGCCCAGAGTGTTACTCAAGATCGGGTCCGACTGCAGCCGCGACATCCTCGTCGCTCCAGACTGGCCGAGGAGGTCGTGATACCTGGATCTGTGGCACCTCACGGTGGGTCGACCGTGGGCACTCCCGGACCGACCAGACTTGCTGTCTCAAGGGCCATTGTCCATCTGAATTCTGCGGTCTTCAACCTGACTGGGTGGCCATTGAGTTCTGGCTCATAGCGTTCTCAGAGTTTTCTCTATCACGCCTTTCGCAGAACGTGGTCTTCCTAGTGGCAGGCACATCACTTCGGAGAGTGTCTGAGCTAGCAGCGCTGTCATGCAAGCCCCCTTCCTGGTGTTTCGCCAGGATGAAGTGGTTCTGCGTCCGGTCCCGGAATTCCTACTTAAGGTGGTATCCTCCTTTTCTTCTCAATCAGGATATCTCCTTACCTTCTTTTGGCTCTCATCCAGTTCACAATTGTGAAAAGGATTGCACTTGTTAGATCGGGAGAACATTTCGGCTCTTCTTTCGCACACTACGCCCCCGCGCCGTTCTGATGCGCTCTTTGTCCTGGTCACTGGCCAGCGTAAGGGGTCGCAGGCTTCCAAGTCAACCTTGGCTCGGTGGATCAAGGAACTGACCCTTGAAGCCTACCGTTCTTCTGGGCTTCCGATTCCTTTAGAGCTGAAAGCCCATTCTACCAGAGCCACAGAGGCATCCTGGGCATTGCGTCACCAGGTTACGGCTCAGCAGGTGTGTCAGCACTACCTGGTCGAGTCTGCACATTTTCACGAAACACTATCAGGTTCATGCCTATGCTGTGGCAGATGCCAGCCTAGGTAGGCGAGTCCTTCAGGAGGCGGTTGCTCACCTGTAAGAGAGGGCCGTTTTTTCGGCTCGTTTTATCGAGGTATTCTTTTACCCACCCAGGGACTGCTTTTGGACATCCCAATTGTCTGGGTCTCCCAATGGAGCGACAAAGAAGAAGGGAATTTTGTTTACTTACCGTAAATTCCTTTTCTTCTAGCTCCTATTGGGAGACCCAGCACCCGCCCCTGTTCCCTTCGGGCTGTTGTTCTTTTGTGTACACATGTTGAAGGGTTCTTTTGGTTCATGTTTTCAGTTCTCCGAACATCCTTCGGATTGAATTTACCTTAGACCAATTTATAAGTTCCTCCTTCCTGCTTTGGCACCAAAACTGATGGGCCCGTGATGCACGGGAGGGTGTATAGGCAGAGGGGAGGGGTTACACTTTTTAAAGTGTAATACTTTGTGTGGCCTCCGGAGGCAGTAGCTATACACCCAATTGTCTGGGTCTCCCAATAGGAGCTAGAAGAAAAGGAATTTACGGTAAGTAAACAAAATTCCCTTCTTTTCTTTTTCAGGGGATCCACCCCTACTACAACTAATTTGTTGTCCCGGGCGAATACCAGCCAGCCCGGTAATCTCAACAGGTAAGTCACCATTCAAATAAATACCAATCTATGAAGAAGCAAAATAAAATTAAAACTTATACATAAAACCAACAAACCATCATTAACCCTAGAACGCATACCTGGGGCCTCACAGGCCTGCTAGGTTACTTGTTTTCTATTGTAGATTTCTATGGTTGCGCATTCTAGGGTTAAAAACACTACATGCTAACCCACCCAATCTCGATACTTCAATCTTATCCTTCTTACAAAAACGCACTACCGTACTTCCACAAAAAAAACCACTGTCTTATATTTTATTTTCCCCGAAAAAAGCACTAGGTCTTATTTTCGGGGGATTCATCACATGACATGTCGCTGCCATGACAACCATCGACTGTCCGTGATCACATCACGGGGCCTCCGATGGCGGTGGGGAAAGACGCTTTTCCCGCTGCAGCGATTTAAAACGCACTGTCACATTCTGACAGTGAGATTTAAGTGGTTAACAGGCGCGGGTGTATCGTGGATCCACCTGTGCCTGTAAGCCACACATGTCAGCTGTTCTAATAGGCAGATATGTGCAGGGATCGTCACTGGCTCACTGCAGCAGCCAGCGGTGATTACCCCTTCATGATTTTGGATGTACCGTTACCTAGGTTGTGAAGGGGTTAATACTATCTTCCTATATTAACCATAACAATTTTTATACATTATCTCATTCTTATCCATGCATTCCAGAGAATGTCATCATTATAATGTTTTTCATCAATAGATCCATAATGTCCACGATTCCAAATCCCTCATATACATTCTTCTTATTATTTTTCTTTTTCAGGGGATCCACCCCTACTGCAACTAATTTGTTGTCCCGGGCGAATACCAGCCAGCCCGGTAATCTCAACAGGTAAGTCACCATTCAAATAAATACCAATCTATGAAGAAGCAAAATAAAATTAAAACTTATACATAAAACCAACAAACCATCATTAAAAACACTACATGCTAACCCACCCAGTCTCGATACTTCAATCCTATCCTTCTTACAAAAATGCACTACACTGTCATATATTTTTTTTTGCCCCGAAAAAGCACTAGTTCTTATTTTTTGGGGAATGTAATACTAATATGAAAAGACTGACCCGCACATCCACTTTTTTTTTACTTTTTTTTATTTTACTAATCCCACTAGGGGACTATAAGGATCAGAAGTCTGATCGCTCATTTATTTCTGTTGATCAGAGCAGCACAGTTCTGATCAGCAGAAATTCTGCGTTCTTATTACAGCTGCTGCTTTGCCGGCTTTAACAGGAACTATGTCATGATAGCGACAGGAGTCATCACATGACCTGTCGCTACCATGACAACCATCGGCTGCCCGTGATCATGTAGCGCCCCTGAGACTAGTCGCTACAGGGTATATCATTATATCCTCCCTGGGCAGGTCAAGATGTTAATCTGGTAAGTTCTACACACACCTCACACCACCATACAGCAGGGAGAAGCAGTCACTAGGAAAGGGTTAACAATGTTTCTACAAACACAGTTAGGAAGTGACTGAGCCAGTTCTTAGCAAACCCAAGTAGCCATGATAACTTGCAAAGGTGTGGGCATAAGCAGTTAGGAGTAGAGACACTATTGGCCCGGCAGAACAAGCTTAGACACGAAACAGAGCCGACGCACAGTGTGCAGCTCCCCTCAGGGAGGCTGTCAGGCCTTCAGGGAGGCAGAACAGAGCTGTCTGGATGTAACACCAAACAGACAGCACAACCAAGCTGGGGCCAGTAACATCTAGGGAGAGACGGGACCCGGCACTTGCACTCGTAGACTAAAAGGGGTGCAGTCGCCAGAGCACGGGATTGAGCACAGAAGAGGTACAGAGCCCTAGTTCGGGTTGCTGGGGCGTGACAGCAGAGAGAGAGAGAGAGCCTGGGGAGATGGGACAGAGGTCCGACCCACGAGATGCTAAGGCTGCTGCCACTACGGACCGGGACCGGGGAAGAGTACAGAGTTGTGCATGGAGGAGAAAAACCTGACTCTGTGAGTAACTGCCACTGCCCTGCGCTCCGGCGCTCCCATGGACTGCCGCCCCCGTTCTCACCAACCTTCCTGGGCACCCCTCTTCGCCCGTGGGAAGCGATACTGTCCTGGCTGCACCTAACACCTGCCCCGGAGAGAGACTGTGCAGCGGCGGCTAATTCCTGGCCGCATGCCAAGTGTTGCGCTGCAAAGCATCCCCGCTGAGCATCCAGTACTGCCCTTGGGAGAGGACTAGTCGCAGGAAGGGTCAGCGGCGGAGGAGGCCGGGACCCCAGTCACTACTGCAACCGGTGACACGCTTCCCAGGGGCCTGTCACCTTCATTCCATCCCCGTCTGTATTGGACACTTGTCCGTTTGCTGTTTTTGTGTTTTTTTTCATGTAGCCGACGGGGTCATGGAACCGGGTCAGGCCAGTCACAGCTACCCCAAAGAATCACTGGCCCACTGACGAGTAACCTAAGGCCCCGTGGACGCTACAATCACATCACGGGGCCTCCGATGGTGGCGGGGAAAGGCGCGTTTCCCGCTGCAGCGATTTGAAACGCAGTGTCACATTTTGACAGCGCGATTTAAGTGGTTAACAGGCATGGGTGTGTTGCGGATCCACCTGTGCCTGTTAGCCACGCATGTCAACTGTTCTAATCGGCAGACATGTGCAGGGATCGCCAGTGGCTCACCGCAGCAGCCAGCGGTGATCACCCCTTCATGATTTTGGATGTACCGTTACATCCTAGGTTGTGATGGGGTTAATACTATCTTGCTATATTAACCATAACAATTTTTGTACAATATCCCATTCTTATCCATGTTTTCCAGACAGTGTCATCATTAGAACATTTTTCATCAATAGATCCATAATCCCCACAATTCCAAATCCCTCATATACATTCTTCTTATTTTTCTTTTTCAGGGGATCCACCCCTACTACAACTAATTTGTTGTCCCGGGCGAATACCAGCCAGCCTGGTAATCTCAACAGGTAAGTCACCATTCAAATAAATACCAATCTATGAAGAAGCAAAATAAAATTAAAACCTCTAGATAAAACCAACAAACCATCATTAGCCTCTACACGACATTTGACGTTTTGGGTACGTCATGATGAAAGTCCATGCCATTCTGACCAAAGACGTATCCAGTATGCCATGGTGATCGCTGTACCCCCGCCATCGCAGCCAGATCTCCAACTGATCTTGTGGCCTGGACCCGGCGCTCACTGCCAGGAGTGGTGACTGCGCCGCTCCCAGTAGTTTAACCCCCTAAATGCTGCGATCAATATGATCGCAACATTCAGGAGGCGGGAAAGGAATCACTTTCTTTGTCGCTCCATTGGGAGACCCAGACAATTGGGTGTATAGGCTATGCCTCCGGAGGCCGCACAAAGTATTACACTTAAAAGTGTTAAGCCCCTCCCCTTCTGCCTATACACCCCCCGTGCTCCCACGGGCTCCTCAGTTTTTTGCTTTGTGCGAAGGAGGTCAGACACGCACGCACAGCTCCACAGATTGGTCAGCAGCAGCTGCTGACCATGTCGGATGGAAGAAAAGTGGGCCCATATAGAGCCCCCAGCATGCTCCCTTCTCACCCCACTCTTGTCGGTGGTGTTGTAAGGTTGAGGTATCCATTGCGGGTACGGAGGCTGGAGCCCACATGCTGTTTTCCTTCCCCATCCCCCTCAGGGCTCTGGGTGAAGTGGGATCCTATCGGTCTCCAGGCACTGAGACCGTGCTTCATCCACAACTCCTGTGGAGCCTGCTGGATAGGAGCCGGGTACCGTTCAGGGACATGGCCCTGCTACTTGGAGGTACTCTGTATCCCTGTGGGGACAGCGCACAGCAACACTCCAGCTTTGCTGGGTGTGCTAGTGCACCGGGGACCACGGCGCTGACCGGGTTAATATGTGCCATTACACACTCAGCGTTGCTGAGTGTGTTTATGTATAGGGACTGCCGCACTGACCGCCGCGGCCATGGAAACACTGCGGCGCGGCTGGGACTTGTAGTGCGCCGGGGACTTTCACGCCGGCCGCGCTTTTACGGCGGCCGCGTTTATTACTAGAGTCCCCGGCTTTTTGCGGCCTAGTTTCCTTTCCTCCCGCCCACAGCCCTGACAGGCAGGGGAAGGGCGGGACGCTGCACAGAACGAGCAGCACTGAGGGCTGGAGCATGCTTTGCATACTCCACCCCTCTCACTGTGCACAGTGCGGGCACCAGTTCCCGCTCTTTCTGGGTCACGCCCACGGCTCCCTCCTCTCCTCAGGACGCCGGCAGCCATTCCTGTCAGCTCCTCGGACGCTGCAGAGGGGGACAAAGTCTGGGAGACCCAGGCAGGGACTCTGGTGGCCTCACAACCGCTTTAGGCGGGTGGTAAGCAGCACCTGTGGTGCTAGCCCCATTGTGCAGTAGTGTAACATTATATGTTTATGGTATATATGTTTTACACTGTATGGTGCACAGTTGATTTCTGGCTATATACCCTATTGTGTTACTCAGGGAAGATAATAGCATGGCGCCCACGAAAGGCAGGGGTGCCAAAACACAGGCTTTTCTTCAGCGCTCTATTGGGAGACCCAGACGATTGGGGTATAGCTACTGCCCTCTGGAGGCCACACAAAGCACTACATTAAAAGTGCAAGGCCCCTCCCCTCTGGCTATACCCCCCCGTGGTATCACGGGTTCTCCAGTTTTAGCTTTGTGTGCGAAGGAGGTCAGACATTCCATGCATAGCTCCACAGATTTTAGTCAGCAGTAGCTGCTGACTGTTTCGGATGGAAGAAAAGAGGACACATATAGTGTCCCCAGCATGCTCCCTTCTCACCCCTGGATGGTGTTGTAAGGTTGAGGTACCTATTGCTGGTACAGGGCTGGAGCCTGACATGCTGTTTTCCTTCCACATCCCCTGGTAGGGCTCTGTGGAAGTGGGATCCTGCCGGCCTCTCAGCTCTGATGCCGGGCTCCATCCACAGACCCATTAGAACCTGATGGATTCGGAGCAGGAGTACGATCAGGGACAGGCCCTGCATCATACAGGTACTCTGTGTCCCCGGCAGGCACAGACACACTCCGGGCTGGCTGGGTGTTGTAGTGCGCCGGGGACCGCAATGTTGGAGTTAGTGTCCCTACAGATTACTGGGGGATTGTTTGTGTTTGGGAACGCAGCGCCGACCCCCTCTGGACCGGGCGGCGCTGCTGTGACTTGTGGTGCGCCGGGGATCCGCCGTCCGCGCTTTTACGGCGGCGGCGGTTATAAATTTAGTCCCCGGCTTTTTGGGCCTAGGACGCCGGCAGCTCCGATTCGTTCCCGCCCCCACCCTGTCATTCAGGGTAGGGGAGAGACGCTGTTCGCTAGCAGCGACGAGGGCTGGAGCCTGTTTTACATGCTCCAGCCCTCTCACTTGGCACAGAGGGAAGCAGGCTTCCCGCTCTTGGCCAGGAACGCCCAGGGCCCGCCCCCCTTCCTCTCTCGAGACGCCGGCAGCCATTACATGCATGCCTGGCTGGAGGAAGGACGCAAGGCTCTGGGAGACCTGGACTAGGGGCTATCTGGCGACCACACACCCGCTTTTTAAGCGGGCGGTAAGCGATTTTTCTGTGCTGGTCCCTCTAGTGCCTCACTGTGTATCAGTGTACTGGGTACAGATATATAGATATTGTATTTCTTGCACTGTGAGGTGCGCTTCTGGCTGCATATCCCAGATCGCTCTGTGGAAGCAGCAACATGTCATCCTCAAAACGCAAGGCGGCCAAGGCAAAAAGGGCTGTGTATACTGCGTGTGCTGCATGTGGGGCTAATCTACCAGCAGGCTCCGATGACCCCCATTGTGTGCAATGCTCCGACCCGGTGCTGCTTCGCCAACCGGAGTCAGGAGAGGTAGCGACCCAGGCTGAGACGCTTGTAAGTTCTGCCCCGGTGACAGGGACAGACTTTGCAGTTTTTGCAGATAATATGTCTGTATCTATGGCAAAAATCCTTGAGACCTTGCAATCTATGCATGGGGCGCAGTCTCTGGGCACGGCGAGGCCTCTGTCCTCAGGTCCCCCTTACCTGGAATGTATCCAGCCCACAGGGGGGTCCCCGGCTTCTCAGGCCGAGGATTATGACTCAGATGATGGCCCCAGCCACCCTAAGCGAGCTCGCTGGGAAAGACCCTCGACGTCTTCACACTGCTCAGGGTCTCAGCGCAATCAGTCTCCCTGTGATGTGTCTGATGAGAGTGATCAGGAATCCACTCCTGGAACCCCTCTCAACCTGGATACCCCGGATGGGGATGCCATGGTAAACGACCTTATCTCAGCCATCAATAGGCTGTTGGATATTTCTCCCCCAGCCCCTTCAGCAGAAGAGGCGGCTGCGGAGCAGGAAAAGTTTCGTTTCCTTTATCCCAAGCGTAAATTGAGTGCTTTGTTAGATCACTCTGACTTCAGAGAATCAATCCAGAAGCACGACGCTCACCCAGAAAGGCGTTTCTCTAAACGATCTAAAGATACGCGTTTCCCTTTCCCCCCTGAGGTGGTCAAGCGCTGGACACAGTGTCCAAAGGTAGACCCCCCGATTTCCAAACTTGCAGCTAGATCCATAGTTGCAGTGGAGGATGGCGCTTCACTTAAAGATGCCAATGACAGACAGATGGACCTTTGGTTAAAATCTGTCTATGAAGCTATAGGCGCGTCGTTTGCTCCGGCATTCGCAGCCGTATGGGCACTCCAGGCTATTTCAGCTGGCTTAGCAAAAGTGGATGCTATCATGCATCCAGCAGTGCCGCAAGTGGCGCACCTTACCACGCAGATGTCGGCGTTTGCGTCTTACGCTATCAATGCGGTCCTAGAATCTACCAGTCGCACCTCAATGGCGTCCGCCAATTCGGTAGTTTTGCGCAGAGCCTTGTGGTTAAAGGACTGGAAAGCAGATGCTGGTTCCAAAAAATGTTTAACCAGTTTGCCTTTGTCTAGAGATAGACTGTTTGGCGAGCCATTGGCTGACATCATTAAGCAGTCCAAGGGTAAAGACTCCTCTTTACCACAACCCAGAACATCCAAACCTCAGCAGAAAAAGTGGCAGCAGAGGTTTCAGTCCTTTCGAGGTTCGGGCAAGACACCATTTACCTCGTCCAAAGGGACTCAGAGGACGCAAAGAAACTCAGATTCGTGGCGGACTCACACACGCCCCAAGAAAGCAAATGGAGGTACCGCTTCCAAAGCGGCTACCTCATGACTTCCAGCCCCCCCCCTCCGCATCGCCGGTCGGGGGCAGGCTCTCCCGCTTTTCCGGCATTTGGATGTCACAGGTCAAAGACCGGTGGGTGACGGACATTTTGTCTCGCGGGTACAGAATCGAGTTCAATTCTCGTCCTCCAGCTCGGTTCTTCAGAACCTCCCCACATCCAGACCGAGCAGATGCTCTGCTGCAGGCGGTGGATTCCCTAAAAGCGGAAGGAGTGGTTATCCCAGTCCCTCCTCAGGAACAAGGGCAAGGGTTTTACTCCAATCTCTTTGTGGTTCCAAAAAAGGACGGCTCGTTCCGTCCTGTTCTGGACCTAAAACGGCTCAACAAACATGTGCACGCCAGGAGGTTCCGGATGGAAACCCTCCGCTCTGTCATTGCCTCAATGTCCAGAGGAGACTTCCTTGCCTCAATAGACATCAAAGATGCTTATCTCCACGTGCCAATTGCTACAGAACATCAACGTTTTCTACGTTTTGTGATAGGAGACGACCATTTTCAGTTCGTAGCTCTTCCATTTGGTCTGGCGACAGCCCCACGGGTCTTCACCAAGGTCATGGCGGCGGTGGTAGCAGTCTTGCACTCTCAGGGACACTCGGTGATCCCTTACCTAGACGACTTATTGGTCAAAGCTCCCTCTCAGGAGGCATGTCAGCACAGCCTGAATGCTACGCTGGAGACTCTACAGTCTTTCGGATGGATCATCAACTTTCCAAAGTCGATCCTATCACCGACTCAGTCACTAACGTATCTTGGCATGGAGTTTCATACTCTAGCAGCGATAGTGAAGCTTCCGCTGGACAAGCAGCGGTCACTGCAGACAGGGGTGCAATCTCTTCTGCAGGGCCAGTTGCATCCCTTGCGGCGCCTCATGCATTTCCTAGGGAAGATGGTGGCAGCCATGGAAGCAGTTCCCTTTGCGCAGTTTCATCTGCGCCCACTTCAATGGGACATTCTCCGCCAATGGGACGGGAAGTCAACGTCCCTGGACAGGAAAGTCTCGCTTTCCCAGACGGCCAGGGACTCTCTACAATGGTGGCTCCTTCCCACCTCATTATCTCAGGGAAGATCCTTTCTGCCCCCATCCTGGGCAGTAGTTACGACAGATGCGAGTCTGTCGGGGTGGGGAGCAGTGTTTCTCCACCACAGGGCTCAGGGGACGTGGACTCCGCAGGAGTCCACCCTTCAGATCAATGTTCTGGAAATCAGAGCAGTGTATCTTGCCCTACTGGCCTTCCAGCAGTGGCTGGAAGGAAAGCAGATCCGAATCCAATCGGACAACTCCACAGCGGTGGCATACATCAACCACCAAGGAGGGACGCGCAGTCGGCAAGCCTTCCAAGAAGTCCGGCGCATTCTAATGTGGGTGGAGGACAGAGCATCCACCATATCCGCGGTTCACATCCCAGGCGTAGAAAACTGGGAAGCAGACTTCCTCAGTCGCCAGGGCATGGACGCAGGGGAATGGTCCCTTCACCCGGACGTGTTTCAGGAAATCTGTCGCCGCTGGGGAGTGCCGGACGTCGACCTAATGGCATCCCGGCACAACAACAAGGTCCCGGCATTCATGGCGAGGTCGCGCGATCAAAGAGCTCTGGCGGCAGACGCCTTGGTTCAAGATTGGTCGCAGTTTCAGCTCCCTTACGTGTTTCCGCCTCTGGCGCTCTTGCCCAGAGTGCTACGCAAGATCAGATCCGAGTGCAGCCGCATCATACTCGTCGCTCCAAACTGGCCGAGGAGGTCGTGGTATCCGGATCTGTGGCATCTCACGATCGGTCGACCGTGGTCACTGCCAGACCGACCAGACTTACTGTCCCAAGGGCCGTTTTTCCATCAGAATTCTGCGGCCCTGAACCTGACTGTGTGGCCATTGAGTCCTGGATCCTAGCATCTGCAGGATTATCTCAAGGAGTGATTGCCACAATGAGACAAGCTAGAAAGTCGAATTCTGCTAAGATCTACCACAGAACGTGGAAGATTTTCTTATCCTGGTGCTTGGCCCAGGGAGTGTCTCCCTGGCCATTTGCATTACCCAAGTTTCTTTCTTTCCTGCAATCGGGGTTAGAAAAGGGCTTGTCGCTCAGCTCCCTTAAAGGGCAAGTTTCGGCACTATCCGTGTTTTTTCAGAAGCGTCTAGCACGTCTTCCTAAGGTGCGCACGTTCCTGCAGGGGGTCTGTCATATTGTGCCCCCGTACAAGCGACCGTTAGATCCATGGGATCTGAACAGGGTACTAGTTGCTCTCCAGAAGCCGCCCTTCGAGCCTCTGAAGGAAGTTTCCTTTTCTCGGCTGTCGCAGAAAGTGGCGTTTCTTGTTGCCATCACATCGCTTCGGCGAGTGTCTGAGCTGGCAGCTCTGTCATCCAAGGCTCCCTTCCTGGTGTTCCACCAGGACAAGGTTGTGCTGCACCCCATTCCGGAGTTTCTTCCTAAGGTCGTATCCTCTTTTCATCTTAATCAGGATATATCCTTGCCTTCTTTTTGTCCTCATCCGGTTCACCGGTATGAAAAGGACTTACGTTTGCTAGATCTGGTGAGAGCACTCAGAATCTACATTTCCCGCACGGCGCCCATACGCCGTTCCGATGCACTTTTTGTCCTTGTCGCTGGTCCGCGCAAGGGGTTGCAGGCTTCTAAAGCCACCCTGGCTCGATGGATCAAAGAACCAATTCTTGAAGCCTACCGTTCTGCGGGGCTTCCGGTTCCTTCAGGGCTAAAAGCCCACTCAACCAGAGCCGTGGGTGCGTCCTGGGCATTACGTCACCAGGCTTCGGCTCAACAGGTGTGCCAGGCAGCTACCTGGTCCAGTCTGCACACTTTCACCAAGCATTATCAGGTGCATACCTATGCTTCGGCGGATGCCAGCTTAGGTAGAAGAGTCCTGCAGGCGGCAGTGACACCCCCATAGGGGAGGGCTGTTTTGCAGCTCTAACATGAGGTATTTCTTTACCCACCCAGGGACAGCTTTTGGACGTCCCAATCGTCTGGGTCTCCCAATAGAGCGCTGAAGAAGAAGGGAATTTTGTTACTTACCGTAAATTCCTTTTCTTCTAGCTCTTATTGGGAGACCCAGCACCCGCCCTGTTGTCCTTCGGGATGTTTTTTTGTTGTTTGCGGGTACACATGTTGTTCATGTTGAACGGTTTTTCAGTTCTCCGATGTTATTCGGAGTTAATTTGTTTAAACCAGTTATTGGCTTCCTCCTTCTTGCTTTGGCACTAAAACTGGAGAACCCGTGATACCACGGGGGGGTATAGCCAGAGGGGGAGGGGCCTTGCACTTTTAATGTAGTGCTTTGTGTGGCCTCCAGAGGGCAGTAGCTATACCCCAATCGTCTGGGTCTCCCAATAAGAGCTAGAAGAAAAGGAATTTACGGTAAGTAACAAAATTCCCTTCATTATGTTGCCTGCGCCGCATGTACGACCCCGCTACCGGCAGGTTCCACTGACCCTCATTGTGTGCACTGTTCGGCCCCTGTGGCTCTTACTCAGCCGGAGCCTCTGCTAAGAGGGGCCCAGGGGGAGCCACCTGCTAACACTGTTCAGGTGACGGGGACGGAGTTTGCAAAACTCTCTGAGACTATGGCTAAGATACTAGAAGCCTTGCAGTCCAGGCCGGTATCTCAGCACAGGGACTCTGTTGAATCTTTGTTCCCTGGCCCACCTCAGCTGGACCAACAATGTCCTCTCGGGGTATCTCATGGATCCCAGGCTGAGGGTTCTGACACAGACCCCAGCCCCAGACCGACTAAGCGAGCTCGCTTAGATTTTCCCTCGACATCATCATATTGTGCAGGGTCTCAGAGGGGGGAATCTCTGGTTGATGATGCGGAGACAGCTGATCAGGATTCTGATCCTGAGGCCGCTCTCAATCTTGATACTCCGGACGGGGACGCCATAGTGAACGACCTTATTGCGTCCATCAATCGTATGTTGGATATTTCTCCCTCAGCTCCTCCGGTGGAGGAGTCAGCTTCTCAGCAGGAGAAATTCCGTTTCAGGTTTCCCAAGCGTACACCGAGTATGTTTCTGGACCACTCTGATTTCAGAGAGGCAGTCCAGAATCACCATGCTTGTCCAGATAAGCGTTTTTCTAAGCGCCTTAAGGATACACGTTATCCTTTTCCCCCTGACGTGGTCAACAGTTGGGCTCAGTGTCCCAAAGTGGATCCTCCAATCTCCAGACTGGCAGCTAGATCCATACTTGCAGTGGAAGATGGGGCTTCACTCAAAGATGCCACTGACAGGCAGATGGAACTCTGGTTGAAATCCATCTATGAAGCTATCGGCGCTTCTTTTGCCCCAGCGTTCGCAGCCGTATGGGCGCTACAAGCTATCTCAGCAGGTCAAGCGCAAATTGACGCAGCCACACGCACGTCCGCGCCACAGGTGGCGTCCATAACCACTCAGACGTCGGCATTTGCGTCTTACGCTATTAATGCTGTCCTGGACTCTGCGAGCCGTACGGCGGTTGCAGCCGCCAATTCGGTGGTACTCCGCAGGGCCTTGTGGCTACGGGAATGGAAGGCAGATTCTGTTTCCAAAAAGCGCTTAACCAGTTTGCCAATTTCTGGCGACCGATTGTTTGGCGAGCGTTTGGATGAAATCATCAAACAATCCAAGGGAAAGGATACATCCTTACCCCAGCCCAAACCGAACATACCCCAACAGAGGAAGGGGCAGTCGAGGTTTCGGTCCTTTCGGGGCGCGGGCAGGTCCCAATTCTCCTCGTCCAAAAGGCCTCAGAAAGATCAAAGGAACTCTGACGCATGGCGGTCTAAGTCACGTCCTAAAAAGGCCACCGGAGGTGCCGCTACCAAAGCGGCTTCCTCATGACTTTCGGCCTCCTCACTCCGCATCTTCGGTCGGTGGCAGGCTCTCCCGCTTTTGCGACGCCTGGCTGCCACGGGTAAAAGACCGTTGGGTGAGAGACATTCTGTCTCACGGTTACAAGATAGAGTTCACCTCTCGTCCCCCGACTCGATTCTTCAGGTCATCCCCGCATCCCGAGCGAGCCGAGGCTCTTCTGCAGGCGCTGGGCACTCTGAAGGCAGAAGGAGTGGTGGTCCCTGTTCCTCTTCAGCAACAGGGCCACGGTTTTTACTCCAACTTGTTTGTGGTCCCAAAGAAGGACGGGTCTTTCCGTCCTGTCCTGGACATGAAACTTCTCAACAAACACGTAACGACCAGGCGGTTCCGGATGGAATCCCTCCGCTCCGTCATCGCCTCAATGTCCCAAGGAGATTTCCTTGCATCGATCGATATCAAAGATGCTTATCTCCACGTACCGATTGCTCCAGAGCACCAGCGCTTCTTGCGCTTCGCCATAGAAAACGAACACCTGCAGTTCGTGGCACTGCCGTTCGGCCTGGCAACAGCCCCACGGGTTTTCACCAAGGTTATGGCTACTGTAGTAGCGGTCCTCCACTCTCAGGGTCACTCGGTGATCCCTTACTTGGACGATCTCCTGATCAAGGCACCCTCTCAAGAGGCATGCCAACACAGCCTCGACGCTACCCTGGAGACTCTCCAGAGTTTCGGGTGGATCATCAATTTTCCAAAGTCAAATCTGACACCGGCCCAATCGCTCACATACCTTGGCATGGAGTTTCATACCCTCTCAGCGATAGTGAAGCTTCCGCTGATCAAGCAGCGGTCACTACAGACAGGGGTACAATCTCTCCTTCAAGGCCAGTCACACCCCTTGAGGCGCCTCATGCACTTCCTGGGGAAGATGGTGGCAGCAATGGAGGCAGTTCCTTTCGCGCAGTTTCACCTGCGTCCTCTTCAATGGGACATCCTACGCAAATGGGACAGGAAGCCGACGTCCCTCGCCAGGAACGTCTCCCTCTCTCAGGCGACCAAAGCTTCCCTTCGGTGGTGGCTTCTTCCCACTTCATTATCGAAGGGGAAATCCTTCCTACCCCCATCCTGGGAGGTGGTCACGACGGACGCGAGTCTGTCAGGGTGGGGAGCGGTTTTTCTCCACCACAGGGCTCAGGGTACGTGGACCCAGCAAGAGTCCTCGCTTCAGATCAATGTTCTGGAAATACGGGCAGTGTATCTTGCCCTGAAAGCGTTCCAGCAGTGGCTGGAAGGCAAGCAGATCAGAATTCAGTCGGACAATTCCACAGCGGTGGCATACATCAACCACCAAGGCGGCACACGCAGTCGGCAAGCCTTCCAGGAAGTCCGGCGGATTTTGATGTGGGTGGAAGCCACGGCCTCCACCATCTCTGCAGTTCACATTCCAGGCGTGGAAAACTGGGAAGCAGATTATCTCAGTCGCCAGGGCATGGACGCAGGGGAATGGTCCCTTCACCCGGACGTGTTTCAGGAGATCTGTTGCCGCTGGGGGGTGCCGGACGTCGACCTCATGGCGTCCCGGCACAACAACAAGGTACCGACGTTCATGGCACGGTCTCAAGATCCCAGAGCTCTGGCGGCAGACGCCTTAGTTCAGGATTGGTCGCAGTTTCAGCTCCCTTATGTGTTTCCTCCGCTGGCACTGTTGCCCAGAGTGTTACGCAAGATCAGGGCCGACTGCCGCCGCGTCATCCTCGTCGCTCCAGACTGGCCGAGGCGGTCGTGGTACCCGGATCTGTGGCATCTCACGGTCGGCCAACCGTGGGCACTACCAGACCGACCAGACTTGCTATCTCAAGGGCCGTTTTTCCATCTGAATTCTGCGGCCCTCAACCTGACTGTGTGGCCATTGAGTCCTGGATCCTAGCGTCTTCAGGGTTATCTCAAGACGTCATTGCCACTATGAGACAGGCTAGGAAACCAACGTCCGCCAAGATCTACCACAGGACGTGGAAAATTTTCCTGTCGTGGTGCTCTGCTCAGGGTTTTTCTCCCTGGCCTTTTGCCTTGCCCACTTTTCTGTCCTTCCTTCAATCTGGACTGGAAAAGGGTTTGTCGCTCGGCTCCCTTAAGGGACAAGTCTCAGCGCTCTCTGTGTTTTTCCAGAAGCGCCTAGCCAGACTTCCACAGGTACGCACGTTCCTGCAGGGGGTTTGTCACATCGTTCCTCCTTACAAGCGGCCGTTAGAACCCTGGGATCTGAACAGGGTGCTGCTGGTTCTTCAGAAACCACCATTCGAGCCAATGAGAGATATTTCTCTCTCACGCCTTTCGCAGAAAGTGGTTTTTCTAGTAGCAGTCACTTCACTTCGGAGAGTGTCTGAGCTAGCAGCGCTGTCATGCAAAGCCCCTTTCCTGGTTTTTCACCAGGACAAGGTGGTTCTGCGTCCGGTTCCGGAATTTCTCCCTAAGGTGGTATCCCCCTTTCATCTCAATCAGGATATCTCCTTACCTTCTTTTTGTCCTCATCCAGTTCACCAATGTGAAAAGGATTTGCACTTGTTAGATCTGGTGAGAGCACTCAGACTCTACATTTCTCGTACGGCGCCCCTGCGCCGCTCGGATGCACTCTTTGTCCTTGTCGCTGGCCAGCGTAAAGGGTCACAGGCTTCCAAATCAACCTTGGCTCGGTGGATCAAGGAGCCAATTCTCGAAGCCTACCGTTCGGCTGGGCTTCCGGTTCCCTCAGGGCTGAAGGCCCATTCTACCAGAGCCGTGGGCGCGTCCTGGGCTTTGAGGCACCAGGCTACGGCTCAGCAGGTGTGTCAGGCGGCTACCTGGTCGAGCCTGCACACTTTCACGAAACACTATCAGGTGCATACCTATGCTTCGGCGGATGCCAGCCTAGGTAGACGAGTCCTTCAGGCGGCGGTTGCCCACCTGTAGGAAGAGGCCGTTTTACGGCTCTCTTACGAGGTATTATTTTACCCACCCAGGGACTGCTTTTGGACGTCCCAATTGTCTGGGTCTCCCAATGGAGCGACAAAGAAGAAGGGAATTTTGTTTACTTACCGTAAATTCCTTTTCTTCTAGCTCCAATTGGGAGACCCAGCGCCCGCCCCTGTTTTTTTGTGTACACATGTTGTTCATGTTGAATGGTTTCAGTTCTCCGATATTCCTTCGGATTGAAGTTACTTTAAACCAGTTTATAATTCTTTTTCCTCCTTCTTGCTTTTGCACCAAAACTGAGGAGCCCGTGGGAGCACGGGGGGTGTATAGGCAGAAGGGGAGGGGCTTAACACTTTTAAGTGTAATACTTTGTGCGGCCTCCGGAGGCATAGCCTATACATCCAATTGTCTGGGTCTCCCAATTGGAGCTAGAAGAAAAGGAATTTACGGTAAGTAAACAAAATTCCCTTCTTTCCCTGGCGATCGGGCCCCTGTAATGTGATTACAGGGATCCGATCGCTGCCTGGGTCGTCAACGTGACGACGCTGGGTCACCCAACTATGGAGTGCCTCACAGATCATGCCGGATGCACGGCCTGTGAGGTGAAGTAACGATCGCGGGTCGCAACATTCAGGAGGTAGGGAGAGGAATCGCTTATGTGTCCCTGGCGATTGGGCCCCTGTTATGCAATACCTTGTTAACCCTGCGTCATCACCATGATGACCCAGGGTTACAGAACTACGGACCATGCTGCTTGCATGATGTGTAAGGTGAAGTGTGAGAGCTGCTGATGCCGTGACACTTATAATTCCCTGCAGTGATCAAGTTCTGCAGGCGATTATATCAGTGATCAGATCACTGACATTTAGGCCGGCTTCTCACTTGCGATTTTCTCGCAGTAGTGCAATGCGAAAAATTCTCGCATTGCACTCGGACCCATGTTAATCAATGAGGCAGCTCCCATCTGCTATTTCTTTGTCGCTCCATTGGGAGACCCAGACAATTGGGTGTATAGCTTCTGCCTCTGGAGGCCACACAAAGTATTACACTTTTAAAAAAGTGTAACCCCTCCCCTCTGCCTATACACCCTCCCGTGGACCACGGGCTCCTCAGTTTTATGCTTTGTGTGGAAGGAGGCACACATCCACTCATGCATTCTCATACATAGTTATGACGGATGGAAGAAAAGAGGACCCCTATGGGGTCCCCGGCATGTTCCCTTCTCACCCCACTATGTCGGCGGTGTTGTTAAGGTTGAGGTATCCATTGCGGGTACAGAGGCTGGAGCCACATGCCGTCTCCTTCACCATCCCTTATGCGGCTCTGGGAGAAGTGGGAGCATAAACGGTCATCCACGTGCTGGGACCGTGCTCCATCCGCAGCCCCTGGTGGAACCTGCCGGACCGGAGCTTCTTCACTCCCAGGGACCAGGCCCTGCAACTTTAAGGTACTCTGTGTCCCCATGTGGGGACTGTACAGGGAGGGTGGTCGCTCCTTCTCCCCGGAAGTCCCGCGGTAGTTCCGTCCGTTGTTTTTTTCGGCAGACTTCCGCGCCCACCGTGCCTGCTTGTCGGGCACGGTCGTAAATTTAGCCCCCGGCTTTGCCGCGGCCTAGTCGCGAAAAATTCCGCCCCCGGGCCTGCCTGTCAGGGGTAAGGGCGGGATTACCGACATGACGTCGGCTTTGAGGGCTGGAGCATCTTTGCATGTCTCCTCCCCCCTCCAGATTCCCGCTTTTTGCCGGCGCCGCCCGCGGCTCCACGCCCCCCCCTGAGAGCTCCGGCGGCCATTTTTGGCATTCTGCCGGTGTATGCTTCTCAGCTGCAAAGCTCTACAGCTCCGGGGGATCCACGACAGGGAATCTGGAGGACACACCGCTCGTTAGCGGTTGGTAAGCCACACCGGTCACCCGGTGCTGGTTCCCCTAGGGTGCCGGGATATATATATATATATATTCGGAAAGGCTGTATACCCTTTTCCCATATACCCTCAGTGGTCACTCTCCTGAGAGACACTGATTGCTTACAGCATGTCGTCCACATTTTTCGCGGCCTGTACCTCTTGTAGGGCTATGTTGCCTGCGGGATCCACCTACCCTCACTGTGATCAATGCACGACTCCTGCCACGCTTGCTCAGCCGGAGCCTCGGGCACTGGTGGGCCCCTCGGCTCATGTAGATCCCCCTGCTCCCCCTGAGCAGTCAGCAGGGACAGAGACACCGTCGTTGGCCTCTTTCGCTGAGACACTCTCCCAGTCACTTTCTCAATCCATTGCACAGTCTATGGACAAATGGTCATCTAAGCTGCTTGAGGCATTACAGTCCAGACCGGACCCTTCACAGGCCCCGGCCCCTGTTCGTTTGTCTCCTCCAGGCCCTTCTCGGTCCGCGCCGCATCGCGCTCCCAGGATAGCCACTAGGTCCCAGGCGGAGGACTCCTGCCCGGATCGCAGCCCCAGGCCGGCTAAGCGGCCTCGCTGGGACTCTTCCCCGGCCTCCTCACACTGCTCTGGATCTCAGCTTGAGGACTCTCAGGAAGACGAGGCAGACGTGGGAGCTCAGGGCTCTGACCCTGACTTCACCCTTAACCTTGATGCCCCTGAAGGGGACGCCTTAGTAAATGATCTTATCTCGTCCATCAACGAGGTGTTGGATCTCTCACCCCCACCTCCTCCTGCAGAGGAGCCGGCTTCTCGGCAGGAGAAACACCAATTTCGATTTCCCAAACGTACTCGCAATACGTTTTTTGATCACTCTAACTTCAGGGACGCTGTCCAGAAGCCCAGAGCGGTTCCGGACAAGCGCTTTGCTAAACGGTACACTGACACGCGTTATCCCTTTCCACCTGAAGTCGTTAAGGGCTGGGCACACTCCCCCAAGGTGGATCCTCCAGTCTCTAGATTGGTCGCTAGGTCCGTTGTGTCTGTTGCCGATGGCTCATCCCTGAAGGATGCAACTGACAGACAGATAGAGCTCTTGGTGAAGTCTATTTATGAGGCTACGGGCGCATCTTTCGCCCCGGCCTTTGCGGCCGTGTGGGCTCTCCAAGCAATCTCGGCATGTCTGACTGAGATTAATGCCGTCACGCGGAATTCTGCCCCGCATGTTTCATCCTTGACCTCTCAGGCATCAGCATTTTCGTCCTACGTCATGAACGCCGTCCTGGACTCCGCTAGCCGTACGGCCGTGGCATCCGCTAACTCCGTGGCAGTCCGCAGGGCCATGTGGCTGCGCGAATGGAAAGCAGACTCTGCTTCCAAAAGGTTCTTAACTGGTTTGCCTTTTTCTGGCGACCGTTTGTTTGGCGAACGGTTGGATGAGATTATTAAGGAATCATCGGGAAAAGACTCCTCCTTACCCCAGTCCAAGCCTAAGAAACCTCAGCAGAGGAAGATCCAATCGAGGTTTCGGTCCTTTCGTCCCTCCGCCAAGACCCAATCCTCTTCGTCCAACCGGCCGGAGAAAGGCCAGAGGAACTCCTATGCGTGGCGGTCCAAGTCACGCCCCCAAAAGGCCGCGGGAGGCACTGCCTCCAAGACGGCCTCCTCATGACTCGCGTCCTCATCCAGCCACATCCTCGGTCGGTGGCAGGCTCTCCCGCTTTATCGACGCCTGGTGGCCACACGTTCAAGACCGTTGGGTGAGAGACATTCTGTCTCATGGTTACATGATAGAGTTCAGCTCTCGAGCTGCGGCTCGTTTCTTCAGAACCTCCCCATCCCCCGCACAGGCAGACGCACTTTTTCAGGCAGTGGACGCTCTGAAGATGGAAGGAGTTGTGATTCCCGTTCCCCTTCAGGAACGTGGTCGCGGATTTTACTCCAACTTGTTCGTGGTGCCAAAAAAGGACGGGTCATTCCGTCCCGTTCTGGACCTCAAGCTGCTCAACAGACATGTGAGAATCAGACGGTTTCGGATGGAATCTCTCCGCTCGGTCATCGCCTCGATGTCACAAGGAGACTTCCTAGCATCGATCGACATCAAAGATGCTTATCTCCATGTGCCGATCGCACCCGAACACCAACGTTTCCTGCGTTTCGCCATCGGGGACGAACACCTCCAGTTCGTGGCACTGCCTTTCGGCCTGGCGACAGCCCCACGGGTTTTCACCAAGGTCATGGCATCCGTCGTGGCGGTCCTGCACTCTCAGGGCCACTCGGTGATCCCTTACTTGGACGATCTCCTAGTCAGGGCTCCTTCTCTGGTGGCGTGTCAACGGAGTCTTACCGTCACTCTGGCGACTCTCCAACAGTTCGGGTGGATCATCAATTTCCCGAAATCCAAGTTGACGCCGACCCAATCACTGACTTACCTCGGGATGGAGTTCCATACCCAGCCAGCGTTAGTCAAGCTACCGCGGGACAAACAGCTTTCTCTGCAGGCGGGAGTGCAGTCCCTTCTTCGGGGTCAGTCACACTCCTTAAGGTGCCTCATGCACTTCCTGGGGAAGATGGTTGCAGCTATGGAGGCAGTGCCGTTTGCGCAATTCCATCTACGGCCACTCCAATGGGACATTCTTCGCAAATGGGACAAGAGTTTGGCTTCTCTCGACAAGAACATCTCTCTTTCCCTCGCAACCAAAACATCACTTCGGTGGTGGCTCCTCCCCACATCTCTGTCCCGGGGGAAAATCCTTCCTACCCCCAACCTGGGCCGTGGTCTTTCTCCACCACAGGGCTCAAGGAACCTGGACTCCAATAGAATCATCCCTTCAGATCAATATCCTGTAGATAAGGGCAGTATATCTAGCCCTATTGGCTTTCCATCGGTGGCTGGAGGGCAGGCAGATCCGAATCCAGTCGGACAACGCCACTGCCGTCGCCTACATCAACCACCAAGGCGGCACTCACAGTCGTCAAGCCTTCCAGGAAGTCCGGCGGATTCTGCAGTGGGTGGAAAACGCAGACTTCACCATCTCCGCAGTTCACATCCCGGGCGTAGAAAACTGGGAAGCAGATTTTCTCAGTCGTCAGGGCATGGACGTGGGGGAATGGTCTCTTCACCCAGACGTGTTTCGAGAGATCTGCCGCCGCTGGGGAACACCGGACGTCGATCTCATGGCGTCACGACACAACAACAAGGTCCCGGCCTTCATGGCACGGTCTCAGGATCACAGGAGCTCTGGCCGCGGACGCTTTGGTCCAGGATTGGTCGCAGTTCCGACTGCCATATGTGTTTCCCCCTCTGGCGATGCTGCCCAGGGTACTACGCAAAATCCGGTCCGACTGCCGTCGCGCCATTCTCGTCGTTCTAGACTGGCCGAGGCGGTCGTGGTATCCGGATCTGTGGCATCTCACGGTGGGTCAACCGTGGGCACTTCCAGACCGCCCAGACTTGCTGTCCCAAGGCCCGTTTTTCCATCTGAATTCTGTGGCCCTCAACCTGACTGTGTGGCCATTGAGTCCTGGCTCCTAGCGTCTTCAGGGTTATCTCAGGATGTAATTGCCACCATGAGACAAGCCAGGAAACCAACGTCCGCCAAGATCTATCACAGGACTTGGCAAATCTTCTTATCCTGGTACTCTGATAACGGTTTTTCTCCATGGCCGTTTGCCTTACCCACATTTCTTTCATTCCTACAATTTGGAATGGATATGGGTTTGTCCCTCGGCTCTCTCAAGGGCCAAGTGTCGGCGCTCTCCGTGTTTTTTCAAACGCGACTAGCCAGACTTCCGCAGGTCCGCACGTTCCTGCAGGGGGTTTGCCACATGGTCCCACCTTACAAACGTCCGTTGGAACCTTGGGATCTTAACAGGGTCCTGACGGCTCTTCAAAAGCCGCCTTTTGAGCCGTTGCGGGATGTCTCTCTCTCCCGTCTTTCTCAGAAGGTGGCCTTCCTGGTTGCAGTCACATCACTTCGGAGAGTGTCGGCGCTTGCAGCGCTGTCATGCAAATCTCCTTTCCTGGTTTTCCACCAGGATAAGGTGGTTTTGCGTCCTGTCCCGGAATTCCTCCCTAAGGTGGTATCCCCTTTTCATCTAAATCAGGATATCTCCTTGCCTTCCTTTTGCCCTAATCCAATTCACCAGTGTGAGAAGGATTTACACTCCTGGCCGCTGCTACCTGCACTCAGCTCCAGAGCTGTAATCTGAGCTCCAGCGTCTGCCTGATCTGTCTGCAGCTGTGCTGACCTGACCAGCAATCGCCGGGGAATCCATCACTCGGTGCTCGCTGTTCAGGCTGCACTCTGGAGCTCAGGGGACAGCTCCGGGGTTCAGTGCATGTAACCGTGGTCAGGACTGGTTTTACAGGAGATTCCTCCGGTAGCCAGGCTGACCCGGTATGCAAGTGTCAGGATCCGTGTGACATGCGCATGCCACCCGGATTCTGACTTGCATGGGGGTGAGAGAGCTGAGAATCGCATCAAATCGCAGCATGCTGCGATCTCAAGGAGAGCCCGTGTATCGTCTGGAAAAACAGGGAAATGGAGACAGCCTCATTAGAAACCATTTGCAAGATTGCAAACCGTTTCTCAATGCGAGGGAATTTGCAGGACAAAAACACTAGTGGAGAAGAGGCCTTAGGCTGAGACCACACGTGAGTTAGCGCAAGTTCTCGCATGACACTCGGCTCACACTCGCAGCACAGCGAGAGCCGAGTGTCATGTAAGTTCCATGCAACTGTGGTCCGATCGTGCGATCAGACCAGTTGCGGAGGGGAGGGCCAACACTGCAGAGGGGAAGAGGAGGGCAGGGCCGACGCTGAGGAGGGGAGGGCCGGTGCTGCGAAGGAGAGGGAGGGATTTATTTCCCTATCTCCTCCATTGCCGGCTGATGTGAGAATCGCACTGCACTCGCGGTACACCAGTGTAATGCGAGAGCAATGCAATGTTTTAATAGCATACGGAGAACAGTGAAAGCTGGGCACTAATCACTGACCGCTCCACCACACACACGTGGTACTCCTATTACAGTCCACCGATGCTGCGGGACCAACTTGCTCCGGTAAAAAAAAGCAATAAACTACTAGAGGTGCTCCTGCCAAGCATAGAACAGTCCACTAGAAAAATTGAGAGAGCAGGGCACTAACTCAGTGGTAGTTTAAAAATACCTTTATTTCAGCATACAGGTTACATCAAAAACGTGGGGGGAGGAGAAAACACAGATGTCCGGCACAACAGATGACGGACGTTTCGTGCTCAGCAAGCAATTCAACAGATCTACCTAGATAGGGTAGAACTGTTGAAGTGCTTGCTGAGCACGAAACGGCTGTCATCTGTTGTGCCGAACGTCTGTGTTTTTTCCTCCCCCCACATTTTTGATGTAACCTGTATGCTGAAATAAAGGTATTTTTAAGCTACCACTGAGTTAGTGCCTTGCTCTCTCAATTTTTCCAATGCAATGTTTCTCTTGAACCCATAGACTTGAATGGGTGCAAGTGTAACAGGATCGCATTGCACCTGCAGCATGCTGCGACTGTTTTCTCGGTCCGATTAGGGCTGAGAAAATAATCGCTCATGGGAGCTGCCCCATAGAGTACTATTGGTCTGAGTGGAATGCGATTTTTTTATTGCGTCCCCGTAGCTCCGTATTATTCGCCGTGTCTGCTAGGCCTTACTAAAAAAGTAAAGATAAAGTTAAAAAAAAAGTTAAAAGTATTAAAAAAAATTGGGGAAAAAATAAAATTAAATATTCCAATAAATATGTATATTTATGTAATAAAAACAAAAACACTGCACAACTTTGGTATTGCCATGTCCATAACAATTCGAGCTATAAAACTCTCACACTAGTTAGCCCCTTCAGTGAACACAGTAAAAAAAATAAAAAATGTAGCAAAAGCTATGTGTTTTCATCATACACCTGCCCAAAAAAATTGAATAAAACGCGATCAAAAAGTCACATGTAAATAAACATGGTACAACTGAAAACATCATCTTGTCCCGCAAAAGAACAAGCAACCATATAGCTACATCAGTGAAAAAATAAAAAAAATGTAGGTCTCAGAATACAGCAATGCAAAAACTTTTTTTTCCTAAAAAATAATTTTTTGGGTGTTAAAGCATCAAAACATAAAAAACTATATAAATGAGGTATCCCTGTAACTGTACAAACCCGAAGAATAAAACTGTTTTATCGCTTTTATTTCACAGTAAAGAACATAAAAAAAATCTTGAATTTCTGTTTCTTCTTGATTCTGCCTCACAAAGAGTGGATCACAAAGCAATCAGAAAATATGTGGCCCAAAATAGTACCAATAAAAACTCCAATTCATCCCGCAAAAATCAAGCCTTCACATGACTGTCAGCAGAAAAGTAAAAAACTGCAGTCTTCAAAATCCAGTGATGCAAAAACAATCTTTACTTTGTAAAAAGCAATTTTTAGTGTGATAGTCGCCAACACAAAAAAACACCGCATAAATCTGGTATCACTGTAATCGTACTGCCCTGAGGAATAAAGCCGCCTAATCACTTATACCACAAGATGAATGGCGTAAAAAATAAATAAAGCCAATTCTTCAATCGCTATTGATTTGTTCATTCTGCCGCTAAAAGCTTGCAGTACAGTGCAGCTCATATTTATCCTGCGTTCTACGGTGAACGCTTACACTGGAGACTACATGTAAATCTCTGAAAAACGTGATTCAGACATAATTCACAAATGAAAATTCACTGTAATGAGGCAGAGAAAGTCACTTTGACCTCTCGTCTGGCCTGTGGTCCGGCAGAGTCCATATTTTTATGCCTCTTTTCAAACGTGCACAAAAGTGCAATCAACAACAGTTTTTGTTCATCATTAAAAAGATGGATACTGCTGAACAAATGGAGTCCAGAGTAACTCTGCTGCCTCATTAGTGAATGGATGTGTGCTGCGTTTCATCTGAATCACGTATCTCAGAGATGCAGTTTAAAACCCCGATGTAAGTGCTCAGCGTAGAGCACAGGATAAAGGGGAACTAATTTAAAATGTTTGCAATCTTTAATTCTGCAACTTTTACTGTGTTTGGACTTTCCAGAGAGTAAATTGTCACTACACCCGTAAATGAATACTTAGAGAGGTGTAATTTCCAAAATTTGGTCACTTGAGGGGGATTTCTTCAGTTCTGCCGCTTAGGGGCTCTGCAAATTGAGTCCGCAAACTATTCTAGGAAAACCTGTGCTCCAAAAATCACATAGCGCTCCTTCCCTCCTGAGCCCTGTGGTGCAGCCAAATAGTACTGTACATAGAACAAAGAGAGACAGGGCAGCACTCACCGATAAACTAGGACTATGTATGGACCCGTGAAAGCACCCCTAGTGGTGCGAAACGGTACCGTCGTCCTCGTGCTCCCCTCCCTGCATTCCCTCATGTCCGTCTCACCTGTCAGCATCGAAAAATAAAATAGTCCTAGTTTATCGGTGAGTGCTGCCCTGTCTCTCTTTGTTCTATGGACATACTTGTTAAATTGGGCAATAGCACCTCGGTAAGGGATTTTGTTTGGATCCATCAAGATGAAAAATGTTTTCCTGTGACATCTGGATATAATCAAGGAAACTTCACACTGATCTGCGTTGTGGACAGAAATATCACACTACCTCCAGTATAGGTAAGCAGTGCGGTGCACAATCTCTTCTTATTTTTCAAATAGTACTGTACAGTCACATGTGGGGTATTGCCACATTCAGGACAAATTATGCAACACAATATCGGACCTTTTTTTTATTTATTACCCTTGTAAAATTTTCAAATCTGGGGTTAAAACAACATTTTAGTGGTAAAAATGTAATTATTTTTCTTTACTGCCAACTAGTATAACATTTTGTGACACACCTGTGGTGTCAATATACTCACTGCACCCGTGGATGAATTAATTGAAAGGTGAAGCTTTTAACATGGAGTCACTTGTGGGGGGTTTCTGTGCTCTGCCAATGTGACATGGCAATCGCAAACCAATGCAACTACATCTGATCTCAAATATGGTGCTCCTTTCCTTCTTGACTTTGCAATGTACCTCAAAATTAGTTTTCAACCACATTTGGGGTATCAGCATACTCTGGAGAAATTCCACAATAAACTGTATGGTTCATTTGTGCCACCCCGGCGCAGACCGGGGTGCTCGGATCCGGGAGATGTTCGTGGCTCAAGGGGTCCAGGCTCGGCTGACGCTTCTATCTTTGCAAGGGGGAGAAGTTCGTGACGCCATCTGCGGGTTGCGGTAATGGGAGTACCACCACTGCCAAAGGTAGTACCGGGACAGATGGTGTTGGGCAGCAAGGTGTTAGTCCCTCCGCAGGTAGGGAAGGCCCCGGACTCTGGGGTTTGGGAGGTTTGGACGGATGAGAGGCAGGGAGCAGGGTACTCACTGTTGGTAGTCGTGGTGCTGGTTGATGCTTGCAACGTAAACACACACACGTTGTAGGTAAAACAAAAGTCTCTGTGTACCGCTGCCACTATGGGGAGCCCATCCAGGTGTCCGCTCCCAATGATGCTGCTTGGTAATCCGGAGCCTGCCTCCGTGCACAATTTAGGTGTTTGTAGATGGTCCCTTGGCTTGAAGCTGGGATGCTCATTATTTGTAGTGTAGCTGTGCTCTTGATGACTGGCACTTAGGATTTCAGTTGGGCTGCTTTATATGGAAAGCCCTATCCCCCGTGTTGTGCTGATGCCTTCAATCTCTGAGCTCTTGGGGAAAGTTCATAAAGAAACTATCCTCCACAGGTTAATTATCAGGACGGATAAACCTGCTCCTGACCTAGGGTCCTGTACCCTGCCGTGCTCTGTACCAGTCCGGTTATTGGGCTTGCTGGTGCCGACGGTCCTCCAAGACTATGTCTGTTCACCCTTCCCAAGTCGCTGCGACTGGTCCCCGACTCCTCCGGTCCCGGACTACCGTCTGCGACCCAATCTAGTCCAGCTCCTCGGCAGCTACTACTCCCCAGCTCCTAACTCTTTGAGGGCTCTCACTCAACTGCAGTCACCCCTCCCACCAGTCTGCCTGACCCCTAGGTGGGTGGCCCTATTCCAGCTAGACCAACCCACTGGTTTGTCTGTTCAGTTCTGGTGTGAGGTGTTGATTGGGATTTGTGGTGCGAGTAGTAGAAGCATCACTGAGTGGAACCTGAACCATGGGGAGTAGGCTCTGCATCCCTTGGAGGGGATGCAGTTCCCTGTAGCACCCTGATATATTCAGGGTCGCTACACATTTTCACCTGATAGCCTTGTGAAAAAAACCTATCTGGTTGAAGTAACAAGTTTGTGGGAAAAAAAATAAATGCATTTATATTTATGGCTCAATTCTGTAAAATCCCTGGGGGTTCGAAGGTGCTCACCAAACATCTATAAATTCCTTGAGGGGTCTAGTTTACAAAATGCGGTCACATGTTGGGGAGCTCCACTGTTTAGGAGGTCTCCAAATGCGACATGGTGTCCGCTAATGATTCCAGCTAATTTTGCTTTAAAAAATTCCAATGGCGCCCCTTTCCTTCCAAGCCCTGCAGTGCGCCCAAACAATTGATTTCTACCACATATGAAGTATCAATGTACTCAGGAGAAATTGCACAATAAATTTTATGGTACATATTTTCCTGATACCCTTGTGAAAATGCAATATTTTATGGCTAAATTAACAGTTTTGAGTAAAAAAGTAAAATTTTCTTTTTTTCCTTACACATTGCTTTGGTTCATGTGAAGCACCTAAAGGGTTAATAAACTTCTTGGATGTGGTTTGGAGCAGAGTGAGGGGTGCAGTTTTTAGAATGGGGTCACTTTTGGGTATTTTCTGTCACCTAGGCCTCTCAAAGTCACTTCAAATGTGATGTGGTCCCTAAAAAAATGGTTTTGTAATTTTTTTTTTCGAAAACTGAGAAGTTGCTGATGAACTTTGAACCCTTCTAACTTTCTAAGTAAAAAAAATTGTTTCAAAAATTGCGTTGATGTAAAGTAGACATGTGGGAAATGTTCTTTACTGACTATTTTGTGTGACATACAGTATCTTTCAGATTTATAGGCATAACATTTCAAATTTTGAAAATTGTGAAATTTTCAAAATTTTTGCCAAATTTCCGATATTTTCCTAAATAAACACACAAAATATGACCTTAATTCTACCACTAACATGATGTCCAATATGTCACAAAAAGCAATGTCAGAATCAGCACGATCCGTTGAAGCGTTCCAGAGTTATAACCTGTCAAAGTTACACTTGTCAGAAGTGCAAAAAATTGCCCGGTCATTAACCCCTTAACGACCCATGACGTACTGGGTACGTCATGGTGACATGGTGCTAAACGACCCATGACATACCCAGTATGTCATGGCGAAATCGCGGCCCCGGAGCCCCGGTGAGTGCAATCGGTACACACAAACCGCAGATTCGGGGAGGAGGGGACTTCTGCCTGACCTCAGGAGGGGTGGTGCCTCCTCCCCGGACCTACGGAGGCTGTGATTGGCTGACGAACACCGCTCAGCCAATCACAGCCACTGTAATGTTCCAGCCATTGAAAATGACTGAAACATTGAAATCCAGCCCTAATCAGTGCAGCTGTAGCACTGATTATTGGCTGGAGCTGGGTGATCGGTGCTTCACCAGCCCCCAGCTCTGATTGGAGAGATCGGCCTTGTGACCGATCTCTCCAATCACCGTGGATCTGGGGCCGTGACCACTCCCCTCCGCTTTACTCCGTCCGTGGAAGCCGAGGGGAGCGATCCCTGCAAGTGCCCTGGTAAGCCCCTGCCCCCGATCCGCTGCAACCGCCGCCGATCCCCCGATCCACTGCCGCCACCGATCCCCCGCCGATCTCCTCTATCTGCTGCAGCCGCCTCCATCTGCCACCGCTCCCCCTTATCAGCCACTGCCCCCTCCGTGAGCTGCTGCCCGCGCTCTCCCATCCTCACCTGTTGTCCCCTCCACCATCTCCCACCCTGTGCGATCTGCCACCGCTCTCCACCATCTCACCTTCCCGATCTGCTGCCCGCTGTCTCACCTCCCCATCTGCTGCACGCTCTCTGCCATCTCACCTCCCCATCTGCTGCCCCCTCCCCCATATCACCTCCCCATCTGCTGCCCTCTCCCCCATCTCACCTCCCGATCTGCTGCACGCTCTCCACCATCTCACCTCCCCATCTGCTGCACGCTCTCCGCCATCTCACCTCCCGATCTACTGCACGCTCTCTGCCATCTCACCTCCCGATCTGCTGCACGCTCTCCGCCATCTCACCTCCCGATCTCCTTCACGCTCTCCGCCATCTCACCTTCCGATCTGCTGCACGCTCTCTGCCATCTCACCTCCCGATCTGCTGCACGCTCTCTGCTATCTCACCTCCCGATCTGCTGCATGCTCTCCACCATCTCACCTCCCGATCTGCTGCACGCTCTCCACCTTCTCACCTCCCGATCTGCTGCACGCTCTCCACCTTCTCACCTCCTGATCTGCTGCCCGCTCTCTGCCATCTCACCTCCCAATCTGCTGCCCGCTCTCTGCCATCTCACCTCCCCATCTGCTGCACGCTCTCTGCCATCTCACCTCCCGATCTGCTGCACGCTCTCTGCCATCTCACCTCCCGATCTGCTGCACGCTCTCTCACACCCTCATGGTATTGCTTCCCCATACCACCCCCCACTACCCAATATCTATTCTGTGCCCCCTCACATTCTTCTCATCCCTTATTGCCTCCTCACTACCTCTGTACTCATCCCCCCTCACACCCCATACTGTGTCAGTATACATTTCCCCTCACTCCCCATAATGTATCCACACCCATCCTGTCCACTTGCTTTTCATACTGTGTCCTCAAATTTGCCCCCTCGCTATTTATTCTGTCTTCAAAATGTTTCCCGTTTGCTCCCCATACTATGTCCAAATACATTACCCCTTACCCTCCCTCCCCATACTCTGTATACATAACCCCTCACCCTCTCTCTCTCATACTGTCTATATACATCATCCCTCACCCTCTCTCCCCATACATCATCCCTCACCCTCTCTCCCCATACATTACCTCTCACCCTCTCTCCCCATACTGTCTATATACATCCCCCCTCACCCTCTTTCCCCATACTGTCTATATACATCACCCCTCCCCTCTCTCCCCATACTGTCCATAGATAATTCCCCCTCTCCATCCTCTATCTCACCATTCTGTAGCCATAAGAACTTCCCACTCCCCATTCCTATCCCCCCATACTGTGTCCATATACATTTCCTCCTGCTCACCCTCTCTTCCCCCATACTGTGTCCATACATGCTTCCCACTTCAGCTCCACTGGAGCACTTATTACCAGTGGTATCTGCCACCTATGCGCTGCAACGCTGAAGAATGATGTCAGCAGTGTGATCAGCTGACCTGATCACATTACAGCCATCGCTCTGACCCGGAAGTGCCGGCGGTCACCGCTTCAATTGTTCATGTGTCTAAAAGATACAGAGAGAATTGATCAGTAGGAGCTGCGCACCGCACTTCTTCTGAGTCTTGGCTGTCAGTTTGACAGCCAGGACTCAGAATAGCCTGCGCCCGCTACAGGGGCGACAACTGCACCCGGGGCACATGCCCTATCTGCCCCCCAAGATACGACTCTGACTAGTCATGTGACAGAGGGGTGGTTCCAAGTCAGTGGCGCTCATGTGATGTGCCTATTTACATGTGACCCACAACTCTCAGACCGCGGCCCGCGAGCCAGCAGCGCCATCATGGTAATGGCGGTGCATGCTAGCTGGGCCATATTGTCCACATTGTTCGTTGTCAGGGGAGACACCAACAGGCTCAGCGCTCCCTGGAACTAAAATTCTCTGTGAATGTAGAAGGACCATGTATGTATGGACTATACCCATGTTTGCTGACCATATATTGGAAGATATCCCGAACATTACACAAAGTTAGTATATACTAGAACCATACTATAAGATTGACATGAAAAAGAAGGGATAAGCAAATAATAAATCCACCCCATAGGTTATAAATGGAATGATTCCCTATTGAGTGAATTATATTTTCACATTTTAATTTTTTTTTTAAATGCTACCAGTGATCATACTAAAGATACCCCAGGGCCTATAGTATGATAACCAATAACCATATGTGTGGCCATAATTATTGCAACAATTTGATGTAAACAGTAATAATTGCTATTAATTAAACCTTCAAGGTGGTGGTTAATACCGGCCTAAGAACAATATATGGGCACTTACTAATCCAAAGTAGTCAGATTACTAACCCTCAGATTCAAGGGCAATTTTGGCATAAAAATAATTAAGTGTTGAAAATTGTGTAATTATTATTGTATGGTGAATTTGATGTGACTAGCTAATTTAGTTCAATGCCTAGGGACAGTGATCAATATTCTGTGAATTATGTGGTTACTCAAGAAGTAGTGCAATACCCAATATTAATAACTAAAAACCTACTCTTATACAGTAACTGAGGGCTGTGTGCCAGTGTCTGTTCTTTCTATGCTTCCCATAGCTGTGTGTCCTGTTGGGACCCAGTCACTCTCAGCCCTTGTTCACATTGAGGCCTATTTTGACCCATGGTAAGGTTTTAATATTTGAGAGTGTTGGTACTGTCCCACACCTTGTCGCAGTGGGATGGTTTTATGCTTTTTTGGATCAAAAAACAGTGTTTACAAAGTACCCTATGTTTATTTATATGCACTATGCTTTTATTTAGTTACAGTAGGTTATATGTCCATATTATTTATATCTTTGTTTTTTCTTCTTGTCTTATGGCCAGTGTGAACATGAGCTTACAAGCTGCATGTATACCAACTCATACTCCGGCTCACTTTTTTTTCTAATTAAATAGTGCCCATTCATTAACCCCTTGATTTTTCAGGTTCTTCTTGCTCCCCTTCTTCCGAGATCCACAAGTTTTTTTATTTTTACATCAATATTGCCATATGAGGGCTGTTATTGCATTTTGCGCAAAATTGTGATTACCAAAAACCATAATTTTGGGCATTTGGAATGTTTTTTGCCGCTATGCCGTTTACTGATCAGATTAATTGATTTTAGATTTTGATAGATTGGGCATTTCTGAATGCGGCGATACCAAATATGTGTATATATTTTTTCTTTTAAGCCTTTAATTTTCAGTAGGGCAAATGAGAGTTGATTTGGTATTTTAGGAGTTTTTTTTATTTTATTTTACTTTTTTTTTATTTTACTAATTCCAATAGGGGACTATAAGGATCAGCAGTCTGATCGCTCATTCATTTCTGTTTATCAGAGCAGCACAGCTTTGAACAGCAGAAATGCTGCGTTCTTGTTACAGCTGCTGCTTTGCCGGCTGTAACAGGACCTATGTTATGATAGTGACTGGAGTCATCATATGACCCGTCGCTACCATGACAACCATAGGCTCCCCATGATCATGTCACGATGTCGGCGGGGAAAGGCGCGATTCCCACTGCAGCGATTTAAATTGCACTGTCACATTTTGAGAGCGCGATTTAAGTGGTTAAGAGGTGCAAGTGGATCGCGGAACCACCTGCACCTTTAAGCGACACATCAGCTGTTTTAATCGGCAGACATGTGCAGGGATCGTCACTGGCTCACCGCAGCAGCCAGCGGTGATCACTCCTTCATGATTTAGGACGTACCGTTACATTCTAGGTCGTGAAGGGGTTAATACTATTTTGCTATATTAACCATAACAATTTTTGTACAATATCCCATTCTTATCCATGTAATCCAGACAATGTCATCATTAGAATATTTTTCATCAATAGAACCATAATCCCCACAATTCCAAATTCCTCATGTACATTCTTATTATTTTTATTTTTCAGGGGATCCACCCCTACTGCAACTAATTTGTTGTCCCGGGCGAATACCAGCCAGCCCGGTAATCTCAACAGGTAAGTCATCATTCAAATAAATGCCAATCTATGAAGAAGCAAAATAAAATTAAAACTTATACATAAAACCAACAAACCATAATTAAAAACACAACATGCTAACCCACCCAATCTCGATACTTCAATCTTATCCTTCTTACAAAAAAGCATACTTCCACGAAAAAAACACACTGTCTTATATTTTTCTCTGACGCCTCATTGGGGGACACAGGACAATGGGTGTTATGCTGCTTATCCATAGGAGGACACTAAGTAGATGCAAAGATGTTAGCTCCTCCCCTGCAGTATACACCCCCTGGCCCAGCCAGGCTACTTCAGTTTTAGCTTAGTGTCTATAGGAGGCACATCTCTGCAGACTACTGCAGCAAGAATTTTTTGTTTTTAGAGGGCGACGGTTTCCTTCGGGGACTGATTTCCCAAAACCATCAACAGGCGGGAACGTGGAGTGTCGCCTCCCTGTACCCCCTCCTGCGACGCTGGATCCTGGGCTGTTACTCACTGGACGACGGGTCTCATGGCACCGATTTTCCAGAGCCCAGAGCAGATGAAAATTTCCTCAGTCCCTCTGGCAGGTTCTGAGTTGATACACGCTCTGCACCAGCGTGACCAGGCAGAGACTGCCATCTCCACATGAGGTGAGATCCTTCCTGACTGGATTCTTTTCCAGAGCCCAGAGCAGATGAAAAACCTCCTCAGTCCCTCTGGCAGGTTCTGAGTTGATACACGCTCTGCACCAGCGTGACCAGGCAGAGACTGCCATCTCCACATGAGCTGAGATCCTTCCTGACTGGATTCTTTTCCAGAGCCCAGAGCAGGTGAAAAACCTTCTCAGTCTCTCTGACAGGCTCTGAGTTGATACATACTCTGCACCGGTGTGTCTGGACACAGCAGGCATCAGAATCTCCACACTGGAGCTGATATCCCTGACAGGAATTAGCTCTGAGGTGAAATCCTCCCTGACAGGATTTGGAGCAAAGGTCAAGCTCCCAGGACTCAGTGCACTGTTGTTGTGCAGGGCTGGAGGGGGGAAGGGGAGTCCCTTCCCACCATTTTCTTATATTTTCTCCTCACACAGTAGCTATGCAGAGCACCGCTCCCTCTCCTTACCGCTCCCTCTCCTTGTTATCAGAGTCTGTGGGCGTCTCTGAGCTTTCTCCTTCCCACAGGAAACATTAGCTCTGCAGAATATTGCTCTCTCGTTACAATCAGAGTTTGTGGCTCATCAGCCTGGGGCTGCAGTCACATGTTTTATGCTTTGCACAACTACAGCAACAACTACCGTGTTTTTCCAAAAATAAGACACTGTCTTATATTTTTTTTGCCCCCCAAAAAAGCACTAGGGCTTATTTTTGGAGGAGTTCTTATTCTTGGAAAAAGACGGTTGAGGGTAAGTTTACCCCCCAAAAAAAGCAGACCCCCCCCACTTCCCAGGAGACTCATACTCACCAGACCAGGACGTCTGTGTGATTCCAAGGTCCTCCTGTGATCTCCGGTCGGTGCTGCACGCCGTCCTACCCTGCTGCTAGCTGACACGCTGACACACACAGCAGATCACAGGCACACCCAGCAGATCACACAAACACAGCAGATCACACACAGCAGATCTCACACACACACACACACACACACACAGCAGATCACACACACACAGCAGATCGCAGATATACACAGCAGATCACACACAGCAGATCGCAGGCACACAGCAGATCACACACACAAACACAGCAGATCACACACACACAGCAGATCACACACAAAGCAGATCGCAGATATACACAGCAGATCACACACAGCAGATCGCAGACACTCACAGCCGATCACAGGCACACACAGCCGATCATAGATACACACAGCCGATCGCAGAAAAACACACACACAGCAGATCACATACACACAGCAGAACACACACACACACAGCAGTGCACAGAGGAGAAAAAGAGCACACATAATTCAGGCGCACATCAAAGAATATTGTAATCATATATATTTTTTATTTTTACGAGAAAAACAGTTTATTAGGTCCATGAAAAACACACACAATAAAATCATTTAAAACCATACAATACAAGATACGGCCTCTATAAAGTGACTCCGGGATAGTAAACCTAGTCAATATAAGACAGATATAATATCAAAGTTGTACATCAATTGATTCTCCAAACCACAGATCTAAGGTAAGTAGTGATTACTCGCATGCAGAAAATAAGCTCTACTGGTGAGGTAGACCGTTGTGTATGTATATATATATATATATATATATATATATATATATATACGAAGTATGACACTATCGTATATGTACTGTCTTATAGATAACCATATCAAAAGACAATGGAGGTATAACCAATACCAGGAACAGTTGATTGGCAACAATATAGCAGTGTGAATTAATCATACAAGTGCATATCAAATATATATAGAGCTTGTATAAAAAAAATAAAATATATATATTTATAATAGCAGCGATTGCTAAATGGATACTACCTGAAAAACCATCAGTATTTAGCTCTAGAAAACAGCACTCTATAAGGGTGATGATGTGACCAGCAGAAAGTTATTAATGCAGTACTGAAGAGCTGCCACCAGACTGCCTAGATACCTGCTGGCTGCATAAACACCAGATATAGATCACCCAAAAAATACCAAATGTGCACACATGGTCAAAAAAGACCGAGAAAGTCTCATCAGAGAAGTATAATTACCAACCGGGCCCGGTGTATAAGTAGAACTGCATGCACAAAAATATAGGGAGAATATCAAGGAGCAAAAGAGCAAGGTATGCTGTGAAGGTCAAAGTAATCACTACTTACCTTAGGGGTGGTTCACACACAGCGAGATCGCTGCTGAGTCACGGTTTTTGTGACCTCATTAGCGATCTCGCTGTGTGTGACACTGAGCAGCGATCTGGCCCCTGCTGTGAGATTACTGCTCGTTACACACAGTGCTGGTTCGTTTTTTTTATTGTTGCTCTCCCGCTGATAAGCACACATAGCTGTGTGTGACAGCGAGAGAGCAACAATCCTGAATGTGCAGGGAGCAGGAGCCGGCATCTGACAGCCTGCGGTAAGCTGTAACCAAGGTAAACATCGGGTAACCAAGGTGGTTACCCGATATTTAGCTTCGTTACCAGCCTCCGCAGCTCTCACGCTGCCAGTGCCGGCTCCTGCTCCCTGCACACGCTAAGTTAAGCGGTGTGCGCTGGTAACTAAGGTAAACATCGGGTAACCATACCCGATGTTTACCTTAGTTACCAGTGTCCGCAGCTTCCAGACGCCGGCTCCGTGCAAGCGCAGCGTCGCCTGCACGTCGCTGGGGGCTGGTCACTGGTCGCTGGTGAGATCTGCCTGTTTTACAGCTCACCAGCGACCATGTAGCGACGCAGCAGCGATCCTGACCAGGTCAGATCGCTGGTGGGATCGCTGCTACGTCGCTAAAGTGTGACGGTACCCTTAGATCTGTGGTTTGGAGAATCAATTGATGTACAACTTTGATATTATATCTGTCTTATATTGACTAGGTTTATTATCCCGGAGTCACTTTATAGAGGCCGTGTCTTGTATTGTATGGTTTTAAATGATTTTATTGTGTGTGTTTTTCATGAACCTAATAAACTGTTTTTCTCGTAAAAATAAAAAATATATATGATTACAATATTCTTTGATGTGCGCCTGAATTATGTGTGCTCTTTTTCTCCTCATTGTTGCATTGTTGTTTTGCACACATTAGGCAGCACTCATTGTGTTGCTATAGGCTGTGCACCCCTTCATTTCGTTTACACACACAGCAGATCGCAGATATACACAGCAGATCACACACATCCGATCGCAGGCACACACAGCCGATCACAGATACACACATCCGATCGCAGGCATACACAGCCGATCACAGATACACACATCCGATCAAAGACACACACAGCCGATCGCAGAAAAACACAGCCGTTCGCAGACACACACAGACACACACACACACACACACACACATACATAATATCACATCCAGCACTTATGGCCGCAGGGAATGAGAGCAAGTCACGTGTCCGGCCGCAGGTCCTGTTCCTTGCGCTCCACTGCACTGCCTCTCAGGAGAAGAGATCGGTGTCTCTGGATGAGGTATGTATGCGATCTGATGTGTGTGCGATCCGATGTTTGTGTGTGTGATTTGATGTTTGCGTGTGATCCGATGTTTGTGTGTGCGATCTGATTATGTGTGCGATATGACTGTGTGCGATCCGATGTTTGTGTGTGAGATCTGGTGTGTGTGTGTGAGATCTGGTGTGTGTGGGAGATCTGGTGTGTGTGTGTGTGTGTGTGAGATCTGATGTGTGCGGGTGTGCGATCACTGCAGGTCCTGCCGCTCAGTGTCGGGTTAGTGTAATTGCCGGGTGCCGCTGTGTATAATGAAGTGTCCTGCAGTATCTGTATCTTTTTTAGCGGCACGGACACTTCATTATTGATCCGGGAGTAGGGCTTATTTTCGGGGGAGGGCTTATATTTAAGCCTTTCTCCGAAAATGCTGGAAATCCCTGCTAGGGCTTATTTTTGGGGGAGGTCTTATTTTTGGAAAAACACGGTATAAGACTTCTAACGTACAGCCTATTATTCAGCCTGCACTACCTGCCACGCTGAGCTACTAGGGGTTGATAGCCCCTCTTCCTTCTGTGAGTGCGGTGCCCCTGTAGCCCCCCCTCCGGCCCCGCCACCACCGCAGCAACTGCTGCCAGCCCAGAGCCTACGGCTCCCAGTCCCCCGGAATGGGCACAGTTCCCAGAACCTGGTGCTGGCTATGCAACATCGTCCTCACACCTCTCGGGGCCCCTGGACAGAACGCAGCCTGATGACACCTCTGTAGAGGGTTCTTCTGATAAGAATCAGCCCTCTGCTTCACCGGTTGCAGATCAGAAAAAGGGCATGACCCCCATGGTTCTCCCTCGGGGGTACACAGATGGGGTTCTCCCACATGTTCCGCGGTCTCTGAGGAGCCGGAGGAAGGGGAATGATGTTTGTACCAGGATGATTCCTTGGTTTCAACCTCCCCGAGCGATCAAGCTGCGATGGACTATCTTATTGCAGCAATCAACCAAACTGTGTTTGTGTGCAGCAATCAACCAAACTGTGCATGTGTGCAGCAATCAACCAAACTGTGCATGTGTGCAGCAATCAACCAAACTGTGCATGTGTGCAGCAATTAACCAAACTGTGCATGTGTGCAGCAATCAACCAAACTGCATGTGTGCAGCAATCAACCAAACTGTGCATGTGTGCAGCAATCAACTAAACTGTGCATGTGTGCAGCAATCAACCAAACTCTGCATGTGGAAGATCTCCCATCCACTACTACTGACCACGCGGTCTCCTTTAAAAGGGCGAAGAAACCTCAAAAAAAAAAACAACGTTTTTGCCGGTGCTTCGGTATCCGTAAACTCATGGAGTCTCGGTACCCCTTGGCTTAGCTGTCTCTAAGGGCTGGGCCGATCCTCTCTCGGTGGACCCCCCCCCCTCCCCCGGCCTCCCGCCTACCTGAAAGACCCTCCTGTCTTTTACTTGATGGATCCTCCTTCAAGGACCCAACAGACAGACAAGTGGAGCAGCTCGATCGCTCCGCCTTGAGGCCGCGTGTCCCTCTCTCCTTCCGTGTGGATCGCACAGGCATCAGGAATAACAGTTTTCCTCAGGCCCTCACAGAAGTAACAGTTCACATTGCTGCGGCGGTGGAGTACCTCATGCAAGCCTCCCTCGATGCTGCTATGCGCAGTTTTTGCCGCCTCGAATACCATAGCCATCCGTAAGGCCCTCTGGTTCCGATAATGGAGAGCGAACTCTGTCCCTGAGAAGCCTCTCACAGTACTCCTTTCCAGACCAATGTGGCTTGGCGATCGTCTGGACAGGCTCTTTTTTTCTGACGCCACGGGAGGGAAAGAGTACCTCCCTCCCCCAACTCAAGCCCAGGATGTTTTTTAATAGACACGCAGGGCCTGACCTTCTGAGCCCTCCCCAGGTCCACCTCATCCTGGCAGTCTATACAAAGACCGAGGAGTCTCGTCCTCCTCCATCTGGGCTGCCGCCTCAGACCACAAATGGGTGCGAGACCTTGTGTCTTCGGTTACCACATTGAATTCCGGACCCGATCCCCGGGTTGGTCTTTTTCTCTCAAACCCCCCAAAGGCTCCAAAACACCATGAGGCCTTCTCCTCAGCAATCCACTCCTTCAAACGGCGGGGGTGATAGTACATGTTCCGGATGACGAGATGGTCAAGGCCTTCTATTCCAACCTCTTTGTGGTCCCCAAAAAAGGACGGGTCAGTTCGACTCATCCTGGACCTCTAACACCTGAGAAAACATGTGCACGTAAGGAGACTCAGAATGGAGTTCCTAGGGTCCATTATTACCTCTATGGTCGAAGGAGAATTCATTGCTTCAATAGCTATCAGGGACGCGTACCTGCACATACCCATCGCCCCAGCTCACCAAAAGTTCCTCCGCTTCACGGTTCAGGACTTCTTTTTTCATTTGTAACCCTACCCTCGGCCCTGCCACAGCACCAAGGGTCTTCACCAAGGTCATGGCGGCTGCCATGAGTGCCCTTCACGCCAGGAGATTGGCTGTTCTGCCTTGCTTGGATGACCTCCTCATCAAGGGCTCAACCAGCGTGCAGATCTCTGTGGGCTCTCTATCCCGCTTAGGGTGGCTTCTGACTCCAGTCAAATCATCCCCGCTCCCGTCAAAATCCGTCACCTCCCTGGGCATGTTCCTGGACAGCCTTCGGGGCTTGATATTTCTCCCTCAAAACAAGGTGACTGCTCTACAACAAGCGGTACACTGCCTTCTACTCTTGTACTCCTCTCGCTCCATACGATTCAGTATGAGAGTGCTAGGTAGGATAGCGGCGGCTATAGAGGCAGTGCCGCTCGCTTAGCCACACACCGACTGCAGCTTGCGCTTCTAGCTGACTGGGACAAGAGCCCCCTTTTCCCTGGACGAATTTTTTCACCTGACTCCTTCAGTCAGGTATGTGCTTTGCTGGTGGCTTCGGCCCTCTTCCATATTGAGAAGGAGATTTTCTCTCCCAAGTGGACTGGATACTCCTGACCACGGATGCCAGCCTCTTAGGCTGGGGAGCAGCGTACTGGCTCCACACCGCTTGAGGACGTTGGATGCCCCAGGAGTCTTCCCTTCCCAGAAATCATCCTGAAAGTCAGCGCGATCTTTCTCGCGCTCAGGTCGTTCCTCCATCTGCTAGCAGGTCGTCTGAGTCGGGTCCAATTTGACAATGCAACAGCTGTGGCCTATGTCAATCGGCAGGGAGGTACCAGCAGCAAGACAGCTTATCTCAAGGTCCTCAGGATCCTCACCTGGGCCGAATCGACTGGGTTTGTGATTTCACCGGTACACATACCGGGAGTAGAGAACTGGGTGGCGGACCTTCTAAGTCGCCAAGGCCTAGCCGCTGGAGAGTGGTTTCTCCACCCAGAAGTGTTCTCACACATCTGCTCTCGCCGGGGTACGCCGGACGTGGGTTTAATGGGCTCAAGATTGAACGCAAAGGTACCCGCGTTCTTAGCCAGGTCACGTGATCAACAGTCCATCGGCGCGGATGCTCTACTCTCCTGAAGTCGCTTCTGTCTACCTTACAGGTTTTTCGGTACATTTGCTCATGGCGCCTCTTAAGCATCCCAGACCTGCTGACCCAAGGCCCATTTCCCATCAGAACTCCAGAGCCCTTAAGATGACGACTTGGCCATTGAGACCTGGACTTTAAAAAGAGTGAGATTCTCTCCCGCGGTCATCTACACCATGATCAGTGCCCGAAAGCCGGCCTTCATCCCGTATTTGCCACCGCACATGGAAAAGTTCCTTTCCCGGTGCAGGGAATCCAATGTCCAACCTATGCCTCTGGCGATCCCCAGAATCTTTGTTTTCTTTTTTGCAGTCAGGTTGCAAAAGGGGTTGCCCTCAGCTCCCTTAAGGGGTAGGTTTCATCTTTCTCAATATTCTATCAATGCTGGCTAGCTTGCAATCCGCAAGTCCAGATTATCCTCCAGGGCGTTTCCCATCTAGTCCCACCGTACAAATGGTCGCTGGACCCATGGGACCTCAATCTCATTCTGGACGGTCTCCAGAGGTCCCCTTTGAACCTCTTAAGGAATCTTCTCTTGCTCTTCTCACCTGGAAGGTAACATTCTTAGTGGCGATTACGTCCATCAGACAAGTTTTGGAACTGGCAGCACTCTCTTGCCGCGAACCCTTTCTGATCTTTCATCAGGGTAAGGTAGTTCTACCCAGTCCCCCCTCCTTTTCCGGATTTTCTTCCAAAGGTTACTTCCCCGTTTCATTTGAACGAGGACATTGTTCTGCCTTTCTTTTTGTCCACACCCAGTCCATAGGGTGGAAAGGTCTCTACATTCGCTAGACCTTATGAGGGCTCTCCGATATTACATACCCAGGACAGCCTCTTTAGGAACATGAACTCCTTGTTCGTCATTCCTGAAAGGCCTAAGAAAGGACAGGCAGCTTCATAGGCAACGCTGGCTTGCTGGATTCGCTCTGCGATCCAGGAGGTCTACCGCTTGCAACTCAAGCCCATTCCTAGTGGGCTGCGGACTCCTTCCACGCGAGCAGTTAGCGCCTCTTGGGCCATCAGGCTTCAGTGGAACAGAGGTGGAAGGCCGCGACCTGGTCTAGCCTGCATATTGTTTCAAAGCATTACCGAGTTCATACCCAGGCTTCGGCTGAGGCGAACCTAGGTAGGAAAATTCTGGAAATGACAGTGGAGCACCTATCTCAGTAGGCGCTCCTGGCTATCTGGGACTGGTTCCTAGTCCTTGGGTTGCATTGTTTATTGTTTACCCACCCAGGGACTGCTTTAGGACGTCCCATGGTCCTGTGTCCCCCAATGAGGCGTTAGAGAAAAACAGATTTTTGTGTACTCACCGTAACATTGTTTTCTCTTAGCCATCATTGGGGGACACAGCACTCTCCCTGTTGCCCTGTTGGGCCTTAGTTTTTTCTCTTAGTACCTTTTTGTTATGAGCATTCCCTCATGTTTTTTGTTACTTGTTCTCCTACTGCTTGTGTACTAAAACTGAAGTAGCCTGGCTGGGCCAGGGGGTGTATACTGCAGGGGAGGAGCTAACATCTTTGCATCTACTTAGTGTCCAACTATGGATAAGCAGCATAACACCCATGGTCCTATGTCCCCCAATGATGGCTAAGAGAAAACGATTTTACGGTGAGTACACAAAAATCCGTTTTTCTTCGGCGCTCCATTGGGAGACCCAGACGATTGGGTGTATAGCACTGCCTCTGGAGGCCACACAAAGCATTACACTAAAAAGTGTAAGGCCCCTCCCCTTCTGGCTATACACCCCCCCGTGGGATCACGGGCTGCTCAGTTTTCAAGCTTTGTGCGAAGGAGGTCAGACATCCACGCATAGCTCCACTGTTTAGTCAGCAGTAGCTGCTGACTATATCGGATGGAAGAAAAGAGGGCCCATATAGGGCCCCCAGCATGCTCCCTTCTCACCCCATTCCTATTGGCGGTGTTTGTTAAGGTGAGGTACCCATTGCGGGTACGGAGGCTGGAGCCCACATGCTGCTTTCCTTCCCCATCCCCCTGAGGGGCTCTGAGGAAGTGGGATCTTACCGGCCCCCAAGCCCTGAGGCCGGGCTCCATCCACAGACCCATGGAACCTGCTGGATACGGAGCTGGGTACCGTTCAGGGACAAGGCCCTGCAACATTCAGGTACTCTGTGTCCCAAACAGGCCGCGCACATTCCAGACTTGCTGGGTGTGCTAGTGCGCCGGGGACAGTAGCGCTGCGCGCTGGGGTTACAGTCACTGCAGCTTCTCTGAGTGACTTTATGTGTTGGGGACTGCCGCGCCGGCCGCCCCTGGAGCGGCGGCGCGGCTGCGACTTGTGCTTTTACGACGGCGTCGCTTATAAATTTAGTCCCCGGCTTCTGCGGCCTAGCTCCGCTTCGTTCCCGCCCCCACCCTGTCAATCAGGGCAAGGGAGAGACGCTGTACGATTAGTCAGCGCCGAGGGCTGGAGTCTTATTTACATGCTCCAGCCCTCTCACTGAGCACAGTGGGACGCAGGTTTCCCGCTCTTTGTCTGCACACGCCCAGGGCCCGCCCCTCTCCATAGGACGCCGGCAGCCATTCCTACATGCAGTCTGGCTGGAGAACGGACACAGGCTCTGGGAGACCCAGACAAGGGATTTCTGGCGACCACACACCCGCGTTAAGCGGGCGGTAAGCAGCACTTTAGTGCTGGCCCCACTAGTGCCACAGTGTTATTTTGGTGTACTTTTTTTCTCTATACCATATATATATATATATATATATTGCACTGTAAGGTCGCTTCTTGGCTGTATACCCTATCTTGCTCTGAGGAGATGACAACATGTCATCCGCAAAACGCAAGGGTGCCAAGACACAGGCTGTAGGCGCTGCTTGTGCCGCTTGTGGGGCTGATCTACCGGCAGGTTACAATGACCCCCATTGTGTGCAATGTTTGGTCCCTGTGCCACTTCGTCAGCCGGAGTCTATGGTGGTAGTGGCCCAGGCAGAGTCGCCGGTGAACCCTGTCCCGGTGACGGGGACAGAGTTTGCAGTTTTTGCTGACAAGACCTTGCAGGCCAGGCCAGTTACTCAGACCATGGACACTGCTGCGGCAACGTTCCCCGGTCCCCCTCAGCTGGAGTTAATCCGTGCTTCAAGGGGGTCCCAGGCATCTCAGCCTGAAGGCTCTGACTCAGATGACAGTCCCAGGCAGCCTAAGCGGGCTCGCTGGGAGAGACCCTCCACGTCATCACGCGGATCAGGGTCTCAGCGAGAAGAGTCTCTACATGATGAGACAGAGGAGGGTGATCAGGAGTCTAATCCTGAAACCGCTCTCAATCTGGATACTCCTGATGGTGACGCCATGGTAAATGACCTTATAGCGGCCATCAATAGTCTATTGGATATTTCTCCCCCTGCCCCTTCAGCAGAGGAGGCAGCTGCACAGCAGGAGAAGTTCCATTTCAGGTATCCCAAGCGTAAACTGAGTACTTTTCTGGACCACGCTGACTTCAGAGAATCAGTCCAGAAACACCATGCTTACCCAGACAAGCGTTTCTCCAAACGTCTTAAGGATACACGTTATCCCTTTCCCCCTGACGTGGTCAAACGCTGGACCCAGTGTCCAAAGGTGGACCCCCCAATCTCCAGGCTTGCGGCTAGATCCATAGTTGCAGTGGAGGATGGGGCTTCACTTAAAGATGCCAATGACAGACAGATGGACCTTTGGTTAAAGTCTGTCTATGAAGCTATCGGCGCGTCGTTTGCTCCAGCATTCGCGGCCGTGTGGGCACTCCAAGCTATTTCAGCTGGTCTGGCACAGGTGGACTCTATCATACGTCCAGCAGTGCCGCGAGTAGCGTCCCTAACCTCGCAAATGTCTGCGTTTGCGACTTACGCTATCAACGCTGTCCTGGACTCTACGAGCCGTACCTCAATGGCGTCTGCCAACTCTGTGGTTTTGCGCAGAGCCTTGTGGTTAAAGGAATGGAAAGCGGATTCTGCTTCCAAAAAATGTTTAACCAGCTTGCCACTATCTGTAGACAGACTTACTGTCCCAAGGGCCGTTTTTCCATCGGAATTCTGCGGCCCTGAACCTGACTGTGTGGCCATTGAGTCCTGGATCCTAGCGTCTTCAGGATTATCCCAAGGGGTCGTGGCCACCATGAGACAGGCTAGGAAGTCCACTTCTGCTAAGATCTACCACAGAACGTGGAAGATTTTCTTATCCTGGTGCTCTGCACAAGGAGTATCCCCCTGGCCATTCGCGTTACCTGTCCTTCTTTCCTTCCTGCAATCTGGGTTGGAAAAGGGCTTGTCGCTCGGCTCCCTTAAAGGGCAAGTCTCGGCACTATCCGTGTTTTTTCAGAAGCGTCTAACACGACTTTCTCAGGTGCGCACGTTCCTGCAGGGGGTTTGTCATATCGTCCCTCCGTACAGGCGGCCGTTAGATCCGTGGGATCTAAACAAGGTCCTTGTTGCTCTCCAGAAGCCGCCCTTCGAGCCTCTGAGGGATGTGCCACTTTCTCGACTCTCACAGAAAGTGGCCTTTCTGGTAGCGGTCACGTCTCTTCGGAGAGTGTCTGAACTAGCAGCGCTGTCATCCAAAGCTCCCTTCCTGGTGTTCCACCAGGACAAGGTAGTGCTGCGCCCCATTCAGGAGTTTCTCCCTAAGGTGGTATCCTCTTTTCATCTTAATCAGGATATCTCCCTGCCTTCCTTTTATCCGCATGCAGTTCATCGGTATGAAAAGGATTTACATTTGTTAGATCTGGTGAGAGCACTCAGAATCTACATTTCCCGCACGGCGCCCCTGCGCCGCTCGGATGCACTCTTTGTCCTTGTCGCTGGTAAGCGCAAAGGGTCGCAGGCTTCCAAAGCCACCCTGGCTCGATGGATCAAAGAACCAATTCTTGAAGCCTACCGTGTTGCTGGGCTTCCGGTTCCATCAGGGCTGAAGGCCCACTCCACCAGAGCCATGGGTGCGTCCTGGGCATTACGACACCAGGCTACGGCTCAACAGGTGTGCCAGGCAGCTACCTGGTCGAGTCTGCACACTTTCACCAAACATTATCAGGTGCATACCTATGCTTCGGCGGACGCCAGCCTAGGTAGAAGAGTCCTGCAGGCGGCAGTGGCCTCCCCGTAGGGGAGGGCTGTCTTTGCAGCTCTAACATGAGGTATTTCTTTACCCACCCAGGGACAGCTTTTGGACGTCCCAATCGTCTGGGTCTCCCAATGGAGCGCCGAAGAAGAAGGGAATTTTGTTACTTACCGTAAATTCCTTTTCTTCTAGCTCCTATTGGGAGACCCAGCACCCGCCCTGTTGTCCTTCGGGATTTTTGGTTGTTTTCGGGTACACATGTTGTTCATGTTGAATGGTTTTCAGTTCTCCGATGTTACTTCGGAGTGAATTTGTTTAAACCAGTTATTGGCTTTCCTCCTTCTTGCTTTAGCACTAAAACTGAGCAGCCCGTGATCCCACGGGGGGTGTATAGCCAGAAGGGGAGGGGCCTTACACTTTTTAGTGTAATGCTTTGTGTGGCCTCCGGAGGCAGTGCTATACACCCAATCGTCTGGGTCTCCCAATAGGAGCTAGAAGAAAAGGAATTTACGGTAAGTAACAAAATTCCCTTCTTTTTGCCCCCAAAAAAGCATAAAAGACTGTCCAGCACATCCACTAGGTACTTTGAACAGGTGCACGCTGAAAATGTTACAAAAAAATATGCACAGCAGCAGTCAGAAAAACTAAAATATGCAAATTCGTGTAATCACGGCAGCCTACAACAAGGTGTATCTCTTTTTGCCGGGACCCTATCCTAATACGCCTTTATCTGGGTTAAATAACCTACATGTAATGGACATGTAGCGTCCAGCTAAATAAAAAGCTCAGGCTGGAGTGCGGAGGAGTGTTCTGTCAGAAAGGAATGTAATACTAATATAAAAAGACTGACCAGCACATCCAATAGGTGTGAAAAGTTGCACGCTGAAAATTCAACAAAGTTACAAAAATTTTCTGCATGCACCTGTTTATGACTGAGCACTCTGCCCTCCAGACTGAGCGTTTTCATTTAACTGGATCCAACCTGCCCATTTCATGTAGTTTTTTTTAGCCCAGATGCAGGAGTTTTTGGATAGAGTCCCGGCAAAAATAGGTATGCCTTGTCGTCGGTTATTGGCCCTTCCCAGCTTAAAAATAGCAGGCTGCAGCCACCCCAGAAGTGGCACATCCTTTAGATGCACCAATCCTGGCTCTTCTCCCCTCCTCATCCCGTTGTCCTGGTGTGGTTGCAAACAGGTTAATATAAGGGGTTGATACCAGCTCTAATGTCACCTTGCATCAAGCCCTGGGGTTAGTAATGTTACAGCATCTATCAGATACCCGACATCACTAACCTAGTGAATAATAATAAAAAAAGTTAGACTACAAATATGTTTTTTATTTGAAAACACATTCCCTTTTTCACCAATTTATTAAAAAAAGTCTGATGTCTTGTAATCCATTTTGGAGGTCCCACGACAACTCTGTGTTCCAGGATATGAGGGCTCAGGGAACGTATTCAACATTTTCTGGAAGCGCAAGCATTCCATTTGAGCAGTGTGGTTGCAGTGACCTGAGAATACTGCACTCACATTGCCCTGGTCCAACCAAAAGCAGAGTGACCTGCAGTAACCTTATTCCAGAATAAGGGGGGCACACTCAGGGAACACATCTCCTATTTTCTGTAAGTGCAGCACTGCATGTTAGGAGTGTGGGTGCATTGACCTGAGAATACTGCACTCACACTACCCCGGTCCAACTGAAGGCAGTGTGAGCTGCAGTAATATCACTGCGTTGCGCACAGTGAGCCGGCTGAGAGCCTCTCTGCACATGCGGCCATCATTTTTCTCGGACATGTACCGCCCCAACAGCGATTGAACCACTCGGATCCGGGTGTCGCTACTCTTGGCTCGAGGGTCTCCGGACCCGGGGGCTTGGGATCACTCCGAAACGTGATGGGGGCTTATTTACAGGGGAGTTAGATAGTTTGTGATGCCACCCGTGGTGTGCGGTAATAGGGAGTACCACCGCTGCCGTTGGGAGTACTCGGGGCGATAAAGTGGGGCAGCCAGATAACGTTACCCTCCACGGGTAGGGAAAGGCCCCGGGACCATGGATGGTGGGATGGATTGCAGGGGAAGCGCAGGCTTGCTGGTAGCGGTGGTTAATCAGGTACTCACTCAAAAGGAAAGCAGACACTGACAACGTAGTAAACCAAGTCTCTGGGTGTCGCTGCCCTCTTGGGAGGAGCTCGTCTGGGTTCCATCTCCTGCAGCACTACCTGGTGGTCCATAACCTGCCTGTGTGCACAGAATTGAAAGTGTTCAGGTGGACCGTAAGCTTGGAGCTGTCCGTGCCCTGCTGCCTACTATGGGTAGCAGAGGAGCTTGTGTGCCGCCCCCGTGGAAGCAGCCGGGCTGCTCGGATCCGGATCCGCAGTGGCTCGATGGGTCTCCGGACCCGGGGGTCGTGCAGCCACTCGAATAAAAGGGGGTATTTATAGGGGATTGTGATAGTTCGTGACGCCACCCGTGGTTTGTGGTATTCTGAGAGTACCACTGCTGCTGTTGGGAGTACCCGGGGGTGAAGACAGGGGGAAGCCAGATGTTAGGACCCTCCACGGGTAGGGGGGATGCCCCGGGACTCAGTGATAGTGCTTGGGGAGTGCCGTGGGGAGTGAAGGGGGTCCCTTATGTACTCACTCAGTCCATAAAGCTGACACTGACAACCAGATAAACCAAAGTTCTGTACACCGCTGCCAATGAGGGGAGCTATTTTGGGTCCCGTCCCCAGTGGTGCTGTCTGATGGTCTGTAACCTTCTTCTTGGCACTTTGTTCACTTTTCTGGTGGTCCTGGTAGCTTGAAACTAGCCGGGTCCTGCTCCCCAGTATGGCTAACTGTGGGAGCTTGCTCTCAGGGTTCACGCTTGGGATTTTCTGGACCGTTTTGTGGAAAGTCCTATCCCCCTCGTTGCGCTAGTACCCCGATTCTGGAGCGGGTGGAGAGCGGATCTTGAAGGCTCCGTTCTCGTCGGGCTAATTGTCAGGTTGCCTGAAGCTACTCCCTGACCTAGAGTCCACGTACCCCGTCGTGTCCTGGGCCCGGCCCGGGAGATGGTACAAGGCCGCTGGCTGCTCCCTCGGCAGTACCGTGCCCCTTATCATGATCCCCATGCGACCGGGAGTCCAGCTCCTACTAGGTCCAGACCACCGTCTGTTACCTAGTGACTTCCAAGGAGCCCAGCTCCTGACCTCCTCTCTCACCGAGAGCTACTACTCAACTGCTCTTCTGGAAGCTCCCACTCCCCAGCTCCTCTCTCACTGGGAGCTACTTCTGTTCTGAACTGCTCCTGACACTCCTGACCTCCCCTTAACCAACCCCCCCAAGTTGGCGACCCTATTCCACTCAGGCCGTCCACTGGTGTGTCTGTTGGGTGTGGTTCAGAGTGTTCCTAGGATTTACTAACTGTTGTTGACAACACCACTTAGCTGGGGACCCATAACCAAGGAGGAGGTGGATACTGTGCATAAGGGAAGACTGCACATTACCCTGTGACGTCCTGATAGGCCAGGGCGTCACACTTGCTCTCAGGAGCTCAAGCTTGGGATTTCTGTGGGCTGCTTTGATTGGAAAGCCCTATCCCCCTCATTGCGCTAGTGCCCTCCTATCTCTGAGCTTCGTGGGAACAGTCCATAAAGGCCCTGTCCTCCGCAGGTTAATTGCCGGGTTGCTTGAAGCTTCTCCCTGACCTAGGGTCCAGTACCCCGACGTGCTTTTGGCCCCAGACCGGCTATTGGACTGCAGCTGCCGACCGTCCTCCTTGACTAAGCCAGCACCCATTCCCAATCTCCCGCGACCGGGTCTCCGCTTCCTCCGGGTCCAGACCACCGTCTGCAACCCAATCTACGTTTTCCTCTGGGAGCTCCAACTCCCAGCTTCCTTCGCGCTCCTCACAGCTCGAGGGCTACCACTGTTCTGACTTGTCACCTCCCACCTCCCTGCCTGACCCATAGGTGGGCGGCCCTATTCCAGCTTAGCAGCCCACTGGTGTTCCTGACAGGGTGTGGTGCGAGTTGTGATTAGGATTTTTAGATGCTGGTGGAGGCAGTGCTGCAAGTTGGGAACCCAGAACCAAGGGGGGGTTGAGCCCTGCACTGGGAGATAAAGAGCGTGCAGTACCCTGTGACGACCTGACTAGTCCAGAGGCATCACAATTTCTTCTGAAGACAAGGCGAAGGAGGGGTCACGGGGGATCAGAGCTGCATCATGTGTGGAAGGACCAGAGGGGTGACAGCCTGACAGAGGGTGACCTGGAAGAACCTTTCTGTTCCATCTGTCATGTCAGATTGCACAGAAATCAGAGGAGGAGGATGAATGCGGCAGGCACACCACTCGTGCAGCAGCAGCCATGTTAGATCATCGGGAGGGAGACGGGGATCAGGGAGGAGGAGACTTTGGTCACACCGGGGGACTGAGGAGGACATTTATCTCCCATTAGATATGTTTGATTATACCAAATGGAAGATTCATCATCTTTTAACTGCCACTGCCTTAACTTTCACGTGGTCACTGGTATACAGTATGAAATGGCGATCACGTGACCGGGGAACAGAAATACCGACTCGGATCGTGATCTCCAGTGTCTCATCTACCACTGGTAACTAAAATCCTGGTGATTTTCCAAACTGGAAGGCGCTATACCCTTTTTCCTGAGCGGCCGTTAAAAAGCGTCGCAAAGGAATAAGTACCCTTAACTTCCCCCGTTAAAAGGCTTATCGGCGGTCGTTAAGGTGCTTATTGTGTACATACAGCCTACAAAGCTAGGATGGATAGATAGATGTCAAACACATGTATAATGTCCAACTCTCCTAAATATTTTTTATGCTGGCACTGTTTCACTGGCATAAAAGAGTGTTCAGTCTTGTATTTAGCCAAAAAATAGATAATTTAAAAAAATTACATGGGGTCCCCCCCATTTTTAACAGCCAGCTAGGGTAAAGTAGATGGCTGCAGCCTGCACACTGAAGCTACATAGGTAAAGATGGTTGACCTCGGGGAGATCAACATCCAACACCGCGGGGACACCATCACGTGTTTCTCAACGCTTTAACACTAGAACAAGGCCCCCTGGGAAAATATGCAAAACAAGAATGCCGCAGAGACACTATCACATGTTTCTCAACGCTGGCAGGAAACTAGCCAGGTCTTTCACCGGGAAGGAACAACCATGGGAAGGGCAGTCTCCAGTCAAGGAAACCGCCTATACCAAAACGTGGTATCCATCCACAGACAGCTGTTTCGGGGTATTTGTCCCTCATCAATGTGGAGTAGGAAACTGGCTAGTGGGAGCAATGCCTAGTAGAAGACTACATGGGTAAAGATGGTTAACCTCGGGGAGATCATGTTTTGGTATAGGCGGTTTCCTTGACTGGAGACTGCCCTTCCCGTGGTTGTTCCTTCCCGGTGAAAGACCTGGCTAGTTTCCTGCCAGCGTTGAGAAACATGTGATGGTGTCTCCGCGGCATTCTTGTTTTGCACACTGAAGCTAGCAGCTAGCTTCACCTGGCAGAGGTCTCCCCAATCTGTTCATTCATTCATTCATTCATTCATTCATTCATTCATTTATTTATTTATGTATTTATTTATTTATAAATAATTAAAAAGAAAAACATGGGGTCCCCCCAAAAATTGGGTTACCACCAGCCAAGCTAAAGCGGACAGCTGGGGTCTTGCATTCATAGGAAGGACCATGTTTATTTGGCCTTTCCGAGCCTATAAATAGCAGGCTGCAGCCACCCCAGAAGTGGTGCATCCATTAGATGCGCCAGTCCTGGCACTTTCTCCCCGCTCATCCCGTTGCCTTGGAACGGTGGCAAACGGGGTAATATAAGGGGTTGATACCAGCTGTAATGTCAGCTGGCATGAAGCCCAGGGGTTAGTAATTTTGAGGCGTCTACTAACCCTTTTAGTAATAAAGAACATAAAGACAACAAAACCCTCCCTGCCACATTCCCTTTTTTACCAAATTATTGAAAAGATGAAAAAATTTGGTCTGCCGTAATCCCTTTTGGAGACCCCACAACAACTCTGTCATCCATGATAAGGGGGCACGCTTAGCGAACGTATACCTCATTTTCTGGAAGTGCAGGCACTCCATGTCATGTGAGGAGTGGGCTCAGTCTCCTTGCTCGCAGAGAGCTGTCTGAGAACTGGCTCACTGCGCATGAGTCCGCCATTTTTTTCAGAAGGAGAGGTCGCGGGGGACTGCTGCAGGAGGTACAGGTGGTGACCTGTGGTGGACTTTTCTGTCTCATCTGACATGTCAGAAATCGGAGGAGAAGGATGCTTGTGACAGATGCACAACTCATGTGCCTGCCTTTTTGGAGATCAGGAAGAGGAGAGAGACTGGGGAGGGGTGGACTTTGGCCACACCGGGGGAGGACATTTATCTCCCATCTGATGTGTTTGATTATGTCATGTGCGAGGTAAGATAACGGTGATGACGTGACCGGGGGCAGGAAAAAACTGCTAGTATCGTAATTGCCTAGGACTCCCCAGAGATTTTCCGACGCTGGGGGTTGGAATTCACTTTTTTCTTACCGCTGTTTTTGGCGATAAGGAATAAGTACCCTTTACTGCAGCTGTTTTAATCTGTAAATCCAACGTAAAGAGATTAAAAATAGAAAAAAGTACACAACAATAAATAAAGGGGCGGCAATCATAGATGAGGACTATGTGAATAAATGACAAATAGCTTTGTTACAAATACATGTGTAAATGTAAAACAACGTGTGTGTGAATCCGCATTTGACTCAGGGAACGTCATTAACTGTTTTGAGGGGAAATTTTAACCCCATGCTTTACAGTTATTCACCAAAAAACCTGTCTCCATTAAAGTCAATGGAGCTGGGAACACAATGCAGCCAGAACTTCAGAAGAATGTGCAGCCATGCCTTGAATGGAATGTTGGCGTGTCACAATGCAGCCAGGGAAAGAGACAGACAAAAAGACAAAGAGACAGACAGATGGAGATAGACACAGACAAAGAGGCAGACAGACAAAAAGACACAGACAGGGAAAGACAGACAGGGAAAGAGACAGACAGAAAAAGACAAGGAAAGAGGTACAGAGACAGACAGGGAAACAGGGACAGAGATAGAGAGACAAATAGGAAAAGAGATAGAGAGACAGACAGGGAAAAAGACAGACAGACAAAGACATAGAGACAGACAGGGAAAGAGACAGACAAAGGGATAGAGACACAGAAAGAGAAACAGACACCGAGAGATACAGACTGAGACTGGGACAGAAATAGTTACTATCTAGGGCAGGGGTGGGGAACCTCCGGCCCGCGAGCCGTATGCGGCCCGCAACGACTTTTTCTGCGGCCCCCGGGCTGATTCCCGGGGACTGCAGTGCTGGGGCGGCAGCCGCATATTACTTGCTGCTGGCCCTTTAAAACCCCACACAGCACGTTCAATGCTGAACGCTGCATTTCCTATACCTGAAAGACTACGTCCCCACGCTGGCACTGCCTACGTGAGGACATAATTTGTAGGTGGGGTCGGCGTGAGGAGCACTAAAATCAAAAGGAGAGGATTGACTGCCAATCATCCCCCAGGTCTTACTGTGCCAGGCAGCACTCTGTGCCCAGCGGCGGCGGCTCCCTGTGCCCGGCGGTTGCGGCAGCGGCTCCCTGTGCCCAGCGGTTGCGGCGGCGGCTCCCTGTGCCCGGCGGTTGCGGCGGCGGCTCCCTGTGCGCGGCGGTTGCGGCGGCTCCGTGCCCGGCGGTGGCTGTTCCTCTCTGTGCCCGGCGGCTCCCTGCACCCAGCGGCGAAGGCGGCTGCTCCTCTCTGTGCCCGGCGGCAGAGCTCTCCGTGCCCACAGCCACCTCCAGCGCTCAGTGATCCCAGCCTCCCCCAGTTCTCTAACTATCTCCAAGCTCATCCGGGTCTGCCTGTGCCCCCAGCGCTCTGTACCTCCAGTTCTCTGTGCCCCTCTTTCTCCCCAGTGATCTATGCCCCCACAGTCTCCCCAGTGATCTGTACCCCACAGTCTCCCCAGTGATCTGTGCCCCCCAGTCTCCCCAGTGATCTGTGCCCCCCCAGTGTTCTGTGCCCCCCAGTCTCCCCAGTGATCTGTGCCCCCCAGTCTCCCCAGTGATCTGTGCCTCCCCCAGTGTTCTGTGCCCCCCCAGTGTTCTGTGCCCCCCCCGGTCTCCCCAGTGATTTGTGCCCCCCCAATGTTCTGTTTCTCCCCCCAGTCTCCCCAGTGATCTGTGCCCCCTCCCAGTGTTCTGTGCCCCCCCAGTCTCCCCAGTGATCTGTGCCCCCCAGTCTCCCCAGTGATCTGTGCTCCCCAGTGATCTGTGCCCCCCCAGTGATCTGTGCCCCCCAGTCTCCCCAGTAATCTGTGCCCCCCCCCAGTGTTCTGTGCCTCCCCCCAGTCTCCCCAGTGACCTGTGCCCCCCAGTCTCCCCAGTGATCTGTGCCCCCCCCAGTGTTCTGTGCCCCCCCAGTCTCCCCAGTGATCTATGCCCCCCTAATGATCTGTGCTCCCCTAGTCTCCCCAGTGATCTGTACCCCTCAGTCTCCCCAGTGATCTGTGCCCCCCAGTCTCCCCAGTGATCTGTGCCCCCCCAGTGTTCTGTGCCCCCCCCAGTGTTCTGTGCCCCCCCCAGTCTCCCCAGTGATTTGTGCCCCCCCCCAGTGTTCTGTGCCTCCGCCCAGTCTCCCCAGTGATCTGTGCCCCCTCTGAGTGTTCTGTGCCCCCCCAGTCTCCCCAGTGATCTGTGCCCCCCAGTCTCCCCAGTGATCTGTGCTCCCCAGTGATCTGTGCCCCCCCAGTGATCTGTGCCCCCCAGTCTCCCCAGTGATCTGTGCTCCCCAGTGATCTGTGCCCCCCAGTCTCCCCAGTGATCTGTGCCCCCCCAGTGTTCTGTGCCCCCCAGTCTCCCCAGTGATCTGTGCCCCCCCCAGTGTTCTGTGCCCCCCCAGTGTTCTGTGCCCCCCCAGTCTCCCCAGTGATTTGTGCCCCCCCAGTGTTCTGTGTCTCCCCCAGTCTCCCCAGTGATCTGTGCCCCCTCCCAGTGTTCTGTGCCCCCCCAGTCTCCCCAGTGATCTGTGCCCCCCAGTCTCCCCAGTGATCTGTGCTCCCCAGTGATCTGTGCCCCCCAGTCTCCCCAGTGATCTGTGCTCCCCAGTGATCTGTGCCCCCCCAGTGATCTGTGCCCCCCAGTCTCCCCAGTAATCTGTGCCCCCCCCAGTGTTCTGTGCCTCCCCCCAGTCTCCCCAGTGACCTGTGCCCCCCAGTCTCCCCAGTGATCTGTGCCCCCCCCAGTGTTCTGTGCCCCCCCAGTCTCCCCAGTGATCTATGCCCCCCTAATGATCTGTGCTCCCCTAGTCTCCCCAGTGATCTGTACCCCTCAGTCTCCCCAGTGATCTGTGCCCCCCAGTCTCCCCAGTGATCTGTGCCCCCCCAGTGTTCTGTGCCCCCCCAGTGTTCTGTGCCCCCCCCAGTCTCCCCAGTGATTTGTGCCCCCCCCCCAGTGTTCTGTGCCTCCGCCCAGTCTCCCCAGTGATCTGTGCCCCCTCTGAGTGTTCTGTGCCCCCCCAGTCTCCCCAGTGATCTGTGCCCCCCAGTCTCCCCAGTGATCTGTGCTCCCCAGTGATCTGTGCCCCCCCAGTGATCTGTGCCCCCCAGTCTCCCCAGTGATCTGTGCTCCCCAGTGATCTGTGCCCCCCAGTCTCCCCAGTGATCTGTGCCCCCCCAGTGTTCTGTGCCCCCCAGTCTCCCCAGTGATCTGTGCCCCCCCAGTGTTCTGTGCCCCCCCAGTGTTCTGTGCCCCCCCAGTCTCCCCAGTGATTTGTGCCCCCCCAGTGTTCTGTGTCTCCCCCCAGTCTCCCCAGTGATCTGTGCCCCCTCCCAGTGTTCTGTGCCCCCCCCAGTCTCCCCAGTGATCTGTGCCCCCCAGTCTCCCCAGTGATCTGTGCTCCCCAGTGATCTGTGCCCCCCAGTCTCCCCAGTGATCTGTGCTCCCCAGTGATCTGTGCCCCCCCAGTGATCTGTGCCCTCCAGTCTCCCCAGAAATCTGTGCCCCCCCAGTGTTCTGTGCCTCCCCCCAGTCTCCCCAGTGACCTGTGCCCCCCAGTCTCCCCAGTGATCTGTGCCCCCCCCCAGTGTTCTGTGCCCCCCCAGTCTCCCCAGTGATCTATGCCCCCCCTAATGATCTGTGCTCCCCTAGTCTCCCCAGTGATCTGTGCCCCCCAGTCTCCCCAGTGATCTGTGCCCCCCCAGTGTTCTGTGCCCCCCCCAGTGTTCTGTGCCCCCCCCAGTCTCCCCAGTGATTTGTGCCCCCCCCCAGTGTTCTGTGCCTCCGCCCAGTCTCCCCAGTGATCTGTGCCCCCTCCCAGTGTTCTGTGCCCCCCGAGTCTCCCCAGTGATCTGTGCCCCCCAGTCTCCCCAGTGATCTGTGCTCCCCAGTGATCTGTGCCCCCCCAGTGATCTGTGCCCCCCAGTCTCCCCAGTGATCTGTGCTCCCCAGTGATCTGTGCCCCCAGTCTCCCCAGTGATCTGTGCCCCCCCAGTGTTCTGTGACCCCCAGTCTCCCCAGTGATCTGTGCCCCCCAGTCTCCCCAGTGATCTGTGCCCCCCCCAGTGTTCTGTGCCCCCCCCAGTGTTCTGTGCCCCCCCCAGTCTCCCCAGTGATTTGTGCCCCCCCAGTGTTCTGTGTCTCCTCCCAGTCTCCCCAGTGATCTGTGCCCCCTCCCAGTGTTCTGTGCCCCCCCAGTCTCCCCAGTGATCTGTGCCCCCCAGTCTCCCCAGTGATCTGTGCTCCCCAGTGATCTGTGCCCCCCAGTCTCCCCAGTGATCTGTGCTCCCCAGTGATCTGTGCCCCCCAGTGATCTGTGCCCCCCAGTCTCCCCAGTAATCTGTGCCCCCCCCAGTGTTCTGTGCCTCCCCCCAGTCTCCCCAGTGATCTATGCCCCCCTAATGATCTGTGCTCCCCTAGTCTCCCCAGTGATCTGTGCCCCCCAGTCTCCCCAGTGACCTGTGCCCCCCAGTCTCCCCAGTGATCTGTGCCCCCCCCAGTGTTCTGTGCCCCCCCAGTCTCCCCAGTGATCTATGCCTCCCTAATGATCTGTGCCCCCCTAGTCTCCCCAGTGATCTGTGCCCCCCTAGTCTCCCCAGTGATCTGTGCCCCCCCCCAGTCTCCCCAGTGATATCTGTGCCCGGAGCCTCTCCCAGTTCTGTCTGTGCCTTCAGCCTCTCCCATCCTTCTCTGTGCCATCTGTGCCCCCAGCGTCCCCCTGATTTGTCTGTGCCTCCAGCCTCTCCCATCATTCTCTGTGCCCCCAGGGCTGTCTGTGTCCCTCCGGCATCCCCCAGGGCTGTTTGCCCCCGGCTATTTATATAACCCCAGCAATGTTTGTGCCCCCCAGCTATGTCTGTGTAACCCAGTGATGTGTATATACCCCCAGTGACGTCTATGCCCTGCTGCTTCCCTAGTGATGTATATTCCACCCAGCCCTCCCCAGCAATGTTTATGCCCCCCCAGCTATGTTTGTGCTCCCCATCAATGATGTATGTATCCCCCAGTGATGTATGTACCCCCCAGTGATGTCTATGCCCCCAGCCTCCCCAGTGATCTATATTCCTCCCAACCCTCCCCTGTGATGTATATACAGCAGTCCCAGCCAACTCAAACCTGGAAAAGCAGTTGTGAAAAGCAACAAGATCAATATCGCCTAATATTACAGCTGCACCAAAGAGTACAAGCTCCAGCCCCACAGTGAGTTAATTGTTTGACCAAATATATTGGGGTAATTTTCAAGTTGATAATTTTGTGCGGCCCCCGAAGGTTGGTAGAAATTTCCAAATGGCCCCCGGCAGAAAAATGGTTCCCCACCCCTGATCTAGGGCAACACCGAGTACTACAGCTATCACGGCAATAACCATATTGTTTAACCTGTAGATGCAATCTAACAGTCATATTTATACAGTATACCCTAGCAACTGACATATACAGTTATTTATTATTTAAAGGAGCAAGCAGATCAGCAGAGATTAACTCTTGCTAGCCTGCCTATGAATCAGCACACAGCAGATCGATGCCCAAGTCTGCATGTGTTGATCCCAGACACCAGAGAAACCATCGGGCGGAGCGTCAGAATCTGCAATGTGAACAGAGCCGTACTCCGCCATGACATTCAGAGAAGTTTATTTTTTCCATTTCTAATCATAAAATATATTTTATTCATTACACTGGATTAGTGAGTTGGCTTCTTATCCTTTTTTGTTTATATACATTAGATACTGCGTATTTCTAATCCCATCCTGTGTGATACACTCCATTGAGCCTTGTGTGTAATCCCAGAGTGTGTTATCCTCTGCTTATCTAATCACAGCAAGTCATACAGTCTGCGTATGATACAGCGAGCAGTACCAACTTAGCGCATGTCCGCATGCTGCAGTTTTGTCATAGCCACAAAAATGCCCCCTGTGGCCAAAACAATGCATCAAAAAATGTGTTTTTGACCATGCGTTTTTCTATGCATTTTGTTAACACCAATGGGTGAAAAATGCAGGGAAAATGCAAAAAGAATTGACATGCTGCAGTTTTGTTGTCACCACAAAACTGCAGACAAAAAAAAAAAGCAACGTGCACACAGCAAATCTCAAATCTCATTGACTTTTCTGGGGAAGGAAAAGCATGCAGTTTGTAGTGACTAAAATTTCACCACAAACTGCACCAAAAACGCATTAAGGCTGCGACCGCACTTTGCGTTCTCCTACTTGCAGTTCAGAACGCACGTTTTGGCCTTAATTGATTTGACCAAAGTTGCCTTCTTCAGATATTTAGCGCTGAAAACGCATGCGTATTTACCGCATTTTTGATACGTTTTCTGCGCTTTTTGCATGCTTTTCCACCTGCGTTTTGATAGATGCGTTTTGAACATCATGACACTGCTAAATAAAGTTTAAATAGTCAAACTCAATGAAAAAATTGGAAAAAATAAAGAATTCTATATTTTTGCAAAATATAATGAAAATAGATTAATATAATGAAATTATAGCGGTAATATGATATTTAATGGAAAAAATGTAATAATTTATTAAAATTCTAAATTTTAATTGTCGGACTATGTGTGTTTGTAAAGGGACATATGAAATCATTATTTTGAAGTCAAAACGCATGTTTTCTGCACTGCAAAAGCAGGTAAAACGCAGGAATTTGCTTGATTGTTGGTTTTTGCCATTTCTCATTGACTTCAATGTTAGCAAAACGCTGTAGAAATGACAAAAACAATTGACATGCTGCTTCTTTGAACGCATGGTTTTTGCCACAAAATATGCAAATTTTTACTTGCGTTTTGAAACGCAAAGTGCGGTCGGGGAAAACAACTTTTTCCATTGGTTTTAATGGAAACGCATGCATTTTGGCATGAAAAAGGTGCTTCTGTGAACGCAACCAAAAAGCAATGGAACCGCAGGTGGAAGCGCAAAGTGTGGTCGCAGCCTTAGGCCATGTCCGCACGTTGCGTCGTCCTACTTGCAGTTCTAAACGCACGTTTTGGCTTTAATTGATTAAGCCAAAGTTGCCTTTTTCTTAAAATTAGCGCTAAAAACGCATGCGTATTTACCACGTATTTGATGCGTTTTTAGCGCTTTTTCCCTTGCGTTTTGACAGATGCGTTTTGAACATCAAGACACTGATTAATAAAGTTTAAAAAGTCAATCAGAAGGAGAAAAGAGAAAAAAAGGAAAAAATATATAAATTTAGAATTCTTAAAGAAAATAGTTAATTTCATGAAATTATAGCTGTAATATAATATTTTTGACAAAAATTTAAAAATAAACATAATTTTCTTTGATTTAATTGTCGGACTATGTGTATGTGTAAAGGAACATATTATTCCATTATTTTATTGTCTGAAGAGCATGCGTTTTTGTAGTCAAAAACGCAGTGTTTCTGCAGCTAAAAAGCAGGTAAAACGCTGGAATTTTGATGTTTGTTGCTTTTTGCTACTTCTCATTGACTTCAATGTTAGCAAAACGCTGCAGAAATGGCAAAAACAATTGACATGCTGCTTCTTTGAACGCATGTTTTTTACCACAATTTATGCAAATTAAACGCTTTGTTTGAAAATGCATAGTGCGCACAGAATTTTGACATTTTCCATAGACTATTATGGAAACGCAAAACGCATGCCTTTTGGCATGAAAACGCTGCTGCTCAAAACACAGGTGAAAACGCAACGTGCGGACATAGCCTAAAAATTGCAGTGGGCCCATGGGGCCTAACATTATCTGTGCTGTCAGCTATTCTTGATGTCTCTATCTATAGGTCAATATCACTTTACAGTCACCAACAAAATGGCTTCACATTATGATCCTAAAGGCCACCCTCCCTTAAGGGCTCGTGCGCACGTTGCGTAATATCATGCATTTACGCTGCGTTGAGCACTGCAGCGTAAATGCATGCATCCTGCGTCCCCTGCACAATCTATGAAGATTGTGCATAATCTGTGCTCACGTTGCTTTTTTGAACGCAGCGATTTGGATGCTAAAATTTTGACCCAAATCCGTGCGTTCAAAAATGCAGCATGTCAATTATTTGTGCGTTTTGGATGCAGCTCCCACTCTGTCTATGGTGGGGGCAGCATCCATAGCGCATGAAATCGGCATCTATTCTGCAGATACAGTGCATCCATTACGCAGTGTTTCTGCAGTGATTTGAAGCGCACATGCGCTGTCAAATCGCTGCAGAAATTTCAGCATGTACGTGCCTACGAGCCTTTATCCTTTTGCAAATGCCCAGATGGTTAGGAGAGTTATGATTTCTGACACATGAAAGCAGATCCAGCTCACATTAACTGCAGTTATAATACGAGACGGCAGTACACTAGGTTGTCATGGCAAATTTCTGCAGCTGCTCCCCATAGTTTTTAAAAGTGGAAAATATAAAAAAAAATATGTTTCATATTTTACTCCATTAAATAAATGCTGATATTAAAAAAAATAAAAGTTAATACTTTACATATTTTTGAATTGTTGAAAACATTTTTTTTTTGGGGATGATTCCTTCCCTTTAAAGGCAAAATATTTTGTACTCCGAAATTTTACCATGAAAGTCTTCCACCAAGTCCATAAAATCATGCCCTCACTAAGGTCCGTCATTTTGCAGCAGAAATAGTTTCCACATTGCAGACAGGAGAAAGGTGCTGTAAAAATGACGTTGCCTCTTCGAATTTAAAATCTGCGCGCTCCCAAATCCTAATGGCCCCATCCATTCTGAGCCACAATATGCTTAAACCGGCATTAATGTAGCAGGGAGAGCTCACTTATCAATTTACTTGGTGTGTGCCACCAGAAGCTCAAGCTTGGCACAATGTTTTGGGTACTGAAAGGCTGTGTGCGCACGTTGCATTCTATTCCGCAGCGTGTAAGTCACTGCGTGTGCGTCTCAGAACGCAGCCGAAAAAGCTGCGTTCTGAGACGCATTCAGCAGAACGCAATGTGCAAACATTCCTGGAGAGAATTAATGTGTTCTAGATGCTTGCTCTGCCATAGATAGAGTGGGAAAAGCATCCAGAACGCACATTTTTGACAGTGCAGTCCCACTCGGCTCTGCAGCATCCCCATAGACTTGCAGTAGAGCGGGACCGCATTGTCAAAAAGAGCATGGCTGGCTGCGAGACAGTGCCGCACGATCAGAATGAACTCGGATGAACTTCACCCAACATCATTGTGATCGCGAGGCTCTGTGCGTGTGCTGCGGCTTGATTTGTGGTCACACGTGAAGGACTCACCTGTGATCGCAAATCCCCTGAGTGACTGCAGTGAGCCGCGCGATCAGCTGTGCTTTCACTCAGGTTATTCGCGGGCACAGCTGCAGACCTCCACCTGAGGGCGGTAGCCGCCAGTAACCTCAGTGACAGCACAGCTGATCGCGCGACTCACTTCAGTTGCTGCATGGAGCTCACAGGAGCAGCGGTGTTCTACTGCCGCTCCCGTCAGCTTCTAATGTAGCAGAGCTGAAAGCGTTGTGGGATCTTGCGTGGATTACGTCGGACCTGGAGGTGTTTTTGAGGGGTTAATAAAGTGGTGAAAGAGGGTGTTTTTTTGTCTTTCATTACAAATAAAGGATGTTTTGGATGTGTGTGTTTATTTTCTTTAACTTACAGGTTAATCATGGAAGGTATCTCGGGGATACGCCTGCCATGATTGACCTGGGACTTAGTGGCAGCTATGGGCTGCCATTAACTCCTTATTACCCCGTTTGCCACCGCATCAGGGCAATTCGGGATGAGCCGGGTAGAGTCCTGGGACTGTCGCATCTAATGGATGCGGCAATTCCGGGCGGCTGCTGGCTGATATTGTTAGGCTGGGGGGCTCCCCATAACATGGAGCTCCCCATCCTGAGAATACCAGCCTTCAGCCGTGTGGCTTTACCCTGGTTGGTATCCAAATTGGGGGGACTACACGTGTTTTTTTTTAAATTATTTATTTATTTTTTTACTGCTCGAATAGACACGCCCACCGGCGGCTGTGATTGGTTGCAGTGAAACAGCTGTCACTCAGCATGGGGGCGTGTCTGACTGCAACCAATCATAGGCGCCGGTGGGCAGGGGAAGCAGGGTATACGAGATGGATTAATGAGTGGCCGGCATTTTCAAAAGAGGAGAAGCCGCCACAGTGTGAACGCCGTGCAGCGCCGCGCCGGTGATCGAGGATCAGTGAGTATGAGAGAGGGGGTGGGAAGGAGAGACCGATATCGACAGAGAAAGAGACCGACATTGACAGAGAGAGACAGCGACCGAAAGACCTGTGTTTGTTATGTGAAAAAAACATGCGAATCGCAATAAAAATGTACTGTTTAACAGTTGGGCAGCGTTTTTCTACAACTCATTGATTTCAATTGGTGTAGAACGCTGCCAAAACGGACAAAAGAATTGACATGCTGCTTTTCTAAACGCAGAGATTTTGTCAAATTTTTGACAATCAAAATGCTGCGTTTCAAAAAGCATTGTGCGCACAGATTTTGCATGATTCTCATAAACTTTGCTGGGGAAGTACAACGCATGAATTTTGTCAATGACACAGTGCAGTTGTAAACGCAGCCAAAACGCAGAAAAATACGCAACGTGCGCACATGGCCAAAAGGTAGATTTGTAATTTTCATTGTAATACCAGCTGGGAGCTGGAAAATACTTGTGGATTAAAAACAGTAAGGCTATGTGTCCACGGTAGAATGTACCTGCGGATTTTTCTGCCTGAAAATCAGCGACTTTCGCGGCAAATCCGCACCCGCGGATTTGCCGCGGATTTTGATGCGGATTTTTTTTTTTTTTTTTTCCCCATTCAAAACCAAAAATCCGCACCAAATCTGCACCAAACAATTGACATGCTGCAGATTTTTCCGGATCAAAATCCGCGGCAAATCTGCAGCGGAAAAATCCGCAGCATGGACACAGCATTTCCAAAATACCATTGAAATGGCTTGGAAGTGCCGCTGCTGCAGATTTTCGGGAAATCCGCGGCAAATCCGCGGCAAAATCCGCGGTAAATCCGCAGCGTGGGCACATAGCCTTACAATGCTAATTCAGAGGGGTGTAATTTCCAAAATGGGGTTGCTTGTTGTGGGTTTCTGATGTATTGACTGCTCAAATGTGACATTGCAACCTCAAAGCATTCCATGTTGCCCACCAACAGTCAAATAGAACTCCGTCCCTTACGAGCCCTATGGTGTGCTCAAACAGTAGTTTCCATTACTTTATTTCTAAAATGTTCTAAATCTTGGGAGTTCTCATTTCTATACACTTTCGCCATGGGAATGTTAAGAGTGTTAGTTCTCCTGCCTTCCCCGGTGACTATTCTAATCACTTCCCTATCACTTTTTACCTATTTCTCCTTTCCTCCCTTCCTACCATTCCTTGTAGATAGATACAGAAAATACAACTCCAAAGTCTGTTTACGCTTAAAGGGAAAACTCAATAAAAATTAGTGGAAAACAAAAAGTAGTTTCCAACTACTCCGGGTAATGCATACACAGGAGATATTGCACCACAAGTATTGGGGTACAATTTCTCCTGTCACCCTTTTAAAAATGAAAATGTTTGACTAAAGTAACTTTTTAGTAAACAAAAACAAAGAGTAATTTTAATTTTTTTTTCTCCAGTTTCCTTTAATTCCTGTGAAGTATTTGATGGGTTAATAAACTTTCGAATGTGGTTTTGAATAACTTGAATGGTGTTGTTTTTTAACCTCTTCATGACCAAGGATGTACTGGTGTCGTACTCCCTGCACATGTCTGCTGAGCTGATCCATCCACGCCTTTTAACCCCTTAGGCTATGTGCCCACGGGAGCTTGTTTGTGCGGATTTTGCTGCGGAAAACCTGCTGATTTTTCTGGATTTTTCAGATAAATCCGCAGGTTTTAGCATGTACAGTCACTCCCCATGTTATCCTATGGGACATGGGGAGTGCTGTGTCCACGCTGCGGAAAGTGCGGCTGCCGTACATGCTGCGGATGTTCGCATCCGCAGGTATAATTGCATGTCAATTATTCCTGCGGATTTACCTGCGGATGTCCCGGCCCTCCGCTATGGAGATAGAGGCCGGGACCTCCGCAGGTAATTCGCATGAATATCCGCATGTTTCCCGTAGCTATTCCGCTGTAATCTCGCAGCTAAAAATAGCTGCGGACGCCGGCGGGCAGCTGCGGGAAACATGCGCTCGTACCTGCGGATACATCCGCAGGTACGAGCGCCCGTGGGCACATAGCCTTAGGGTGTGTGCCCATGATCAGGACTCACTGCGTCCTGGACACAGCGGGTCCTGACCTGCAGGGCCGCGAGTCTCCTCCGCAGGAGAACGCAGGAGACTGCATCTGCACGTACCCACAATCAGGGTTCAGTGCGCTGCGGTCTCTCACTTGTGTTCTCCTTATGGAGGGTGCAGGCAATTCCAAAGAAAACAATTGACATGCTGCGGTCTGGAAAGCTGCACCGCAGGTCAGTGTTTGCTGTGGAAAAAACAAGCACAGTGGGCACGGGATTTCTAGAAATGTCATCCACTGTGCTTGTACTGTACAACACAGCGTTTTGGACACAGCAAAAACACACTACATCCAAAATGCTGCAAACACCGATTGTGGGCATGCATAATTAGATCGCGCTTTGGCGTGGATCGCACCTTTCTCCGCTGCCATCGGCAGCCCCATGATGCAGTCACGAGCCCCATGGTATTGCCATGACAGCATGGGGGTCAGATGATTACCCCTGTCGCTGCTATAACTCATTTCTTGTGAATGCTGACAGAGCGCCGGTATTTACAAGACCACAACATTTTTGGTGATCGGACAGTGTAGCCATAAAGTACCCTAGGGGGATTAGTAAAATCAATTAAAAAAAGTTAAAGTTTTAAAAAATATAAAAAAACCTAAAAGTTCAAATCACCATCTTCTGCCCCATTGAAAATAAAACAATAGTAATAAAAAAACATATTTGGTATCGCCGCTTTCAGAAATGCCCGATCTATCAAAATATAAAATCAATTAATCTGATCAGTAAATGTAGCGTAGCTAGAAAAAAAATTCCAAAGACTAAAATTAAGTTTTTTTGGTTGCTGCAACATTCCATTAAAATGCAATAACAGGCGATCAAAACTTCACATAATGGACATTTTTTTTTCTGTTTCCCTGAGTGCTTTCCATAAACTGTTCTACTTTAGAATTCATTGAGTATAGTCCTATACCGCCAGCACCTTCCATTAGTGCAGACCATATATTTTATCGGCAAAACGTCGTATCTACTCAAAAATTGTATAATTTAAAAACACCAGCTCAAGACAAAAAAAATAAGTCATCACTGAGCCCCAGATCCCTAAAAATAGGAACGTTGTGGGTCTCAGAAAATGGCGAAAAAAGCTGTACTCTTTTTTTTTTTACAAACTTCTATTTGTTTTTTTTTCACCACTTAGCTAAAAGTAAAACTATACATGTTTGGTATCTAGAAACTCGTTTCGATCTGGAAAATCATAATCCCAGGTCAGTTTTTCAAAATAGTGAACATGGTAAATAAACCCCCTAAAACAATTGAGCAATTGTAGTTTTTTTGCAATTTCACCGCACTTGGAATTTTTTTCCCGTTTTCCAGTAGAATATGGGGCAGAATAAATTGTGTCATTCAAATCTATAGCTCGTCCCACAAAAAACAAGCCATCATTTGGCTATATTGATGGAAATATATAAAAGGTATGGCTCTCGGAAGAAGGGGAGGTAAAAAACAAAATTGCCCGGGGGTGAAGGAGTTAAATTGTGGTCTTGTTTGTGGGTTCTCTGGAATATAGGCCCCGTAGCCATGTAATAATAGTGTCAATAATAGTGAAGTGGTCTGTTGTGAATAAAAATGGTTTGTAAATTTTATTGGAAAAAGTGAAAAATAGCTGTTGAACGTTTAAACCTTCTAACAACTAAAAAAGTTGGTTTCAGAAATGATGCTGATGTAAAGTACCGTAGATATGTAGAAAATGATATTAACTTTTTTTTTATTCTTTCTTTTATGTCATTCACACTTAGGGTGCTGAGGCGTAGTGCCCGTATTGCTGCTCTACCAAAACCTAAATATACTTATGAGGCAAATTATCCAAATCACCTATTTCGACTTAGAAGAGGTAAGATGTACAAGTATGTTTGTCCGTTGTAGACAGTACGCAGATACCCCTTATGTGGTGCACTCCAAGCTCGGAAGGGAAAAATCACTAATAATAGATTGCAGATACCGTGTCACTGTTATGTGCATAGTATCGCACACGTGGAAAATATTAAAGGGAACCAAACATCAGCATTTTCCTATATAAGGTGCAACCAGTGCAGTACTGGCACTATCAGGCACAGTGTGTACATACCATCAGGGTGCAGCTCGGATGTTTAGGCTGTGAAATTCAACATTATAAAGTTTGAAAATTCATGCGCTTTTTGATTGACGTGTGCACCTCTGCTGCTAATATCAGGGCGGGTTATACACGTGTATCCCCGCCCCCCCCGCCACCTGTTCCTCCCTCTCACTGGCCGTATGTAAATTTATATTCTTCAGTTACACGGCGTCGGAGTTTCTGAAGCCCACAGTATTATGGTGCATGAGAGGGCGGCGCATGCGCCCTTGCTTCTTCAGATCTGTTGTGTCCGCGGGAGCGCGCGGTCACAACAGGACTGGAGAACAGCTGATCTTACCGATTAGCTGCAGCAGACGATCTCGTAGGAGATGTCTGCTGCAGCTAATCAGGGTAAGATCAGCTGTTCTCCAGTCCTGTTGTGACCGCGCGCTCCCGCAGTCACAACAGATCTGAAGAAGCGAGGGCGCATGCGTCGCCCTCTCATGCACCATAATACTGTGGGCTTCAGAAACACGACGCCGGAGATGAGCGCTATGCGCAGGCGCTAACTCCGACGCCGTGTAACTGAAGATTACAAATTTACATACGGCCAGTGAGAGGGAGGAACAGGCGGCGGGGGGGCGGGGATAAACGTGCATAACCCGCCCTGATATTAGCAGAGAGGTGCACACGTCAATCAAAAAGTGCATGAATTTTCAAACTTTATAAAGTTGGATTTCACTGCCTAAACACCCGAGCTGCCCCCTGATGGTATGTACACACTGTGCCTGATGGTGCCAGTACTGCACTGGCTGCACCTTATATAGGGAAATGCTGATGTTTGGTTCCCTTTAAAGAGGGTCTATCTCAATTCTACTGCACCTGACCCTCTCGTTTCTTGTACAGGCTAGAGGCCTTAGCTGTGCAGTCTCTAAAGGCCCTGGCGCAGACTGAAACAACCTTAACTGGATAATCAACAAACAAACAGAAATCAGAGTATATTGTATCAAATAGTTTTTATCTTACAAAATATTTTTTTAAAACATTTATTTAATCCAAATAGCTAAAAAACATCAAAAAAATCAAGAAAAACATCACTTGAAAAACACAGACACAGAGGGGATTTCTGACCATAAATTATTGGTGAGAGGAGTAAAGGAAAATTATACTCAATTCATGAAAAAATACCAAGAATTTATACAATCAGAGCAACACCTCACCCATCTCACCGATATTAAAAAACAATGCACTAATAAATAGATTGCATTTATAAATATGCAAGGTATAAATGTATAAGGGCCCCTGTATAAAAATATTCAGTCGCAAAAAAAATGTGTTCGTTCGGCGGTTCGTTCGGCGTCACAGCAGTGTCACTAAGTGGCCGCCCAATCAAAGCAGAGGGGCGGAGATGAGCAGGACATAACATCCCGCCCACCGTCTTCCTCATTGCGGGCGGCCGCAGGTAAGGTGAGGTTCCTCGTTGCTGCGGTGTCACACATAGCGATGTGTGCTGCCGCAGGAACGACGAATAACATCGGACCTGCAGCAGCAACGATAATTGGGAATAGGGGGGCATGTCACCGATGAGCGATTTTGAACGTTTTTGCGACAATTCAAAATCGCTCATAGGTGTCACACACAACGACATTGCTAAAGCGGCCGGATGTGCGTCACAAATTCCGTGACCCCAACGAGATCGCTTTAGCGATGTCGTAGCATGTAAAGCGGCCTTAGGATGACCACTTGGACCTTTTTCTTCCTTAGGCTGGAGTCACACTTGCGTTCGATAAATAGGTCCGATTCTCATGCCTGAAAGTAGGATGAGCTCTATCCGAGTGTTGATCCGTCTGCAATACGAGTCTGTGATTTTTCTCATGATAGTAGTCCGTAAGCAATCCGTATTCAATCCGTATGTGATACGTTTTTTTCTCAGCAGCTATTAGTCATTACAGTCATGTACACGAGCATTTACAGTGTTATGTGCTACATGATAGATTGTATTTAGAAAAATGGATGTCACTAGGATGGTCCGTGTGACATCCGTTTTTTTATCGCACCCATAGACCTGCATTGGAGAGTCTCGCTCGAGAAACTCTAAAAATCGCAGCAAGCTGCTATTATTTTCTCAGTCCGATTTGAGCTGAGAAAAAAAAGCAGATCGGAGCAGCCTCATTGATTAACATTAGTTCGAGTGCAATGCGAGATTTTCTCACATTGCACTCGTGCGAGTCAATCGCAAGTGTGAAACCGGCCTAAGGCTGTCTTCACACACGGCATCTTTTTTCTGATTGCATCTTGACTGCATCTTTTTTCCCTGTGGTTTCAGAAAATGCAGCTTGTGGCCCAAAAAAAGTACGTTTTTGACGTCTTTTTACCGTGTTTTTGTTAATGCATTTTTTAAAGTAGAAACAAAGATAGGATTGGATAATAGATAGATAGCTAGAATATATAGAGAATTAGAGAGATAGATGGATGGATGGATAGATAGAGAGATAGATAGATAGATAGATAGATAGAATTGATAGTGAATTAGATAGATGGATGGATGATAGATAGATAGATAGATAGATAGATAGATAGATGGATGGATGGATGAATGGATGGATACATGGACAGATGGATAGATGGATAGATGGATGGATGGATGAATGGATGGATACATGGACAGATGGATAGATGGATAGATGGATGGATGGATGGATGGATAGATGGATACATGGACACATGGATAGATGGATAGATGGATGGATGGATGGATGGATGGATGGATAGATGGATGGACAGATAGATAGATAGATGGATGGATGGATGGATGGATGGATGGATAGGTGGATGGACAGATAGATAGATAGATAGCTAGAACAGATAGAATAGATAATAAGAAAGAACAGATAGAATAGATAGAAATAAATAACAGAATAGCTTGATAGAGAGGGATGGCCAGCTGTTTTTTTTTTTTTTTTAGTTTTTTTGTTAAATTTTTTTTTGTTGTTTTCTAGAGTACCCTTCATTTTTCATATCCAGCACAGGATAGGCGGCAGTTGCAGGCTGCAACCATCAGCTGTCTGCTAAACCTTGGCTGGTCATGAAAAATACAGGGGATCCCACACTTTTTTTAAAAAATGATTTGATTTATTGAAAAAAAAATAAATCTTGCATCTTGCCGAAACGAACGTCCGTCGGGTGGGCGCCATTCCCCGGTTCTTTGTGCGACATACATTGTGAACTAAATGTAATATTACCCTCCTGGGCTAACTGGGTATTGGGGTCTGTGCACCCATATTGAATGTTGTCTCTCTTTTCCCACTTGATTATTAATATTAATAAAAATAAAAATTTCATGATAAGATGTCTCATCGCTCTTTTTTCTTTGTGGTTGCACTAACTTGAACTGGGCCAAATAGATGTATAACGTAAAACTTCCCATTTATTGACTCCGTTAAAATCACTAGGGGGTTAGGCATGAGAACATCAAATTTTCTTCAGCGCTCTATTGGGAGACCCAGACGATTGGGGTATAGCTACTGCCCTCCGGAGGCCACACAAAGCACTACACTAAAAAGTGCAAGGCCCCTCCCCTTCTGGCTATACCCCCCCGTGGTATCACGGGTACTCCAGTTTTCAAGCTTTGTGCGAAGGAGGTCAGACATTCCATGCATAGCTCCACAGATTTTAGTCAGCAGTAGCTGCTGACTATTTCGGATGGAAGAAAAGAGGGCCCATATAGGGTTCCCAGCATGCTCCCTTCTCACCCGTTGATGGTGTTGTAAGGTTGAGGTACCTATTGCTGGTACAGGGGCTGGAGCCCCACATGCTGTTTTCCTTCCACATCCCCTTGTAGGGCTCTGTGGAAGTGGGATCCTGCCGGCCTCAAAGCTCTGACGCCGGGCTCCATCCACAGACCCATAGCACCTGGTGGATGCCGAGCAGGAGTACCATCAGGGACAAGGCCCTGCATCATACAGGTACTCTGTGTCCCCGGCAGGCACAGACACACTCCGGGCTGGCTGGGTGTTGTAGTGCGCCGGGGACCGTAACGCTAGAGCTAGTGTTCCTACAGTTTAACTGGGGGACTTTTTTCTGTGTTGTGGGAACGCAGCGCCGACCCCCGCTGGACCGGGCGGCGCTGCTGTGACTTTTAGTTCGCCGGGGACACGCCGACCGCGCTTTTACGGCGGTGGCGTTTATAAATCTAGTCCCCGGCTTTTGCGGCCTAGGACGCCGGCAGCTCCGATTCGTTCCCGCCCCCACCCTGTCAATCAGGGTAGGGGAGAGACGCTGTTTCACGGCAGCGACGAGGGCTGGAGCCTGATTTACATGCTCCAGCCCTCTCACTAGGCACAGAGGGAAGCAGGCTTCCCGCTCTTAGTCAGGAACGCCCAGGGCCCGCCCCCCCTCCTCTCTCTGGACGCCGGCAGCTATTACATGCATGTCTGGCTGGAGGAAGGACGCAAGGCTCTGGGAGACCTGGACTAGGGGGCTTTGGAGATCACACACCCTCTCTTAAGCGGGCGGTAAGCGGCTTTTCAGCTGGCCCCTCTAGTGCCTCAGTGTGTATTAGTGTACTGTGTCACTGGATATATATATTTCCTTATTGCTTGCACTGTGAGGTCGCTTCCTGGCTGTATACCCAGATCGCTCTGAGGAGGCAGCAACATGTCATCCACAAAACGCAAGGCTGCCAAGGCTAGGGCTGTGTACACTGCGTGTGCTGCATGTGGGGCTGCTCTACCAGCAGGCTCCAAGGACCCCCATTGTGTGCAATGCTCAGATCCGGTGCTGCTTCGCCAGCCGGAGTCAGGAGAGATAGTGACCCAGGCTGAGACGCCTGTAAGTCCTGCCCCGGTGTCAGGGACAGACTTTGCAGTTTTTGCTGATAATATGTCTGTGACTATGGCAAAAATCCTTGAAACTTTGCAATCCATGCCTGGGGCTCAGTCTATGGACACGGCGAGGTCTCTGTCCTCTAATCCCCCTCAGTTGGATTTAATCCAGACTGCAAGGGGGTCCCCGGCTTCACAGGCTGAGTATTATGACTCAGATGATAGCCCCAGCCACCCTAAGCGAGCTCGCTGGGAAAGACCCTCAACGTCATCACACTGCTCAGGGTCTCAGCGCAATCAGTCGCTCTGTGATGCGTCTGATGAGAGTGATCAGGAGTCTTATCCTGGAACCCCTCTCAATCTGGATACCCCGGATGGGGACGCCATGGTAAACGATCTTATCTCAGCCATCAATAGACTGTTAGATATTTCTCCCCCAGCTCCTTCAGCAGAGGAGGCAGCTGCAGAGCAGGAGAAGTTTCGTTTTCTCTATCCCAAGCGTAAATTAAGTGCTTTCTTGGATCACTCTGACTTCAGAGAGTCAATCCAGAAACACGACGCTCATCCAGAAAGGCGTTTCTCTAAACGTTCTAAGGATACACGTTTTCCTTTCCCCCCTGATGTGGTCAAGCGCTGGACCCAGTGTCCAAAAGTTGACCCCCCGATTTCCAAACTTGCAGCTAGATCCATAGTTGCAGTGGAGGATGGCGCTTCACTTAAGGATGCCAATGACAGACAGATGGACCTCTGGTTAAAATCTGTCTATGAAGCTATCGGCGCGTCGTTTGCTCCAGCATTCGCAGCCGTATGGGCACTCCAAGCTATTTCAGCAGGGTTAGCAAAAGTGGATGCTATCTTACATCCAGCGGTGCCGCAAGTGGCGTCCCTTACCTCGCAGATGTCCGCGTTTGCGTCTTACGCTATCAATGCGGTCCTAGAATCTACCAGCCGCACCTCAATGGCGTCCGCCAATTCGGTAGTTTTGCGCAGAGCCTTGTGGTTAAAGGACTGGAAAGCAGATGCTGGTTCCAAAAAATGTTTAACCAGCCTGCCTTTATCTAGAGATAGACTGTTTGGCGAGCCATTGGCTGACATCATTAAGCAGTCCAAGGGTAAAGACTCTTCTTTGCCCCAGCCCAGATCAAGCAAACCTCAGCAGAAAAGATGGCAGCAGAAGTTTCAGTCCTTTCGAGGTTCGGGCAAGACACAATTCTCCTCGTCCAAAGGGACTCAGAGGACGCAAAGAAGCTCAGATTCCTGGCGGGCTCACGCGCGCCCCAAGAAAGCAAATGGAGGAACCGCTTCCAAAGCGGCTACCTCATGACTTCCAGCTCCCCCCCTCCGCATCTCCGGTCGGGGGCAGGCTCTCCCGCTTTTCCGTCATTTGGATGTCACAGGTCAAAGACCGGTGGGTGACAGACATTTTGTCTCGCGGGTACAGAATCGAGTTCAGTTCTCGTCCTCCAGCTCGGTTCTTCAGAACCTCCCCACATCCAGACCGAGCAGATGCCCTGCTGCAGGCGGTGGACTCCCTAAGAGCGGAAGGAGTAGTGGTTCCTGTACCGCCTCAGGAACAAGGGAGAGGGTTTTACTCCAATCTCTTTGTGGTTCCAAAAAAGGACGGCTCGTTCCGTCCTGTTCTGGATCTAAAGCTGCTCAACAAACATGTGCACGCCAGGCGGTTCCGGATGGAAACCCTCCGCTCTGTCGTGGCCTCAATGTCTCAAGGAGACTTCCTTGCCTCAATAGACATCAAAGATGCTTATCTCCACGTGCCAATTGCTACAGAACATCAACGTTTTCTACGTTTTGTGATAGGAAACGAACATCTTCAGTTCGTAGCTCTGCCATTCGGTCTGGCGACAGCCCCACGGGTTTTCACCAAGGTCATGGCGGCAGTGGTAGCGGTCTTGCACTCTCAGGGACACTCGGTGATCCCTTACCTAGACGATCTACTTGTCAAGGCACCCTCTCAAGAGGCATGCCAACTCAGTCTACATGCTACACTGGAGACTCTACAGACGTTCGGATGGATCATCAACTTTCCAAAGTCGAATCTGTCTCCGACACAGTCACTAACGTATCTTGGCATGGAGTTCCATACTCGAGCAGCGAGAGTGAAGCTTCCGCTGAACAAGCAGCGGTCACTACAGACAGGGGTGCAATCCCTCCTTCAGGGCCAGTCGCACCCCTTACGGCGCCTCATGCACTTCCTCGGGAAGATGGTGGCAGCCATGGAAGCAGTTCCCTTTGCGCAGTTTCATCTGCGTCCACTTCAATGGGACATTCTCCGCCAATGGGACGGGAAGTCAACGTCCCTGGACAGGAAAGTCTCTCTTTCCCAGACGGCCAAGGACTCTCTACAATGGTGGCTCCTTCCCACCTCATTGTCTCAGGGAAGATCCTTCCTGCCCCCATCCTGGGCAGTGGTCACGACAGATGCGAGTCTGTCAGGGTGGGGAGCAGTGTTTCTCCACCACAGGGCTCAGGGGACGTGGACTCCGCAGGAGTCCACCCTTCAGATCAATGTTCTGGAAATCAGAGCAGTGTATCTTGCCCTACTAGCCTTCCAGCAGTGGCTGGAAGGAAGGCAGATCCGAATTCAGTCGGACAACTCCACAGCGGTGGCATACATCAACCACCAAGGGGGGACACGCAGTCGGCAAGCCTTCCAGGAAGTCCGGCGGATTCTGATGTGGGTGGAAGCCACGGCCTCCACCATATCCGCAGTTCACATCCCCGGCGTAGAAAACTGGGAAGCAGACTTCCTCAGTCGCCAGGGCATGGACGCAGGGGAATGGTCCCTTCTCCCGGACGTGTTTCAGGAAATCTGTCGCCGATGGGGAGTGCCGGACGTCGACCTAATGGCGTCCCGGCACAACAACAAGGTCCCGGCATTCATGGCGAGGTCGCGCGATCAAAGAGCTCTGGCGGCAGACGCATTGGTTCAAGATTGGTCGCAGTTCCGGCTCCCATACGTCTTTCCACCTCTGGCACTCTTGCCCAGAGTGTTACGCAAGATCAGATCCGATTGCAGCCGCGTCATACTCGTCGCCCCAGACTGGCCGAGGAGATCGTGGTATCCGGATCTGTGGCATCTCACGGTCGGTCGACCGTGGTCACTGCCAGACCGACCAGACTTACTGTCCCAAGGGCCGTTTTTCCATCAGAATTCTGCGGCCCTGAACCTGACTGTGTGGCCATTGAGTCCTGGATCCTAGCGTCTGCAGGATTATCTCAAGGAGTCGTAGCCACAATGAGACAAGCTAGGAAGTCAACGTCTGCTAAGATCTACCACAGAACGTGGAAGATTTTCTTATCTTGGTGCTCTGCACAGAGAGTATCCCCTTGGCCATTTGCATTGCCCACCTTTCCCACCATATTGTGCCCCCGTACAAGCGGCCGTTAGATCCATGGGATCTGAACAGAGTACTTGTTGCTCTGCAAAAGCCGCCCTTCGAGCCTCTAAAGGACGTTTCCTTTTCTCGCCTGTCACAGAAAGTGGCATTTCTTGTCGCGATCACATCGCTTCGGCGAGTGTCTGAGCTGGCAGCTTTGTCATCCAAGGCTCCTTTCCTGGTGTTCCACCAGGACAAGGTAGTGCTGCGCCCCATTCCGGAGTTTCTCCCTAAGGTCGTATCCTCGTTTCATCTTAATCAGGATATATCCTTGCCTTCCTTTTACCCTCATCCGGTTCACCGGTATGAAAAGGACTTACGTTTGCTAGATCTGGTGAGAGCACTCAGAATCTACATTTCCCGAACGGCGCCCATGCGCCGTTCCGATGCTCTTTTTGTCCTTGTCGCTGGTCCGCGCAAGGGATTGCAGGCTTCTAAAGCCACCCTGGCTCGATGGATCAAAGAACCAATTCTAGAGGCCTACCGCTCTGCGGGGCTTCCGGTTCCTTCAGGGCTAAAAGCCCACTCAACCAGAGCCGTGGGTGCGTCCTGGGCATTACGACACCAGGCTTCGGCTCAACAGGTGTGCCAGGCAGCAACCTGGTCCAGTCTGCACACTTTCACCAAGCATTATCAGGTGCATACCTATGCTTCGGCGGATGCCAGCTTAGGTAGAAGAGTCCTGCAGGCGGCAGTGACATCCCCGTAGGGGAGGGCTGTTTTTTTGCAGCTCTAACATGCATGAGGTATTTCTTTACCCACCCAGGGACAGCTTTTGGACGTCCCAATCGTCTGGGTCTCCCAATAGAGCGCTGAAGAAGAAGGGAATTTTGTTACTTACCGTAAATTCCTTTTCTTCTAGCTCTTATTGGGAGACCCAGCACCCGGCCTGTTGTCCTTCGGGATTTTTTTGTTGTTTGCGGGTACACATGTTGTTCATGTTGAACGGTTTTTTCGGTTCTCCGATGTTTCTCGGAGTTAATTTGTTTAAACCAGTTATTGGCTTCCTCCTTCTTGCTTTGGCACTAAAACTGGAGTACCCGTGATACCACGGGGGGGTATAGCCAGAAGGGGAGGGGCCTTGCACTTTTTAGTGTAGTGCTTTGTGTGGCCTCCGGAGGGCAGTAGCTATACCCCAATCGTCTGGGTCTCCCAATAAGAGCTAGAAGAAAAGGAATTTACGGTAAGTAACAAAATTCCCTTCATTAGGGAAGGACAAAAATCAATGCAATTCAGCCTGGGCCGTAACCAAGGTATAAGATATACCTCTATTTCGCCCACTTCTTTCAGCATTGGAATCAACTTGTCTTATATTTTTTTGCCCCACAAAAAAGCACTAGGGCTTATTTTTGGAGGTGGTCTTATTTTTGGAGAAACACGGTTGGGGAGTACGTTAACGCCCCAAAAAAGCAGACCCCCCCCACTTCCCAGGAGACTCATATTACCAGACCGGATGTCTGAGTGGCTCCCAGGTCCTCCTGTGATCTCTGGTGGAAGCTGCACGCTGTCCTCCCCTGCTGCTGGCTGACACACACACACACACACACAGCAGATCGCAGACACAGCAGATCGCAGACACACTAATCAGATCGCAGACACACACAGCTGGTCACACACAGAGCCGATCGCGTACACACAGCCGATCGCGTACACACACAGCCGATCGCGTACACACACAGCCGATCGCGTATACACACAGCCGATCGCGCACACACACAGCCGATCGCGCACACACACAGCCGATCGCGCACACACACAGCCGATCGCGCACACACACAGCAGATCGCACACATCACATCCAGCGCAACCGGGAGGGAGTCACGTGTCCTGCCGCAGGTCCTGTTCTGCAGGTCCTTGCGCTCCACCGCACTGCCTTTCAGGATTCTGCCGGCGAGAAGAGATCGGTGTCGCTGAATGTGGTGAGTATATATGCGATCCAATGTGTGTGTGATCTGATGTTTGTGTATGTGATTTGATGTTTGTGTGTGATCCGATGTTTGTGTGTGTGATCCTATGTCTGTGTGTGAGATCGGATGTTTGTGTGTGAGATCTGGTTTGTGTGTGAGATCTGATTGTGTGTGTGAGATATGAATGTGTGCGGGTGTGCGATCACTGCAGGTCATCTGCTTGGCGTCTGGGGAGTATGATTATGGCGTGCCCGCTGTCTATAATGAAGTGTCCTGCAGTATCTTTTTTAGCTGCACGGACACTTCATTATTGATCAGTGACTAGGGCTGATTTTCAGGGGAGGGCTTATATTTAAACTTTGCTCCGAAAATGCTGAAAATCCCTGCTAGGGCTTATTTTTGATGGAGGTCTTATTTTTGGAAAAACACGTTATTTAAAAAAAATCTGAAAATAAAGAAGAAAAATAATAAAAATAGTCCAATTAAATTTGTGTAAAAAAATAAAATAAACAAATAAGTACACATATTTGGTATTGCCACGTCCATAACAACCCGAGCTAACCCCTTCAGTGTACACGATAAAAAAATAAAAAACATAGCAAAAACAATGTCTTTTTAACATATAGCTGACAAAAAAGTGGAATAAAATGTGATCAAAAAGTTATATATAAATAAAACTGGTACAGATGAAAACATCATTTCACCCGCAAAAAAACAAGCCACCATACAGTTTTATCAGCCAACAAATAAAAATGTTATAGCTGTCAAAATACAGCAATGCAAAAACTGATTTTTTCCGTGCAAAATAGTTTTTATGGTATAAAAGCAGCAAAACAAAAAAACTTGTATAAATATGGTATCTCTGTAATAATACTGACCTGGAGAATAAATCTATCTTATCACTTTTACAGCACTGTAAACAACGTTAAAAAAACCCCTATTCCTGAGTTGCTGTTTCTTCTTGATTCTGCCTCACAAAAAGTGGAATAGAAAGCGATCAAAAATTATGGCCAAAAATGGTATCAATAAAAACTCCAACTTATCCCACAAAAAAAGTCCTCACATGTCAGAATAAAAAAAAACTATAGCCTTCAAAATCTGGTGATGCAAAAAAACTTTATTTTGTAAAAAGCGTTTTTTAGTACCAGAGGAATACAGCCACCTAATCACCTATACTACATGGCGAATGGTGTAAAAAATAAATAAAGAAAGCCAATAGTTCAACTGTTGTTGATTTGTTCATTCTGTCTTTAAAAGAACGCAGTACGGCACGGCTCATATTTATCCTGTGCTCTACGCTAAGTGCTTGCATCGGGATTACCTTTAAGGGTGCTTGCCCACAATAAGGAATAGCAGCATATTGGATGCTCCGTATTTTTGCTGTGTCCAAACCACTGCATTGTGCGGTACAAGCACAGTGGATGGACTGATATAAATCCAATGCCCACTGTACTTCTTTTCTATACTTCGTAAACTGACCTGTGGAGCTGCTTCCCTAGATGCAGTATGTCAATTTATGCTGCAGAGACGCGAGTGTTCCCAGCTGGGAAAACAGAGCGAAAGTCCACAGTGCCCCAAACCCTGATCGTGGGCATGGGCAGCTGCCGCCTCCTGAGTAGTGCACTTGTGTCTCTGCAGGTGAATACACTCCACATCCAGAACATGGCATGTGCTGATCGCTGGCACGTACCCTAGAGACTAAATCATTACTACTCCTGTAGATGAATTCCCAGAGGGGTGAAATTTCCAAAATGTGGTCACTTGAGGGGGATTTCTTCTTTTCTCGCACATGGGGACTCTGCAAATGGTGTCCACAAACTATTCTAGGAAAATCTGTGTTTCAAAAAATCAAATGGTGCTCCTTCCTCTCTGAGACCGACCTGTCGTGCGGCCAAACACTACTGTACAATGACATGTGGGGTATTGTCATGTTCAGGAGAAATTGTGTAACACATTATAGGACATTTTTTACCTATTCCCCTTGTGCAAATTGGAAATTTGGGGTTAGCACAACATTTTAGTTGTAAAAATGTAATTATTTTTGTTTACCGCCCAATAGTATAAAATTTGTTTGCACACTGCACCTCTGAATGAATTCATTGAGGGGTACAGTTTGTAAAATGGGGTCACTGTGGGAGATTTCTGCTGTTTTGGCATTTCAGGGGCTCTACCAATGTGACATGGCAAAACAAACCATTCCAACTAAATCTGCACTCCAATGTGGTACTCTTTCCCTTCTTCTTATTTCCTGCATTAGTCAGGAGAAATTGCACAATAATTTGTATGGTTCACTATCTCCTATTACTCTAGGTTATTTGCAAAATTTGGCGTTAACGCAACATTTTTGTGGTTTAAAAATTACATTTTTCATTTTCACAGCTTATAAAATTCTGTGAAGCCCACCTGTTCCAGGTGCTCACCAACCATCTAGATAAATTCCTTGAGAGGTCTAGTTTCCAAAGCAGCGGTGTTTCCGTCCCTCGCTGCTGCCCGATCTCGGCTGCTAGCGCACGCGCACTACATCAACTGCAATCAGGATTGATTGTTTTCACTTCCTTGGTCCCAATATAGCTGGTTTCTCACCGCATACATCACACTTCCTTTTGAGAAAGCGTGCTGCGAAACAGCTGTCAAGAGGTTATCTTACCACCAGAACCAGCCTCCCACTACACCACCAGGTAGAGGTATTGCATGAGTCCTTTCTGGTCATTTACATAGTGCTCTCCATTCACCTGCACAGTTTCCTAGCCTTGGGCATTTACCACTTACTTCTATTTGTCTCACTCCAACTTCACACTTGCGGTGTGTTTCTTGTGGCAGGGCTGTGCATGTGTCAGGGAATTTTACACTCTGTGTATAGACCATTTTGGTTCTCTCATGTGGGGCACATTTTTTCATATGCCAGACTGCAGGTACATATATAATCCTCTCAGTATGTGCCCCCTTTAGTTTGCCACTTTATTTAATTCAGTACCATACTGGTGTGTAAATTTTAACACAAATATTACATCTATTATACGCATAATAATTGTGGCTGGTTCTGTGTGGTAATTTTATTTACCTCATTTTTCCCCCCTTTTTTCTACTACCCCCTTTCCACACTCACCGAGGACCTATTGTATATATTACATGTTGCTTATAGTACTTTTCTACTTGATTTTTATTGAATAAAATGTATTTTGCAACAAATCGTGCTTCATCTCCTTTCCTCCTTTTGTTTGCTAGTTTCCAAAATGTAGTCACTTGTGGGGGAGCTCCACAGTTTAGGCACATCAGGGACTCTCCAAACGCGACATGGTGTCCGCTAATGGTTTTAGCTAATTTTGCTTTCAAAAATTCTAATGAAGCTCCTTCCCTTCCGAGCCCTGCAGTGCGCCCAAACAATTGATGTCCACCACATATGGGGTACTTAGGAGAAATTGCACAATACATTTTATGGTGCATTTTTTCCTGATTTATTCAGCAATTAGAGTCACCAATTGGTGAGTCTTTTGCAGCATTTGGTGGTGGGACTCTGCAGGTGCCACAGCACATCCGGCCCGCAATTCTTGTATGCCCGGTCCCCTGAGGAGTCACATTTTTGGTGACGAAACGCGTCGGGAGGCATGTGGGGCTGTTTATGTATGAGGACATAGGTTCAGCTGTGGACCGTCCTTGTAAGGACGGGAGTCAAAGGGGCTTTGTTAGGGTAAGCTTTATTTAAAACCCGACATCCAGCCCTTGCCGTGACCCCTCCTGTATGAAAATGCTGACTGAAATCTTGGAGGATCATCTAAATGGGTGAGACCATTCCAATTTTCTCCTTGTGTGTTTGATGTGCCTTATTAATCAGTAAAAAGGCAATAAGCTATACTCTGCTGTTAATGGATATGGGGTTGATATAGACACTGTGTATGTCATTTGTTGGACCACTGTCCCCCCCCCCTCGGTTACCGTTACTGCATTGAGTAATAGTTTGAGCATTATTCCTCACACACATAATTGTTATCCCCTTGTGGCAATTACCCAGGGGCTACCTGATACAGGGTTGAATACGGTACCCTGGCTGCCTATAGGGCAATCTGAACTGTATTTTTTAGATTTCACGCAATTTTACTGAAAGTATTATTAAAAGTTAAGTTTTATATTAATTTCTCACTGGTGCTGGCTCTTGCATTTTTTCCTGATATCCTTGTGAAAATGCAAACTTTTATGTTTTAAGTAACATTTTTGTGTTGAAAAAAAATTTAAAAAAATCATTTTTTCCTTCCACATTGCTTTGGTTCCTGTGAAGCACTTAAAGGATTTATAAACTTCTTGTATGTAATTTTAAGCAATGTGAGGGGTGCAGTTTTTAGAATGGTGTCACTTTTGGGTATTTTCTGTCACCTAGTCCTCTCAAAGTCACTTCAAATGTGATGTGGTCCCTAAAAAAATGGTTTTGTAATTTTTTTTTCGAAAACTGAGAAATTGCTGATGAACTTTAAACCCTTCTGTGAGGTAAATCCTGGCATATGAAGAGGAATTATGATTTCCAGTCATAATCGCTCTCATCACTCCGTGGTAGCACCCCCCCCCCTTCTCCTTCTCAGATGTCCAACATCTGGAGAGGTGTCACATCCCATTCACACAGCAGAGGCAATCTCCTGTGATATGGAGATTAGATGAGTTGTGAACAAAGGACACAGGACGACCCCCTGCTGTGACCCTGTAACAAGAGTTCCTATCTCATTACCAGGCCATTGAAGCCACCAGACAGAACGACTCCGGTAAAATATGGTTAATATCTCGCGAGACGTACGTCCGATAAATACGGCAACCATAAAAATGGTGTCTCCGCATGCGGACGATGCTGGCACACCTTTTTTATGGGAGTGGGACCTTGGGAAGTACCCCAGGCGTGATATCGGCCAGTGGGGAACTAGCAGACAAGCCATGAGTACTCTCGTTTTGCAGCTAAATTCATAACTGTCAAAATGAGAGCATTGGCGTCCGCCTACAATGTTCCCAGGCAAAGTTATGATTAATAATCCCTTGGGAATTTTATCCTGACTCAAATCCGGGGGAGTGGCAGTGGTTCCCTGTGAGGTCACAGAGGTAGGAGGGGGACAGGGATTCGGCCAGGTTGATAACCACAGTTCGGACATTTTAGCTTGTTCTTTGCTCGGGGGTCTGGTCGGGAAAGACCTGTGAGGGAGTTCCGGAAACCTGGTCTATCAGCGCCCCCCTGTGGCCAGACGCACAAGGTAACTGCTTGAACTGTATGCCTGTTTGTAACCCATACCTTGCCTGTAAATGTACTCTGACCTAACTGTATATTCTGTAGATTCCCTATTGTATATATTGTAGTTTCTAGTGTGCCTTAGGCTGATTAAATTATATAATTAATCTTGGGCTGTTCTGTTATCTCGATCTTGAATCCCACGTCTGTGTGTTCGGCTTAATTGTTACCGTAAATCGGATGGTGGCAGCGAGTTTGTGCCAAGGATCATTGTGGGGCAGCCGGTGAGATTAAAGGTGGTTTTCATATATTCCGTCCGCTGAGGTCAGGAGGAATATATACCTCACTCTCACCGGGAACCCTTCAATCCTCGGCATAGGAGAATAGCGGCCTCCTTGCTTATTTTCGGGCAATTCCATAATTGGCCTGACTATAAGAGGGGCGCTAGAGAGCGCGTCACGTGCTCTGTCTGTCGGTCGGGAGGTATAGAGGAGGGGTGTGATGCCCGCTTGTTACCCCCCCGATCGTGACATATTGGTGGCAAGCGGTGGGATCGAGATAATAGTGCGTGTGAGTGTGAGACCCATACTCCCAGACACTAAAGACTGCCAGTAGCAGCTGTGGCTGCTGGGGTCTTCAGACTAGACCAACACTAGAGTGTCAGAGTGCATATACAGTAAGGTGTGTGGGCGCATCAGGTGTCAGTGACCAAAGTCTGCAACAATGGCTGATAACACCAGGAGCAAAGCTAATGAAATGGCCGATGCTCTGGCCAGAGGCGAGGAGGTAGAGGACTGTGCTGTGGACAACAATGAGGAGGTTGACGACGAGTCCTCCAGGAGCCCGACGCCAGAGAGCCGTTCTGCAGAGGACAGCGCACAACCTGGCAGTTATGGACAAGATGAGGAGGAGCCCACCCAAATGTCCTCAGGGAGCCAGATGCCAGCCCTCCGCTCTGCAATGGACAGTGAATCACCAGGCTCTGCAGCGTGCCGCAGATCACCACTCGCCAATCCACTGAGCCTGGCAGGCTCGGATGCCCTTCTACAAATGGCTATGGCCCGACTCCAGGCTTTTTTCCCCCCCCTTCCATTCCTTCCCCTCTTACCTTGGGAAATTATATAATTTTATGTAATTTAGGATTGTGCAATGTGGCTGTGTAGGTGGTCTCTTGTATTTAGGTTCACAATATAGATATATTTTTATATAAAAAATATACATTTTGTATACACTTTTTATATACATTTTTTCACATGTATTTGTAAATTTTGCATATTTTGCACATTTTTTGTGTGTTTGTCCATATCCAGCTAAATTTTGTCTTTTAGAAATTGAATGAATTTGCATAAGTAAGTATAACATTTATTCATTGTTTCATTCACTATACTTTTTTGCTCATCTTGCACTTTTGTACCGTCACATTTTCTTTATCACTGTCACATTTCTTTATATCCACATATATAGTCTAGATCCATGGATGAGTCTGTTTCAGTTAGACTTTATTGTATTTAATTTATATAAATCACATTAGTATATGTCACTATTAAATCTTTATATAAATAGAGTCCGTTTCATGAGTGCTGCATTGCATTAATCCATATAAATTTACTTCATACCATGGATCTATTCAGATTCACTGATATAACTGGCATTCCTATGGTTAACTTCTAAGTATAAAAAAATCCTTAGAGCGCTTGCGCTTCCCTGGGCAGCAGTGTTGTCTGGTTTCTATGGTGAGGCGTCCTCACGTGGTTCATGGACGCACTCCCTGGTTTACCAGGGGACGTTTCCATGGCTGCAGGACGCTGACCCAGGTGCTTTGAACTCTCCTGCTTTCCATGATAAGCGCTTCACAGCCGCTGCTATCAGTAATCTGCGTGTCATTGGACAGCTGTTACTTAGGGGTGCTTCACACACAGCGAGCTCGCTGCTGAGATCGCTGCTGAGTCACGGTTTTTGTGACGCAGCAGTGACCTCATTAGCGATCTCGCTGTGTGTGACACTGAGCAGCGATCTGGCCCCTGCTGTGAGATTGCTGCTCGTTACACACAGCCCTGGTTCGTTTTTTTATTGTTGCTCTCCCGCTGTGACGCACAGATCGCTGTGTGTGACAGCGAGAGAGCGACGGAATGAAGCGAGCAGGGAGCAGGAGCCGGCATCTGGCAGCTGCAGTAAGCTGTAACCAGGGTGAACAACCTTAGTTACCAGCCTCTGCAGCTCTCACGCTGCCTGTGCTGCCGGCTCCTGCTCTCTGCACATGTAGCTGCAGTACACATCAGGTAATTAACCCGATGTGTACTGTAGCTAGGAGTGCAGGGAACCAGTGCTAAGCAGTGTGCGCAGCTCCCTGCTCTCTGCACATGTAGCGACGTTATGATCGTTGCTGCGTCGCTGTGTTTGACAGCTAAGCAGCGATCATAACAACGACTTACTAGGTCGCTGTTACGTCACAGAAAATGGTGACGTAACAGCGACGTCGTTATCGCTGTCGCTATGTGTGAACCCAGCCTTAAATAGACTGTGTGCCTTACCAGACTTCACCCCTTCTGAGGAAGAGACGAAACGATCGTTAAGGGTGATCCTGGGGTTCTTATGTAAGATCTATATTTATGCTTTGGTTCATCACCGCTCTGTATGATCTGTTTGACAAAATGTTGATTTAATCTGCCTGCTTGATAAGTATTGCTCTGATCACATCAGTGTCTATGGCTTAATGGTATGCGCCCTTTGCCTAGTAACATGCTGTTGTAATTCAACTCCTGCAACAAGACGGAATCCTGCTCTGTTAACCCTTAATATACCTGCTTGAATAGTATTGCTCTTATCACATCAGTGTTTATGGCATGATGTTATATGGCCTGCCTAGTAACATGCTGATGTAATACTATTCCTGTTAACTATATAACAGATTGAACTTTGCTCTGTTAACTCTTAATATACAGTAGATGCATAGGTATAATGGGCATTTGTTTACAAAGAGTTTTTCAGCAATTCCTGTGACAACGTGAGTGCTTACAGAGATAATTTTTTCTGATGCAGTTTTTTATGGCTTGCCTCAGAAATAATAACTCTGCATAGATTCATTGGAATAAGCAGATTATTTCTACCTCTAAACAAAACTATTCAACCCCTCATTCATCTCATGTATCTTTGGTCTCTCAAATTGTTTATTTTTAGCTGTATGCTAATGCACTAGCACTTTCCGATAGATCACAAATTATATATTATAATTGACCTCGATGCGGGCGGATTAGGGGTTGAATACTTTTTCAGGAGACCAACCTCACAAAAACATATGTACAAAAATTTGTTAAAAAAAACTGTGTTATGAACCTGTATGAATTTATTATGTACAATATTTAAAAAAAATAAAAAAAAATAAAAATTAACACTTGTTGAACCCAGGATATTTTTATATCATTATCCATCTTTTTAATATTTTTCTTGTGTGTTTGTTTAATAAAATTATAAAGAATTTAATGTTTCATGAGAATTTGGGTCATTTGACTTTTTTGGAATCTCTGGAGACCGGGAGGGCTACAAGGAACTCATGGCAGAGCGCAGGGCAGAGCGGCAGGCAGCGCGTGAAGCTGCGGAGCGGCAAGCAGCGCGTGAAGAGCGACAGCAACAGGCAGAGAGCGTGACCACCAGCTGCAGCTAGCTCAGCTCCGGCCCTCATCAGCCACCCGTGACCTTCGAGACACCAAACTTCCAAACGTCCGTGTTGAGGACTTCCCAGTGCTGGAGAAGGATGGAGACTTGGACTCTTTCCTGACTGCTTTTGAACGGACTTGCCTGCAGCACCATCTGGACAAGGATCAGTGGGCCAAATACCTGACCCCCCATTTAAGGGGTAAGGCCCTGGAAATCCTTGGGGACTTGCCTGCTGAGGCAGATCAGGGCTATGACACCATCAAGCGGGCCCTGATCCAACAGTACTACCTCACTCCGGAGTCCTACCGCAAGAAGTTCCGAAGCCTGCAGGGACCAAAGGACTCCTGGGCTGACCACCAGCGGGCACTTGCCCGAGCTGCCGACCACAGGACCCAAGGCCTGCAGCTTACCACCGGACCGGAGATCCTGGACTTGTTCATCACGGAGCAACTCTTGTGGAACTGCCCTGAGGATCTCCGCCAGTTCATCCGAAACCAGAAGCCAAAGGGGTCCACTGCTACGGCCGCCCTCGCACATGACTACACCAACAATCGGGCCCCGGAGGCCAAGAGAGCGGCCGCCAGCAGCACCTGGAGAGGGGGTAAGATGAATTCTGCGACTGCCCCACCTGCCCCTAGACTGCAGGGGGTGTCCCCCTCGACCCCCCCCCCCTCCAGGCCCGTGGCAGAAACAAGACGGTGCCACCAGTGCAACCAACCCGGACACTTCAAGGCCATGTGACCTCAGTGCCCCAAGGCCCCGTCCCCGTCCCCAAAACCGCCCACGGTGCACTGTGTAAAGGGGGGTGGTGGTAGGTCCCTGGACAGCTTCCAACCCGTCACCGTCGGCCAGTCTAGGACCATGGGACTGCGGGACTGCGCCTCGGAGGTGACTCTGGTGCAGCCGGAGATCGTGTCCCCCCCAAGACTTGGTCCCCGGAAAAACCCTCGCTGTCTCCGAAATTGGAGGCACTGACCCAACGCTGCCGTCGCCAAGATTTATTTGGACTGGGGCGCAGGACGAGGGGTGAGGGAGGTGGGGGTAACTGATAGGATCCCTGCCAAAGTGTTGCTTGGGACAGATTTGGGGCGGATAACCTCCCAGTTTGAGGCCCCCGAATCCTCAAGGGCTGATCTTTCAGCCAGTACTGACATACCCCCTGGCGATGTGGATGTGTTATCTGTAATTGATGTAAGGGAGGAGGGAGTGAGCTCTGCGTCTTCTGCATACACTGAAACCACAGACACACACACAGCTCCAGCTGTGACAGGGGAGGGGGTGGGAGAAGGGTGTGACAATGCCCTTACCAGTGATCAGCCAGTGAGCTGGGATCTGTTGCCCTCTGCAGGGATAAGCAGAGAGCAGGATACTGCAGGGGGAGAACCAGTGTGTGGGGTGGGGGCTACCACAGCAAATGCGGGGTCCCCAGAGACTTCACCGCGGGGTTTCTGTTGCTGCAGGGGGGGGGGAACAGGCAGGTGAGATTGGGGCTGGTCCATGAGCGGAAGTGCTCCCAGGTAAGATCTCGGTGCAGGGTTCCCCCACAACCGGTGTGTCAGGAAGCCAGGTAGGTCTGCCTGAACCGGCGACTTGGTCAGGGACGGAGGAGGAGCAGGCACGACCCACGGTAACAGCGGCTGTGGCTGCTGTCACCCGCAGTGGGTGTGCTGGAAGCCCAGGGGCCTCCCGGAGGTCCGATAGCTCTTCCCCTTCTGACCAAGTGGCAGCCGAGTCAGGTGGAGGCCAGGACACAGGTCCCAGGGTACTGACCGAAGATGTGACAGTCTCGTCGATTCTGGCCACATCTAGTCAGGGGTTTCAGGCAGCGTTAGAAGCTGACGACAGCCTGAAAGCTCTCAAGGAGCAGGCGGCACAGCCTCCCTCGGACCTGGAGCGAGTGGTGTGGGACAAAGGATGGCTGTATCGGGTCACGGTCCAGCAGGGTTCACCAGAGGCGTGGCCCAGGGACCGTTCCGGACGGAGTTGTTGCGGATCGCACATGAGATTCCGATGGCCGGACACCTAGGGATCACTAAGACCAAGGCCAGGTTAAACCAGCATTTCTGCTGGCAAAAAATGGGGGCCGATGTGGCTGCCTACTGCCGTTCGTGTGGCATCTGTCAGAGAGTGGGGAAGGCGGGGCCACACCCCAAAGCCCCACTGGTATCTTTGCCCATCATTGATGAGCCTTTCAGGAGGGTGGCTGTGGATCTGGTCGGCCCGCTGGCCATCCCCAGCAGCTCCGGGAAACGCTTCGTACTGACGGTAGTGGACTATGCGTCCCGGTACCCTGAAGCGGTGGCCTTGTCGTCCATTCGGGCTGACAAGGTGGACACCGCATTTCTTGAGATTTTCTCTCGAGTGGGTTTTCCCCAGGAAATGCTCACTGACCGGGGGACCCAATTCATGTCACAGCTGATGGAGGCCCTCTGTAAGCAAGTCCAGGTGCAACATCTGGTGGCCAGCCCGTACCATCCACAGACTAATGGTCTGTGCGAGCGGTTCAATGGCACCTTAAAGCAGATGCTTAAGATGTTGGTCGACTCCCACGAGTGTAACTGGGAGCGGTATCTCCCACACCTGTTATTTGCTTACCGGGAGGTTCCATAGGCCTCAACAGGGTTCTCACCTTTTGAGCTCCTGTACGGGCGACGTGTACGGGGCCCGCTGGCTCTGGTGAAAGAGGTTTGGGAAGGGGATGTGGCCACCCCTGGAGTGTCGGTTATCGAGTATGTCATGCGCTTTCGGGACAAAATGCAGGCCTTGACGCAGCTGGTGCACGACAATATGGCTCAAGCCCAGGCCGATCAGAAGCGTTGGTACGACCAGAACTCTTGTGAGACGACCTACCAAGTGAGTCAAAAGGTGTGGGTACTGGTCCCGTACCACAGGACAAGCTTCAGGCAGCCTGGGAAGGCCCATACCTCGTGTACCAGCAGCTCAACCCTGTAACGTACCTGGTCACCCTGGACCCTGCCCGTGGAAGGCGGAAGCCCTTCCATGTGAACATGATGAAGGCACATCATGAGCGGGAGGCATGTGCGCTCCCCATGTGCAACCTGCCCGAGGAGGAAGAGGCGGAAACCCTCTTGAATATGCTAGCCCAGGTTAGGGCAGGTGGATCCATTGAGGATGTGGAGGTTGGCCACCAGCTCTTGGAGGACCTGCGGTCCCAGCTGTGGGCCACCCTACACTTCTTCCGGGGGTTGTTTACCAACCAGCCCGGAAGGACTGAGTTGGCCGTCCATCACGTGGACACTGGGGATCATCCCCCGATCCGGTGTTCAGCATATCGTGTCTCCCTGGAGGTGCAGCAACACATGCGCCAGGAGATTGACGAGATGCTGAAGCTGGGGGTGATCCAGGCATCCAACAGCGCTTGGGCCTTGCCTGTAGTCCTCGTCCCTAAGAAGGAACGAACCACTCGGTTCTGCGTGGACTACAGGGGGCTCAATACTGTCACGCAAGGCCAGGGAACGTTCTGCCTTTATTACCCCATTTGGACTGTACGAGTACACGGTGATGCCCTTCGGAATGAGGAATGCCCCTGCCACTTTCCAGCGGCTAGTCAACACCCTGCTCAAGGGACTTGAAGGGTACTCGGCCGCTTACCTGGATGACATTGCCGTCTTCAGTCCCACCTGGGAGGACCACCTAGAGCATCTAGCACAAGTGCTCAGGCGGATCTACCAGGCAGGTTTGACCATCAAGCCAGGAAAGTGTCAGCTGGCCATGAGCGAGGTCCATTACCTGGGCCACCGGGTAGGCGGGCGAACTCTGAAGCCCGAGCCTGAGAAAGTGGAAGCCATCGCATCCTGGCCCACCCCCAGGATAAAGAAGCAGGTGATGTCCTTCTTGGGGACCGATGGGTACTATAGGAGGTTTGTTCCACACTATAGTAGCCTGGCGAAGCCCCTGACAGACCTCACCAAGAAGAAGCTGCCCTCTGCAGTCGATTGGACAGTGGACTGCGAGACAGACTTCCGGGCCCTAAAGGATGCCTTGTCCAGCCCACCAGTACTACAGGCAGCTGACTTCACGCGGCCGTTTGTAGTACAGACCGACACCAGTGACTTCGGCCTCGGTGCGGTGCTCAGCCAGGTGGGCTCGGCGAGACAGGAGCACCCAGTCTTGTACCTGAGCAGGAAGCTGTTACCAAGGGAAGTGGCCTACTCCACGATGGAAAAGGAATGCCTAGCCATAGTGTGGGCCCTGCAGCGTCTGCAACCCTATCTATATGGGCGCCGCTTCATCGTGGAGACGGACCACAATCCCCTTGGGAGGTTGTTGCGATGGAGCCTTGCGCTCCAGCAATACAACTTCACCATTTGCCACAAAAGGGGCCGTGACCACGGTAACGCAGACGGGCTGTCCCGACAAAGAGAGGTCGCGGACGGACGCACGGGGGAACACCGGAGTGTGCTGCCCCCTAGCGCCCTCAAAAGGGGGGAGGTGTGAGGTAAATCCTGGGATATGAAGAGGAATTATGATTTCCAGTCATAATCGCTCTCATCACTCCGTGGTAGCACACCCCCCCCTTCTCCTTCTCACCTTCTCAGATGTCCAACATCTGGAAAGGTGTCACAACCCATTCACACAGCAGAGGCAATCTCCTGTGATATGGAGATTAGATGAGTTGTGAACAAAGGACACAGGACGACCCCCTGCTGTGACCCTGTAACAAGAGTTGCTATCTCATTACCAGGCCATTGAAGCCACCAGACAGAACGACTCCGGTAAAATATGGTTACTATCTCGCGAGCCGTACGTCCGATAAATACGGCAACCATAAAAATGGTGTCTCCGCATGCGGACGATGCTGGCACACCTTTTTTATGGGAGTGGGACCTTGGGAAGTACCCCAGGCGTGATATCGGCCAGTAGGGAACTAGCAGACAAGCCATGAGTTCTCTCATTTTGCAGCTAAATTCATAACTGTCAAAATGAGAGCATTGGCGTCCGCCTACGACGTTCTCAGGCAAAGTTATGATTAATAATCCCTTGGGAATATTATCCTGACTCAAAGCCGGGGGAGTGACATTGGTTCCCTGTGAGGTCACAGAGGTAGGAGGGGACAGGTATTCGGCCAGGTTGATAACCACAGTTCGGACATTTTAGCTTGTTCTTTGCTCGGGGGTCTGGTCGGGAAAGACCTGTGAGGGAGCTCCGGAAACCTGGTCTAACAGCGCCCCCCCTGTGGCCAGACGCACAAGGTAACTGCTTGAACTGTATGCCTGTTTGTAACCCATACCTTGCCTGTAACTGTACTCTGACCTAACGGTATATTCTGTAGATTCCCTATTGTATATATTGTAGTTACTAGTGTGCCTTAGGCTGATTAAATTATATAACTAATCTTGGGCTGTTCTGTTATCTCGATCTTGAATCCCACGTCTGCGTGTTCGGCTTAATAGTTACCGTAAATCGGTTGGTGGCAGCGAGTTTGTGCCAAGGATCATTGTGGGGCAGCCGGTGAGATTAAAGGTGGTTTTCATATATTCCGTCCGCTGAGGTCGGGAGGAATATATACCTCACTCTCACCGGGAACCCTTCAATCCTCGGCACAGGAGAATAGCGGCCTCCTTGCTTATTTTCGGGCAATTCCATAATTGGCCTGACTATAAGAGGGGTGCTAGAGAGCGCGTCACGTGCTCTGTCTGTCGGTCGGGAGGTATAGAGGAGGGGTGTGACGCCCGCTTGTTACCCCCCCGATCGTGACACTTTCTAAGTAAAAAAAATTGTTTCAAAAATTGCGCTGATGTTAAGTGGACATGTGGGAAATGTTCTTTACTGACTATTTTGTGTGACATACAGTATCTTTCAGATTTAAAGGCATAACATTTCAAATTTTGAAAATTGTGAAATTTTCAAAATTTTTGCCAAATTTCTGATATTTTCCTAAATAAACACACAAAATATGACCTTAATTCTACCACTAACATGATGTCCAATATGTCACAAAAAAGCAATGTCAGAATCAGCACGATCCGTTGAAGGATTCCAGAGTTATAACCTGTCAAAGTTACACTTGTCAGAAGTGCAAAAAATTGCCCGGTTATTAACCCCCCAACGACCCATTATGTTTTAAGTAACATTTTTGTGTTGAAAAAAAAAATCATTTTTTCCTTCCACATTGCTTTTGTTCCTGTGAAGCACTTAAAGGATTTATAAACTTCTTGTATGTAATTTTAAGCAATGTGAGGGGTGCAGTTTTTAGAATGGTGTCACTTTTGGGTATTTTCTGTCACCTAGGCCTCTCAAAGTCACTTCAAATGTGATGTGGTCCCTAAAAAAATGTTTTGTAAATTTTGTTGGAAAATTGAGAAATTGCTGATGAACTTTGAATCCTTCTAACTTCCTAACAAAAAAAAAATTGTTTAAAAAATTTGGCTGGTGTAAAGTAGACATGTGGGAACTATTTTCTGACATAACTCAGATTTATGGCTATAAAATGTCAAAGTTTGAAAACTGAAATTTTCTACAAATTTCCAATATTTTCACAAATAAATGTAAAAGTATCGGCCTAAATTTACAACTATAATGAAGTACAATATATCACAAAAAATGTCAGAATCACCGGTATCTGCTGAAGTGTTCCAGAGTTATTACCTGTTAGGGCTTGTTCGCACATACCTGCTGATTATTCTGCAGTGATTTTACAGCACATGTGCGCTTCAAATCGCTGCAGAAACACTGTGTAATGGATGCATTTTTTCTGTAGAAAAAAAGCCGATTTCATGCGCTCGCAATGATGCCCCCACCATAGACAGAGTGGGAGCAGCATCCAAAGCGCACAAATAATTGACATGCTTTATGAACGCACGGATTTGGGTTAAAATTTTAGCATTCAAATCGCTGCAATCAAAAAAGCAACGTGCGCACGTATCATGCACAATCTACATAGATTGTGCAGGGGACGCAGGACGCATGCATTTACGCTGCAGTGCAATACGCATGAGCCCTAAAATTGACACTGGTCAGAATCGTAAAAAATAGCCCAGTCATTAAAGTGTTTTCAGGCCTAGGGGGTGAAGGGGTTAATGACAAGGGATTGTGTTACAGGCAAAGTATATCTTTGTACCATGTTAGCCAGTAGAGATAAAAAAAAATTGTTTAAAAGAACGGAGAGTCCTCAGTGGTTGATACCACTGAGGGGATTTAGCATGAGATTTCGTATAACTTCCCTGGGTGTAATGTGTAGGCATTCCAATACTTTTGTCCATATAGTATGTAATAGGTTCTGCTTCTTCCAAGGTTGGAGATTGCTCCTCTGGTATGTGAACTAGGATCATAATCACTTTTGGTTTATATTTTAGTAAAACGCGAACAAAGGGAGGAAATAAATGTCCCCAACAAGAGGCGCCGTTTGCAGCCATGGTAAGCCATATTTATATCTGTATCTTTTATTTTCCTTTGTTTTATTAACAACTCAAACACGGTACAGCTGACATAATGTACACCGTTACAGGTACATGGATGGTGGCATTTTACACATAGTAATAGGCAGTCATGTAGTTTTCATGGCACCTGCTTTACCTAAAACAAAATAGTGTTGTTGTTCATACACCCTAGCATTTATACATTTAACAGATTTGTATTAAGTATACAGACAACTTAATCTAATCAAAGAACCTAAACAAAACAAAAGGCAACAATAACAGCTACACAGCATCTCAATATCCATATACTGCTGGACAGTATTCTAACACCTAGAGGGATCTATGTCACAATCATTCCCTTTAATCTTCTGTAAGTGTGTCGAGAAAGGAGTTCCACAGGCTCCAGATTTTGTTGAATTTTTCTGGGCATCCCCTATTGTAACGCACGACCCCTTCATAGGGTATGATTTAATTAACTAATTTGACCCAGGACAGTACTGTTGGATGTGAACCTCCCATCCATCTTAGAGCTATCAACGTCCTAGCCATGAACAAGGTTTCCCTAACAAATATTTTCATGTAATGATCCCATGACTCCTGTTCCATTACCCCAAACAGACACAATAGTCACCCGGAACAGGAATTGATACAACAGATGGGGATCTACGCAGCATGTGGATCCAATTACTAAACTTAGGACCAAAAGCGAACCTCTGGAGGCAGGCAGACAAGAATGGCCACTCCACCGAGTCAAATGCCTTGACCGCGTCCAGTGAGGCCAAGGCCCACTCGTTTTCCGGGACCAACATACTGTATTGCACTATAGACTGGACCCATCTAATATTTATAGAGTTGTTTTTCCCAGTCATAAATCCTGTTTCATCCGGGTGCACTCCATCTAGTATAACAGAATTAAGCTGGGACGCCAATATTTTGGTAAAAATCTTGTAGTCAGCATTGACCAATGATATAGAGCGGTATGAGCCACAGTCCAGTGATCCTTTCCCTCCTTCCTCAGCACAAGAATATGCGGTTTGTATAGAGAGGCAGATAGAGAGCCACCAATTGAAAAGTGTGAAAAAATATCAAAAGGACCGGGGCCAAGGTGTCACAAATATTTGCCGTAAAAGTCTATTTGAAGGCCGTCTGGACCGGGAGATTTCCCTCTAGCCATATCTGAGATGGCTGTTGTTACTTCTTCTGTTATTATGTCTGCCTCTGTCACGGCCGGGCGGTCGGGCAGACCCAGGAGGTGGATCCACTGGACCGAACTCTCTGAGATGGTGGTAGGGAGTCCGGCAGCTGAAGCACTGATGGGCAGTAGAACAGTCCGTGCAAGTGAAGGCAGCGGAGGAGTCCCAGGGACCACGGAGTCACAGAAGGTGGTCTTGGTGACGTAGCTCAGGTTCGGAGGCCGAGGTGATATCAGGCGGGGTCCGGAACCTCTGGAGCAAGATGACGGGTCACCGCAGGGATCCGGGATGGTACGGACTGTCAGATGGCAGACGGACAGCGTGCGGGGATCAGGACACGGCAGACTGGATGGCGAAGCAGGCACGGCTCTACAAAGAGAGATAGGTGAGTACGAGCACAGTAACACCAGGAGACCTGACTCCTAGCTCAGGGAACACGAAGATCAGGCCCCGCCCCCTTGGACAATGACCCCTTATATACCCTGTACCTGTGCAACCTCATTTCCTGTTAATGGACGCTGGCCCTTTAAGAAAGGGTCAGTGACCGCGCGCGCGCCCTAATGCGCATGCGCGCCGCCCGGGTGCCAGAAGCCAGGGAAGGAGGCTGCGAGGAGGACGCAGGGGAGCCGGCCAGGTCCAGGGAAGCTGTCGGGCGCCGGGATCGGGGACCCGGAGCCCTGGGACGGACGGAATCCGGTGACTGGGGAGCGGAGAGCGTGGCAGGTGAGCCGGGGGACGGGGGTGAGGACCCGGGGAGCGTGACAGTACCCCCCCCCCCCACGCCCCCCTCCCCGCAACCGGGACATGAAGGCACGGATAAGAGGAGTGCCCACGTTCTCCCTGGGCTCCCAAGACCTATCCTCAGGACCATACCCTTCCCAGTCCACCAGGAAGAACTGTCGACCTCGTACGGTCTTCATGGCCACGATATCCCTTACCGCATAGATGTCATCATCGGCAATAGGAGGAGGGGCCGGACTGGCAGCAGCGGAGAAGGGACCAAGGACAACCGGCTTGAGCAGAGAGACGTGGAAGGAGTTGGGTATCCTCATCGTGGCCGGGAGCTGTAGCTTGTAGGATACCTCATTGATCTTGCTGAGGACCTTAAACGGCCCGATGTAGCGAGGACCCAGCTTGTAGGAAGGTATCTTTAATCGGATGTACTGGGAAGCAAGCCAGACCAGGTCACCAGGAGAGAAACACGGAGGATCCAGACGTCTCTTGTCAGCGTGTTTCTTCATCCGCTGGGAAGCGCGCCCAAGGGACGCTTTGACAGAGTCCCAAATGGTAGCAAAGTCACGAACTGCAGAATCAGCAGCCGGAACATCCGATGAAGGGGATATAGGCAACGGGACGGAGGGTTGAAGTCCGTAAACTACATGGAAGGGAGATTTGGAGGACGACTCACTGATGTGGTGGTTATGTGAGAATTCAGCCCAAGGTAGAAGCGTGGACCAGTCGTCGTGATGGGCGTTGACGTAGTGACGTAAGAAGGAGGTCAAGATTTGATTGACCCTCTCCACTTGGCCATTAGACTGAGGATGGTAAGCAGAAGAAAAGTCCAGAGTCACACCCAGATGTTTGCAGAGCGCCCTCCAGAAGCGGGAGGTAAACTGAGTTCCTCGGTCGGACACGATGTGGGATGGGAAACCATGCAAGCGGAAGATGTGATGTATATAGGCTTCCGCGAGTTCCTGAGCAGAGGGCAGTCCAGCCATAGGGACGAAGTGAGCCATTTTGGAGAACCGGTCCACCACGACCCATATGACTGTGTGTCCAGAGGATAATGGCAAGTCCGTAATAAAATCCATCGCTATGTGTTGCCACGGAATTGTGGGTATCGGCAGAGGCAGAAGACGGCCATAGGGCAGGTGTTTGGGCGTCTTGTTCCTGGCACAAGAGGAGCAGGCAGAGACAAAAGCAGCGACGTCCGTGCGAAGGGATGGCCACCAATAATGGCGTACAATCGCACCCCATGTTCTCTTCTGGCCTGCATGACCGGCTGTTTTCGAGGCATGACCCCAGTGTAACACCTTTTGCCTGTCAGTCTCAGAGACATAGGTCTTTCCGGGCGGTATCTGGGCCAGGGTGACAGGGGCCACCGGAATAATCTTGCTCGGAGGGATGATAGGCTGGGTAGTCTCTTCCTCCTGCTCCATGGGCATGAAAGACCTAGACAAGGCATCCGCACGTACATTCTTGTCTGCGGGTCGGAAATGGAGCTGGAAGTCGAACCTGGCAAAGAATAAGGACCACCTGGCTTGCCGTGGGTTCAGTCGCTGAGCGGACCGTAGGTATTCCAGGTTCTTGTGGTCCGTGTAGATAATCACGGGGTACACTGCTCCTTCCAGGAGGTAGCGCCATTCCTCCAGAGCCAGTTTGACCGCCAATAGTTCTCGGTCACCGATGGTGTAATTACGTTCAGGTGCAGAGAAGCTCTTGGAGAAGAAACCGCATGTAACCATCTTCCCGGAGGAGGACTTTTGCATGAGCACTGCTCCGGCTCCCGAGGAGGAGGCATCCACCTCCAAGGTGAACTGGCGGTTTAACTCCGGACGGTGGAGTACAGGAGCGGAGGCAAATGCTCGCTTCAGTGAGCAAAACGCGGCGTCGGCCGCAGGTGACCAGTCCTTTGGATTAGCCTCCTTTTTGGTCAAAGCGGAGAGAGGAGCAGTCAGGGCAGAGAAGTGAGGGATGAACTGGCGGTAGTAGTTGGCAAATCCCAGGAACCGTTGGATTGCCTTTAGTCCAGAAGGGGGAGGCCAGTTGAGTATGGAGGACACCTTCTTAGGATCCATTTGCAGTCCAGTACCCGAGATGATGTATCCCAGGAAAGGGAGAGAAGACTGCTCAAAGACACACTTCTCATATTTGGCGTATAGACGATTCTCTCTCAGTCGTTGTAGGACCAGCTGGACGTTCTCTCTGTGGGTCTGGAGGTCCGGAGAGTAGATAAGGATGTCATCCAGATACACTACTACACAGACGTAGAGGAGGTCCCGGAAGATGTCGTTCACCAATTCTTGGAAGACTGCTGGTGCATTACATAGGCCGAAGGGCATCACGCAGTATTCATAGTGCCCATCGCGAGTATTAAACGCGGTCTTCCATTCGTCCCCAGAGCGGATACGAACTAGGTTGTAAGCACCCCGAAGATCCAGTTTGGTGAACACACGGGCTCCTCTGAGCCGGTCGAACAATTCGGGGATGAGCGGCAGAGGGTACTTGTTCTTTACGGTGATCTGATTCAGACCCCGGTAGTCGATGCAGGGGCGTAGGTCACCCTCTTTCTTCTTAACGAAGAAGAAGCCCGCTCCCGCAGGAGAGGAGGATCTCCGGATGAATCCCTTAGCCAGGCTCTCTGTGATGTAGGTAGACATGGCCCTGGTTTCGGCTGGGGACAACGGATATATCCGTCCTCGAGGTGGTGTTGTTCCTGGGAGCAGGTCGATGGCACAATCGTAGGGACGGTGTGGCGGAAGTACCTCAGACTCCTTCTTGTCGAAAACGTCTGCGAAGGACCAATAGGCCGAGGGCAGTTCCGGTAGGTTCTCTGGAACCGGAGGTCGTCGGATGTGTGGTATGGACTTCAGACACTTCTCATGACAAGAAGGGCCCCATCGGGTGATTTCGCCAGTACCCCAGCTGACTGAGGGTTCGTGTGTCCGCAACCAGGGAAGTCCCAGCAGGATTTGATGGGACATGTGTGGAAGGACGTAGAGAGAGATGTTCTCGGTGTGCAGGGCACCGATACGTAGTTCGACCGGTCTGGTGACCCAGGAGATGGTATCAGAGAGGGGTCTCCCATCCACAGAGGCTATCACGAGGGGTTTGTCAAGTGGAGTAACAGGCAGCTGGTACTTGTCCACCGTGGCCTGCTGAATGAAATTGCCTGCTGCCCCGGAATCGAGGTATGCCTCAGCCGTGAACCGTGTCTCTCCCGTTGACACTTGCACAGTCCACATAACCGGGTCTGAGAGAGTCCCAGCACCTAGGGTGGCCTCTCCTACCAACCCTAGGCTTTGGAGTTTCCCGGCCTCTCTGGACAGGCGCGTAGCAGGTGTGTGCCCTCTCCGCAGTAAAAGCAGAGGCCCTTGGCGAGCCGCTCTGCTCGACGCTGTTCAGACTGTCGTACTCGGTCAATCTGCATAGGCTCGTGGACGGGAATCCCAGCTGTTGATGACTGAGGTGCGGAGGGCTTCTGGGGAGGTGAGGAATGCCGTACCGGTCGTCTCTCACGAGACAGCTCTTTAGAGCGCTCCTGAAAACGAATGTCCACTCGAGTAGCCAGGGCAATCAGGGCATCTAGGGTGGAGGGCAAGTCACGACCCGCCAACTCATCTTTGATGCGACTCGAGAGTCCCTCCCAGAAGGCGGCTGTCAGGGCCTCATTATTCCACCCGAGTTCAGAAGCCAAAGTGCGGAAACGGATGGCGTATTGGCCCACCGTCAGTGTTCCTTGACGTAGGCGGAGAAGCGATGAAGCAGACGCAGAGGCGCGTCCCGGCTCGTCAAAGGTACTGCGAAAGGCCTGCAGGAACTCTCGAAGGTTCTTGGTCACAGGGTCCTCCTTCTCCCACAAGGGGTTCATCCACGCCAGTGCCTCGCCCTCTAGGTGGGACATTATAAAGGCGACCTTGGCTTGGTCGGAGGCGAATAGATGTGGCAGCTGCGTGAAATGAAGGGAACATTGGTTGATGAAGCCCCTGCAGGTCTTGGGATCTCCAGAATAACGAGGTGGTGAAGCCAACCGGAGTTGGGAAGCACCCGACGAGGCTGCCACTGGTGCGGGAGCCGTGGATTGTCCATTGGAGGACCTGGGTGCCGCAGGCGTCATGGATGCTTGTAACGTGTACAGGCGGGTGTCCACGGAGGTCATAAATTGCAGCATGCGGGTCTGGACTTCACGCTGGCGTTGGAGTTCCTCTTGCAGGGCCAATAGTGCTGCAGCGGGATCCATGGCCTGATCTTACTGTCACGGCCGGGCGGTCGGGCAGACCCAGGAGGTGGATCCACTGGACCGAACTCTCTGAGATGGTGGTAGGGAGTCCGGCAGCTGAAGCACTGATGGGCAGTAGAACAGTCCGTGCAAGTGAAGGCAGCGGAGGAGTCCCAGGGACCACGGAGTCACAGAAGGTGGTCTTGGTGACGTAGCTCAGGTTCGGAGGCCGAGGTGATATCAGGCGGGGTCCGGAACCTCTGGAGCAAGATGACGGGTCACCGCAGGGATCCGGGATGGTACGGACTGTCAGATGGCAGACGGACAGCGTGCGGGGATCAGGACACGGCAGACTGGATGGCGAAGCAGGCACGGCTCTACAAAGAGAGATAGGTGAGTACGAGCACAGTAACACCAGGAGACCTGACTCCTAGCTCAGGGAACACGAAGATCAGGCCCCGCCCCCTTGGACAATGACCCCTTATATACCCTGTACCTGTGCAACCTCATTTTCTGTTAATGGACGCTGGCCCTTTAAGAAAGGGTCAGTGACCGCGCGCGCGCCCTAATGCGCATGCGCGCCGCCCGGGTGCCAGAAGCCAGGGAAGGAGGCTGCGAGGAGGACGCAGGGGAGCCGGCCAGGTCCAGGGAAGCTGTCGGGCGCCGGGATCGGGGACCCGGAGCCCTGGGACGGACGGAATCCGGTGACTGGGGAGCGGAGAGCGTGGCAGGTGAGCCGGGGGACGGGGGTGAGGACCCGGGGAGCGTGACAGCCTCTAGAAACTCTCGTTGTGACTGACTCAATATTTGACATTCTACATCTGAAATATGCCAAACAATCCTGGACCCCATGAACACTTTTAGAGCTGTACAAAGTTTTATAGAACGTGTAGAAACATTGTGAGATGCCCTCAGGGGATGTGACAATCGAACCATCCGCCTTTCATATTCCCAGTACTGTATTTGAAGCATTATGCTGCCTAACCATATATGCAAGTAATTTGTTTGACTGGTTCCCAAGCTCAAAGTATGACTGTCGGGTGAAGAATAGCTTACGCTTAGATTTAGTTTCAGAGTGTTGTACATATGTCCTATATGAATGCAACTAAGCCGCGCTGTTCCCATCAGTTGTGTTAGATATATATCTTGCCTCTGAGTCCCTGAGTCTTCTTCCTATTATGTCATCCTCCTCCCTTGTCATCCGTTTAAGATATGTTATGGTGGAGGTTCCATCATGCTTTGGGGCTGTGTGGCCAATGCCGGCACCGGGAATCTTGTTAAAGTTGAGGGTCGCATGGATTCAACTCAGTATCAGCAGATTCTTGACAATAATGTGCAAGAATCAGTGATGAAGTTGAAGTTACGCAGGGGATGGATATTCAGCAAGACAATGATCCAAAACACCGCTCCAAATCTACTCAGGCATTCATGCAGAGGAACAATTACAATGTTCTGGAATGGCCATCCCAGTCCCCAGACCTGAATATCATTGAACATCTGTGGGATGATTTGAAGTGTGCTGTCCATGCTTGGCGACCATCAAACTTAACTGAATTGGAATTGTTTTGTAACCAGGAATGGTCAAATATACCTTCATCCAGGATCCAGGAACTCATTAAAAGCTACACTAAGGGGCACTTTGCACACTGCGACATCGCAGGCCGATGCTGCGATGCCGAGTGCGATAGTTCCCGCCCCCGTCGCAGCAGCGATATGTGGTGATAGCTGGCGTAGCGAAAATTATCGCTACGCCAGCTTCACACACACACTCAACTGCCGTGCGACGTCCCTGTGGACGGCGACCCGCCTCCTTGTTAAGGGGGCGGGTCGTGCGGCGTCACTGCGACGTCACACGGCAGGCGGCCAATCGGAGCGGAGGGGCGGAGATGAGCAGGATGTAAACATCCTGCCCACCTTCTTCCTTCCGCATATCCTACGGAAGCCGCGGTGACGCCGGTAGGAGATGTTCCTCGCTCCTGCGGCTTCACACACAGCGATGTGTGCTGCCGCAGGAGCGAGAAACAACATCGGACCGTCGCGTCAGCGTAATTATGAATTACGCCGACACTACACCGATGATACGATTACGACGCTTTTGCGCTCGTTAATCGTATCATCTAGGCTTTACACACTGCGATGTCGCATGCGATGCCGGATGTGCGTCACTTTCAATTTGACCCCACCGACATCGCACCTGCGATGTCGCAGTGTGCAAAGTGCCCCTAAGGCTATGTGCGCACGTTGCGTCGGAGTACCTGCAGTTTATTCTGCACGTTTTCCTTCCCTTGGTTTTTGACCAAATGGCTTTTGGCCATTTTTTAGCGCTAAAAACGCATGCGTTTTTACCGCGTTTTTAGTGCGTTTTGTGCGCTTTTTACCTGCGTTTTCACCTGCGTTTCTGCAGATGCGTTTTGTAGATCAAGACACTGAGAAATAAAGTTGGACTAGTCAAAAAGAATGAAAAAAGGATAAAATTTTAATAAAACTATATGGAAAATATCAATTATAATGAAATAATAGCGGTTATGCACATTATAACAGAAAAATAGGTAAAGTTTATTATTTTTTAGCATTTAAATTTTCGGTTATTGTGTGTGTGTAAAGGAACATTAGAATCCATTAATTTTTGGCCAGAAAAGCATGCATTTTTGGAGCCAAAATCGCAGTGGAAAAGCAGGTAAAAAGCATGAAAAACGCAGGAATTGTGATTTTGGTTGCTTTTTGCCATTTCTCATTGACTCCAATGTTAATGAAACGCTGCAGAAATGGCAAAAACAACTGACATGCTGCTTCTTTTTCAGCATGGTTTTTGACCACAAATATGCAAATTAAACGCTGCTGAAAAAAAAGCAAAGTGCAGACAGGATTTCTGGTTTTTCCATAGACTTTGCTGGAAAACAAAAACGCATGCGTTTTGGCACAAAAACGCTGCAGCTAAAAACGCGGAAAAAAACGCAACGTGCGAACATAGCCTAAGCGACTAGAGGCTGTTATTTTTGCAAAAGGAGGATCTACAAAATATTAATGTCACTCTTATGTTGAGGTGCCCATACTTTTGTACTGGTCAAATTTTGTTTAAATGTGGGTTGCACATTTTCTGTTAGTACAATAAACCTCATTTCAATCCAGAAATATTACTGAGTCCATCAGTTATTAGATATATGAAACTGAAATAGCTGTTGTAAAAACCCAAATTGTTGTAAAGAAAAAAGGTTAACATTAATAGGGGTGCCCAAACTTTTAATTTTTATAAAATTATTAGTGGCGCTCACTGATCTCCAGATCTCCCCTCTGGTTCGCCCCTGCTGACTTGTGAAGCCACCTCCACCAGCTCCTCCACGTCCTCCTGGGGGTAAGCTGATCGCCGGGTGGTGGGACTCCACGGCGCTGCACGCTATGCAGCTGCAAAGCCTCGTGCAGGGAAGATGGCTGCCTCGTCTCACTGTCCGGCCTCAGTTGGTACAATATCTGCTGTCAGGAGTCGGGGGACAGTTCTGGTGGAATCGCTGGCCTCTAGAGAGTGTCCCCTACCTCAGGAACCACTTTGCAGGCGAGGGAGAGCAGGCAATCAGGCAACAATATCAGGATATGCAGGATGGTGGGAGCACCTCTCATGTGCCTCCGCTCAGCTCAGCTACATCACTCCGCCCCATTCCAGTATCTTTACATTGCATTCTAAGGGGTACTTTGCACGCTGCGACATCGCAAGCCGATGCTGCGATGCCGAGCGCGATAGTCCCCGCCCCCGTCGCAACTGCAATATCCTTGTGATAGCTGCCGTAGCGAACATTATCGCTACGGCAGCTTCACATGGACTCACCTGTCCTGCGACCGTCGCTCTGGCCGGCGACCCGCCTCCTTATTAAGGGGGTGGGTCGTGCGGCGTCATAGCGACGTCACACGGCAGGCGGCCAATAGGAGCGGAGGGGCGGAGATGAGCGGGATGTAAACATCCCGCCCACCTCCTTCCTTCCGCATATCCTACGGAAGCCGCGGTGACGCTGGTAGGAGATGTTCCTCGCTCCTGCGGCTTCACACACAGCGATGTGTGCTGCCGCAGGAGCGAGGAACAACATCGGACCGTTGCGTCAGCGTAATTATGGATTTCGCCGACGCTGCACCGATGATACGATTACGACACTTTTGCACTCGTTAATCGTATCATCGAGCCTTTACACACTATGATGTCGCATGCGATGCCGGATGTACGTCACTTTCAATTTGACCCCACCGACATCGCACCTGCGATGTTGTAGTGTGCAAAGCCCGCCTAAGGCTCTGCTTCACATTTCCAGTAGTTTCAGTATTTTAATGCATTTTAGGAAAACATAATGGAAATAAAAGGTTCCAAATCTATTCATTTATATGATAATGGAAGAGTCCTAAATTTTCTTTTGTTTAACCCCTTCACCCCCAGCGATATTCCGTTTTTGTTTTTTGCTCCCCTTCTTCCGAGAGCCGTCACTTTTTTATTGTTCCTTTAATCTTGCCATATAAGAGCGTACGTTTGAGGGACGAGTTGTACTTTTAAATGAATCCATTAGTTTTACCATATAATGTACTGGAAAATGGCAAAAAAATTCCAAGTGCAGAAAAATTGCAAAAAAAAGTGTGATTGCACAATTGTTTTTGGGATATTTTATTCACTGTGTTTACTATATGGTAAAACTGATATGGCGATGTGACGCCTCAGGTCAGTACGAATTCGTAGACACCAAACGTATGGATTTACTGTTATGTAATGGGTTAAAAAAAATTCAGATGTTTTTCCAAAAAAAGTGGCACACTTTCTGCGCTGTTTTCTGAAAACTATAGCATTCTCATTCTTTGGGCTCTATGGTTCAGCGACCGCTTATTTTTTGCATCTCGAGCTGACATTTTTAACGGTACCATTTTTGGGCAGATGCTACATTTTGATTGCATTTTACGCAAAATTTGCAACGACCAAAAAACGTAATTTTGGCATTTGGATTTTTTTGCCGCTACGCCATTTATTGATGAGATATTTTAAATTTTGATATTTCTGAATGTGGCGATATCAAATATATCGTATATTTTTTATTTTTTTTTAACCCTTTAATTGTCAATGGGGTGAATGGGGGATGATTTAAACTTTTAGGTTTTTTAAGTTTTTTAAAAGTTTGTCTTTTTCTTTTTTTTATTTTACTATTATAAGGATCAGCAGTCTGATCGCTTGTTCCTTTTTTGTAGAAGAAAAGCTGCTCTCCTCTCATACACGGCCCTCTGCCAGCTGTTAGGCTATGTGTCCACGTTGCTTTTCCTTACTTGCAGTTCTAAATGCACATTTTGTCCTTAATTGAATTAGCCAAAGTTGCCTTTTGCAGAACTTTAGCGCTGAAAACGCATGCGTATTTGCCGCGTATTTGGTGCATTTTTAGCGCTTTTTGAATGCTTTTTCAAATGCACTTTGACACATGCGTTTTGAACATCAAGACAATGATAAATAAAGTTACAACAGTCAAACAATATGAAAAAAGAGAAAAAAAAGGGACACAAATATTTGTATGGAAAAAAAGAAAATAGCAAGATTTAATAGAATTATAGCGGTTATTTAATAAAAAACGGAAATATAACAATAAAATGATAATTTTCTTTACATAAATTGTCGGACTATGTGTGTGTATAAAGGGACATATGAAATAATTATTTTGATGTGCAAAAAGCATGCGTTTTAGTAGTCCAAAACGCATGTTTTCTGCACCAAAAAAGCAGGTAAAACGTTGGAATTTTGATGTTTCTTGGTTACTCCCTGCTTCTCATTGACTTCTATGTTATGTAAACGCACCTCAAATGGCAAAAACAATTCATGCTGCTTTTTAAAACGCATGTTTTTTGCCACAAAATATGCAAATTAAACGCAGCATTTTGAACTGCATGGTGGGCACAGGAAAACCCTATTTTCCATAGACTTTGCTGGGAAATCAAAACGCAGCCATTTGGGCACTAAGAAGGTGCAGTTGAAAACGCTGCAGAAAAGCATGAAAAAACGCACCGTGGACACAGGGCCTAAGAGGAACTGACTTATGATAGCTACAGGAGTCATCACATGACCCTGTGTTACCATGGCAATGATTGGATCTACGTGATCACAACATGTAACTTCCGATGGAGCCAGGTGACTGAGAGCTTACTGCGGCTGCGATGTACACCGCGCTGTCACGTTTTGACAGCGCGGTGTAAGGAGTTAACAGGCACGAGTGGAGAACGGATCCATTTGTGTCTGATATCCACACATGTCAGCTATTCAAATCAACTCATATGCGTGGAACTCGCTGCCCGCGGCATCAGGCAGTGAGTATGCCGACATGAGGCATGACGTACACAGTGTCGGTAAGAGGTTACCTGTATTATTTTATTTATTTTTTTAATTATTCTTTTCCCGCAAACAATGATTGTGAAGGCTCACAAGGTGAGCTAGGGAAATGATCAGCGGATGTCAGTTATTCATTATAGCAGGTGCCCTGCTGTTATGGCTGCTGTGGATGCTATCACCAAATGCGGGTCACTAATCCACCCCTCTGAAATGGCTGTCGGTAGTGCCAGTTGTATCTCTTTGTTTATTTTAGGGTGAGGTCTCCCGCTTTGTACCCATCGTCACTAATAGCAGACACGATGATCTCAAGCCGAGTAATAGCTTGTGGTCACCCAGCTATATTGCTCCATATAGGCTCGGTCTGGCCCGCCGGGGCACCGGGGAATCCCCCGGTAGGCCTCGGGCCCTCAGGGGGCCCCACGTGCCTTAATTTATGCGGGGCTGTGTACAGCGCCGCGGGGCCGCCGGTTTTTCACGGCCGGCGCTATGTGCGGCAGACTGGGCAGGGCCCCCACGCTCTGATGGGCCCCTCCTCCCACACTCTGAGGGCCCCCAGCCTTTCAATTACACACTGCAGCGATAGCACACGTTCCGTACTATCGCTGCAGTTTTTGCGGGTGCAGAAGGACCTGTGGTGACATCACAGACAGTCATGTGACTCACCGTAGGTCCTGCACCGCTCGCTGTTCAAATGTACGTGCATCCTTCAGACGCTCGTACATGTGAACAGTCCGGCCGGTGTCAGGAGGCGGAGGACCTGCTCATCCCCGCACCGACACAGCGGCCGTCATCACACTGCCGCCGCCGGAGCAGCAGAGGAGAGGACGCGCAGGGATGCAGAGGAGAAGTAACTGCTCAGAAGGAGCCGAAGAAAAAAAAAATAATCATTCTCACCTGTTCTCCTCTGTTCCCGCGGTGCTCCAGACCGCAAGACACAGACCCCCTCAGTGACCCGTCCGGTGCACGGAGCCGCCGCTGCAGGTTGACTTCATTGCTTTACTGCAGTTAAATGCTTTACGGCGCTGCAAAGCATTTAATTGCAGTAAAGCCATGATGGCATTCTGCGGCAGCGGCGGCTCCGTGCACCGGACGAGATCATGGAGGGGTCCATGAGCCTGCGGACTGGTAAGGTAAGGACAGCGCAGGAACGGAGGACAGGTGAGAATAACGTGTGTGTGTGTGTGTGTGTGTGTGTGCGTGCGTGCGTGTGTGTGAACAATGGCATAATAGGGGACAGGAAGAGAGGCCCATTGCTAGAGTACACAAGGCTGGGGGGCCCATTGCTACCCCCAGTGTCAGTGTCATTATCCTGTACCCCCAATGTCAGTGTCATTATCCTGTACCCCCAGTGTCAGTGTTATTATCCTGTCCCCCCAGTGTCAGTGTCATTATCCTGTAACCCCAGTGTCAGTGTCATTATCCTGTACCCCCAGTGTCAGTGTCATTATCCTATACCCCCAGTGTCAGTGTCATTATCCTGTACCTCCAGTGTCAGTGTCATTATCCTGTACCTCCAGTGTCAGTGTCATTGTCCTGTATCCCCAGTGTCATTATCCTGTACCCCAGTGTCTGTGTCATTATCCTGTTCCTCCAGTGTCAGTGTCATTATCCTGTACTCCCAGTGTCAGTGTCATTATCCTGTACCCCCAGTGTCAGTGTCATTATCCTGTACCCCCAGTGTCGGTGTTATTATCCTGTACCCCCAGTGTCAGTGTCATTGTCCTGTACCCTCAGTGTCAGTGTCATTATCCTGTATCCCCAGTGTCATTATCCTGTACTCCAGTGTCAGTGTCATTATCCTGTACCCCCAGTGTCAGTGTCATTATCCTGTACCCCCAGTGTCAGTGTCATTATCCTGTACCCCCAGTATCAGTGTCATTATCCTGTATCCCCAGTGTCATTATCCTGTATCCCCAGTGTCATTATCCTGTACTCCCAGTGTCAGTGTCATTATCCTGTACCCCCAGTGTCAGTGTCATTATCCTGTCCTCCCAGTGTCAGTGTCATTATCCTGTACCCCCAGTGTCAGTGTCATTATCCTGTACCCCCAGTGTCAGTGTCATTATCCTGTACCCCCAGTGTCAGTGTCATTATCCTGTACCCCCAGTATCAGTGTCATAATCCTGTATCCCCAGTGTCATTATGCTGTACTCCAGTGTCAGTGTCATTATCCTATACCCCCAGTGTCAGTGTCATTATCCTGTACCCCCAGTGTCAGTGTCATTATCCTGTACCCCCAGTGTCAGTGTCATTATCCTGTACCCCCAGTGTCAGTGTCATTATCTTGTACCCCCAGTGTCGGTGTCATTATCCTGTACCCCCAGTGTCAGTGTCATTATCCTGTACCTCCAGTGTCAGTGTCATTATCCTGTAACCCCAGTGTCAGTGTCATTATCCTGTAACCCCAGTGTCAGTGACATTGCCCTATACCCCAGTGTCATTGTCCTGTACCCCAGTGTCTGTGTCATTATCCTGTTCCTCCAGTGTCAGTGTCATTATCCTGTACCCCAGTGTCAGTGTCATTATCCTGTACCCCCAGTGTCATTATCCTGTACCCCAGTGTCTGTGTCATTATCCTGTTCCTCCAGTGTCAGTGTCATTATCCTGTACCCCAGTGTCAGTGTCATTATCCTGTACCCCCAGTGTCAGTGTCATTATCCTGTACCCCGAGTATCAGTGTCATTATCCTGTATCCCCAGTGTCATTATCCTGTACTCCAGTGTCAGTGTCATTATCCTGTACCCCCAGTGTCAGTGTCATTATCCTGTACCCCCAGTGTCAGTGTCATTATCCTGTACCCCCAGTATCAGTGTCATTATCCTGTATCCCCAGTGTCATTATCCTGTACTCCCAGTGTCAGTGTCATTATCCTGTACCCCCAGTGTCAGTGTCATTATCCTGTACCCCCAGTGTCAGTGTCATTATCCTGTACCCCCAGTGTCAGTGTCATTATCCTGTACCCCGAGTATCAGTGTCATTATCCTGTATCCCCAGTGTCATTATCCTGTACTCCAGTGTCAGTGTCATTATCCTGTACCCCCAGTGTCAGTGTCATTATCCTGTATCCCCAGTGTCATTATCCTGTACCCCCAGTGTCAGTGTCATTATCCTGTACCCCCAGTATCAGTGTCATTATCCTGTATCCCCAGTGTCATTATCCTGTACTCCCAGTGTCAGTGTCATTATCCTGTTCCTCCAGTATCAGTGTCATTATCCTGTACCCCCAGTGTCAGTGTCATTATCCTGTACCCCGAGTATCAGTGTCATTATCCTGTATCCCCAGTGTCATTATCCTGTACTCCAGTGTCAGTGTCATTATCCTGTACCCCCAGTGTCAGTGTCATTATCCTGTACCCCCAGTGTCAGTGTCATTATCCTGTACCCCCAGTGTCAGTGTCATTATCCTGTACCCCCAGTATCAGTGTCATTATCCTGTATCCCCAGTGTCATTATCCTGTATTCCAGTGTCAGTGTCATTATCCTGTACCCCCAGTGTCAGTGTCATTATCCTGTACCCCCAGTGTCAGTGTCATTATCCTGTACCCCCAGTGTCAGTGTCATTATCCTGTACCCCCAGTGTCAGTGTCATTATCTTGTACCCCCAGTGTCGGTGTCATTATCCTGTACCCCCAGTGTCAGTGTCATTATCCTGTACCTCCAGTGTCAGTGTCATTATCCTGTACCCCCAGTGTCAGTGTCATTATCCTGTACCTCCAGTGTCAGTGTCATTATCCTGTAACCCCAGTGTCAGTGTCATTATCCTGTAACCCCAGTGTCAGTGACATTGCCCTATACCCCAGTGTCATTATCCTGTACCCCCAGTGTCAATGTCATTATCCTGTACCCCCAGTGCCCCAGTGTTAGTGTCATTATCTTAGGCTATATGTAATTACTCTTCAGGGGGCCTCTATATGTGATGATAGTACAAGAGGAGCTTCAGTATAAATACTGTATATGTAAAAAAAAAGCCTGATCTGTCTATAGAGCAGTGTTGTCAGAATACACAGGACTAGTGAAGGGTTTATCCAACATGTAACACTAGTTTAGAAACTATAGTGAAGACAAATATTCACCAGAGTCTCCAAATGGTAAAGTGTATTTGGTGGTAATGCTTCACACCTCCACACACTGACTCTTAGGGGCACTTTGCACACTGCGACATTGCAGGTGCGATGTCGGTGGGGTCAAATTGAAAGTGACGCACATCCGGCATCGCATGCGACATCGCAGTTTGTAAAGCCTTGATGATACGATTAACGAGCGCAAAAGCGTCGTAATCGTATCATCGGTGCAGCGTCGGCCTAATTCATAATTACGCTGACGCGACGGTCCGATGTTGTTCCTCGCTCCTGCGGCAGCACACATCGCTGTGTGTGAAGCCGCAGGAGCGAGGAACATCTCCTACCAGCGTCACTGCGGCTTCCGTAGGATATGCGGAAGGAAGAAGGTGGGCGGGATGTTTACATCCTGCTCATCTCCGCCCCTCCGCTCCGATTGGCCGCCTGCCGTGTGACGTCGCAGTGACGCCGCACGACCCGCCCCCTTAACAAGGAGGCGGGTCGCCGGCCACAGGGACGTCGCACGGCAGGTGAGTGTGTGTGTGAAGCTGGCGTAGCGATAATTTTCGCTACGCCAGCTATCACCACATATCGCTGCTGCGACGGGGGCGGGGACTATCGCACTCGGCATCGCAGCATCGGCCTGCGATGTCGCAGTGTGCAAAGTGCCCCTTAGGGTATATGCCCACGATCAGGACTCACTGTGTTCTGCATGGAGCGGGTCCGGACCTGCGGGGCTGCGAGTGTTCTCCGCAGGAGACCGCAGCTGCTCATACCCACAATCAGGCTTCAGTGCGCTGCGGTCTTTCACTTGTGTTCTCCATACGGAGGAGCATATGATCACGCAGCAAACAATTGACATGCTGCGGTCTAGAAAGAAGATCCGCAGGTCAGTGTTTGCTGCGGAAACAAGAATCACATTGGGCACGGGATTTCTAGAAATCCCTCCACTGTGCTTGTACTTACAACGCAGCGTTTTGGATGCAGCTGAACCATGCTACAGCCAACATGCTGCAAACACTGATCGTGGACGGCTGGGCACGCACCCTTACAGGGGATTTCCCAGATGAGGGCAGAGGGGGATTAATGTTAGTAAACGTTTCCATATGAAGATGCTGGATAATGTTCTGCTTCTCTTTGATTATTGTTTGTCTGTTGGACTCGGTGGTTTTCCTAGGACAAGGAATGTCCGTGTGTAAGAAAACCTGCGACTGACTGTAAATAATAGATTCCATTATTAACTACAATAAATAAGAGGCTACAAGAAATCCTGTGATATCTGCAGGCACAGGACAGGGCTCTTCTGCGCACTGTAGGATTTGCTAAAAGTCGCACATTATACTGAGAGAAGCCGAAAATGATCAAGTAATAAAAACGTTTACAGTAGCTATAGTGCGGGCCCCTAGAGGCAATTTCCCTGGTAGGCCCCTCACACCCCAGTCCGACCCTGGCTCCATATATATGTGAGGTCCTGTATGTGCAGGTGTGATTAGTACAGTGCATATAACAGTATATATCTGTGTAAATAAAACATAGCACATACAGTGTACAGATTAGTCTATTACATACTGATAGGTAGATTATAATGAGGGCAAGTGAGATTATGTGCCGCCCTCACACCAGCAGCCGAGCTGATCGGATCCGGATCTGCAGTGTGGCTCGAGGGGTCTCCGGACCCGGGGGGTCTCGCGGACACTTCGAATGAAAAGGGGACGTTTATATACGAGGATTTTGTGACGCCACCTATGGTGTGTGGTGAAATGTAGCACCACCGCTGCTGCTGGGGAGCACCCAGGGGTGATGGGCTTGCAGCTGGATGTTAACCCCTCCGTGGGTAGGGATTGCTGCCCCAGTTCTCAGTGTCTCTGTGTTGAGGATGGTGACTGCAGGTGCCGGCGCGCCCGGACACACCGGGGGATGTCAATGTACTCACAGTTGAAATAACTTCACACAAGTCCAATCGGTAAACCAATGTGTTGGTGACCGGCCGCCGCGGCCAGGTGTACTCTGGTCCCACACCCGGGCTGGTGGTCTGTGTCACTTTTCCTCTGCACTGTGTTTTGTAGTGTGTGGACTTCCCGGTATGGAACACGGGAGTCCGCTCCCGGTACTTTTGGTTGGGAACCGTGCCCGCTGACGCTGACCCTTGGGATCTACGGGCCCTGGCGGATGCCCTTACCCCCTCGGTGGGTGGTTGTCTGCTTTTGGGACTTTGGTTGGGACAGGACCTATAATCCTGCCCTCAATTGGTTAATTAGCTAGGCCTTTAGTTCCGGTCCTGGCTTCAGGGTCCAAGTACCCCCTCTCTGCACAGTTTCCGGTTCAGATCTCCGGTACTCGGTACCGGCGGGCTCCAACCCTGTCCTCCTCGGATCTCCCGCAGCCGTCTTCCCAACTTCTGTCAGATATGGACAACCGCCTGCCACCTAGCCAATACGCCGGGGCTCCGTCCCGACGCCTCTCTGCTGCTACTTCCACGTGACAGACTGTCACTGTCACAGGCTTCACTCCTCTCCTCCTTCAACTTCCACTCAACTCCACTTCAACTCAGACTTGAACTGACTACTTTTCCCGCCCCAGGTTCTCTAGACCCCTAGGTGGGCGTGCTCCATCCGCCTGCTCCCGCCCATTGGTGTGCCTGTCCTACCCTGAGGGGGGTGACTATGATTTGGTTGGCTTTGGTGTAACCCTTTTCACAATTACCCTCACTATAATGTTTGCACCATTAACAGCTGTGCACATGTCGGAACTGGGAGCTTTCCTGGCGCTCCATTGCTGGCAATACAGAATGGCAGCTCAGCTCCAGCTGAGGTCCCGTGGCCTGTTCTGTGGCATCATCAGTTGGTACCAGCATGTGTGAAGAAGTGGAGTCTTGTGGACCAAAGCAGAGTGCCAAAGGAACGAAAGTGAGGTCTGTGGGTGTTTTTTTTCTTAATATGTTTATGGAATCCATGCTTTTATATAGTGTGTAATGGCAGGGCCAATCCTGTACATAGGGGGCTATGTGAGGATTATACTGTATATAGGGGGCTATGCAGGGGCTCATACTGTATTTAAGGGGCTGTCCGGGGACTCATATCGTATAGAGGGCTCATACTGTATATAGAAAGCTATGGGGGATTATGCTGTATGTAGGGGGTTGTGTGTGAGCTCATACTGTATATAGGAGACTATGTGGGGGATCATACTGTATATAGGTGGCTGACTGGGGGCTCATACTGTATATACTGGGCTATATGGGGGCTCATCCTGTGTATAGAGAGAAATGTGTGGGCACCTCTTGTATATAGGGAGCTATGTTCAGTCTCCTCCTGTATATAGGGAGCTATGTGAGGGCTTATCCTGTATATAGAGAGCTGTGTGAGGGCTCATCCAGTATATAGCGAGCTATGTGATGGCTCATCCCGCATCTTGGAAGCTATGTGCATGCTCATCCTGTATATAGGGCTATCTAAGGGCTCATACTGTATAAAGGTAGCCATGTGAAGGTTCATCCTGAATATAGAGAGATATATGAGGTTTCATCCTGTATATAGAGAGCTGTGTGAGGGTTTTTCCTGTATATAGTGGCAATGTGAGGGTTTACACTGTATATAGGGGACTGTGGGGGTTCATTTTTGATATAGACAGCTATGTGAGGGCTTATCCTGTATATAGAGAACTATGTGAGGGCTCATCCTTTATATAGAGAGCTATGTAGGGGACCATCCTGTGTATTGGGAGCTATGTGAGGGCTCATACTGTATATAGAGAGGTATGTGAGGTTCATATTCTATATAGAGAACTATGTGAAAGCTCATCCTTTATATAGAAAGCTATGTGAGGGTTCATACTGTATATAGGGGGTTATGTGAGGGCTTATACTATATATAGGGGGCTATGTGGTGGTTCATATTTGATATAGAGAGCTATGTGAGGGCTCATCCTTTATATAGAGAGCTAGGTGAGGGCTCATACTGCATATAGAGGGTCTAGGTGAGGGCTCCTACTGCATATAGAGGGCTATTTGAGGGCTTATCCTGTATATAGACCTATGTAGGGGACCCTCCTGTGTATTGGGAGCTATTAGAGGGCTCATACTGTATATAGAGAGCTATGTGGCGTTCATATTTTATATAGAGAACTATGTGAGGGCTCACTTTTATATAGAAAGCTGTGTGAGGGCTCATACTGTATATAGGGGGCTATATGAGGGCTTATCCTGTATATAGGGTGCTATCTGGGGTTCATATTTTATATGGAGAGCTATGTGAAGGCTCATCCTGTATATAGAGAGCTATGTTAGGGCTTATCCTGTATATAGAGAGCTATGTGAGGGCTCATACTTTATATAGGGGGCTATGTGGGGGTTCATATTTTATATAGAGAGCTACGTGAGGGCTCATCCTTTATATAGAGAGCTTTGTGAGGGCTAATACTGTATATTGAGAGCTATGTGGGTGCTCATCCTGTACGAGGGTCTGCTGATAAGTCTTTAGCTTTGTGATCTTTTTTTGTTTCTATGGTAACACATACTACATCACATGAAAGTCTTATGTGTCTAATATATGTTTTCAAAATTTCATGTTTAAATCTTATGGCAACGGTGTTCTACGCACGTGGAAAAACAAAATGGCGGAGTCTAATGCAATATTCACAGCAACTGAGAGCAGAGGAGTGATAAAATTCTTGTTTCTGCAAGGAAAGTCCACAAAGGATATTCATGGTGATATCTCGCAGACATTGGGGAATCAATACACTTCATATTCCACAGTTAAAACTGGCCACTTCAGCACCAGTGATGAGGAACGTCATGGACGACCGAGAGTGGTTCTTGTTCTGGAGATCGGCAATGCTGTGCACAACCTCATACTGAGAATCAACGAATTTCAGCTAAAGCAATAGCAGACATCATGGGGATTTCCCGTGAATGTGTTTGTGTCCTTATCCATGAACATTTGGATATTTTAGAGGAAGCTATCTGCAAAGTGGGACCCTAAACTTCCAGGTCCATTTGTCAATGTTTCCAGACTGATAAGAACTTCCTGGATCGACTGGTCACTATGGATGAGACCTGGATTTATTTGTATGACCCTGAAAACAAGGAACAATCAAAAGAGTGGAGGCACAGTGGTTCTCCTCGTCCAAAGAAGTTCTGGATGCAAAAATCAGCCACTAAGGTGATGGCGTCTGTATTCTGGGATAAGGAGGGTGTGCTGCAAGTGGACTACCTTCAAAAGGGTTCCACCATCAATGCAAGCTATTACATTGAACTTTTGGACCAACTAAAGGCAGCGCCGAAGGCCAAAAGGTGCGGCAAGCTGTCCAAAGGAATCTTGTTCCTGCAAGACAATGCCTCCACTCACACTGCACAAGTGACCACAACAAAACTGTCAGAACTGGGCTTCCAGCTGGTTGACCACCCACCTTATTCACCAGATCTAGCTCCCTCTGACTATCATCTGTTTGGAAACTTGAAGAAAGACCTCAAGGGTACCAAATTTCACACCATTTCGGATTCCATAGCTGCTACAGATGCCTGGTTTGAGGCACAACCGAAATCCTTCTTTTTGCTAGGCTTACAGAACTTGGAATACCAATGTAAGAAGTGTGTTGACATCAGTGGAGAGTATGTGGAATAAATGTAAAGTTTCATCATCCTATCTCGTTTCTTACTGGGTAAACTCAGACTTATCAGCAGCCCCTCGTATATTGAGAGCTACAGTGCCTTGCAAAAGTATTAGGCTCTGTTGAATTTTTCAACCTTTTCCCATATTTCAGGCTTCAAACATAAAGATAAAAATTTTAATGTTGTGGTGAAGAATAACTGAAATAACTGAAAAGTGGGGCGTGCAATATTATTCGTCCCCTTTAAGTTAATACTTTGTAGTGTCACCTTTTGCTGCGATTACAGCTGCAAGACGCTTGAGTTTGTCTCTATCAATTTTGCATATCAAGAGACTGAAATTCTTGCCCATTCTTGCCCATTCTTCCTTTGCAAACAGCTCGAGCTGAGTGAGGTTGGATGGAGAGCGTTTGTGAACAGCAGTTTTCAGCTCTTTCCACAGATTCTTGATTGGATTCAGGTCTGGACTTTGAATTGGCCATTCTAATACCTGAATACATTTATTTGTGAACCATTCCATTGTAGATTTTGCTTTATGTTTGGGATCATTGTCTTGTTGGAAGACAAATCTCCATCCCAGTCTCAGGTCTTTTGCAAACTCCAAGAGGTTTTCTTCAAGAATGGTCCTGTATTTGGCTCCATCCATCTTCCCATCAATTTTAACCATCTTCCCTGTCCCTGCTGAAGAAAAGCAGGCCCAAACCATGATGCTGCCACCACCATGTTTGACAGTTTCTCATCAGATGTTGGTAACAACTTATCCAGTCCACATAGGAAAGAGAAATCAAACCGTAGCTGTCCATAAATTAAGTGATGTGTAATAATGAGAAATAACAGGAAAAATGTATTGAATGCATAAAGAAAGATGTGCAAAAAGCCATGGAAAGTCATGACACCAGCTGAAATCTTATCAGTAATTAGAAAGCAATCCTGCAACTTATTGAAAAATAGCAGCTGGTTCAACTGATGTCCTATAAAAAAGTGACTCATTACCAAGGTGCCATACAAGAAACGTTGCCTGATGGGTAAAATCAATGGGCTGTCTCACGACTTTTGCAGCTTTCTTGTGCAAAACATACTGATGGCATTGGATACAGAAGATTTCTAAACTACAAAAAATTCCAGTCAGCACTTTTGGGGCCATAATCTAGAATTGAAAAGAAGAACATTTCACCATAAACCGGCTACACCTAGGTGCTTGTCTCAAGATTTCAGACAGAGGAGTGAAAAAAATTATCAGAAGAGGTGACCAAGAGCAAAGGACTAACTGTGGAGAGCTAGAGAAAGACCTGGAATAAGCAGGTAGCATTAGGGTATGTGCGCACGCTGCATTCTGTAATTGTACAAACAAAATGCACCCTCTGGCAGTGTCAAAGGAGAAATTTAGGTGAAGATAGCTAATGGTATCTTCATTCAGAGTATCAGAGGCATGGATCGAATTAGCTATATACAGTCATATGAAAAAGTTTGGGCACCCCTAGTAATGTTAACCTTTTTTCTTTATAACAATTTGGGTTTCTGCAACACCTAGTTCAGTTTTATATATCTAATAAATGATGGACTCAGTAAGATTTCTGGATTGAAATGAGGTTTATTGTACTAACAGAAAATGTGCAATCTGCATTTAAACAAAATTTGACAGGTGCATAAGTATGGGCACCTCAACATAAAAGTGACATTAATATTTTGGAGATCTTCCTTTTGCAAAAATCACAGCCTCTAGTCGCTTCCTGTAGCTTTTTAATGAGTTCCTGGATGAAGATATTTTTGACCATTCCTGTTTACAAAACAATTCCAGTTCAGTTAAGTTTGATGGTCGCCAAGCATGGACAGCCCGCTTCAAATCAACCCACAGATGTTCAATGATTTTCAGGTCTGGGGACTGGGATGGCCATTCCAGAACATTGTAATTGTTCCTCTGCATGAATACCTGAGTAGATTTGGATTGGTGTTTTGGATCATTGTCTTGCTGAAATATCCACCCCCTGCGTAACTGCAACGTCGTCACTATTCATCAAGAATCTGCTGATACTGAGTTGAATCCATGCGACCCTCAACTTTAACAAGATTCCCGGTGTTGGCATTTGCCACACAGCCCCAAAGCATGATGGTACCTCCACCAAATTTTACTGTGGGTAGCAAGTGCTTTTCTTGGAATGCCGTGTTTTTTTGCCTCCATTCATAACGCCTTTTTGTATGACCAAACAACTCAATCTTTGTTTCATCAGTCCACAGGACCTTCTTCCAAAATGTAACTGGCTTGTCCAAATGTGCTTTTGCATACCTCCGGCGACTCTGTTTGTGGCGTGCTTGCAGAAACGGCTTATTTCGCATCACTCTCCCATACAGCTTCTCCTTGTGCAAAGTGTGCTGTATTGTTGACCAATGCACAGTGACACCATCTGCAGCAAGATGATGTTGCAGGTCTTTGGAGCTGGTCTGTGGATTGTCCTTGACTGTTCTCACCATTCTTCTTCTCTGCCTTTCTGATATTTTTCTTGGCCTGCCACTTCTGGGCTTAACAAGAACTGTACCTGTGTTCTTCCATTTCCTTACTATGTTCCTCACAGTGGAAACTGACAGTTTAAATCTCTGAGACAACTTTTTGTATCCTTCCCCTGAACAACTATGTTGAATAATCTTTGTTTTCAGATCATTTGAGAGTTGTTTTGAGGATCCCATGATGCCACTCTTCATAGGAGATTCAAATAGGAGACCAACTTGCAAGTGGCCACCTTAAATACCTTTTCTCATGATTGAATACACCTGCCTATGAAGTTCAAAGCTCAATGAAGTTACAAAACCAATTTAGTGCCTCAGTAAGCCAGTAAAAAGTAGTTAGGAGTGTTCAAATCAAGAAATTGATAAGGGTGCCGATACTTATGCACCTGTCAAATTTTGTTTGAATGCAGATTGCACATTTTCTGTTAGTACAATAAACCTCATTTCAATCCAGAAATATTACTGAGTCCATCATTTATTAGATATATGAAACTGAAATAGCTGTTGCAAAAACCCAAATTGTTATAAAGAAAAAAGGTTAACATTAATAGGGGTGCCCAAACTTTTTCATATGACTGTATCTGTGCAGATATTACTGAATCAGACAATGATCACACAAAACGTGTTCACCGTATGAGCCAATGTCATAGACTGGACTCGTTTATTGAAAAATACTCAATTATACAGAATTAGCAGGATGCTCAGTGCAGCTCCGGTGGATCGACCCTTCTGTAATGTGAGGCGTGAATCCATGTTGTCCTGCCATTGAGCTTCATCGAAATTTCTATGGTGGGGACAAGCTGGATCAACTCATCTAATCTTGACTCATGACTCTTTCTCGCTTGTCCCTTTAGGATTAATCAGTGTCCTGACTGAAAACCATATACTACAAACCCTGATTTAGGATCTGGAATTAGAAAATACACTTGTTTATTTCACTATTTAGTCAATCATATGAAAATTGTACGTGCCTTGTGTTAAACCAAAAAAATCATTTTACATAGAGACCTGTTTGTTTTTTGTGGTTTTTTTTACATACCACTTGCATTATGTGGATTTTCAGCAATGATGTTGCTTTCTGCACTGGAATGCCTCTGACCAAACCTGGAAAGAAATCTACACAACACGCACAGACTTGCATACAACGTGCTCATGATATACATCTATAATCAGTTTGCGGTCTCTAAAAATGGGTAGAGCAGGTGCAGGGTGCTTCTGTGAACTCTTTTCAGTTTTGTCTCATTGTTTTAAGAACGTGTTTTACAAGACCGGGTGAGTCTGCCCACCTGGGTACTGAACCCTGGCATCACCAAAGCACACACTGATATTCGTCTTTCACAGATTTTAGTCCATGTTACCTGGGCCATCATTGAGAAGAGATCTCATGGCAGAGAAAGCTTACCGCCCTTTATCCACAGACCTTCCTCAGTCAGCTGGCTCCCTGCATCTCGCACTCCATTCCTTGTTGATTCGCTTGTTCCTGTAGGGATTTAAGAACACAAGGAGTAACAGAAGTCACTGACGTGACAGGTGCCACCGAGGTATGGTCCATATGCATTGGTAAAGGACTCCTCAACTCTAGGCCCGTTCACTGCTTCTTGGTCAGCTGCACCTGTGCGGGGATCTCCATCCGATTCCATCAGCTCAGATTTAGACTTTATCTACAGCATACCTAGCTCATTTGACAACAGGAAAGATCTACATCCTACATACACATTTTGACTATCTTACCTACCTCTGCTTCACCCACTAGAGAGGGGATTAATATGTCACTTCCTCCTGTACCGATAGAAGGGGAGGGAGTGGTTCAAATGTACACTACCTCATGTTGTGTAAACCGTGATATTTCCAGTGTAGAATCGACCAGCATCTTGTTCCATCTATAAAAACAAAAAAAAGAAATATGCATTAGATCATCTATCCAATATGTCTGTCCATCTATAAAAACAAAAACTAAAGAAATATGCATTAGATCATCTATCCAATATGTCTGCTGTGCCTTCTACTGCTGGAAAATTTTGAAACCTTACAATAGACAACACGATTCATATATATTCTGTATCTGTAAAAGAAAAGAAAACTAATTAATACTGGCAATTTGTATGCAGAAACACAAAACAAAAAGATGACCATAAAAACAAAAAAACCCTAATTTGCATATTTCAAAAAATCTAATTTTCCCTGCAAAGTTAATTTAATTATTTAGATATTAGCAGGATACTATTAATAATATCTGGTGAAATCCTGAACTCTAAGGGTTAAACAAAACCCACCCAACCAGCCAAGAAACACTCATCAGTAAAAAGTGAAACACATGCAGCCTTGCAAATCTCTGCTGAAACCATTTTATTTTCCTTTTTCTCTTCTTCGTCAGTTTTTTTCTTAGGAGCTGACTTAGCCCCCACCTTTACCTGTCACTCTCACGTCTCGCTGCAGTGTCAACTTGGCCTTGGAGACCCGCTTCTTGGACTGATTTAAAGGGATACTGTGATACTCCAGGAAAAAGGCACACCTGGCTTCAGATAGATCATTACTAGATCTACAGGGAGTTTACCCACATCATTAGGCCCTTTTGACCATAATGGTCTACATCAGATTCATCAGCACATGGCATAGAGAGCATCACAGTAAGAAGTACCCGTAGGAGGCAAGTCTCCTCACACCCTTCTGGGAAACTTACTTTAGTCAGGGTGAGAGTAATACCTCCTTCTCCATCTTAATTTATAGCGGCCTTTAATTTATTCAACAAATCAAATTTTAATAAATTGACTCGAAAGATTTTTTGACAACACGAACTGGTTGTGAATTACAGGGAAAGATCCATCCGGTACCGGTCAATGTATGCGTAGTGGGTAATGCATCTACGCCCACCAGGGTAAGGACATCATCAGAAAGGGGCAGGGTGTGATCAGGTGGTATATCAAATATTTTAACAATAGAATTGACCGCCCTAGTCTCCACCATGAATTTAATAGAGGTCCCTGTGACATCTAAAGTTACAGATGTAGAAAAACCCTGATTTGAACTGACCATCACGACAGAATTTGATTGGCCACACCTTCATTGTGCATTTATGTGCTGCAGGTTTTGGTTATGGTTTTGAGGGTACCCGGCCACACTCTTTTAGGGTACGGCACCTTCTCTGGAAGTGACCGGGCTGGCCACAACGCCAACAGATAAGACATTGGTTTTGATGGCCACGTTGATTATTGTCATAACAAGGTTATGTTGTGGCTGAATATGCTGTGGCTGAAAGTATTATGGCTGCTGCTGCATAGGGCAGTATTCTTGTTGACACTGTGGTTTGAAGGTACATACACAGGGTTGGGCCCTGTTGGGGCATGGGCTGTGGTAAGGGCTGCGCTGGTGTGTTAGTATACACCAGTGCTGGGGTATTCTATTTAAATTTCGGGGCTGGATGTTTTACCAGGCTTCTCTGGAAGCTTTTAACAACCAGGATAGCATCTTTGGCAGGAAGATTTATGATCTCGGGTCGAGTGGACATTACCATGTCCTTAAGGTCTGTTTGCAGACCTTCAAAAAAGGTGGTGATTAGGAGGTTGGCTTGTGACTTATTGGTCGTAGTGAACCCGAGATCCGAGAGACTCGTTGGAGCCTGGCATAATATTTTTCAGCAGATCCCCCTTTCTCCTGCACAACGTCCTTCAAATTAGTGGCTTGTTCCACCAATTGCTCTTGAGCCCATCTTCTATCTCTGTGTGCTGTAATGAACTCAGATGAACCTCTGAGGTCAGTGCCAGAACACAGGGGTCCGCAGCAGTGACATAAGATCTTCACCCGAGTTCACTGTCATCACGCGGCTCTCTATGTCGCGGCCTCATTTGTGATCACAAGTGAAGGACTCACCTGTGATTGCAAATCACCTGAGTGACTGAAGTGAGCCGCACAATCAATGGTGCTGTCACTCAGGTTACCTGCGGCCACAGCTGAAGTCCTCCACCTGAGACAGTTGGAGGATCCAGCTGCGGCCGCGGGTAACCTGAGCGACGTCACCGCTGACAGCGTGACTCACTTCAGTTGCTCCGTGAAGCTCACGGAGAGCGGTCGTGCTCTACAGCCGCTCCTGTCAGCTTCCGATGTAGCAGAGCTGAAACGTTGTGGGATCTCGTGTAAATTACGTCAGACCTGGAGGAGTGTTTGGGGATTATTAAAGTGGTGAAAGAGGGTGTTTTTTTCGTCTTTTATTTCAAATAAAGGATTTTTCGGTGTTTGTGTTTATATATTTCACTACAGTTTCGTGATGGGGGGTGTCTCATAGACGCCTGCCATCACTAAGCTAGGACTTTGTGGCAGCTATGGGCTGCCATTAACTCCTTATTACCCCGATTGCCACCGCACCAGGGCAATGGGAATGAGCCGGGTAGAGTCCCTGGACTGTCACATCTAATGGACGCGGCATTTCGGGCGGCTGTTGGCTAATATTTTTAGGCTTGGTGCGCCACATAGCGTGGGGCTCCCCATCCTGAATATACCAGCCCTCAGCCATGTGGCTTTACCTTGACTGGTATCAAAATTAGGGGGGACTGCACGCCGTATTTTTAAATTTTTTATTTATATATTTTACTGCACAATATAGACCCGCCCACTGGCGGCTGTGATTGGTTGCAGTGAGACAGCTGTCACTCAGCGTAGGGGCTCTTCTGACTGCAACCAATCATAGGCGCCGGTGTGCGGGTGAGGCAGTGAGTATGAGGTGGAATAATGAGCGGCCGGCATTTTCAAAAGCAGGAGAAGCCGCTGGAGCAGTGTGACAGCTGTGCAGCCCCACGCCACGCCAGTGATCGGTGAGTATGAGAGAGGGCGTGAGAGGGAGAAACCAACCGACCGACAGAGCGAGGGAGAGACCAACCGACAGACAGAGAGAGTGAGACCGACATCGACAGAGAGAGAGACCGAAAAACCTGTTTTGTTTGTGAAAAAAGCATGCAGAATGCAACAAAAATGCAGTGCAAGTGCACAGCTAAACGTTTTGGTTGCGTTTTGACACACCTCTTCATTTCAATGGGTGAAAAATGCAACCAAAATGCACAAAATAAGTGACATGTTGCTTCGATTTTGTCAAATATTTGGCATCCAAAATGCTGTCTAAAAAAAAGCAACGTGCGTTTGGAAATTTGCAGACTTCTCATAGAGTTTGCTGGGGAAGCACAACGCATTCATTTTGTCATTGAGGCGCTGCAGTTTTAAATGCAGCCAAAATGCAGGAAAATTGCACACGTGCGCACACAGCCTTATTGCAAAGAAAACAATACGCAATACACCCCCCTCCATGGCCTGTATGCACGCTCACCACGAAAGACTCAATTTTTGACCAAAGTGTATATTCAAGCATGTTTAAAGTTTGCTCAACAACATTTAGACAAGTCTGTGAAATAATGGGCGAACATAGTCTGGTCAGATGAGACAAAAATTGAACACTTTGGAAGCAAATAATAAAAAAAAAAAACACATACCAACAGTGAAGTTTTGAGATGGGAACATCATGGTGTGAGGGTATTTTTCAGCATATGGCAGCAAGTGTCTTGAAGCTTCATCACAAACAAAGGCTTTTGTGCAAAATATTAATTAAATTTCAGTAAGTGTGTGCAATACTTTTTCTCTATTTCGTTACAAATCACTTAAGTTATGGACATCGGTGGTTTGATTTATTTGCCTGTGTGGATTGGATGGGTTGTTACCGACATCTGGTAAGAAATTCATTTCAATGGCATTTACTAAAATCAGTTACATGTTCAATACTTATTTCAGCCCTGTATATATGCTAGAAATGTATTATTCTGTAAACTCTATGTAATATACTGTATGTACAGATATCTCATGTTATATACAATTAACATGTGACTGGTAGAATATCTGGACATCATATGATATACACAGGATAAGTGACTGGTACATCATATACTATAACCACTATTTGTTGATGTGGAGTTGAAGTTTACATTGGTGACTTGGTTGATCAAGTATCTGAAAAAATACACAAAAAATATTCATAGACGTATGTGTGGCGCCCCTGAGGCTTCAGTCGCCACAGAATATGGCACCTAACATTGGGTGTAATGCTAAACCCGGTTCCCTTTTACATAGTTACATAGGTTGACAAAAGACCTAGGTCCATCCAGTTCAACCTTCCTCCACCAATTCGACATTTTGTCCCTAAGTCACTTGTAACCAACAATGTTGTGTGTACTGAGGAAATCATCCAGCCCTTTTTTAAAAGCTGTTATAGTATCTGCCATTACCTCCTGAGGAGGTCAGTCCAGGTTTCACCACATTACACACTAGGTTGCCCTGTTCCTACTGGGGACTAAACTAGGGTCGGTTGATAAAGGGGTCGCCGACAGAGTGGCATTTACAGGATGCCCTCAACTGGGGCTCCAGTCCCACTAGCTTAGGACCTGGGAGGGGTGAGGTGCAGCTAGTAGGGTGAGTCAGGAGCCAACAGAACAGTTAGAGAGTTCTCCAGCAGGAGAGGAAGGGAGCAGTTGCATCTTACAGGTGCTCCGGTGGGAAGGAGGAGAGAGCTCACACGGTTGCCATAGGGAGAGTAAACTTGCTCCCTACGGAGTCGACACCACACAGGGTGGCAGGACCCTAGGAAAGATCATACTTCACATTGGATTTCCAGAATATGCCCGGATGGGGAAAGTGTCAATCTTCCCTGGCCACATAGCGCCTGAGCACAATGCCATAAAGGATCCGGAGCCTCGCTTCAAGCCGGACCCCACATCGGAACCGCAGCACCTGCAGATAGGGACAAGAGTACATCTCGTGAAATCCAGGGTCCCCTCGTAGGTTCAAGCCAGGGGATCTACAGACAGGCATTACAAGGAGAAACCCACTGAACACCAAACCCGACTGATCTCTAAAGGGATTTGGGTTAGATGGAGCCCATCATAGGAAGTGACCGGTATTACCTGAGTGAGCGGCATCGTACAAGTGAGTAAACAACCTGGAACCGCAACTATAGACTTGGACTCTTTATTACCCGTACTGCCACTCCCTGCTGCCATTACTACTCCCCTCATCATCCTCCCTGGGGCCCGGTCTACCTGTGGAGAGCAATCCCATCCCTGGCTGCTACTGCCATCTGCCCCGGAGGACACCGACAGCAGCGACGGCCCATTCCCTGACCGCATACCCCAGGTGGCGTCACGACAACCACCTCACAACTACCTCCATCATCTCTTCTCTGCCATTTTCTGTACGCCACGGGGCAACGGAGGCAGGCTAGGCCGCCCGTGACCACGACACAAAAATATGTTTTTTTGAGGAGTGTAGAAAAGCACAGTGTACATTGCTTTACTACATATTTGAAAGCGTATATCTGGCTTAAAGTTTGTAATACGTACCCATGTATGACACCTGAGAAGTGCAAGAGCTCATAGGAACCGGTCCAAGTGCTGTCAGTTTTTTCCACAGGCCGTACTCACAGACAATATGGCTGAGTGAACACAGCCTATGAAGCAGCTGAACATAAACCTGTCACAAGGTTTTTCCTAATATAAAGTACGGCCACTACTTTTAAATTTGCTTTTACAGCATTATAGTAAGCTGCGTGTATGACCCCAAGCATAGCACAAATAAGGGCTTTTTTTTATATCCACAGCTGGCGACCAAGTCCGATGGGGACCTCTGGTCTTGATCTGGAGCCTTTTTTCTTCCTACAATAGCCATTGCCTTTCCCTGCGTTGTGTAGCGGATGTGTCCTACGTCATCCACATGTGTTTCCCGACCTCGCTCCTGCACAGGCATACTTCTCTTTGATCTGGCAAGGGCTGGGTAAGGCTAAAGAGTGCTGATTACCCAGAAATAAAGCCGCCACATGCACACTGCAATACTTTCCTCAGCCTAATGGCGATGGCGATTGTAAGAAGAAGCTGCACTGGATCAAGACCAGAGATGCCCATCGGACCGGACCGCAATGGCGGTGGGTATAATAAAAGCTCTTTTTCTGTACTATGCAGAGGGGCTTGGGGAAATACATGCAGCTTACTAGATTACTGTAAAAGAAGTCTTAAAGGCGGTGGCTGAACTTTATATATCAGTAAAACCTAATGACAGATTCCTATTAAGAATGGGTTGCTATTCATGGGCCACTCCTGTGTACTTTCCCCCCATGCCAAAATTTGGCAGCCAGCCGCTGGCATGCAGTAATTGTTCTGAATGTAAATAAAGGGTGGGCCATAAATATGGATACACCCTGATGATATCACCTTACCGTTTGTGGCTTATTAGTACATGGGAGGGGCAAAACATTTGAGGCCGGGTCATGCCCATGGTGGCCATCTGCAAAGCAGCCATTTTTAATTCAACTTTTTTTTTTTATCAGAGTGTATGCATCCATACTTATGGCCCACCTTATACATGTTCAGGACATTCTCTTTTTCTGACTCAAAAGGTTTGAAGAGATATAGAATTGTGCATAATCTTACTTGCAATGCCACGTCAGTCATCTACTTAGCAACCTCTCCCTGCAACCTTGCCCATGTAGGCATACCGACTCAATAGCTAAAAGTCTGTGCCCTTGAACATGTTAAAAATATAAAAACAGTGATAAATGGCATCCAATTCCACTACATTTTCATGACTTCCATCATTGTAATCTCAAAAGTTTCCATATTGGGGGAACAGACGACATAAATGTTTATATCTGTGGAGGAGACATTAAAAAAAATCGTTTCTAAAGATAGAAACTAAATAGATTGTGCTTTTAGATCTAAAATTCTCTAATGGACTCATTGAGTACATTAGTTATAATTAGTGATGAGCGATTTTTGTTACTCGCACGAATAGTACAGTGTTCATGTTATTCGTTTCTCGTTGAGTATTTTGGTCCTTAGCAGGGCAATACTGATATGTGTCTGCCAAAAAGTAAAATATAACTTTTATTAATGACTAACAATAAAAAGCACACTGACAGACAAACAAATAAGCTGTAATGAAACATGCAGTGTCACAAAGTGAATTCTCATAGGAGAAATAACCGGGGGGAGGGGGGGGGGAACCAATTACAGTTATTAATCAATAAACTGTTATTATGCGGTCATAAACCTCCCAAAAGAATTCAGGGGGAGATATAGCTTAATTCAAAGCACACATAGCAGAGAAAAACACGTTCATGAGTGTAGCCTAAGGGTATGTGCGCACTAGGCGTTTTTTTCACGCTGCGTTTTTTTGTGCGCTTTTGTCTCAAAAAACGCACCCGCAGCTAAAAAAACGCGACAAAAACGCATGCGTTTTTACCGCGATGTGGTGCGTTTTTTGCTGCGTTTTTGCTCACTGCGTTTTTAATCAGTGCACAATGCCATTAAAGATGGTTGATGAAAAGAAAAAAAAAAAGGTCTGATGTCATTTCCTTCTTCAAAATGTTCATTGTATGGAGGAGAGCAGACAGCTGCAGAACTAGTGTATGCAGGAGAGCAGACAGCAGCTGCAGAACTACAAGGCTCAGCATCCTCCATCCAGGACTGTATGCAGGAGTTTTTTGCCCAAAAAGAAAAAAAAAAATGACATGGGTTTCGCTATATTTTTGTATGCTAGCCAGGTACAGCAGGCAGGTACAGGCTGCCCCCAATCCCCAGCTGCCTATTTGTACCCGGCTGGGAATCAAAAATATAGGGAAGCCCTTTTTTTTTTTTTATTTCATGAATCTCAAGAAATAATTTTAAAAAAATGACATAGGCTTCGCCCAATTTTTGAGTCCAGCCAGGTACAACTAGGCAGCTGGGGATTGGAATCCGCTGTGCAGAGTGCCCAAGCTTTCTGGGCACCCCCACTGCGAATTGCAGTCCGCAGCCGCCCCAGAAAATGGCGCTTTCATAGAAGCGACATCTTCTGGCGCTGTATCCAACTCTTCCAGCTACCCTGGTGACTGTGGCTCGCTGGGTAATAATGGAGTTAGGGCTAGCTGTATATTATCAGCTGGCCCTAAGCCCGAAATTCATGGTGTCACGCCAATATTAGACATGGCCACCATGAATTTCTAGTAAAGATAAAAAATAAACAAAACACAACACAGAAAAATATTTTTATTAGAAATAAAACACAACACAATTAGTGACTCCATCTTTATTGAAATAAAGACCCCCCCCCCCTCCGCAGTAATCCTGGGTCAAGGGTCCCTCGCCGTCCAATCCGGATCCAATATCATCTGATCGGTTTGCTGGAAGGCAAAGCGATCAGATGATGTGTCAGGTTAAAGGACGTGAATCACATCACACATCAGCTGATTGTATAAAAGCCAATTATACAATCAGCTGAAGTATAAAAAAAAATAAAAAATAAATAAATACTCACGTCTGTGCTGATTACCGGCAGCTCCTGGAGCTATCGGATGAGAGTCTGATCCTGTCCCATCGCTGCAGGAGCTGCCGGTAATCAGCTGATGAAGTCTCCTGACGGCAGGATCAGCTGATAGCCGGCCGGGCGCGAAAAAGCCGGCGACACCGCGAGAATTACGATCAGCTGATGCGTCAGGTGACTGCATCAAGTGATCCACCGCCAGGTCCTGCAAGCTTCGTACGTGCCCCGGGGAGACTGCACACAGCCAAAGCGGCGGTACCGGGACAGGAGCTGGGAGCGGGCATGGCACCGGGACCCTGCAGACAGGTGAGTATATATGACATTTTTTTTTCTACTGTTCACTTTTGTTTTCGCCGCTGCCTCCACCTCCCGCCCAGACATGGCGCCGCACGGAGCTGACATGGCACCGGGCGGGTTGTGGACGCAGCGGTGATGGTACCGGGAGGATTCATGCTTCTGTGTTTACCAACAGAAGGAATCCTCTTCCTCTACACGTCACTTTACTGCCCACCCCTTGCGTTTATAGCTGCGTTTTAGTCATAGAAACGCAGCTATATGCGTTTTTCATTGCGTTGTTGAACATCTCATTGAACTCAATGGGTGAAAAACGCAGTGAAAAACGCAGAAATAATTGACATGCTGCATTTTTGTGGTCACCACAAAAACGCAGCTACAAAAAAACGCTGTGTGCGGACAGCATTTCTGAAAACCCATAGACATTGCTGGGGAAGCAATGTCACTGCGTTTTCAGCACAAAAACGCGGTAAAAATCGCCGCTAAAAACGCAGCAAAAACGCCTAGTGCGCACAAGGCCTAAACAACCCATCCCGCTCAAAGCCTGGATAAAGGCAGTCTGTAGGCAGGAACAATGTATGAGTGAGAACATGTCCCTATAAAAATGATAAGGCCAAATGAAGAGCTATACACATAGAATGTATCCTATGGTTAATAAAATACACCGCCCGGATGTTTCTGTATTTGCCCAGCATTATTCATGAGTAAGATCTAACTGCTCTACTGGCTACTGTCTCTCCCCTGATGAGTGTAACAAATTGTGTCGGGAGGTCCAGGAGCTTTGATGACTGAAGTCAAAGGGTTGCCACCAAGGAGAGTATGGTGTGGTAATAATATTTGAACTCCCCCTCTACTTTATGGTGACCTTTTTCTCTTACTGCTTATTGTGCATATCATCCCTATGGTTGTTATTGTCCTCTCTGTTGGGAGTTTCTATGGGATTTGGTTGTGATAAAGATACGACTGTTACCCCCCTCCTATATCCTAGATCAGACCTGGGCAAGGGGCGGCCCGCGGGCCACATCCGGCCCGCCTGCTCTCTGTGACCGGCCCGCCCGTCTTCAGCCGGTGCAGTGGAGCCGGGCTGCAGCGTGCCGAGCAGGGAGAGATCCTGTGCAGGTCCGCACAGTCAGTGCAGGCAGCAGAACGCAGGAGTCTTTCCTCTGTTCCCTGCCGGCACTAATTGTCAGTGACACACGCGCGCGCTCTGACGTTGTCAGTACTGCGCTGCGTGTGTCATTTCAAAAGTTCCCGCCCGCCCTGCAGGAGAAGGAGCAGCACAGCAGACGGAACAATTCATCTTCCAGGACCTGCGATGATGTCACGCCCATGTGACTGTGTGGGAGGAGACACAGGATGCCGGGCAGCAAGCAAGACATGCTGAATCCTGAAGGAGATGTGGACACATGATGACTGGTAATGAGAAAAGAGGGGACATGAGGGGAAAGGGGGCTGCAGGGTGAGTGGCAGATGAGGGCTGCAGACTGACAGAAGGATGTGAAGGGGTGCAGAGTGTTTGAGAGGGGTAAGTTGGGGTACAGGCAGGGTGAGATATGTGGGCAGGGTGTGTGACATATGGGGGTGTAGTGTGTGTGATATGGGGGTGCAGGCTGTATGGGGTGTAGTGTCTGTGATATGGGGGTGCAGGCTAGTGGGGTAGTATATGGGGGTATAGTGATGTAGTATATTACAGGTGTGCTATATAGGGGTGTAGTGATGTAGTATATTACAGGTGTGCTATATGGAGGTGTAGTATATTACAGGTGTGCTATATGGAGGTGTAGTATATTACAGGTGTGCTATATGGAGGTGTAGTATATTACAGGTGTGCTATATGGAGGTGTAGTATATTACAGGTGTACTATATGGAGGTGTAGTATATTACAGGTGTACTATATGGAGGCGTAGTATATTACAGGTGTACTATATGGAGGCGTAGTATATTACAGGTGTGCTATATGGAGGTGTAGTATATTACAGGTGTACTATATGGAGGCGTAGTATATTACAGGTGTGCTATATGGAGGTGTAGTATATTACAGGTGTGCTATATGGAGGTGTAGTATATTACAGGTGTACTATATGGAGGTGTAGTATATTACAGGTGTACTATATGGAGGCGTAGTATATTACAGGTGTACTATATGGAGGCGTAGTATATTACAGGTGTACTATATGGAGGCGTAGTATATTACAGGTGTGCTATATGGAGGTGTATATTACAGGTGTGCTATATGGAGGTGTAGTATATTACAGGTGTGCTATATAGGGGTGTAGTGATGTAGTATATTACAGGTGTGCTATATGGAGGTGTAGTATATTACAGGTGTGCTATATGGAGGTGTAGTATATTACAGGTGTGCTATATGGAGGTGTAGTATATTACAGGTGTGCTATATAGTGGTGTAGTGATGTAGTATATAGGGGTGTAGTGATGTAGTATATTACAGGTGTGCTATATGGAGGTATAGTATGTTACAGGTGTAGTATATGGGGTGTATTGATGTAGTATATTACAGGTGTACTATATGGAGGTGTAGTAAATTACAGGTGTATATAGGGGTGTAGTGATGTAGTATATTACAGGTGTAGTATATGGGGTGTAGTGATGTAGTATATTACAGGTGTGCTATATAGGGGTGTAGTGATGTAGTATATTACAGGTGTGCTATATGGAGGTGTAGTATATTACAGGTGTGCTATATGGAGGTGTAGTATATTACAGGTGTGCTATATGGAGGTGTAGTATATTACAGGTGTACTATATGGAGGTGTAGTATATTACAGGTGTACTATATGGAGGCGTAGTATATTACAGGTGTACTATATGGAGGCGTAGTATATTACAGGTGTACTATATGGAGGCGTAGTATATTACAGGTGTACTATATGGAGGCGTAGTATATTACAGGTGTGCTATATGGAGGTGTAGTATATTACAGGTGTACTATATGGAGGCGTAGTATATTACAGGTGTGCTATATGGAGGTGTAGTATATTACAGGTGTGCTATATGGAGGTGTAGTATATTACAGGTGTACTATATGGAGGTGTAGTATATTACAGGTGTACTATATGGAGGCGTAGTATATTACAGGTGTACTATATGGAGGCGTAGTATATTACAGGTGTACTATATGGAGGCGTAGTATATTACAGGTGTGCTATATAGGGGTGTAGTGATGTAGTATATTACAGGTGTGCTATATGGAGGTGTAGTATATTACAGGTGTGCTATATGGAGGTGTAGTATATTACAGGTGTGCTATATGGAGGTGTAGTATATTACAGGTGTGCTATATAGTGGTGTAGTGATGTAGTATATAGGGGTGTAGTGATGTAGTATATTACAGGTGTGCTATATGGAGGTATAGTATGTTACAGGTGTAGTATATGGGGTGTATTGATGTAGTATATTACAGGTGTACTATATGGAGGTGTAGTAAATTACAGGTGTATATAGGGGTGTAGTGATGTAGTATATTACAGGTGTAGTATATGGGGTGTAGTGATGTAGTATATTACAGGTGTGCTATATAGGGGTGTAGTGATGTAGTATATTACAGGTGTGCTATATGGAGGTGTAGTATATTACAGGTGTGCTATATGGAGGTGTAGTATATTACAGGTGTGCTATATGGAGGTGTAGTATATTACAGGTGTACTATATGGAGGTGTAGTATATTACAGGTGTACTATATGGAGGCGTAGTATATTACAGGTGTACTATATGGAGGCGTAGTATATTACAGGTGTACTATATGGAGGCGTAGTATATTACAGGTGTACTATATGGAGGCGTAGTATATTACAGGTGTGCTATATGGAGGTGTAGTATATTACAGGTGTACTATATGGAGGCGTAGTATATTACAGGTGTGCTATATGGAGGTGTAGTATATTACAGGTGTGCTATATGGAGGTGTAGTATATTACAGGTGTACTATATGGAGGTGTAGTATATTACAGGTGTACTATATGGAGGCGTAGTATATTACAGGTGTACTATATGGAGGCGTAGTATATTACAGGTGTACTATATGGAGGCGTAGTATATTACAGGTGTGCTATATAGGGGTGTAGTGATGTAGTATATTACAGGTGTGCTATATGGAGGTGTAGTATATTACAGGTGTGCTATATGGAGGTGTAGTATATTACAGGTGTGCTATATGGAGGTGTAGTATATTACAGGTGTGCTATATAGTGGTGTAGTGATGTAGTATATAGGGGTGTAGTGATGTAGTATATTACAGGTGTGCTATATGGAGGTATAGTATGTTACAGGTGTAGTATATGGGGTGTATTGATGTAGTATATTACAGGTGTACTATATGGAGGTGTAGTAAATTACAGGTGTATATAGGGGTGTAGTGATGTAGTATATTACAGGTGTAGTATATGGGGTGTAGTGATGTAGTATATTACAGGTGTGCTATATAGGGGTGTAGTGATGTAGTATATTACAGGTGTGCTATATGGAGGTGTAGTATATTACAGGTGTGCTATATGGAGGTGTAGTATATTACAGGTGTGCTATATGGAGGTGTAGTATATTACAGGTGTGCTATATGGAGGTGTAGTATATTACAGGTGTACTATATGGAGGTGTAGTATATTACAGGTGTACTATATGGAGGCGTAGTATATTACAGGTGTACTATATGGAGGCGTAGTATATTACAGGTGTACTATATGGAGGCGTAGTATATTACAGGTGTACTATATGGAGGCGTAGTATATTACAGGTGTGCTATATGGAGGTGTAGTATATTACAGGTGTACTATATGGAGGCGTAGTATATTACAGGTGTGCTATATGGAGGTGTAGTATATTACAGGTGTGCTATATGGAGGTGTAGTATATTACAGGTGTACTATATGGAGGTGTAGTATATTACAGGTGTACTATATGGAGGCGTAGTATATTACAGGTGTACTATATGGAGGCGTAGTATATTACAGGTGTACTATATGGAGGCGTAGTATATTACAGGTGTGCTATATGGAGGTGTATATTACAGGTGTGCTATATGGAGGTGTAGTATATTACAGGTGTGCTATATAGGGGTGTAGTGATGTAGTATATTACAGGTGTGCTATATGGAGGTGTAGTATATTACAGGTGTGCTATATGGAGGTGTAGTATATTACAGGTGTGCTATATGGAGGTGTAGTATATTACAGGTGTGCTATATAGTGGTGTAGTGATGTAGTATATAGGGGTGTAGTGATGTAGTATATTACAGGTGTGCTATATGGAGGTATAGTATGTTACAGGTGTAGTATATGGGGTGTATTGATGTAGTATATTACAGGTGTACTATATGGAGGTGTAGTAAATTACAGGTGTATATAGGGGTGTAGTGATGTAGTATATTACAGGTGTAGTATATGGGGTGTAGTGATGTAGTATATTACAGGTGTATATAGGGGTGTAGTGATGTAGTATATTACAGGTGTGCTATATGGAGGTATAGTATATTACAGGTGTAGTATATGGGGTGTAGTGATGTAGTATATTACAGGTGTAGTATATGGGGTGTAGTGATGTAGTATATTACAGGTGTATATAGGGGTGTAGTGATGTAGTATATTACAGGTGTATATAGGGGTGTAGTGATGTAGTATATTACAGGTGTGCTATATGGAGGTATAGTATATTACAGGTGTAGTATATGGGGTGTAGTGATGTAGTATATTACAGGTGTATATAGGGGTGTAGTGATGTAGTATATTACAGGTGTATATAGGGGTGTAGTGATGTAGTATATTACAGGTGTATATAGGGGTGTAGTGATGTAGTATATTACAGGTGTATATAGGGGTGTAGTGATGTAGTATATTACAGGTGTGCTATATGGAGGTGTAGTATATTACAGGTGTGCTATATGGAGGTGTACTATATTACAGGTGTAGTATATAGGGGTGTAATGATGTAGTATATTACAGGTGTAGTATATAGGGGTGTAATGATGTAGTATATCGGAGGTGTATTATATAGTGGTGTAGTATATTACAGGTATATGGAGGGAGTGTAGCATAATACAGGTGTAGTATATAGGGGTGTAGTGGTGTAGTTTATTACAGGTGTAGTATATGGAGGGGGTGTAGTGATGTAGTATATTGGGTAGAACTGAGGTAATTATATTAGTCCGGCCCTCTAAACCAATCCCAATTTCTCATGCGGCCCCATGGGAAAATTAATTGCCCACCCCTGTCCTAGATGGACATTTTAAATATTTAATTAGATTTTTTTCCCTTTGGTTTTTTCTCTTTGGGACACTGCCTGTTTCATTACAGCTTATTTGTTTGTCTGTCAGTGTGCTTATTATTCATTAATAAAAGTTATATTTTACTTTGTTTTTGGCACCCACATATTAGTATTGCCCTGCTATTTGTATCATACATTTTGGGTAATCTTAGACCATATTGATTATTTTTGTATTTTTCTCCTTGCCTCGTGATTTTCGAGTCTCCTCCCCGCATATTTGTTGACTGATTTTCAGCCTCTATTCATGCGATGTTTGCTTCCCAATCACAGTAATACCACAGCCTTCTTTGCTACTGGTGTGACGCCCTGGCAAAACCAGGTAGTCACAGGGTTAATCCTCCTTGGTAACCTGATCCCACTGGTATAGCAAGGCAACCGCACCCTTCCCCCCAGTGTACTGATAAGAACAGAAGGGGAGGAGTTTTAGGGAGTGAGATGTAGTAGGGAGAGGAGAGCAGTCGGGAGTTGTAGCTCTCGGGATGCTGCTAAAAGAGAGGTGAAGACCCCGATAGTAAAGCGTGCTCCAGGAGTGCCGGGACAGGCTGTGCGTGAGGAAGGGACCTGAGGTGATCGGGACAGGGTAGTGGCCCGCCGATACCGAGAGAGGGCCCGGATCACCGCCGGGGAGTGGGCTCCCCGTTCCCGGCCGAGGAGGAGAACAGAGAAGGAGAGGGAGGACCTTGCTGTACTGCAGGTGGGATCCGAATAACACCCGCCGAGGACCTACGTTCACCGGCAGTTCCTGGATAAATACAAACTCTGTGTGTGTTATTCTCAAGGTGACAGTGAGTACCGCCCACCATCCCCCAGTCCAACCTGCGCCATCACTCCCGGCACTATCTCACCAGGCCTCGGGGCACCCATCCCCACCCTCGTGGGCGAGGAGCGCTGCTCGAGCCCCGGGTCCGGCTCCTCTCGAGCCACCAAAGAGAAGGTACCGGACCCGAGCGTGATCCCCCCGAGCAGCCCCCGGGACGGAGGACTGGCCCCCGCCCGCGACTCTGGCATTATGGGAGGCGCAGTGGAAAAAATGACTTGTAGTCATTAAAGCAGTAGAATTATGCTTAGCGAGTTTATCCATTGCTGTCACACTACTTCTGGTCCGATCATTAAAGTTCATGAATATGCACTGTTTCCCCCGCCCACTCTCTGTAACAGTGTTGGTGATTTGTTGCAGTCCTGCTACCCCCACCCACTCTCTGTGCCAGCGTCTGTGATTGGTTGCCATCACACTATCTGTCTGGGTCCCTAACGTGGACTAAAAATAAGTAAATAATTGTAAAAAAATGATGTATGGTTCCTCATATTTTCATACACGGCACAAATAAAGCAGATGGCTACATGCTGCAGCACCCAGCTGTGTGCGTTATCTTGGCAGTATATGATAATATGAGGAACACCATGCGTTTTTGAATTATTTAAATAAATAAATTGAAAAAATCGTTGTGACATTTCCCCCAATTTTGATACCCAGCCAAGATAATATAGTTGTATATTATGTAATATATGTAAATATTGATTTCTTTATTTCTCACTTCACAGCGACTATACATGATAAAGGCCGTTGGGCCGAAACGTCCACCATCTTTTGTCGCCATCAAATAAATAATCACTTTTTTGCAAAGAAAAAAACTTTTTGTCTTCATTTTATCAACAAGAGAGTGCAGTGTCTATTATATAATACGTTCTGGGACTATTGACCCCACACTAGCACCTCTAATGAAACCATACTCTAGCTGAGTGCACACCAATACCCTATAACTCTGACAGCCAAGATAAAGTGGCTAGTATTCTCAGGCAGGGGAGTTCCATGGTTATTGGGCCCCCTCAGGATAAAAATAGCAGCCCGCAACCGCCCAAGAATTGGTGTGTCCATTAGAGTAATTTGTGGGCTATAGTAACATTTTTTGCGAAAAAGTTAGATTCATTTTTTCCTTCCATATTGCTTTTTTTTATTTTCCTGTGAAGCATGTAAAAGGTTATAAACTGGTGGAAACGGGCTTGAGTGGTGAACGAGCTAAAATAGTCTCTTTCTATGAGGCCTGCAGTATCAAATTGGATTCCTGATGAAGCCACAAAACCGGGAATTAGAGACTCCTAATTGCCAGGGTGTGAGGACCATTGGGGATCACTATCTGTCGGCATTCCTCATCGGAAGTCCGGGGGCGTCTAGGTGGGGGTTCATTCTCACTAGAGGAGTTAGAAGAGGAGGTGGAAACACAGAGGAATATTGAATCCTCTCCCTCACTCTGTCAGATGCATGCGTGTGCCTCAGCTGAATACACTGTTTGGGATGAATGGCACTTTTTTTTTCATGGCTTCTTTGTGTGTTTGTAGCGTTTTCACGTGTGTTGTGTAACCAAATTTTATTCAGATGTGTTTATATAGTAAACGAAAAATAAAAGAAGAAAAAAATTAGAAGAAAGGAAGAGAACTGAAAAATATATAAGAACATTAAAGTGTATAATGCTGTAATTGAATGTTAATAAAGACCGTTATTGAACTCCTGCAACTGACCTGCTGTAACAGTATATCTATAGAGCAGTAGGAAAATATCGGTAATAAAATAATGCCTACAATAATTGTCCAGTACATTTCTAAACTAAATTAAAATGTAAAAATGACTAACCATGGTAGGAAAAACGTGTTATAATTGCTCTAGAAACCTACACAAATTATAGGGAAGAAGACAGACTTCAGTAAAAGCAGTTACTGAGTGCCCACAACTTACAAAAAGGGGAGGTTTACGCCATTGTTTTCTCCACATTCGAGAAAACCAGTCCAATGAGTATGAACAGGGTTGCATCAGTTTTTCCTCAGAGTTGGAGAGGAAAAAAATCTCCATGTTTTACATTCTGCCAGACCGCGAAAATCGGTCAGATGTCATCAAAATGCAGTTCTGATTATTGCCACGGACACACAGACTTAGGCCTGTTTCACACGTCAGTGAAAATCACGGATGTTTTTCACTGACATGTAAAAAACGCATATGTCCCTCCATGTTCGGTGTTCGGTGATGCATTCAACGTGGGTTGTCCGTGTGCAATCCGTGATCCGTGCTCCGTCATCCGTGATTGCACATGGAGATATACTCACCTGTCCTGTTGCTGCTGTCCATGGTGCTGAAGTCTCCAGCTCTGTAGCATCTGCCTGCCACTGTCTCTAGTTTCTGCAGCTTCTTCTGGGTCCGTCTCTGGCTGCATAAATGAATATGCATACCATAATGAGACAGCCAGGAAAAAGCTGAAAGCACAGGCTGAACACAGCGTCGCTGGAGAAGGTGAGTTGAAAATGTTTTTTATTTTCAATGTCCATGTTTTTCTGGTACGTGTTTCACAGATCATACCACTGTGTGGTCCGTGGAACATCAGTGATGCCAGAAAAACGGACATGTCTCCTTGCGGCAATCACAGACATGCGTGTACACCGCACGGAGACACGGTCAGTGAGAAATCACTGATGTGTGCGCAGACTAATTGATTATAATGGGTCTGCGTATGCCCATATTTCTGGTACGTATAAACACTAGCACATACGTACCAGAATCACTGATGTCTGAAATAGGCCTTACATTGCCTATTTCTTCGGTGCTCCATTGGGAGACCCAGACGATTGGGTGTATAGCTACTGCCTCCGGAGGCCACACAAAGTATTACACTAAAAAGTGTAAGGCCCCTCCCCTTCTGCATATACACCCCCCGTGGGATCACGGGCTCCTCAGTTTTATGCTTTGTGCGAAGGAGGTCAGACATCCACGCATAGCTCCACTGTTTAGTCAGCAGCAGCTGCTGACTATGTCGGATGGAAGAAAAGAGGACCCATACTAGGGCCCTCAGCATGCTCCCTTCTCACCCCACTTTTGTCGGCGGTGTTTGTTAAGGTTGAGGTACCCATTGCGGGTACGGAGGCTGGAGCCCACATGCTGCTTTCCTTCCCCATCCCCCTGAGGGCTCTGGGTGAAGTGGGATCTTACCGGCCTCCAGGCTCTGAGGCCGGGCTCCATCCACAGACCCGGAGATCCTGCTGGAATGGAGCTGAGTATCGTCAGGGACAAGGCCCTGCAACATTAAGGTACTCTGTGTCCCCGTACAGACCACGCACACACACACCAGCATGCTGGGTGTGTTAGTGCGCCGGGGACAACAGCGCTGCGCGCTGGGGCTATACTCACTGCAGCTTAGCTGAGTGAGTTAATGTGTGGGAAACTGCCGCGCCGGCCGCTGCTAGAAGCTGCGGCGCGGATGAGACTTGTGGTGCGCCGGGGACTTCCGCGCTGACCGTGCTTTTACGACGGCAGCGCTTATGAATCGAGTCCCCGGCTTTTGCGGCCTAGTTTCGTTTCCTTCCCGCCCCCGGGCCTGCCAGTCAGGGAAGGGGCGAGACGCTGTACAATGGTCAGCACCGAGGGCTGGAGTCTTATTTACATACTCCAGCCCCCTCACTGGGCACAGTGGGACGCCAGTTTCCCGCTCTTTGTCTGGGGCACGCCCACGGCCCGCCCCTCTTCACAGGACGCCGGCAGCCATTCCTGCATGCAGTCTAAGCTGGAGAACGGACACAGGCTCTGGGAGACCCGGTCAAGGGATTCTGGCGACCACACACCCGCTTAAGCGGGCGGTAAGCAGCACCTTGGTGCTGACCCCACTAGTGCCACAGTGTTTTGTGTACTTTATGCTTGTACCTATATTTGCACTGTACGGTCGCTTCTTGGCTATATACCCCTAGATTGCTCTGAGGAGACAACAGCATGTCGTCCGCAGAAAGCAAGGGTGCCAAGGCACAGGCTTTCTATGCTGTCTGTACCGCATGTGAGGCTGTTTTACCGGCAGGTTCCACTAACCCCCATTGGGTAGAGTCTCTGCTAGTGGTGGCCCAGAGAGAGCCACCTGTGAAACTGTCCAGAGGACAGAGTTTGCAGTTTTTTGCTGATAAAATGTCTGGGACTATGACCAAGATTCTAGAAACTTTGCAGTCCAGGCCGGTGACTCAGACAATGGGCACTGTTGAATCAATGCCCCCCGGTCTCCCTCAGTTGGAACTAATACGTGCTCCAAGGGGGTCCCATGCATCCCAGGCTGAAGGCTCTGCACGGACGACAGTCCCAGTCAGCCTAAGCGAGCTCGCTGGGAGAGACCCTCGACTTCACACACTGGTCAGGGTCTCAGCGAGAGGATTCTCTGTATGATGAGGCAGAGGTAGCTGATCAGGATTCTGATCCTGAGACCGCTTTCAATCTGGATGCTCCTAATAGTGACGCCATGGTGAATGATCTCATAGCGTCCATCAATAGACTGGTGGATATTTCTCCCTCAGCCCCTCCAGTGGAGGAGTCAGCTTCGCAGCAGGAGAAATTCCATTTCAGGTATCCCAAGCGTAAATTCAGTACTTTTTTGGGCCACTCTGACTTCAGAGAAGCAGTCCAGAAACACCACGCTTATCCAGACAAGCGTTTCTCCGCACGTCTTAAGGATACACGTTATCCCTTTCCCCCTGACGTGGTCAAGCGCTGGACCCAGTGTCCAAAGGTGGATCCCCCAATCTCCAGGCTTGCGGCTAGATCCATAGTTGCAGTGGAAGATGGGACTTCACTTAAAGATGCCATTGACAGACAGATGGACCTCTGGTTGAAATCTGTCTATGAAGCTATCGGCGTGTCGTTTGCTCCGGCATTCGCAGCCGTATGGGCACTCCAAGCTATTTCAGCTGGTCTTGCGCAGGTGGACACTGTCACACGTACATCTGTGCCGCAGGTGGCGTCCTTAACCTCGCATATGTTTGCATTGCGACTTACGCTATTAATGCTGTCCTGGACTCTACGAGCCGTACGTCAGTGGCGTCCGCCAACTCCGTGGTTTTTACGCAGAGCCTTGTGGTTAAGGGAATGGAAGGCAGATTCTGCTTCCAAAAAGTGCTTAACCAGTTTGCCATTATCTGGTGACAGACTGTTTGGTGAGCGATTGGATGAAATCATTAAACAGTCCAAGGGTAAGGATTCTTCCTTACACCAGCCCAGATCAAACAAAACCCAACAGAGGAAAGGACAGTCGAGGTTTCGGTCCTTTCCAGGCTCGGGCAGGTCCCAGTTTTCCTCGTCCAAAAGGACTCAAAAGGCTCAGAGGGGCTCAGATTCCTGGCGGGCTCAATCACGCCCAAAGAAGGCAGCCGGAGGAACCGCTACCAAGGCGGTTTCTTCATGACTTTCAGCCCTCTCTCTCCGCATCCGCGGTCGGTGGCAGACTCTCCCGCTTTGGCGACATTTAGCTGCCACAGGTCAAAAACCGGTGGGTGAGAGACATTTTGTCTCACGTGTACAGGATAGAGTTCTGTTCTCGTCCTCCGGCTCGATTCTTCAGAACTTCCCCACCTCCCGACCGAGCCGATGCTCTTCTGCAGGCAGAAGGAGTGGTAATCCCTGTTCCTCTGCAGGAACAAGGTCACGGTTTTTACTCCAATCTGGTTGTGGTGCCAAAAAAGGACAGCTCTTTCCGTTCCGTTCTGGACCTAAAACTGCTCATCAAGCACATGAAAACCAGGCGGTTCCGAATGGAATCCCTCCGCTCCGTCATTGCCTCAATGTCTCAAGGAGATTTCCTAGCATCAATAGACATCAGGATGCTTATCTCCACGTGCCGATTGCTCCAGAGCACCAGCGTTTGCTACGATTCGTTATAGAAGACGAGCATCTTCAGTTCGTAGCCCTGCCCTTCGGTCTGGCGACAGCCCCACGGGTTTTCACCAAGGTCATGGCAGCAGTGGTAGCAGTCCTGCACTCTCAGGGTCACTCTGTGATCCCTTACTTGGACGATCTACTTGTCAAGGCACCCTCTCAAGAGGCATGCCAACACAGCCTGAACGTTGCGCTGGAGACTCTCCAGAGTTTCGGGTGGATCATCAACTTTTCAAAGTTAATTCTGACCCCGACCCAATCGCTGACATATCTTGGCATGGAGTTTCATACTCTCTCAGCGATAGTGAAGCTTCCGCTGGACAAACAGCGTTCACTACAGACGGGGGTGCAGTCTCTCCTTCAAGGCCAGTCACACCCCTTAAGACGCCTCATGCACTTCCTAGCGAAGATGGTAGCAGCAATGGAGGCAGTCCCTTTCGCGCAGTTTCATCTGCGTCCACTGCAATGGGACATTCTCCGCCAATGGGATGGGAAGTCGACGTCCCTAGACAGGAACGTCTCCCTTTCTCAGACGGTCAAGGACTCTCTTCAGTGGTGGCTTCTTCCCACCGCATTGTCAAAAGGAAAGTCCTTCCTACCCCCATCCTGGGCGGTGGTCACGACAGACACGAGTCTGTCAGGGTGGGGAGCAGTCTTTCTCCACCACAGGGCTCAGGGTACGTGGACTCAGCAAGAGTCCACCCTTCAGATCAATGTTCTGGAAATCTGGGCAGTGTATCTTGCCCTGCAAGCCTTCCAGCAGTGGCTGGAAGACAAACAAATCCGAATTCAGTCGGACAACTCCACAGCGGTGGCATACATCAACCACCAAGGCGGAACACGCAGTCGGCAAGCCTCCCAGGCAGTCCGGCGGATTCTGATGTGGGTGGAAGACAGAGCATCCACCATATCCGCAGTTCACATCCCGGGCGTAGAAAACTGGGAAGCAGACTTCCTCAGTCGCCAGGGTATGGACGCAGGGGAATGGTCTCTGCACCCGGACGTGTTTCAGGAAATCTGTAGCCGCTGGGGGATGCCGGACGTCGACCTAATGGCGTCTCGGCACAACAACAAGGTTCCGATTTTCATGGCGCGGTCTCACGATCAAAGAGCTTTGGCGGCAGGCGCCTTAGTTCAGGATTGGTCGCAGTTCCAGCTACCCTATGTGTTTCCCCCTCTGGCACTGTTGCCCAGAGTGCTACGCAAGATCAGCTCCGATTGCCGCCGCGCCATCCTCGTCGCCCCAGACTGGCCGAGGAGGTCGTGGTACCCGGATCTGTGGCATCTCACGGTCGGCCAACCGTGGGCACTACCAGACCGGCCAGACTTACTGTCCCAAGGGCCGTTTTTCCATCTGAATTCTACGGCCCTGAACCTGACTGTGTGGCCATTGAGTCCTGGATCCTAGCGTCTTCAGGATTATCTCAAGACGTCATTGCCACCATGAGACAGGCTAGGAAGCCGACGTCTGCCAAGATCTACCACAGGACGTGGAAGATATTCTTATCTTAGTGCTCTGCTCAGGGAGTGTCTCCCTGGCCATTTGCATTGCCTACTTTTCTTTCCTTCCTGCAATCTGGTTTGGAAAAAGGTTTGTCGCTCGGCTCCCTTAAAGGACAAGTCCCAGCGCTGTCTGTATTCTTTCAGAAGCGCCTAGCACGACTTCCTCAGGTACGCACGTTCCTGCAGGGGGTTTGTCACATTGTCCCTCCGTACAAGAGGCCGTTAGACCCATGGGATCTGAACAGGGTACTAATTGCTCTCCAGAAGCCGTCCTTCGAGCCTCTGAGGGATGTTTCACTTTCTCGACTTTCACAGAAAGTGGCCTTTCTGGTAGCGGTCACATCTCTTCGGAGAGTGTCCGAGCTAGCAGCGCGGTCAGCCAAAGCTCCCTTCCTGGTGTTTCACCAAGACAAGGTAGTGCTGCGCCCGATTCCGGAGTTTCTCCCTAAGGTGGTATCCCCCTTTCATCTCAATCAGGATATCTCCTTACCTTCCTTTTGTCCTCATCCAGTTCATCGATATGAAATGGATTTGCATTTGTTGGATCTGGTGAGAGCACTCAGAATCTACATTTCCCGCACGGCGCCCCTGCGCCGCTCGGATGCACTCTTTGTACTTGACTCTGGTCAGCGTAAAGGGTCGCAGGCTTCCAAATCCACCCTGGCTCGATGGATCAAGGAACCAATTCTTGAAGCCTACCGTTCTGCTGGGCTTCCGGTTCCATCAGGGCTGAAGGCCCATTCTACCAGAGCCTTGGGTGCGTCCTGGGCATTACGGCACCAGGCTACAGCTCAGCAGGTGTGCCAGGCAACTACCTGGTCGAGTCGGCACACTTTCACCAAGCATTATCAGGTGCATACCTACGCTTAGGTGGATGCCAGCCTAGGTAGAAGAGTCCTGCAGGCGGCGGTTGCCTCCATGTAGGGAAGGGCTGTTTTACGGCCCTAACTTGAGGTATTAATTTACCCACCCAGGGACTGCTTTTGGACGTCCCAATCGTCTGGGTCTCCCAATGGAGCGCCGAAGAAGAAGGGAATTTTGTTACTTACCGTAAATTCCTTTTCTTCTAGCTCCAATTGGGAGACCCAGCACCCGCCCTGTTTCCTTCGGGATTTTTGTTTTTTTCGGGTACACATGTTGTTCATGTTGAATGGTTTCAGTTCTCCGATGTTCCTTCGGATTGAATTTGTTTAACCAGTTATTGGCTTTCCTCCTTCTTGCTTTTGCACTAAAACTGAGGAGCCCGTGATCCCACGGGGGGTGTATATGCAGAAGGGGAGGGGCCTTACACTTTTTAGTGTAATACTTTGTGTGGCCTCCGGAGGCAGTAGCTATACACCCAATCGTCTGGGTCTCCCAATTGGAGCTAGAAGAAAAGGAATTTACGGTAAGTAACAAAATTCCCTTCTTTGATCCCACACTTGGATCAAAATCTGACATGTCACCGATTTTTTTTTTTTTTTTCCATGCTGACCACTCGTTATGAGGAAAAAAAATCAGACATGTGCATAGCCCCATAGAACATCAAAAATACGAGTGCTGTGAAAGTTTTTTTATTGTAGTTGATAAGTTTTACATGCATGTAGTAATGTGTTGTGTTTTTCTTTTTTTTTTAATCTGCAGTGAGGTGTTTCCTTCGGATTCTTCTACATCTGGTATGATTACATCTGTGACTTTATATTTTATTCACAATTTGTTTTATAGATTTTGGAAAAGGTACATGTAAAAATGTTCTAACATTAACAATAAAATCATAAAAGAGCATGGATCAGGGATGAGCAATTATTTTTCCAAAGGGCCTATATGAGAGACTAGCATTGCGTTAAATTTGCAGACCACCACAGGTATGGTTTTAGCATATAAAGATCTCTAAATTATGGATAAAAAAAAATATTAAAAAATAATTCTAACGCAAACAGTCCCATTCTCACACCACATAAAAATACCCAATTAAAGGGCCAAAGCGCTCATTGAGCCCAATTGGAGTCCTTGTGTCCAATCTATAAATTCAGTGACTCAAGTTGCGCAAGGGCCTTAAATAGGTTACCACCTCTAACCTCTGATCTATGGCCTTTATAATTAATTTGCTTGAGTCAGATTTATGGTACAATTGGAAATGTTTTGGTAGGGTTTTTAGGTGTTCCATCTCATGTAGAGTCTTTGTTTTCTCAATGTCCCTGATGTGCTCACGGACTCCCACCTGTAAATCCCTTGTAGTCATCCCTATGTAGACTTTCTGGCATGGACACTGGGAGTAATATATCACGCCCTTAGAAGCACAAGTATGTTGGCGATTTTTTTGTAAGTTTGTGTTCCTTCTGATTTTTTTTAAAGGTAACCTGTCACCAGATTTGGACACTACCACTGAGTCCTTTTTTGCAGCATTCCACAATACTGTATATAAGAGCCCAGAGAGTGCTGTATAATGTAAAAAATATTTTTTTAATAACTGGAGGGAGGGGGGGGCGGTCTGGTCTGATGGGTGTCGCTGCTGTCCAAGCCCGGCACTTCCTTTCTCCGGTCCGACGCCTGCTCTCTGCTGCGATCTCTGTCCTTCTTCCAAGCCCAGTTTTGATGACGCGTCTACATCATCCAAAAAAGACGACATTGCGGTCCTGCCCAGGCGCACTTTGATCTGCCCTACTGAGGCAGATCAAAGTACTGTAATACGTAGGTGTGAGGGAAGGTTAATGACTGCTGTTATTAACCCCTTATTGCCCCAATTGCTACTGCACCAGGGCATTCGGAAAGAGTTGGGTAAAGTGTCGGGATTGTCACATCTAATGGATGTGACAGTCCTGGATGGCTGCGGACTTCTTTTTTTAGGCTTGCGGGGGGGCACAATAACCATGGACCGACCCATCCTGAGAATACCAGCTCCAAGCTGTCGGTTAATCATGACTGGGTATCAAAATGGGCGGGGAAAGGACCGCAGAACATTTTTTTTAAAAAATATTTATTTAAATATTTTTTATTTTTAAAAGCGCATGCGGTTCCTTTAATTTTGATACACAGCCAAGATAACGTGCAAAGTTGGGGACTGCAGCCTGCAGCTGTATGCCTTGTCCTTGTTGGGACGACCCTACGCCATTTTTTTAAATTTATTTTTACACCAATCTAGATGTAGACAGCATGTGCATCTAGATTGAAAGCTGTCTTTTAAGGGTGCTTTACATGCTGCGACATCGCTAGCGATCTCGTTAGCGATGTAACACACCAGATCGCACATACGATCTGCTGAGATCGCACATAGGTCATTTTTGTAGCGCCGGTCACATGTGCGATCTCGGCAGATCGTATGTGCGATCTGGCGTGTTACATCGCTAACGAGATCGCTAGCGATGTCGCAGCGTGTAAAGCACCCTTTACAGTATGAGTCCGTCCATCACTAATCCATAGACAAACAAAAAGTGCATAGTGTTCATATTGTTGTGTAAACAGAAATATGATATGTAAAATTAAACATGACATGCCATAAGGCAAGCAAAATCAAGAAATACAAAAAACTAAATTATTGAGTAAATGTATTAAATATTAGTTGTATCCTAACTATAATTAAATTGTTGTACAATGTTGTTCTCCACTTTTCTTAGATAATAATCTTTTTTCTTATTTTCTCATAGGCACTTCATTCAGGGAAAAGACCCAATCAAAGTCAACATCTAAGTCACTGAGCGGGTCGCGTGAAGTACCTCAAAATTTGCAGACCACCACAGGTATGGTTTTAGCAAATACAGATCTCTAAATTATGGATAAAAAAACTATTAAAAATAATTTTAACACAAACAGTCCCATTCTCACACCACATAAAAATACCCAATTAAAGAAAGCAGCCAAAGCTCTCATTGAGCCCAATAGGAGTCCTTGTGTCCAATCTATAAATAAAGTGACTCAAGTTGCGCAAGGGCCTTAAATAGGTTACCACCTCTAACCTCTGATCTATGGCCTTTATAATTAATTTGCTTGAGTCAGATTTATGGTACAATTGGAAATGTTTTGGTAGGGTTTTTAGGTGTTCCATCTCATGCAGAGTCTTTGTTTTCTCAATGTCCCTGATGTGCTCACGGACTCCCACCTTTAACCCCCTAACCCCTGGATGTTTTTTCTGTGTTTGTTTTTTGATTCCCTTCTTTCAAAAGCTGTAACTTATTTTTCTGCCAATTTTGCCATGTGAGAGCTTGTTTTTTGCGGGACGTATTGATCTTTTAAATAAAACCATGAGTTTTACCATATATTATACTGGAAAACTGCAAAAAATTTCCAAGTACTGAAAAGTTGCAAAAAAGTGCGATTGTACAACTGTTTGTGGGGTACGTTATTCACCATGTTCATTGTATGGTAAAACTGATGTGTGGGTGTGATGCTTCAGGTCAGTACGAGTTCGTAGATACCAAACATGAATAGGTTTACTTTAATCTAAGTGATTAAAATATTTTAAAGTTTGTCCCAAAAAAAGTGGTCCACTTTTTGCGCTATTTTCTGTGATTCGTAGTGTTCTCATTATTCGGAATATGGGCACTTTGATGGCTTATTTCTTGCGCCTCGTGCTGATGTTTTTAACGGTAGCATTTTTGCGCAGATGCTACGATTTTGACCCCCTTTCATTGCATTTTGCTGAAAATTTGCGACAACCAAAAAAACTTGTTTGGCCTTTTGAAGGGTTTTTTTTTGCCGCTACGCCGTTTACCTATCAGATTAATTGATTTTATATTTTGATAGATTGGGGATTTATGAACTCGGCGATTCCAAATAAGTGTATATTTTTTATTTTTTTAACCCTTTGATTTTCAGTGGGGCAAATGGGGAGTGATTTATACTTTTAATTGTTTTTTTTAGGTTTTTAATTTTTTTTTTTATTTTTTAAAACTTATTTTTTAACTTTTTTTTTTTTAATTGACCCCCTAGTGGACTATAAGGATTAGTCGTCTGATCGCTTTTTCATTTCTGCTGGTCAGAAATGTAGAGTTTCTGGCACAGATAATGGGCGTAATAAATCACACCCTTAGAAGCACAAGTATGTTGGTGATTTATTTTGTAAGTTTGTGTTCCTCCGATTTTTTTAATGGGAACCTGTCACCAGATTTAGGGACTATAAGCTGAGGCCAATACCACTGAGTTCTTTTATACAACATTCTTGAATACTGTATATAAGAGCCAAGGCCGCTCTGTATAATGCAAAAAACACTTTTATAATACTCACCTAGGGGGCAGTCTGGTCTGATTGGTGTTTATGCTCTCCAGTGCGGCGCCTTCTCTTTCCCGTCCGAAACCTCCTCTCTGCTGCGATATTCAACCTCCTTCTTCCCAGTCCAGTGTGGATGATGCATCTACATCATCCACACAAGCCGACATTGTGGTCCTGCGCAGGCGCACTTTGATCTGCCCTGCTGAGGGCAGATCAAAGTACTGTAATGCACAGGCGCGAGGAAAGGTTAATGACTGCGGTTATTCACCCCTTATTACCCCAATTGCCACTGCACCAGGGCAATCGGAAACAGTTGAGTAAAATGCCGGCATTGTCACATCTAATGGATGTGACAGTCCTGGGTGGCTGCAGGCTGCTATTTTTAGGCTGGGGGGGGGCACAATAACCATGGGCCAACCCATCCTGAGAATACCAGCTCTCAGCTGTCCGCTTATCATGACTGGGTATCAAAATGGGGGGGAGGAAAAACCGCAGACTATTTTTTAAAAATTATTTTTTTAAATATTTTTTATTTTTAAAAGCTGCATGCGGTTCCTTTTATTTTGATACACAGCCAACATAACGTGCAAAATTGGGGGCTGCAGCCTGCAGCTGTAAGCTTTGTCCTGGCTGGGTATCATAATATGGGACGACCCAACTCCAATTTTTTAAATTTATTTGTTTTTACACCAATCTAGATGCAGACAGTGTGTGTGATTGAGAGCAGTCAGTCACGCTGTCAAACATAGATGGGGGCTCTGTCTGACTGCAACCAATCACAGACGTGAAGACGGCTGGTGGGTGGGGGCAGCAGTACATATGGATTAGCGATAATGAGCGACCCCAGAAGCAGTTACAGCCGCGTGGGAGACTCGGTAAGTATAACGCGCCCTCTTTTTCCTTACTTTCTTTAATTTTTCTTTCTTTTTTTAATTTCCCAAGTTTCCAGATCATTATCCGGCATTCCCTGAGAATTTCAGGCCCGGGTCCGGCACTCGGGTATTTTTGAAACCGCATGGATCCAGACTTTTATAGTCTGGGTCCGTCCATCAGTAGTCAATAGGCAAACAAAAAGTGCATAGTGCTCATGTTGTTGTGTAAACAGAAATATGATATGCAAAATTAAAAATGACATGCCATAAGGCAAGAAAAATCAAGAAATGCAAAAAACTAAATTATTGAGTAAATGTATTAAAAATTAGTTGTATCCTAACTATAATTAAATTGTTGTACAATGTTTTTCTCCACTTTTCTTAGATAATATATTTTCTTATTTCTTTAACGTTCCTTTGGGAGACCCAGACCTTGGGTGTATAGCTCCTGCCTCCGGAGGACACACAAAGTACTACACCTAAAAGGTGTAGCTCCTCCCTCTGAGCCTATACACCCCCTGGTGAACCAGTCACAACCAGTTTTTCGCTTTGTGTTCAGGAGGCATACATCCACACATGCGTTCTCATATGATTTTTTCCTTTTTTTCCTTTTTTTGGAAGAAGATTGAAGAAATGCGGGTCCGCGTCTGGACTCCCAGCATGTCCCTTCTCACCCCACTGTGTCGGTGGTTTTGTAAGGTTGATTTCCAAGGCTGGAGCCTTACATGCCGTGCTCCTTCACCATCCCTCCTGGGCTCTGGATTGAAGTGTGAGCCAGCACGGTCTCCATGCCTGGCAGGAGACCGGTCTCCGGCCACAGCCCCTTGAGGACCCTGCTGGACCGGAGCACTCACCCCCAGGGACCTGGCCCTGCGTCTCAGCAGCTAAGTACCTTGAGACGTTCATATGTTGGGGGTCCCTGTCATTTATTGTGGGGGGAGAGTGTGTTTACTGTGTTTTTTAGCATTTCCGGCCGGTCCTCTAGCTTTTCGCTCGAGAACCGCGCCGATGGTGCCTGCGCGTCGGCCTCGCTGCTTAAATTTAGGCCCCGGCTTCGCCGGAGGCCTAGTTTCTGTTACCTGCCCTCGCATGTCACTCATGCTGAGGGACAGGCATGGCCCCTCCCGGTGGCCGTCCTGCACAGGGGAGGGACCCTCCTCACTGCTTGTGTGCGACTACCCCCCTGCAGGCCTCTATGGCCCTCCAGATTCCGCCCTTCCAACAGGGACGCCCCCCGTCCCGCCCCCTCTCTTCTCTCCGGTGGCCATTTTCTTGGGCAGGTTTCACTCTGTTCTGGCCCGTCCTGCACTCTGCATCCCTGCTGAGGTGCTGTGCATTGGGGGGTCCGGGCTTCGGGATCTGGAGGGCACACAACACCGCTTCCAGCGGTCTGGTAAGCCACAGCCGGTCTCCGGTTGTGGACCTCTGCTATATTCTCCCTGGGATTCATTCCCTTTATAGAAGCTGTTTCTCCCCACTCAGGCAGCATGTCTCACACAAGGAGCAAGGCTCCAAAGCTTTATGCTGTATGTGCTGCATGTAAGCTTCCGCTGCCTGAAGCGAGCACCTATCCACATTGTGAGGTCTGCTCTAACTTGGAGGTGCCACGGCCTGGGGTCTCGGCCCCAGTGGTCTCTCAGGCTGCTCCTGCACATGTGGCTGAACCCCCGGCCTGGGTAGAGTCCTTTTCTAGGTCTATCTCCCAGTCATTTGCTGAGTCCATGGGACTTCTGTCCAGGACATTGATGAATATGCATCAGCCCCCTTCACAGGGTGCCTCTAATGCTCTTGCTAAGGGGCCTTTAGGACTGGAGCTCACAGAGGATTCATCATCAGGGCACGGACCCCGTCCGTCTAAGAGGCTCCGCAGGGTTCCCTCTCCCTCCTCATCCCGTGGCTCTGATTCAAAGGCTGAGGACTCGCAGGATGAGGAGGATGCCTATACAGGGGGCTCGGAGGCTAACTCCATGTGCCCCATTGCTCCTTCCGAGGGTGACTCAGAATTTAGTGACTTGATTGCTTCCATTAATTCTGTACTGGATCTCAATCCGCCAGTATCAGAGGAGCAACCCTCTCTGGCAGAAAAGCACCAGTTTACCTCGCCTAAGAGAGTAAAGAGTGTGTTCTTTAACCACTCCAGTTTTCAGGCCGCTGTGACCAAACCCAGGGCCTGTCCTGACAAACGCTTCCCAAAGCGTGGTTCTGATGACCGTTTTCCCTTTCCACCTGAGGTGGTCAAGGAGTGGGCTCACTCCCCAAAGGTAGACCCTCCGGTGTCTAGGCTCTCAGCCCGGACCGGTGTGTCGGTGGCTGATGGCACTTCCCTTAAGGATGCCACTGACCGTCAGATTGACCTTCTGGCCAAATCCGTGTATGAAGCGGTGGGGGCCGCGTTTTCTCCAACTTTTGCAGCAGTGTGGGCCCTCAAAGCCATCTCTGCTAGTCTGGAGGAGATGCATTCCCTCACCAGGGAATTTATGCCCGAGATGGTTGCCTTAACTTCTCAAGCTTCAGCTTTTTCTTCTCATGCCATGTCTGCCATGCTGGAGGCTTCTCACCGCGCTGCGGTGGCTTCGGCTAATTCCTTCGTTATCCGCAGGACCTTGAGGCTTCGAGAGTGGAAGGCAGATGCTTCTTCAAAGAAGTACCTTGCTGGGCTCCCTTTTGCTGGTTCCCGGCTGTTCGGTGAACAGCTGGATGAAATTATTAAAGAGGCTACTGGCGGGAAGAGTACTTCCATGCCACAAACCAAGACCAGGAAACCTGCCCAGGGTAGGATTCAGTCGAGGTTTCGCTCCTTTCGTTCCTCCAACTGGTCGTCCTCTAAGCCCTCCGCCTCGTCCGCTAACTCAGCCAAGAACCAGAAATCCAACTGGCGCTCCAGAGCGCGTCTGCAGAAGACCGCAGGAGGTCCTGCCACTAAGGCAGCCTCCTCGTGACTCTCTGTCCGATCCAGCCATGTCCTTAGTCGGTGGCAGGCTCTCCCACTTTGGCGACGCTTGGTTTCAACAAGTCTCCGATCAGTGGGTGAGAGATATCATCTCTCACGGCTACAGGATAGAATTTTCTTCCAGCCCGCCAAACATATTTTTTTTCTCAACTCCCCCTGCTCCAGGGCCGCGCCTTTTCACAGGCCGTGGCAGCCTTGCAGGCCAACGGAGTAATTGTACCAGTTCCCGCCCGGGAACGGTTCAGAGGTTTCTACTCAAACCTCTTCCTAGTTCCCAAAAAGAACGGTACCTTCAGGCCCATCCTGGATCTCAAGCTTCTCAACAAGCATGTTCGGGTGCAGCACTTCGCATGGAGTCCCTGCGATCAGTCATTGCCTCAATGACCCAAGGGGATTTCCTGGCGTCCATCGACATCAGAGATGCCTATCTGCATGTGCCCATTGCGGTTTCACACCAGCGTTGGCTACGCTTTGCAATAGGAGACAATCATTTCCAATTCGTGGCTCTCCCCTTCGGGTTAGCCACGGCCCCTCGGGTTTTCACCAAGGTCATGGCAGCTGTGATTGCGGTTCTGCACCTTCAGGGGTTGGCAGTGCTCCCCTACCTGGACGACCTTCTAGTCAAAGCGCCATCCAGCGCAGACTGTCAGCGGAGTGTCTCGCTCACTCTCAGCACTCTAGCCCAATTCGGGTGGCTTGTCAATCTTCCCAAATCCACTCTGACTCCGACCCAGAGTCTCACGTACCTAGGGATGCAGTTCGAGACTCTGCCGGCACTTGTGAAGTTGCCCTTAGACAAACAGCTGTCACTCCAGTTGGCGGTGCGCTCTCTCCTGAGGCCCCGCCGTTATACCCTCAGGCGTCTGATGCAGGTGCTGGGTCAAATGGTGGCGTCCATGGAGGCTGTTCCCTTTGCCCAGTTCCATCTGCGCCCCCTGCAGCTGGACATTCTCCGCTGTTGGGACAAGCGGCCTTCCTCCTTACACAAGTCAGTGGCTCTGTCGCCACGGACCAAGAGCTCTCTTCAGTGGTGGCTTCGGCCCCTCTCCCTGTCCCAAGGGCGCTCCTTCCTGGCCCCGTCCTGGGTGATTCTCACCACGGATTCCAGTCTATCCGGCTGGGGAGCGGTATGTCTCCACCACAGAGCACAGGGCACTTGGACTCCGTCCGAGTCAGCCCTTTTAATCAATGTGCTGGAAATCAGAGCCGTACTTCTAGCTGTCCTAGCATTTCACCATCTGCTGGCGGGCATGCACATTCGAGTCCAGTCAGACAACGCGACAGCGGTTGCCTACATCAACCATCAAGGCGGGACACGCAGCCGCCTGGCAATGATGGAGGTACAACGCATTCTTCAATGGGCGGAGGACTCCAGGTCCACCATATCCGCAGTCCACATCCCAGGCGTGGACAACTGGGAGGCAGATTATCTCAGCCGTCAAAGTGTGGACGGTGGCGAGTGGTCCCTGCACCCGGCAGTATTTCAGTCGATCTGCCGCAAATGGGGCACTCCGGACGTGGACCTAATGGCATCCCGTCACAACAACAAAGTTCCTGTCTACGTGGCTCGTTCCCACGATCCTCAGGCCTTCGCTGCGGACGCTCTGGTTCAGGACTGGTCCCAGTTTCGTCTGTCCTACGTGTTTCCCCCTCTAGCCCTCCTGCCCAGAGTCCTGCGCAAGATCAGAATGGAGGGTCGTCGAGTCATCTTCATTGCACCGGACTGGCCCAGGCGAGCTTGGTATCCGGACCTGCTCCATCTGTCCGTAGAGATGTCGTGGCCTCTCCCGGACCGTCCAGACCTACTCTCGCAAGGTCCGTTCTTCCCCCCGAATTCTGCGGCCCTCAAATTGATGGCGTGGCTCTTGAGTCCTGGATTTTGACGGCTTCTGGTATTCCCCCTGAAGTCATCTCCACTATGACTCGGGCCCGTAAGTCTTCGTCCGCTAAGATCTATCACAGGACTTGGAAAATTTTCCTGTCCTGGTGTCGCTCTACCGGCCATTCTCCTTGGCCATTCTCCTTGCCGACCCTTCTGTCTTTTCTACAGTCCAGTCTGCAGCTAGGTCTGTCCCTCAACTCTCTCAAGGAACAGGTTTCGGCCCTGTCAGTCCTGTTCCAGCGGCGTCTCGCTCGGCTGGCTCAGGTCCGCACCTTCATGCAGGGCGCGTCTCACATCATCCCGCCTTACCGGCGGCCCTTGGACCCCTGGGAACTTAACTTGGTTCTCACGGTCTTGCAGAAACCTCCCTTTGAGCCCCTTAGGGAGGTTTCTTTGTATCGTCTCTCACAGAAAGTGGCCTTTCTGGTTGCTATAACTTCTCTCAGGAGAGTTTCTGATTTGGCTGCGCTCTCCTCGGAGTCACCCTTTTTAGTCTTTCATCAAGACAAGGTGGTTCTCCGTCCGACTCCGGACTTTCTTCCTAAGGTGGTTTCTCCCTTCCACCTTAACCAGGACATTACCTTACCTTCCTTCTGTCCGGCCCCTGTTCATCGCTTTGAAAAAGCTCTACATACTCTAGATCTGGTGCGTGCTCTCCGGATCTATGTGTCTCGCACCGCTGCGCTTAGGCGGTGTACCTCTCTTTTTGTGCTAACCACAGGTCGGCGCAAGGGCCTCCCTGCTTCTAAGCCGACCTTAGCCCGTTAGATTAGGTCGACCATTTTGGACGCCTACCAAAGTTCGCAGGCTCCTCCCCCGCCGGGGATCAAAGCGCACTCGACCAGGGCTGTCGGTGCCTCTTGGGCTTTTCGGCACCAGGCTACGGCTCAGCAAGTCTGTCAGGCTGCCACTTGGGCTAGCCTGCATACCTTCTCGAAGCACTACCAAGTGCATGCTCATGCTTTGGCAGATGCGAGCTTGGGCAGACGCATCCTTCAGGCGGCGGTCGCCCATTTGTGAAGTTAGGTTTCTGCCTACTTCTTAGTTTTTTTGTTTATTTCCCACCCTGGGACTGCTTTGGAACGTCCCAAGGTCTGGGTCACCCAAAGGAACGTTAAAGAAAAAGAGAATTTTGTTTACTTACCGTAAATTCTTTTTCTTATAGTTCCGTCTTGGGAGACCCAGCACCCTCCCCGTTGCCTGTTGGCAATTTCCTTGTTCCGTGTGTTTTCACATGCTGTTGTCGTGAACAGAGTCTCCGGTTGTTCCGGCTCTTGCTCTGTTCTACTTGTGGGTGGCTATACTCCTTCAGCTTTTGCACTAAACTGGTTATGACTGGTTCACCAGGGGGTGTATAGGCTCAGAGGGAGGAGCTACACCTTTTAGGTGTAGTACTTTGTGTGTCCTCCGGAGGCAGAAGCTATACACCCAAGGTCTGGGTCTCCCAAGACGGAACTATAAGAAAAAGAATTTACGGTAAGTAAACAAAATTCTCTTTTTTCTCATAGGCACTTCATTCAGGGAAAAGACCCAATCAAAGTCAACATCTAAGTCACTGAGTGGATCGAGTGAAGTATCTCAAAATTTGCAGACCACCACAGGTATGGTTTTAGCATATAGAGATCTCTAAATTATGAATAAAAAAAACAATTAAAAATAATTTTAACACAAACAGTCCCATTCTCACACCACATAAAAATACCCAATTAAAGAAAGCAGCCAAAGCTCTCATTGAGCCCAATAGGAGTCCTTGTGTCTAATCTATAAATCCAATGACTCAAGCTGCGCAAGGGCCTTAAATAGGTTACCACCTCTAACCTCTGATCTATGGCCTATATAATTAATTTGCTTGAGTCAGATTTATGGTACAATTGGAAATGTTTTGGTAGAGTTTTTAGGTGTAATAAATCATGCCCTTAGAAGCACAATTATGTTGGTAATTTATTTTGTAAGTTTGTGTTCCTTCCAATTTTTTAATGGGAACCTGTCACCAGATTTGGGGACTATAAGCTGCGGCCAATACCACTTTATTCCAAAATACTGTATATAAGAGCCCGGGACGCTCTGTATAACGTAAAAAACACTTTTATAATACTCACCCAGGGGGCGGTCCGGTCCAATGGGTGTTGCTGCTCTCCAGTGTGGCGCCTCCTCTCTGATGTAATCTTCGGCCTCCTTCTTCCCAGTCCAGTGTGGATGATGCGTCTACGTCATCCATAGAGTTGAGCGCGGTTCGAGGTTCGCCAATTTCATGTTCAAGTGATTTTGGGGGTTGTTCTAGATCGAACTAGAACTCGAGCTTTTTGCTAAAAGTTCGGCAGCTCGAGTTACGTCCGAGAACGGTTCGATCGCCATAAACGTGGCTTTTCACAGTAAGGCTATGTGCACATGTTGCTATCTGCATGTCTCCTGCGTCCCCAGCACAATCCCTCTCCCTTTCCTACTCACCGATCAAGGACGTCTCGCTCCCCTGCTGTCACAAATCTGCGGTGTCTTTTGCTCTTTAGAAAATGGCTGCTGCTTCATTAGTTAATTAGTTATTCTGTGATTTCCCCACCCACCAGCGCCTATGATTGGTTGCAGTCAGACACGTCCCCAAGCTGAGTGACAGCTGTCTCACTGCAACCAATCACAGCCGCCGGTGGGCGGGTCTATATCGTGCAGTAAAATAAATAAATAAATAAATAAAAAAAAAAATGCGGTCCCCCCATATTTGATACCAGCCAGGATAAAGCCGCACGGCTGGAGGCTGGTATTGTCAGGATGTAGAGCGCCACGGTATGGGGAGCCCTCCAGTCTAACAATATCACCCTGCAGCCGCCCAGAATTGCCGCATCCATTAGGTGTGACAGTCCTGCGGGACTCTTTCCGGCTCAACCCGAATTGCCCTGGTGCGGTGGCAATTGGGGTAATAATGAGTTTAATCATGGCAGGCGTCTCCCCGAGATACCTTTCATGATTATTTCAAATCTGTTTTATTATTAAGTTTATAAATCAAGCATACATCTTGAACATTTATAAAGATTATAAAACATAAACAGTGATCTCTCAGTTTCGGAATGACAAAAATAACATCACATTGTAGATTTCATTGGAACTCTATAAGCTATCCTTATGCTAACACTCCATGACAAACCATACACTAGAAATCAGAGTTCCAGCTAAACATGTCTTCCTGATAATTGACAAGACCACTCTCAGCATAAAACAATCCCCTTTTAAGTTATTGAATAAACATTTAAGAAAAAGTAGAAAACTAGAAAAAAAAAAAAAAAAGAACAGATATAAGCTTAGAAAAGAAGGAATCAAATAGAGTGAAGAAAGTAGGGTAAAGAGGGGGTGGGGGAAAAAAGTGTGTGGGGAGAGGGGAAGACAAGGTATGTCACCATTTCTCATCCCAAATAACCTGCCAGACTCACCGTGAACTCAGGAGACTCCATGAACGTAATCCACGGTCCCCACACTGTGATAAATTTTTCCGTGAGCCCATTAAGTTCAGCTGTGAGTTCCTCCATTCTCTGGAGGTTTGCCATCTCCTCTACCCAGTCAGCTAACGTGGGGCATCTAGTCTGTTTCCAGTATCTGGGAATAATTATACGGGCTGCCGCTAAACAAAATCGCAGCAGGTCCCTCTTTTGTGACTTGAATGAACCTGGGAGGATAGAGAGGAGGGCCACCTGGGGAGATCTCTCCACCTCACCCCCACTCATCTTTTTATACAGAGAAAACACTGAGTCCCAGAATGGTTGCAATTTAGCACAGCTCCACCATATATGTAACATAGACCCTTTTTCTGTACCACATCTCCAGCACATGTCGGACACTGAGGGAAAGATAGCATGCAATTTGGTCGGGTATTGGTACCACCTTGTGAGAATTTTATAGTTTTTCTCTTGGGCGGCACAAGCCAGAGAAAGTTTGTGGGTCCACAGAAACGCCCTGCTCCATCTGTCCTCCGAAATGTCCTCTCCCAGTTCCTCTCCCCATCTATAGACAAATTTGGGTTTGTCCGACATGTCTCTCTGGTTCAGCATTTTATAAGTAAGAGAGATGACATTCCAAGGTGACGAACCCTGCAAGAACAATTTCTCAAATGGAGTAGGGGGGGTCCTCAACTTCCTCTCCCTGTCCTGGTTGGATAGAAACGATTTCAGCTGCATATATTCTATCCAGGAAACCTCTCTCCCTGTGGCCCGTAGAGATGCATAAGGGGGCAGGGTATTTCCCTGGAGCACATGAAAAAAACGAGTTTCCTCCACCCGAGCATATCCCAGAAATTTATTGGAATGAAGCCCCGGAGGGAACTCCTGGTTGCCAAAGAGGGGGGTAAGTGGACCCCTCCCCTGTGAGAGAGAACCCCTCTTAACCTCACCGTCCCACGTCCCCATCACTGTCCAAATAAACTCCATTCCCTTCTCTATCTGTGACCTACTCTCCTTTCCCATCCATGAGAGGAAGTGCAAAGGGACTCCCAATCCGTCCTGTTCGATCGCGACCCATTGTTTCGAGTTCCTATGGAAGTGCCAATCCATTATCCTCGTTAGAATAGTTGCCCTGTAGTATAACTGGAAATTTGGGAGCCCTGCCCCTCCATTATTTTTGTGTCTGGTAAGAGTTTTTATGCTTGTCCGAGGTCTCCTATTCACCCAAACGAACCTTGACAAACCCGTCCGAATTTTGGAAAAGTAACTCCCCGGCAGCTGAATAGGTACCGTTTGGAACAAGAAAAGAAACCTAGGAAGAACATCCATTTTAATAGCGTTGATACGCCCAAACCACGATAGTCTTTTTTTGTCGTACTTCTTTAAATCCCTAATTGTCCTCTCTAACAGGGGTAGAAAATTATGATGCATAATTTTTGTTGGATCCCGAGGTACAACTACCCCCAGATATTTTATAGCTGACGGTTGCCACTTAAAGGGAAAATTTTGGGTTGTACGGGCTAGATCTTCCGCCGACAGGGTCACATTCATAGCCTCTGATTTAGAGAAGTTCACTTTAAAATTACTTAAGTTACCAAACTCCTCGAACTCTTTGAGCAAAGACGGGAAGGATATGTGTGGCTGGGAAATAAACATGAGAAGGTCGTCAGCAAATAAAGCTAACTTGCGATTCCCTCCCCCGGCCTCTATCCCATGGATACTAGCATTATTTCTTATGGCGACCGCGAGATGCTCCATGACAATGACGTAGAGCAGAGGTGACAATGGACATCCTTGCCTTGTTCCATTGTGGACCTGAAACGATGACGACAGAAACCCATCCGTCCTAACTTTTGCTGAGGGTCTCGAATAAAGGGACGCAATCCTATCTAAAAATTTTTTGCCCAAACCCACCAGCTTTAGAGCGGCCATCATGAAATTCCAACTGACCCGGTCAAAGGCCTTCTCCGCATCCACTGAGAGTAAACACATGGGAAGAGAATGAGCCCTCGACCGAGTCATCAGGAGGAACAGTTTGTTGGTATTGTCACGCGCCTCCCGACCTTGTACGAACCCCACTTGATCTGTGTGTATTATCCCGGGCAAGGAAGGAGCAAGTCTGTTGGCTAAGGCTTTGGAAAAAAGTTTTAGGTCTAGATTGATCAGTGAAATGGGTCTGTAATTTGTAACTAACATGTGATCCTTCCCCGGTTTGGGGATAACACATATATGGGCTTCGAGAGATTGCGCCACCCATTGGGAATTTTCTGAGATGGAATTAAATACTTTAGTCAAGAACGGGGATAGCTGAGTTTGGAATATTTTATAAAATTTAGGGGTGAACCCATCTGGACCCGGACTTTTGCCTGAGGGAGATTCTTTAATGATAGATGCCACTTCTGCTTCTGTAAAGTCCGTCTCTAAATTTTCAACCTCAGCGCTGGGTATAACCGGTAGGGCCGTTCTGGATACGTAGTCGTTTATTTTATTTTCTAATGCGTCATGTGGCATGTCTCCAAATTTGCCCTTTATGTTATATAGGTCTCTATAATACTTTTGGAACTGTTCCGCGATGAGAGTTGGGTTCTGAGTCGAAGAGCCGTCTGCTTGTTTAATCATGGGAATGTGGCTGGGGTCTCCCCTAGGGTGTAGAATCCTAGCTAGTGGTCTACCACATTTATCTGCATACTCATAGAGGAATCTTTTTATTCTAGTCCTATGTCGCTCATACTGTCGGTCGAGAATCGATTTAAGCTCCTCTCTATTTTTGACTAGCTCCGCCAGTGTCAAAGGTGATAATGTCTTCTTATGGGCCCTTTCCAGATCTGAAATATTCTGAAGTAGGGACAAAATGGTTTGGGCTCTCTCTCTCTTAAGCCTAGCCCCATGTTTGATCAAAACCCCTCTCAACACACATTTAAGTGCCTCCCACTGCACGGGAAGGGCTGTGGGGTCTTCTGAGTGTATTTCTAAAAATTCATCAATCGTGTTCTGTAGATCCTTCATGCACCCCTGATCCCCAAGCAGACTATCGTTCAGCCGCCAAGACCACGGCCTCCCTGCCCCATCTGGGATAGTAAGGCTCAGGAATATAGGAGCGTGGTCAGACCAGGATATACTGCCTATAGAGGCCTGTATCTGCCAAGTCAGAGCCTTTTGGCTCACAAGAAACAGGTCTATGCGGCTGTACGAGGAGTGAGCCGGGGAGAAGTATGTGTAGTCACGCTCCACTGGGTGTAACGTTCTCCACACATCTACCAATCGAAGCTCTTGTATTGAGCGTTTAACTTTTGTTAGCTTTCTGAGAGAGAGAAAATTGTGTCCCGAAGTTGTATCTACCTTAGGGTCCAAAGTGAAGTTTAAATCGCCACCCACGATCACGGTCCCTTCTGCGAATTCATCCAATGATGACAGGAGAGAGGAGCAGGACGTCGCCGGATCTCTGTTTGGTAAATACCAATTGACAATGGTAAAGATAGATGAATTAACATTAATTTTCAGAAAAATGAATCTTCCCTCAGTGTCCACTCTCGTGTCCAGAACCGTGTGCACCAGGGCTTTATGGATGCCTATAGACACCCCTTTTGATTTTGACTCTGGGTTGGTGCTATGGACCCATTTGGTGTAATATCTGTCTTTAAAGTTAGGGAGGTGACCAGTTTTGAAATGTGTTTCCTGAATCAATAATATATGGACTCGTTTCTTATGCATGTCAAAGAATACCTGAGACCGTTTTTGCGGGACATTGAGGCCTCTCACATTCAATGAGCCAAAGGTAATCTGCGTCATTCTGAGGAGGAGGAACGGTGAGGAACCGGGAAGTAGGGTCAGAGGATGGGGATGGGAAGAGAGGTGTGGGTGGAGAGAATAGAGAAGGTTAGGAGAGGGGGAGAAAAAAAAAGAGGGGGGGGGGGGGGTAGAAGGATTAAGTATATAAAGGAAACTACAAACAAAGAGAGAGTACCGTAGGCAACAAGGTCAAAGCACCTCTTGCCTGTAGGGTCGTAACGTGACCCTTATACTTGGTCAAATAGACTAGAGGTAAATGCAGAAAAATAAGAATCTCTATATACCAGGGATGTTAATCCTACGCCACTACCCTGTGGCGTGTTATCCCAATCAGGGAGGGAACTTTCCACAAAGGAGCCCCCTGCCCTGGACTAAAAAACAACTTTTAACTATATATATTTTGATTTGCAACTAAAGCTCTGTATAAAGAAGGGAGAAGGGGCTTTGAGAGGGTATTGTACCTTATAATGTTGAGGGGCGTCCCCCATTACACCCAGGATGGAAGGAGGGAACCCCCCACCCCCCTGTCCAGGGCGATACAATAACCCCACAACGCGAAATTCCCATCAGGACCAGGGGATAGACTCCATCGTACTGTGATCCTATAACCAAAAACATACTAGAACAATTTAATCCACCATTCTCTTATACATCAGACCGGCCTCCCTCCTCTTTCTCTACGAGAGCCACGCATCCGATCACCGGCTGGGACGGTGACTCCCCCCCCCATTGGAAAGTCCGGCCAGTCCTCTATAGGCACTAATGGAATGTCCAAGGCCGCGGTGAACGAGGGTAAATCCGCCGGAGACCGAAGAACATGCATTCGTCCCGCGTGCCGAACCTGCAGGCGGAAGGGGAACCCCCAGCTATATGGAAACTCGTATGAGCGGAGAATGTCCAGCAGAGGTTTAAGAGCTCTTCTCCTTTGTAAGGTAAAACGGGATAGAGCTTGTAGAATCTGGATTTGGCTCCCCTCATACGATGGTGATACTCCACTGCGGAGCTTAAACAGAATGGCCTCCTTAATAACATAGCGGTGGACCCTACAGATCACATCCCGAGGTCGGTCGTTCTGGGCTGGTTTGGGGCCCAACGCTCTATGCGCTCTATCCAATTCCAGGGGTTGGCTTGATGGTTCACCCAGAATATTATTGAAGATCACTTGAAGGGTGCCATGTAAGTCCTTGGACTCGACAGACTCAGGCAGGCCGCGCACTCTGAGATTGTTTCTTCGGCCCCTATTTTCAGCATCATCCATTGCTTCAACCACGTATTGTATTTGGCGGGAGTGTTGTTCTAATAGTGCCCCGTGGGCCTGTGAAGTGTCCTCCATATTCTGAATTTTAGCTGCCTGCACTTGACTCTGGGTGTCCACTCTCTCCACCTCCCCCTTCAGGGCTGACAGCTCTGTGCGGTACGCCTGCTCCAGCCTGGTTATATATGCCTCCATATCTTCCCTGGTGGGTATAGCTGAGAAACGTGCCCGCATCTCATTAAGCTCTGTCAGAACTCCTGACTCTTGTGTTGTTGTTATGGCTGGCCCTGACCCTGCATGCTTGTCTGCATCTGGTAACTTTAGATTTATGTTGTGCTTCTCCCTGGGTATGGTCTCACTTCTGTCAGGGACCTGTAACTCATTTGCAGTGCAGTGTCCCCCCTCCTGAAATTCCTCACACTCCTGCATGTGTGTTATAGGAAAGGACGTTACTTCCCCCTCCAGAGGCCTCCAGGCTTCAGGGCTACTGTTTATATCAGCAGGCACTTCCCCCGTGCTTCTCACTCCGGGTTTCCCCTGTACCTGCAATCTTGGGCTGTCTGGCCTTATCTTCTGTATCTCCTCTTCACTCTGGGTGGCCTCTCCTCTCAGTCGCGTCAGCTGCTGAGCCTTTCCCTGCATCTCCATAGCTGCCATCTCACTGCTGCACGCTGAGCTCACCTCCTGTGTAGCCTTAGCAGCCATCTTGGGTGCCACCTGTGAAGCTTCTCTCTGCCCCGGCCTGGATAAAAAGTGTTTGATCCCTCTCTCCTCCGATTGTGAAGCTCTGCTGCTGCACCCCTGGGATCTCCCTCGTCTCCTCCGCTGCATAGCCTGTGTTGCAGAGTCCTCAGTTGCGTGGATCATCAGTTATAAAGTCTAGTGGCAGGAGCTAAGACAAGTCACGTCCTCACTCCTTCATAGCCAGGACACGCCCCTACCTTTCATGATTAAACTGAAAGTGAAAGTAAAGAAACACACACACCGAAAAATCCTTTATTTGGAATAAAAGACAAAAAAACAACCCTGGTTCACCCCTTTATTAATCCCAAAAATACCCCTCCAGGTCCGAAGTAATCCACACGACACTGGTAGCTCTGCTCTCTCAAGATGTACTGGCTCCATAGCAATGAAGTGACTCATGCGGGTAGCAGAGACTTCAGTCAGCACAGCAGGCTTCAAGATTAGAAAATGTGCCTGTGTATATGGTAACAGGCAATAGACTAGAGGGTAAAGTGCATCCCTAAGAAGCATAACGTCGGGAGTTCTAGTCCCGGTAAAGAATTTAATTTTTTTTTTTATAATTTTAAATTATAATTATTATCTATTTTATAAAGTGAAAGTAAATAAACACACACCGCGAAAAATCCTTTATTTGGAATAAAAGACAAAAGAACACAGTTTCACCATTTTATTAAAATCCTCCAATACCCCTCCAGGTCCGAAGTAATCCACACAACACTGTCATCTCTACTACAGAACACGAGCCCTCTGCATGAGCTTCACATAGCAATGACGTGAATCACATGGTCAGCTGAGACTTCAGCAATCCAGACTTCAAGAATATCAATTCTGCCTATCATTCAGATTAGAGGCAATAGCTGAGTGGATAGAGAGCTCCCCTAGGAAGCATAAGTTTGCGAGTTCTGGAACTGGTAAATTTTATTAATTTTTTTTTTTTAATTTTAAATTATATTTATAATAATATAGTTATAAATATAATTTCATTATGCACTGAGGGGAGGAGCCAGACATCAGCTGTGAGCTCTCTCTCCTTTCTCTCTCTCCTTTCTCTCTCTCCTTTCTCTCTCTCGCCTTTCTCTCTCTCTCCTTTCTCTCTCTCTTTTTCTCTTTCTCTCCTTTCTCTTTCTCTCCTTTCTCTCTCTCCTTTCTCTCTCTCCTTTCTCTCTCTCTCCTTTCTCTCTCTCCTTTCTCTCTCTCTCCTTTCTCCTTTCTCTCTCTCATTTCTCTTTCTCTCCTTTCTCTCTCTCCTTTCTTTCTCTCTCCTTTCTCTCTCTCCTTTCTCTCTCTCCTATCTCTCCTTTCTCTCTCTCCTTTCTTTCTCTTCTCTCTCTTCTCTCTCTTCTTTCTCTCTCTTTCTCTTCCTTCTCTCTTTCTCTTTCTCTCTCTCCTTTATTTCTCTCTCCTTTCTCTCTCTCTCTCCTTTCTTTCTCTCCTTTCTCTCTCTCCTTTCTTTCTCTTCTTTATCAACTTTCTCTTTCTCTTCTTTCTCTCTCTCTCTTTCTCTTCTTTCTTCTCTTTTGCGTCTTTCTCTTTCTCTCTCTTACTCTCTTCTCTCTCTCTTACTCTCTCTTCTCTCTCTCTCTTTCTCAGACCTGGCGATGATCAGCTGATGCGGTCACCTGACGGAATCAGCTGACACTATAAGTCAAGCGGTGAGGCCGGCTTTTTACCGCCCGGCCAGCTAAACTATCAGCTGATGCTGTCAGACAGGAGTCTGCACTGAAGTATGTATTTTTTTTTTTTTTTGCACTGATGCATCAGCTGATTGTATAAAAGCCGTTTATACAATCAGCTACTGTGTCATGTGATTCAGTCCCTTGAACCTGAAACATCATCTGATCGCTTTGCCTTCCAGCAAATCGATCAGATGATATTGGATCCGGATTGGACGGCTCGGGACCCTTGACCCAGGATTACTGCGGAGGGGGGTTCTTTATTTCAATAAAGATGGAGTCACTAATTGTGTTGTGTTTTATTTCTAATAACAATATTTTTCTGTGTGTTGTTGTTCTTTTTATCGGTACTAGAAATTCATGGTGGCCATGTCTAATATTGGCGTGACACCATGAATTTCAGGCTTAGGGCCAGTTGATAATATACAGCTAGCCCTAACCCCATTATTACCCAGCAAGCTACCGTCACCAGGGCTGTTGGAAGAGTTGGATACAGCGCCAGATGATGGCGCTTCTATGAAAGCGCCATTTTCTGAGGCGGCTGCAGACTGCAATTCGCAGCAGAGGGGACCAGAAAGCTCAGGCCAACCTGTGTTGTGGATTCCAATCCCCAGCTGCCTAGCTGTACCTGGCTGGACACAAAAATATGGTGAAGCCCACGTCATTTGTTTTTGAATTATTTCATGAAATTCATGAAATAATTAATAAAGGAATTACCTATATTTTTGGTTCCCAGCCGGGTACAAATAGGTAGCTGGGGGTTGGGGGCAGCTCGTAGGTGCCTGCTGTACCTTGCTAGCATACAAAAATATGGCGAAGCCCAAATAAATTTTTTGAGGGGCAAAAAGTCCTGGATACAGTCCTGGATGGAGTATGCTGAGCCTTGTAGTTCTGCAGCTGCTGTCTGTCTGTATGGAGGAGAGCAGACAGCAGCTGCAGAACGGCAAGGCTCAGCATGCTCCATTCACTAGTGTATGCAGGAGAGCAGACAGCAGCTGCAGAACTACAAGGCTCAGCATACTCCATCCAGGACTGTATGCAGGAGTTTTTTGCCCACCAAAAAAAATGACGTGGGCTTCGACATGTTTTTGGATGCTAGCCAGGTACAGCAGGCAGCTACGGGCTGCCCCCAGCTGCCTATTTGTACTCGGCTGGGAACTAAAAATATAGGGAAGCACATTTTTTTTAATTATTTAACGAAATTAAAAAAAAGAAATGACGTGGGCTTCGCCCAATTTTTGTGTCCAGCCAGGTACAACTAGGCAGTTGGGGATTGGAAACCGCAGCACAGGTTGGCCCGAGCTTTCTGGGCGCCTCTGCTGCGAATTACAGTCCGCAGCCGCCCCAGAAAATGGCGCTCTCATAGAAGCACCATCATCTGGCGCTGTATCCAACTCTTCAAACAGCCCTGGTGACGGTGGCTTGCTGGGTATTCATCATGAGTTAATACTAGCTTTGTTTTACTAGCTAGTATTAAGCCAGAGATTCTTAATGTCAGGCAAGTTTGACCCAGGCATTAAGAATCTCCAATAAAGGGTTAAAAAAAGACACCACACAGAGAAAAAATACTTTAATAGAAATAAATACACAGACACATTAGAGACTCCATGTTTATTACTCCCTCTTATCCCTCCACGATCCATGGTCTTCTGTCTTCTTTCTCCTTCAACACATGCAGCTCTGCTCCATCAGCAGCGCTGCATTGGAAGAAGGCGGTGTTGTTCCCCGTGCAGTGTTTTCTTTTCACTCCGCGAGTGAGAAGGAGCTGCTGCCTGTAAGTGGTGACGTCACCACTGACAGGCGCGTTGCTATAGCAACGGTGATCTCCGTTATTGACCGGCTGTGGCAGCTGGTTTATAACGGAACGGGGAAGCAGACTGGGAACCCGATCGCGTGCCAGAGCATGTCGCCGGCACATGGAGATACACAAACGATCACCGTGTACTGGAGAGATGCACTGAAAAGTCCTACATGACGCGTCATAGTCATGTGACCAGTCTGTAGCCAATGAGATAACAGACACGTGACTGGTCACATGGCTATTTTGACGTCACGATAGGTCCTGTCATCACTGCTGGTTACCAGGAGGACGCAGTGATCATCGGATGGAATAGCAGCAGGAGACAGAGTGCAGGACGGATTGCGGAGACCGGTAAGTGTTATGGCAATGTTTATTAACTGTATGTGTACATTTATAGTGTGTTTTTATGTGTTTGTGATTGGCTCCCATTGTTTCCTATGGGGTTTGACCGGTTCGCTCATCTAGTCATCCACACAAGCCGATATTGCGGTCCTGCGCAGGCGCACTTTGATCTGCCCTGCTGAGGGCAGATCATAATACTGTAATGCACAAGTGCGAGGAAACGTTAATGACTGCTGTTATTCACCCCTTATTACCCTAATTGCCACCACACCAGGGCAATCGGAAAGAGTTGGGTAAAGTGCCGACATTGTCACATCTAATGAATGTGGCAATCCTGGGTGACTGTGGACTGCTATTTTTAGGCTGGGGGGGCACAATAACCATGGACCGACCAATCCTGAGAATACCAGCTCCCAGATGTCCGCTTATTATGACTTCGTATCAAAATGGGAGAGGGGGGAGGACCGCAGACCATTTTTTAAAAAATATTTATTTAAATATTTTTTATTTTTAAAAGCTGCTTGCGGTTCCTTTTTATTTTGATACACAGCCACGATAACATGCAAAAAAGGGGGCTGCCTACAGCTGTATGCCTTGTCCTTGTTGGGACGACCCTACGCCATTTTTTTAATTTATTTATTTCTCTGACGCCTCATTGGGGGACACAGGACCATGGGTGTTATGCTGCCTATCCATAGGAGAACACTAAGTAGATGCAAAAGCATAGCTCCTCCTCTGCAGTATACACTCCTTGGCTGGGCCAGGCAAGCTCAGTTTTAGCTTAGTGTCTGTGAAGTAAACTGTGGAGAGAAAAAGCGCAATAGGGTCTTACCCGGTATATATCCGGGGAAAATAGAGGGAATGTACTCACCTCAAGTAGTTGTGACAGTCACAACTACTATGAAAGCTTATGTTGTCGAGATGAAATCTGCTGCAGCCCCCGTAGTTAATAGCAGAGAACAATAGAGAAGGGGTTTATGCCGCGCTGTTCATCAGGAAGGAGGACAAAGAGATGGTCAATGTTCCTTTATTGTAGCTTGTGTCTACGCGTTTCAGGAGCTCTGCTCCCTTCATCAGGACATACAGCACAAAAAAAACATATCTCATAGAGATATGTTTTTTTTGTGCTGTATGTCCTGATGAAGGGAGCAGAGCTCCTGAAACGCGTAGACACAAGCTACAATAAAGGAACATTGACCATCTCTTTGTCCTCCTTCCTGATGAACAGCGCGGCATAAACCCCTTCTCTATTGTTCTCAGCTTAGTGTCTGTAGGAGGCACTTCCTTTCAAGGTTTGTTATTTTTTGAGGGCAACGGTTTCCTTTTGGGACCAATCTCCCACTACCATCAGCGGGCGGGAACGTGGAGTGTCGCCTCCACGTACCCCCTCCTGCGACGCTGGATCCTAGGCTGAACGACGGGTTCCACAGACACCGATTTTCCAAAGCCCAGGGTAGAGGCCTGTGCCCTATAGCCCATTCCACAGCCCCTCTTTGCAGGCTCTGAGTTGAAGATGGCACCAATTCCTCAGCCCCTCTTTGCAGGAGTTGAATATGACACCGACACAGCAAGCTGACTCTGCTATTTTCACTGCCTGGACGGAAGCAGTGTTTTAAGGTGAGATCACCCCTGACTGGTTTCCCAGACAAAGGGAGAAAAGACGCTGCAGGGAAGGTTCCCAGGACATTTACAGTATTTATTATGTGCAAGGAGCAAGGATCCTTCACACACAGTGTTAACTTTTCTCTAGCTTGCTGGCTAGAGGAGGGGGAAGTTCTGCTGTTTGCAGAAAGTCTTGCAGATAATCTCCTGGTGGCAGGGGGGGAGGGCCCAGGGCTCAGGGACTCACGCTGTTTTATTTGCTCTGTTTATTTGCTCCAGCAGAAAAGCCGGCTGATAACCACCAGTGACAAGCTGTGTGCTGACTGGAGGGAGAGGGAGGAAAACTATCAGAAGCTCCCTTCCTGCCGTTTTTTTTTTTTTTACTACCCACAGCAGGGGGGGGCACACTGACTCATTTTCCCGCTCTTTTAGCGCTAAGCCCCCCCCCGCGGCTGCGATAAGCCCCGCCCCCCCAGGAAAGCGTGGAAGATCTCCATAGAGCTTTATCCTTCCTGAGGACAGGGCCATCGGCTGATTCTGGTGAGGTGCTTGCTTCAATTGTAGCTCTGCTGAGCATTGCTCCCCCTCCTGGCATACTCCTATTAGGAACATGCAGAAATCTAAGGGCACTAAGAGTACTAAGGCCCACATAGTCTATTATTCAGCCTGCACTGCCTGCCACGCTGAGCTACCACGTAAACACACCTCTTCTCTCTGTGAGTCCTGTGCCCCTATAGCCCCCCAAGACCCCCCTGCCACCACCGCCGCAACCGTCAGCCCAGAGCCGAGGGCCCCCAGCCCACCGGAATGGGCACAGTTTCTGTCCCAATCCATGGAAAAACTGTCACAGAACCTGGTTCTGGCTATGCAATGTCGTCCTCCCCACCCTTCTGGGTCCCTGGACGGAACGCAGCCTGAGGAACCCCTATGGAGGATCCTTCTGAGGTAATCCGGGCACATGCTTCACCGGTTGCAGGGATCAGGAAAAGAGCACACGGCCGGGTGTCTCCAGCGGGCTCTCCCTCGGGAGCACACAGGGCAGGCTCTCCCACACGCTCCACGGCTTCTGAAGAGCTGGAGGAGGGAGAATGCTGTTTGTACCAGGAGGATTCCTTGGTTTTAGCCTCCCCAGATGATCAAACTGCAATAGACTCCCTTATAACAGCAATCAACCAAACTCTGCATGTGGAGGATCCCCCATCCACTACCACTGACCATGCGGTCTCCTTTAAGAGGGCAAGGAAACCCCAAAAGGTTTTCACTGATCACGCAGAGTTTCAGGGTATCCTCACAAAGCAAAGGGAGAAGTCTGACAGGTGCTTCGGTAATCGAAAACTCATGGAGTCCCGGTACCCTTTTGTCTCACCTGCCCCTAAGGGCTGGGCCGATCCGCCCTCGGTCGACCCCCCGGTCTCCCGCCTTACCACAAAGACGCTCCTGTCTTTACCCGATGGTTCCTCCATCAAGGACCCGACAGACAGACAGGTGGAGCACCTCGCCCGCTCTACTTTTGAGGCTGCGGGTTCCTCCCTCTCGCCCTCCTTTGCCTCTGTGTGGGTCGCAAAGGCGATCTCTGTCTGGGCAGACTCCCTTAACACTTCACTTGAGGAATCCCAGTTCACTCATACCTTCACAGAGGTAACAGCTCAAATTGCCGCTGCGGCGGAGTACCTCATCCAGGCCTTCATGGACGCTGCTACCTGCGCAGCGTTTGCCGCCTCAAATACCATAGCCATCCGTAGAGCACTCTGGCTCCGACAATGGCGAGTGGACTCTGCCTCCAAGAAGTCTCTCACGGGCCTTCCCTTTTTTCCAGACCGATTGTTTGGCGAACGTCTGGACAAGTTCATTTCTGACGCCACAGGAGGAAAGAGTACCTCCCTCCCCCAGCTGAAGTCCAGGACGTCCTTCACCAGACGTCCACAGTCCTCGTTCCACTCCTTTCGGAACTCATTTGGTTGGTCGACATCCCGTGCTGTCCCCGCCACCAGCCGCGGACTACGCAGGGACCGACCTTCTCAGCTCTCCCCGAAACCCACTTTGTCATGGCAGCCTAGACCGAAACAGTCCAGGACTAGGGAGACTCGGCCACGACGTTTTCCCCCCTCATGACTCCTTCGGCGCCCCGGAAGACACACTCATTATAGGAGGTCGACTGCGGCTCTTTCAACACATCTGGGCTGCCGCCTCAGACGACAAATGGGTGCGAGACCTTGTGTCTTCCGGTTACCACATAGAATTTCGGACCCGACCCCCGAGTCGGTTCTTTCTCTCAAACCCCCCAAAGACTCGAAAATGACGCAAAGCTTTTTTCTCAGCAATCCACTCGCTCCAAACAGCAGGAGTTATAATACCTGTCCCAGACGACGAGAAGTTCGGGGGTTTTTATTCCAACCTCTTTGTGGTCCCCAAAAAGGATGGGTCAGTTCGACCCATCCTGGACCTCAAACACCTAAACAAACATGTGCACGTACGGAGATTCAGAATGGAGTCCCTAAGGTCCATTATTGCATCCATGGTCAAAGGGGAATTCCTCGCCTCCATAGACATCAAGGACGCGTACCTGCACATACCCATCACCCCAGATCACCAAAAGTTCCTCCGCTTCGCAATTCAGGACTCCCACTTTCAATTCGTAGCTCTACCCTTCGTCCTTGCCACCGCACCAAGGGTCTTCACCAAAGTCATGGCGGCCGCCATGAGCGTCCTTCACGCCAGGGGAGTAGTCGTTCTCCCTTACTTGGACGACCTCCTCATCAAGGCCCCCTCCTTCCGCGACTGCTCAACCAGCGTACAGATCACTGTGGACACCCTATCCCGCTTAGGGTGGCTAGTGAATCTGGACAAATCATCCCCGATCCCATCACGATCCATCACCTTCCTGGGCATGTCCCTGGACACCCGTCGGGGCTTGATCCTTCTCCCTCAGGACAAGGCAATCTCTCTTCAACGAGCGGTACGCTGCCTTCTACGTCCTCCGTCTCGCTCCATTCGATTCAGCATGAAGGTGCTCGGCAGGATGGTGGCGGCTATGGAATCAGTACCCTTTGCTCAACTGCACCTCCGCCTACTGCACCTAGCCCTTCTAGCGGCCTGGGACAAGAGCCCCTTCTCCCTGGACAGACATCTTCACCTGACGCCTTCAGTCAGGTACGCACTCCGCTGGTGGCTTCGGTCCTCATCCCTATCGAAGGGGAGATCTTTTCTCCCAGTGAACTGGCTGGTCCTGACCACGGACGCCAGCCTCCTAGGCTGGGGAGCAGTGTACCGGCACCACACTGCTCAAGGACGTTGGACGCCCCAGGAGTCTTTCCTACCCATAAACATCCTGGAACTCCGCGCGATCTTCCTCGCGCTCAGAGCGTTCTGCCCTCTGCTAGCGGGTCGTCAGATTCGAGTCCATTCAGACAATGCGACAGCTGTAGCCTATATCAATCGGCAGGGGGGCACCCGCAGCAAAGCGGCTTATCTCGAGGCCCACAAGATCCTCAGCTGGGCCGAATCGACGGGATCAGTGATATCAGCGGTACACATACCGGGGGTAGAAAACTGGGCAGCAGACTTTCTAAGTCGCCAAGGCCTGGCCGCCGAAGAATGGTTTCTCCACCCAGATGTGTTTCTACACATCTGCACTCGCTGGGGCACACCAGACGTGGACCTAATGGCCTCAAGGTTGAATGCAAAGGTACCCGCGTTCATAGCCAGGTCACGCGACCCGCAGTCCATCGGCGCAGATGCTCTAGTCTGCTCCTGGCACCACTTCCGCCTGCCTTACATATTTCCACCTCTACCCCTGCTGCCGCGGGTAATCAGGAAGATCAAGGCAGAGGGAGTCACCGGACTGGCCCAGGCGCGCCTGGTATGCCGAATTAGTACAAATGCTCACAGACGCACCGTGGCGCCTTCCAGACATCCCAGACTTGCTGACCGAAGGGCCCATTTCCCATCAGAACTCCAGAGCCCTGAAGCTGACGGCATGGCCATTGAGACCTGGGTATTAACAAGAGCGGGATTCTCTCCCGCGGTTATTTCCACCATGATCAGTGCCCGAAAGCCTGCTTCATCCCGCATTTACCACCGTACGTGGAAAATCTTCCTTTCATGGTGCAGGGAAACTAACGTCCAGCCTATGCCTCCGGCCATCCCCAGAATTCTCGACTTTCTACAGTCTGGCTTGCAAGTGGGGTTGGCTCTCAGTTCCCTTAAAGGGCAGGTTTCAGCGCTCTCAATCTTCTACCAATGCCGCCTGGCTCAAAAACCGCAAGTCAAGACCTTCCTCCAGGGCGTTTCCCATCTAGTTCCCCCGTACAAACGGCCGCTGGAACCATGGGACCTCAACCTCGTTCTGGATGGTCTCCAGAGGTCTCCCTTTGAACCCCTCAAGGAATCCTCCCTTGCTCTTCTGTCCTGGAAGGTAACATTCCTGGTGGCAATTGCGTCCATCAGACGGGTTTCGGAGCTAGCAGCACTCTCTTGCCGCGAGCCTTTTCTGATCTTTCACCAGGACAAGGTGGTTCTGCGCCCCCTTCCGGATTTCCTTTCAAAGGTTCTTACCCAGTTTCATTTGAACGAGGACATTGTTCTGCCTTCCTTTTGTCCACACCCGGTTCATAGGGTGGAAAGGTCTCTGCATTTGTTACACCTTCGTCAGAGCTCTCAGATATTAAGTATCCAGGACAGCCCCCTTTAGGAAAACTGACTCTTTGTTCGTCATTCCTGAGGGTCCAAAGAAGGGACAGGCAGCTTCAAAGGTGACGCTGGCTCGCTGGATTCGCTCTGCGATCCAGGAAGTCTACCGCTTGCAACTCAAGCCCATTCCTAGTGGGCTGCGGGCTCATTCTACGCGAGCAGTTGGTGCTTCGTGGGCCATTCGGCATCAGGCTTCAGTGGAACAGGTGTGTAAGGCTGCGACCTGGTCTAGCCTACATACGTTTTCAAAGCATTACAGAGTCCATACCCAGGTTTCAACTGAGGCAAATCTGGGTAGGAAAGTTCTGCAAAAGGCAGTAGAGCACCTCTCTCAGTAGGCGCTCCAGGCTGTCTGGGACTGGTTCCTAGTCCTTGGGTTGTGTTGTCTTCTTTTATGTTTCCCACCCATGGACTGCTTTAGGACGTCCCATGGTCCTGTGTCCCCCAATGAGGTGTCAGAGAAAAGCGGATTTTTGTGTACTCACCGTAAAATCGTTTTCTCTTAGCCATCATTGGGGGACACAGCACCCACCCTGTTTCCCTGTTGGGCCTTGGTTCTCTCAGTACTTTATTTGTTTATGACTCTTTTTTTCTCATGTTCCTCTGTTGAGGTAAGTTTTTACTGGCTTTTTCTCCTACTGCTTGTGTACTAAAAGTGAGCTTGCCTGGCCCGGCCAGGGGGTGTATACTGCAGAGGAGGAGCTATGCTTTTGCATCTACTTAGTGTCCTCCTATGGATAGGCAGCATAACACCCATGGTCCTGAGCCCCCAATGATGGCTAAGAGAAAACGATTTTACGGTGAGTACACAAAAATCCGTTTTTTTACACCAATCTAAATGCAGACAGCATGTGCATCTAGATTGAAAGCTGTCTTTTACAGTCCGAGTCTGTCCAACACTAGTCAATAGACAAACAAAAAGTGCATAGTGCTCATATTGTTGTGTAAGCAGAAATATGATATGTAAAATAAAACATGACATGCCATAAGGCAAGCAAAGTCAAGAAATTAAAAAACTAAATTATTGCGTAAATGTATTAAATATTAGTTGTATCCTAACTATGATGAAATTGTTGTGCAATGTTTTTCTCCACTTTTCTTAGATAATAATCTTTTTTCTTATTTTCTCATAGGCACTTCATTCAGGGAAAAGACCCAATCAAAGTCAACATCTAAGTCACTGAGCGGGTCGAGTGAAATACCTCAAAATTTGCAGACCACCTCAGGTATGGTTTTAGCATATACAGATCTCTAAATTATGGATAAAAAACAATTAAAAATAGTTTTAACACAAACAGACCCATTCTCACACCACATAAAAATACCCAATTAAATAAAGCAGCCAAAGCTCTCATTGAGCCCAATAGGAGTCATTGTGTCCAATCTATAAATCCAATGACTCAAGTTGCGCAAGGGCCTTGAATAGGTTACCACCTCTAACCTCTGATCTATGGCCTTTATAATTAATTTGCTTGAGTCAGATTTATATTACAATTGGACATGTTTTGGTAGGGTTTTTAGGTGTTCCATCTCATGCAGAGTCTTTGTTTTCTCAATGTCCCTGATGTGCTCACGGACTCCCACCTTTAACCCCCTAACCTCTGGACGATTTTTCCGTTTTTGTTTTTTGCTCCCCATTTCCAAAAGCTGTAACTTTTTATTTTTCCGTCAATTTTGCCATGTGAGGGCTTGTTTTTTGCAGGACGTATTGATCTTTTAAATAAAACCATGAGTTTTGCCATGTATGGTACTGAAAAACTGCAAAAAATTTCCAAGTACGGAAAAATTGCAAAAATGTGCGATTATTGTACAACTGTTTGTGGGGTACTTTATTCACCATGTTCACTGTATGGTATAACTGATGTGTGGGTGTGATGCTTCATGTCAGTACGAGTTTGTAGATACCAAACGTGAATAGGTTTACTTTGATCTAAGTGATTATAATATTTCAAAAGTTTGTCCCAAAAAAGTGGTGCCCTCTTCGCGCCATTTTCTGCGACTCAGTGTTCTCATTTTTCGGTATATGGGGCTCAATTATGGCTTATTTGTTGCATCTCTGACTGACGTTTTTAACTGTACCATTTTTGCAGAGATGCTACGTTTTGACCCCCTGTTATTGCATTTCGCTTAAAATTTGCGATGACCAAAAAACTTAACTTTGGCGTTTGGAAGGTGTTTTTTTTTGCCGCTACGCCGTTTACCTATCAGGTTAATTGATTTCATATTTTGATACAGTGGGCATTTCTGAACTCGGCGATTCCAAAAAAGATTATATTTTTTATTTTTTTAACCCTTTGATTTTCAGTGGGGCGAATGGGGAGTGATTTTAAACTTTTGTTTTTTATTTTATTTTTTACAACTTTTTTTTAAACTTTTTTTATTTGACTTGTCGCCCCTAGGGGATTATAAGCATTATCCGTCTGATCGCTTTTTCATTCCTGCTGGTCAGAGCTGCAGAGCTCTCATCAGCTGAAATGCTGCTTTCCTGTTACAGCCAGACAGCTGTAACAGAAAGTGAGTTATGATAGTGACAGGCAGGGCTGTGGAGTCGGTAAGCCAAACCTTCGACTCCGACTCCGACTCCTCAAATTCTCTTGCACCGACTCCGACTCCGGCTCCGACTCCGACTCCGGCTCCGACTCCGACTCCTACATATATTGCTTATAGTTAGGTGAAAAATTTATTGTAGTACATGAATATGTGTATGTGAACATCAGACATTTAATAATTTTTATGATACAATAATCAAGATATTTGGATAGAACATAAAATATATTTATTGGAATACAACTTTAGAACACAAAAAACTGTAATAAATTGTAAATATGTAATACACTATGTAATATACAGTAGATTACATATATATCTTGTGTGTGTGTATATACACTGTATATATATATATATTATATATATTACATATTTACAATTTATTAGTTTTTTTGTGTTCTAAAGTTGTATTCCAATAAATATTTTATGTTCTATCCAAATATCTTGATTATTGTATCATAAAAACAATTAAATGTCTGATGTTCACATTGTACTACAATAAATTTTTCACTTAAATATAAGCATTATACTAAATGTTGTTATTTAGTAAAATATTCAGCACATTCTGCATTGCACTCCTGTCCCCAATTTATTATATATTTTAGGAGTCGGAGTCGGTGCATTTTATACCGACTCCGACTCCACCAAAATGAGCTCCGACTCCGACTCCACGACTCCGACTCCACAGCCCTGGTGACAGGAGTCATCACATAACCGTGTGCTACCATGGCAACCATCGGCTTTTCGTGATCGCGTTACGGAGCCTCCGATGGAGGCGGGTAAAGGCTATTTTCCCCGCCGTAGCCATTTACATCTCGCTGTCAGTATTTGAGCGGGTCCACCCGCGCTTGTAAGCCACACATGTCTGCTGTTCAAATCAGCAGAAGTGCGGGATTCGCCACCAGCTTATTACAACAGCAGACAGTGATTACACCGACATTATCTGGGACGTACCCAGTGCGTCCAATGTCTGTAAGAGGTTAAGTCCCTTGTGGTCATTCCTATGTAGATTTTCTGGCATGGATACTGGGCGTAATAAATCACGCCCTTAGAAGCACAAGTATGTAGGTGATTAATTTTGTAAGTTTGTGTTCCTTCCGATTTTTTAATGGGAACCTGTCACCAGATTTGGGGACTATAGGCTGTGGCCAATATCACTGAGTTCTTATATACAGTATTCCAAAATACTATATATGAAAGCCCAGGATGCTCTGTATAACATAAAAAAACACTTTTGTAATACTCACTTAGGGGGCGGTCCGTTCCGATGGGTGTCGCTGCTCTCCAGTGCGGCGCCTCCTCTCTGCTGCAATCTTCGGCCTCCTTCTTCCCAGTCCAGTGTGGATGATGCGTCTACGTCATCCACACAAGCCGACATTGTGGTCCTGCGCAGGCGCACTTTGATTTGCCCTCCTGAGGGCAGATCAACATACTGTAATGCACAAGTGCGAGGAAAGGTTAATGACTGCTGTTATTCACCCCTTATAATCCTAATTGCCACCGTACCAGGGCAATCGGAAAGAGTCGGGTTAAGTGCTGGAATTGTCACATCTAATGAATGTGACAATCCACGGTGGCTGCGGTCTGCTATTTTTAGGCTGGGGGGGCATAATAACCATGGACCGACCAATCCTGAGAATACCAGCTCCCAGCTGTCCGCTTATCATGACTGGTACCAAAATGGGGGGGAATAAAGGACCGCAGACCATTTTTTAAAAATTATTTATTTAAATATTTTTTGTTTTTAAAAGCCGCATGTGGTTCCTTTTTTTTTTGATACACAGCCAAGATAACATGCAAAGTTGGGGGCTGCAGCTGTATGTAAATATTAATTGTATCCTAACTATAATGAAATTGTTGTACAATGATTTTCTCCACTTTTCTTAGATAATAATCTTTTTTTCTTATTTTCTCATAGGCACTTCATTCAGGGAAAAGACCCAATCAAAGTCAACATCTAAGTCACTGAGCGGGTCGAGTGAAGTACCTCAAAATTTGCAGACCACCACAGGTATGGTTTTAGCAAATACAGATCTCTAAATTATGGATAAAAAAAAACAATTAAAAACAGTTTTAACACAAACAGTCCAATTCTCACACCACATAAAAATACCCAATTAAAGAAAGCAGCCAAAGCTCTCATTGAGCCCAATAGGAGTCCTTGTGTCCAATCTATAAATAAAGTGACTCAAGTTGCGCAAGGGCCTTAAATAGGTTACCACCTCTAACCTCTGATCTATGGCCTTTATAATTAATTTGCTTGAGTCAGATTTATGGTACAATTGGAAATGTTTTGGTAGGGTTTTTAGGTGTACCGTCTCTTTTTCTCAATGTCCCTGATGTGCTCACGGACTCCCACCTTTAACCCCCTAACCCCTGGACGATTTTTCCGTTTTTGTTTTTTGCTCCCCTTCTTCCGAAAGCTGTAACTTTTATTTTTCCATCAAACTTGCCATGTGAGGACTTGTTTTTTGCAGGACGTATTGATCTTTTAAATAAAACCATGAGTTTTACCATATATTGTACTGGAAAACTGCAAAAAATTTACAAGTACGGAAAAGTTGCAAAACAGTGCGATTGTACAACTGTTTGTGGGGTACTTTATTCACCATGTTCATTGTGTGGTATAACTGATGTGTGGGTGTGATGCTTCATGTCAGTACAAGTTCATAGATACCAAACATGAATAGGTTTATTTTAATCTAAGTGATCAAAATATTTTAAAGTTTGTCCCAAAAAACTGGTCCACTTTTTCCACCATCTTCTGTGACTCGTAGTGTTCTTATTTTTCGGGATATGGGGCTCATTGATGGCTTATTTCTTGCGTCTTGTGCTGACATTTTTAACTGTAGCATTTTTGCGCAGATGCTACTTTTTGACCCCCTGTTATTGCATTTTGCTTAAAATGTGCGACGACCGGAAAACTTATCTGGCATTTGGAAGGTTTATTTTGCCGCTACGCCGTTTACCTATCAGGTTAATTGATTTTATGTTTTGATAGATTGTACATTATGAACTCGGCGATTCCAAATAAGTGTAAACTTTTTATTTCTTTGTCGCTCCATTGGGAGACCCAGACAATTGGGTGTATAGCTTATGCCTCCGGAGGCCACACAAAGCACTACACCAAAAGTGTAAAGCCCCTCCCCTTCTGCCCATACACCCCCCGTGCATCACGGGCTCCTCAGTTTTTATGCTTTGTGCGAAGGAGGCTGACATCCACGCATAGCTCCATATCTTAGTCAGCAGCAGCTGCTGACTAGGTCGGATGGAAGAAAAGAGGGCCCATAACAGGGCCCCCAGCATGCTCCCTTCTCACCCCACTCTGGTCGGCGGTGTTGTTAAGGTTGAGGTACCCATTGCGGGTACACGGCAGGAGCCACATGCTGTTTTCCTTCCCCATCCCTTAATGGGCTCTGGGTGAAGTGGGATCTAATCGGTCTCCAGGCACATGAGACCGTGCTCCCTCCGCAGCCCCTGGGGAATCTGCTGGACAGGAGCCGGGTATCGTCAGGGACAAGGCCCTGCTACTGAGAGGTACTCTGTGTCCCCGTGGGGACCGCGCATGGAGCGCTTGTGCCATACACACTGCAGCACTGCTGGGTGTGTTAGTGCACCGGGGACTACCGCGCCGGCCGCGCTGTGAGGTACTCTGTGTCCCCGTGTGGACCGCGCATGGAGCGCTTGTGCCAATACACATTGCAGCACTGCTGGGTGTGTTAGTGCGCCGGGGACTACCGCGCGGCCGCGCTTATATGCCGGCCGCGCTTATAACTTTAGTCCCCGACTTCTGCGGCCTAGTACCGCATATTCCCGCCCACAGGCCTGCCAGTCAGGGGAAGGGCGGGACGCTGCACAGATCGTCAGCGCTGAGGGCTGGAGCATACATTAGTATCCTCCTCCCCCCTCACTCAGTACACTGGGGCACTAGATTCCCGCACTTTCTTGGGCACGCCCACGGTCCCCTCCTCCCCACAGAACGCCGACAGCCATTCCTGTCAGTGATTCAGACTCTGGAGAGGAGAGACAACACAGGGAGACCCAGGCAGGGAATCTGGTGATCACACAACCGCTCTGAGCGGTCGGTAAGCAGCACCTGTGGTGCTGGCCCCACTGAGTACCGAAGTGTATATATATATATAGGCTTATAGGCTATACATTTGCACTGTCCGGTCGCTCTGTTGATTTTTGGCTATATACCCTCCTGGATTGTTCTCAGAGGAGACAACAGCATGTCGTCTGCAAAAAGCAAGGGTGCCAAAGCACAGGCGTACTTTGCAACCTGTACCTCATGTGCAGCCATACTACCGGCAGGTTCCACTGACCCAAAGTCAAATCTGACACCGGCCCAATCACTGACATATCTTGGCATGGAGTTTCATACTCTCTCAGCGATAGTGAAGCTTCCGCTGAACAAACAGCGTTCACTACAGACAGGGGTGCAATCTCTCCTTCAAGGCCAGTCACACCCTCTGAGGCGCCTCATGCACTTCCTAGGGAAGATGGTAGCAGCAATGGAGGCAGTTCCTTTTGCGCAGTTTCACCTGCGCCCACTTCAATGGGACATTCTCCGCAAATGGGACAGGAAGTCGACGTCCCTCGACAGGAACGTCTCCCTTTCGCGGGCAGCCAAGGCTTCCCTTCAGTGGTGGCTTCTCCCCAATTCTCTGTCGAAGGGGAAATCCTTCCTGCCCCCATCCTGGGCGGTGGTCACGACGGACGCGAGCCTGTCAGGGTGGGGAGCGGTCTTTCTCCACCACAGGGCTCAGGGTACTTGGACTCAGATAGAGTCCTCCCTTCAGATCAATGTTCTGGAGATAAGGGCAGTGTATCTTGCCCTAAAGGCGTTCCAGCCGTGGCTGGAAGGCAAACAGATCCGAATTCAGTCGGACAACTCCACAGCGGTGGCATACATCAACCACCAAGGCGGGACACGCAGTCGGCAAGCCTTCCAGGAAGTCCGGCGGATTCTGCTGTGGGTGGAAGCCACAGCCTCCACCATATCCGCAGTTCACATTCCGGGCGTAGAAAACTGGGAAGCAGACTTTCTCAGTCGCCAGGGCATGGACGCAGGGGAATGGTCCCTTCACCCGGACGTTTTTCAGGAGATCTGTTGCCGCTGGAGCATGCCGGACGTCGACCTAATGGCGTCCCGGCACAACAACAAGGTCCCGGCATTCATGGCACGGTCTCAAGATCACAGAGCTCTGGCGGCAGACGCCTTAGTTCAGGATTGGTCGCAGTTTCAACTCCCTTATGTGTTTCCTCCTCTGGCACTGTTGCCCAGAGTGTTACGCAAGATCAGGGCCGACTGCCGCCGCGCCATCCTCGTCGCTCCAGACTGGCCGAGGAGGTCGTGGTACCCGGATCTGTGGCATCTCACGGTCGGCCAACCGTGGGCACTACCAGACCGACCAGACTTGCTGTCTCAAGGGCCGTTTTTCCATCTGAATTCTGCGGCCCTCAACCTGACTGTGTGGCCATTGAGTCCTGGATCCTAGCGTCTTCGGGGTTATCCCAAGAGGTCATTGCCACTATGAGACAGGCTAGGAAACCAACGTCCGCCAAGATCTACCACAGGACGTGGAAGATATTCCTGTCGTGGTGCTCTGCTCAGGGCTTTTCTCCCTGGCCATTTACCTTACCCACTTTTCTGTCCTTCCTTCAATCCGGATTGGAAAAGGGTTTGTCGCTCGGCTCCCTTAAGGGACAAGTCTCTGCGCTCTCTGTGTTTTTTCAGAAGCGCCTAGCCAGACTTCCACAGGTACGCACGTTCCTGCAGGGGGTTTGTCACATCGTCCCTCCTTACAAGCGCCCGTTAGAACCCTGGGATCTGAACAGGGTACTGATGGCTCTTCAGAAACCACCGTTCGAGCCAATGAGGGATATTTCTCTCTCACGCCTTTCGCAGAAAGTGGTCTTCCTAGTAGCAGTCACATCACTTCGGAGAGTGTCTGAGCTAGCTGCACTGTCATGCAAAGCTCCTTTCCTGGTGTTTCACCAGGACAAGGTGGTTCTGCGTCCGGTTCCGGAATTTCTCCCTAAGGTGGTATCCCCCTTTCATCTCAATCAGGATATCTCCTTACCTTCTCTTTGTCCACATCCAGTTCACCAATGTGAAAAGGATTTGCACTTGTTGGATCTGGTGAGAGCACTCAGACTCTACATTTCTCGTACGGCGCCCCTGCGCCGCTCGGATGCACTCTTTGTCCTTGTCGCTGGCCAGCGTAAAGGGTCACAGGCTTCCAAATCAACCCTGGCTCGGTGGATCAAGGAACCAATTCTCGAAGCCTACCGTTCCTCTGGGCTTCCGGTTCCCTCAGGGCTGAAGGCCCATTCTATCAGAGCCGTGGGTGCGTCCTGGGCTTTGCGGCACCAGGCTACGGCTCAGCAGGTGTGTCAGGCGGCTACCTGGTCGAGCCTGCACACTTTCACGAAACACTATCAGGTGCATACCTATGCTTCGGCAGATGCCAGCCTAGGTAGGCGAGTCCTTCAGGCGGCGGTTGCCCACCTGTAGGAAGGGGCCGTTTTACGGCTCTATTATGAGGTATTATTTTACCCACCCAGGGACTGCTTTTGGACGTCCCAATTGTCTGGGTCTCCCAATGGAGCGACAAAGAAGAAGGGAATTTTGTTTACTTACCGTAAATTCCTTTTCTTCTAGCTCCAATTGGGAGACCCAGCACCCGCCCCTGTTCCCTTCGGGCTGTTGTTCTTTGTGTACACATGTTGTTCATGTTGAATGGTTTCAGTTCTCCGATATTCCTTCGGATTGAATTTACTTTAAACCAATTTATAATTTTTTCCTCCTTCTTGCTTTTGCACCAAAACTGAGGAGCCCGTGATGCACGGGGGGTGTATGGGCAGAAGGGGAGGGGCTTTACACTTTTGGTGTAGTGCTTTGTGTGGCCTCCGGAGGCATAAGCTATACACCCAATTGTCTGGGTCTCCCAATTGGAGCTAGAAGAAAAGGAATTTACGGTAAGTAAACAAAATTCCCTTCTTTTTTTTTAACCTTTGATTTTCAGTGGGGCTAATGGGGAGTGATTTATACTGTTAATTGTTTTTTAATTTTTTTAAATTTTTTTAAAACTTATTTTTTAACTTTTTTTTATTTTAATAGAGCACCTAGTGGACTATAAGCATTAACCGTCTGATCGCTTTATAATTTCTGCTGGTCAGAAATGTAGACTTTCTGGCACAGATAATGGGCGTAATAAATCACGCCCTTAGAAGCACATGTATGTTGGTGATTTATTTTGTAAGTTTGTGTTCCTCCGATTTTTTTTTAATGGGAACCTGTCACCAGATTTAGGGACTATAAGCTGAGGCCAATACCACTGAGTTGTTATATAGAGCATTCTTGAATACTGTATAAAAGAGCCAAGGCCGCTCTGTATAACGTAAAAAACACTTGTATAATACTCACCTAGAGGGTGGTCTGGTTCGATGGGTATCGCTGCTCTCCAGTGAGGCGCCTCCTCTTTCGGGTCCCACGCACCCTCTCTGCTGCGATATTCGGCCTCCTTCTTCCCAATCGAGTGGGGATGATGCGTCTACATCATCCACACAAGCTGACATTGCGGTCCTGAGCAGACAAACTTTGATCTGCCCTGCTGAGGGCAGATCAAAGTACTGTAATGCACAGGCCTTATTACCCCATTTGCCACTGCACCAGGGCAATTGGAAAGAGTCGGGTAAAGTGCCGACATTGTCACATATAATGAATGTGATAATCCTGGGTGTCTGTGGGCTGCTATTTTTAGGCTGGGGGGGGCCACAATAACCATGGGCCGATCCATCCTGAGAATACCAGCTCCCAGCTGTCCGCTTATCATGACTGGGTATCAAAAGAGGGGAGAAGGAAGGACCGCAGAACATTTTTTAAAAAAATATTTATTGAAATATTTTTTATTTTTAAAAGCCGCATGCGGTTCCTTTTATTTTGATACACAGCCATGATAACGTGCAAAGTTGGGGGCTGCCTGCAGCTGTATGCCTTGTCCTTGTTGGGGCGACCCTACGCCATTTTTTTAATTTATTTATTTTTACACCAATCTAGATGCAGACAGCATGTGCATCTAGATTGAAAGCTGTCTTTTACAGTCCGAGTCCATCCATCACTAGTCAATAGACAAACAAAAAGTGCATAGTGCTCATATTGTTGTGTAAACAGAAATATGATATGTAAAATTAAAAAATGACATGCCAGAAGGCAAGCAAAATCAAGAAATTCAAAAAACAAAATTATTAAGTAAATGTATTAAATATTAGTTGTATCCTAACTATAATGAAATTGTTGCACAGTGGTTTTCTTCACTTTGCTTTTTTCTTATTTTCTCATAGGCACTTCATTCAGGGAGAAGACCCAATCAAAGTCAACATCTAAGTCACTGAGCGGGTCGAGTGAAGTACCTAAAACTTTGCAGACCACCGCAGGTATGGTTTTAGCATATACACATCTCTAAATTATCGATAAAAAAAACAATTAAAAATAATTTTAACACAAACAGTCCCATTCTCACACCACATAAAAATACCCAATTAAAGAAAGCAGCCAAAGCTCTCATTGAGCCCAATAGGAGTCATTGTGTCCAATCTATAAATCTAATGACTCAAGTTGCGCAAGGGCCTTAAATACTGTCATATGAAAAAGTTTGGGCACCCCTATTAATGTTAACCTTTTTTCTTTATAACAATTTGGGTTTTTGCAACAGCTATTTCAGTTTCATATATCTAATAACTGATGGACTGAGTAATATTTCTGGATTGAAATGAGGTTTATTGTTCTAACAGAAAATGTGCAATCCGCATTTAAACATAATTTGACCGCTGCAAAAGTATAGGCACCTCAACATAAAAGTGATATAAATATTTTGTAGATCCTCCTTTTGCAAAAATCACAGCTTCTAGTCACTTCCTGTAGCTTTTAATGAGTTCCTGGATCCTGGATGAAGGTATATTTGACCATTCCTGTTTACAAAACAATTCCAGTTCAGTTAAGTTTGATGGTCGCCGAGCATGGACAGCACGCTTCAAATCATCCCACAGATTTGCAATGATATTCAGGTCTGAGGACTGGGATGGCCATTCCAGAACATTGTAATAGTTCCTCTGCTTGAATGCCTGAGTAGATTTGGAGCGGTGTTTTGGATCATTGTCTTGCTGAAATATCCATCCCCTGCGTAACTTCAACTTCGTCACTGATTCTTGCACATTATTGTCAAGAATCTGCTGATACTGAGTTGAATCCATGCGACCCTCAACTTTAACAAGATTCCCGGTGCCGGCATTGGCCACACAGCCCCAAAGCATGATGGAACCTTCATCAAATTTTACTGTGGGTAGGTAGCAAGTGCTTTTCTTGGAATGCCGTGTTTTTTTGCCTCCATGCATAACGCCTTTTTGTATGACCAAACAACTCAATCATTGTTTCATCAGTCCACAGGACCTTCTTCCAAAATGTAATTGGTTTGTCCAAATGTGCTTTTGCATACCTCAGGCGACTCTGTTTGTGGCGGGCTTGCAGAACTGGCTTCTTTCGCATGACTCTCCCATACAGCTTCTCCTTGTGCAACGTGTGCAACGTGCACTGTATTGTTGACCGATGCACATTGACACCATCTGCAGCAATACTGTTTAATATTGTTTAATATTATTTATTTAAATAACTAAAAAAAAAAAATGGGCTTCTCTGTATTTTGATTGCCTGACATCACAGTACTGTAAAAATAAATAAATCATTAAAAAAATGACATAGTGCTGCGCGGTATTTTTCATTCTCAGAGCAGATAAAGCAGACTGCTAGGGGCTACCACCCCCATCTGCCTGATTTACCTTGGCTGGCAATCAAAATACAGAGAAGCCCATTATTTTTTTTATAAAAAAAATAATTAAAAAAAAATGCGTGGGCTCCTGCCGTATTTTGATTGTCAGTCAGATAAAGCCAGGCAGCTGGGGGCTGGGAATCTCGGCAGCCCAAAGCCACCCCTTGAAATGGCACATTGTTCCTTAGTGCCGTTTCCAAGCGCTTTACACGGCTCGTCCAGCGGCCATGATGACGGTGGTTTATTGGGTAATAAAGGGGTTATTACCAGCTTTGTTTTCTCAGATAGAACTAAGCCCGAAATTCATTGTGTCACGCCAAATTAGACATGGCCACCATGAATTTCTAGGAAACAGTAAAAAAAACACAACAAAGAGAATTTTTTTTTACTAGAAATAAAAGAAAAAAAACTTTAGAGAATCTGTCTTTATTATAAGAAAATCCTTAGTCTGACGTAATCCACTGGGACAGCAAAGTCAACTCTGCTTCATCACTTGCACAGACACAGTCTTTACACAGTGAGAAGCAAAGCGCAATGTCAACTCTGCTTCATCACTGTGCACAGACACAATCTAAACACAGTGAGAAGCAAAGCGCAAAGTCAACTCTGCTTCATCACTCTGTACAGACAGTCTATACAGTGAGAAGCAGAGAGAGCAATGAACAATGTCAACTCTGCTTCATCACTCTGAACGTCCCAGAAAGCTCGTGTTCGGGGTCGTGTGCACGAACACCATGTATTCGGTACGCACCCCCAACTTTACAGTTCGGGTTCGTCCATCCCTAGTTACCACCTCTAACCTCTGATCTTTGTTGCGGCTCTGGTATTTAGTGATATTAATCATGTTCCTTCTGACAACTGCTTTTTCAGGTTTGTCTCGGTCTGGAGAGGCTGGGGACATATACATCACAGGAGGGGCTGGGGCATACACATCACAAGAGGGGCTGGGGCATACACATCAAAGGAGGGACTGAGGGTGTATATATCACAGGAGGGGTGTATACATCACAGGAGATGCTGGACGCGGATAGCACTGTCGGCAGCACAGACAGCACTAGATGGCAGCATGAACAGCACTAGGTGGCACAACGGACAGCACTAGGTGGCACAATGGACAGCACTAGGTGGCAGCACGAACGGCAGTAGGTGGCATCCTGGACAACACTAGGTGGCAGCACGGAGAGCACTAGGAGGTAACACAAAGAGCACTAGGTGGCAGCATAGAGAGCACGAAGAGGCAGCATAGAGAGCACGAAGAGGCAGCATGAAGAGCACTAGGAGGCAGCGCGGAGAGCACTAAGTGGCAGCACGGAGAGCATTAGGTGGCAGCTCGGAGAGCACTAGGTGGCAGCATGGACAGCACAAGGAGGCAGCATGGAGAGCACTATGTGGCAGCACTGACAGCACTAGGAGGCTGCACGGGTTACACAGCACTGAGGGGATACACACAGTACTAGGGGGTACACAGCTCTGGACAGGGGGGGACAGCGATAGGTGGCGTACTCACAGTACTGGAGGGAGGACTCACACAGCAGAGGTCCGGGAGGCATGTACAGCAGGGAGGCATCTGCTGCGCCTCTTCTGTGACAGGAGCACAGCGCGCTGCTTACCCCTCCCACACGGTAAGCCCTGAGCACGCTAGCATAGGTCATGGTTGAGCCTAGAATGTACAGGATGCAGTCAGGTCCCAAAAAGAGCCCCTACATTCTAGTACGGGCTGCAATCAGGATCTGGAAGAAGCCCGTACATTCTAGCATCTACGCAGAGTGAGTGCGCTTCCTCGCATCACGGACATGGATTTAAAGGAACGGCGGCTGGCAAGAGCGCAAGTGCTGACAGAGAACTGCGGTTACCTGTAATGTCCCCGGAGGCCGCAGAAAAAGTCATCGTGGGACGGTGGTTCCTCACCCCTTATCTAAGTGATTAAAATATTTCAAAAGTTTGTCCCAAAAAATGTGTTCACTGTTTGCACCATTTTCTGCGACTCGTAGTGTTCCCATTTTTCCGCAGATGCTACGTTTTGACCCCCTGTTATAGCATTTTGCTTAAAATTTGCGATGACCAAAAAACTTAACTTTGGCGTTTGGAAGGGTTTTTTTGCTGCTATGCCGTTTACCTATCAGGTTAATTGATTTTATATTTTAATACATAGGGCATTTCTGAACTCGGCGATTCCAAATAAGTTTATATTTTTTATTTTTTTAACCCTTTGATTTTCAGTGGGGCAAATGGGGAGTGATTTAAACTTTTGTTTTTTATTTTTTTTTTATTGTTTACAACTTATTTTTTAACTTTTTTTATTTACCTAGTCCCCCTAGTATCATAGTATCATAGTTTTTTTAAGGTTGAAGGGAGACTCTAAGGTGGGCTTTGCACACTACGACATCGCAGGTACGATGTCGGTGGGGTCAAATTGAAAGTGACGTACATCCGGCATCGCATGCGACATCGTACTGTGTAAAGCCTAGATGATACGATTAACGAGCACAAAATCGTCGTAATCGTATCATCGGTGCAGCGTCGGCGTAATCCATAATTACGCTGACGCGACAGTTCGATGTTGTTCCTCGCTCCTGCGGCAGCACACATCGCTGTGTGTGTAGTCGCAGGAGCGAGGAACATCTCCTACGGCCGTCACCGAGGCTTCCGTAGGATATGCGTAAGGACGGAGGTGGGCAGGATGTTTACATCCTGCTCATCTCCGCCCCTCCGCCGCTATTGGCTGCCTGCCGTGTGACATCGCTATGACGCCGCACGACCCGCCCCCTTAGGAAGGAGGCGGGTCGCTGGCCACAGCGACGGTCGCAGGGCAGGTGAGTGCGTGTGAAGCTGGCGTAGCGATAATTTTCGCTACGCCAACTATCACACGATATCGTACCTGCGACAGGGGCGGGGACTATCGCGTGCGACATCGCAGCATCGGCTTGTGATGTCGCAACGTGCAAAGCCCGCCTAAGTCCATCTAGTTCAACCCGTAGCCTAACATGTTGATCCAGAGGAAGGCAAAAAAACCCCAATGTGGCAAACAAGTTCCAATGGGGAAAAAAAATCCTTCCTGACTCCACATACGGCAATCAGACTAGTTCCCTGGATCAACACCCTGTCATAAAATCTAATATACATAACTGGTAATATCACATTTTTCAAGAAAAGCATCCAGGCTCTGCTTAAATGTTAGTAGTGAATCACTCATTACAACATCATGCGGCAGAGAGTTCCATAGTCTCACTGCCCGTACAGTAAAGAATCCTCGTCTTTGATTATGATTAAACCTTCTTTCCTCAAGACGTAGCGGATGCCCCCGTGTTCCAGTCGCAGGCCTAGGTGTAAAAAGATCTTTGGAAAGGTCTCTGTACTGTCCCCTCATATATTTATACTTTGTGATTAGATCCCCCCTAAAGCTGGTGTCACACTAAGCGACAGCGACAACGACGTCGCTGTTACGTCACCATTTTCGGTGACGTAACAGCGACCTTGTAAGTCGCTGTTATGATCGCTGCTTAGCTGTCAAACACAGCAGAAGCAGCGATCATAACGATGCTGTGCTACATGTGCAGAGAGCAGGGAGCCGCGCTTAGCGCTGGCTCCTTGCTCTCCTAGGTACAGTACACATCGGGTTAATTAACCCGATGTGTGCTGCAGCTACATGTCACAGTGCAGAGAGCAAGGAGCCGCGCACACTGCTTAGCGCTGGCTCCTTGCTCTCCTTGCTACAGTATACATCGGGTTAATTACCCGATGCATACTGCAGCCACATGTCACACTGCAGGAGCCGGCGCTGGCAGCAAGAGCGGAGGCCGGTAACCAGCGTAAACATCGGGTAACCAGGGAAAGGTCTTCCCTTGGTTACCCGATGTTTACGCTGGTTACAGCTTACCGCAGCTGCCAGTGCCGGCTCCTGATCGCTTCATTTCGTCGCTCTCTCGCTGTCACACACAGCGATGTGTGTGTCACAGCGGGAGAGTGACAACCAAAAAATGAAGCTGGACATTCAGCAACGACCGGCGACCTCACAGCAGGGGCCAGGTCGTTGCTGGATGTCACACACAGCGACAGCGACGGGACGTCGCTGCAACGTCACAGAAAATGGTGACGTAGCAGCGACGTCGTTGTCGTCGTCGTTATGTGTGACACCAGCTTAAGGCTTCGTTTTTCCAAACTAAATAACCCCAAGTTTAATAACCTTTCTTGGTATTGCAGCCCACCCTCTAATAATCTTGTTCGCTCTTCTCTGCACCCTCTCCAGTTCAGCTATGTCCTTTTTATATATCGGTGACCAGAATTGTACACAGTATTCTAAGTGCGGTCACACTAGTGACTTGTACAGAGGTAAACTATATTTTTTTCATGAACACTTATACCTCTTTTAATACATCCCATTATTTTAATAGCCCTGGCAGCAGTTGCCTGACACTGACCACCAAAGTTAAGTTTACCATTCACCCATACACCCAAGTCTTTTTCTGTGTCTGTTTTACCCAGTGTTCTACAATTAAGTACATAATTATAATTTTTATTTCCTCTACCCAAGTGCATGACCTTACATTTATCTACATTAAACTTCAATTGCCACTTCTCAGCCCAATCCTCCAATTTGCATAATTCTCCCTGTAATATAAAATTATCCTCCTCTGTATTGATTACCCTGAAGAGTTTAGTATCATCTGCAAATATTAAAATTCTACTCCGCATGCCTCCAACAATGTCATTAATAAATATGTTGAAAAGAAGCGGGCCCAATACTGACCCCTGTGGTACCCCACTATGAACTGAGACCCAGTCCGAGTACATACCATTAATAACCACCCTTTGTTTCCTATCACTGAGCCAGTTTTTAACCCAGTTACACATATTTTCCCCTATCCCCATTATTCTCATTTTATGTACCAACCTTTCTTTGTCGCTCCATTGGGAGACCCAGACAATTGGGTGTATAGCTTCTGCCTCCGGAGGCCACACAAAGTATTACACTTTAAAAAGTGTAACCCCTCCCCTCTGCCTATACACCCTCCCGTGGATCACGGGCTCCTCAGTTTTATGCTTTGTGTGGAAGGAGGCACACATCCACTCATGCATTCTCATTTTAGTTATGTCGGTTGAAGAAAAGAGGGCCCCCACGGGGCCCCCGGCATGTTCCCTTCTCACCCCACTACGTCGGCGGTGTTGTTAAGGTTGAAGTACCCATTGTGGGTACAGAGGCTGGAGCCACATGCCGTCTCCTTCACCATCCCTTATGCGGCTCTGGGAGAAGTGGGATCCTAAGCGGTCATCCATTTACTGGGACCGTGCTCCATCTGCAGCCCCTGTGGGACCCTGCCGGACCGGAGCCTCTTCAACCTCAGGGACCGGGCCCTGCAACTCTAAGGTACTCTGTGTCCCCATAGGGGACTGTGCAGGGAGCGCACCTTCTTCCCGGAAGCCACGGTGGCTGCTGAATTCAGAGGCCGGTGGACTTCCGCGCCGACCGTGCCTGCTTGTCGGGCGCGGTCTCAAATTTAGTCCCCGGCTTCATCGCGGCCTAGTCGCAAAAATCCCGCCCCCGGGCCTGCCTGTCAGGGGTAAGGGCGGGATTACCGACCTGACGTCGGATGTGAGGGCTGGAGCATCCTGCATGTTTCCTCCCCCCTCACTGATCACTGTGGGGACCCCAGATTCCCGCACTTTTCTGGCGCCGCCCACGGCTCCACTCCTGCCCTGAGAGCTCCGGCAGCCATTTTTTGGCATTCTGCCGGTGGAGGATTCTCAGTGAACAGCTCTGCATCTCCGGGGGATCCAAGGCAGGGAATCTGGAGGACACACACCGCTCGTTAGCGGTCGGTAAGCCACACCGGTCACCCGGTGCTGGTCCCCCTAGGGTGCCGGATTAGATACGTATATATCTATATCTATCTGTTCGGTCGGGCTGTATACCCCCTTCCCATATACCCTCAGTGATCACTCTCCTAGGAGACAACAGCATGTCGTCCACAAGGAGCAAAGCTGCTAAGGCACAGGGTTTTTCTTCGGCGCTCCATTGGGAGACCCAGACGATTGGGTGTATAGCACTGCCTCCGGAGGCCACACAAAGCAATTACACTAAAAAGTGTAAGGCCCCTCCCCTTCTGGCTATACACCCCCAGTGGGATCACTGGCTCACCAGTTTTCTGCTTTGTGCGAAGGAGGTCAGACATCCACGCATAGCTCCACTGTTTGTAGTCAGCAGTAGCTGCTGACTATATCGGATGGAAGAAAAGAGGGCCCATATGGGGCCCCCAGCATGCTCCCTTCTCACCCGTGGTGGTGCTTGTAAGGTTGAGGTACCTATTGCTGGTACGGAGGCTGGAGCCCACATGCTGTTTTCCTTCCACATCCCCTGGAGGGCTCTGTGGAAGTGGGATCTTACCGGCCCCCAAGCCCTGGGGCCGGGCTCCATCCACAGACCCAGAGAACCTGCTGGATTTGGAGCGGGAGTGCCGTTCAGGGACAAGGCCCTGCAGCTTTCAGGTACTCTGTGTCCCCGGCAGGCACGGACACTCTCAGGGCTTGCTGAGCGTTGTAGTGCGCCGGGGACAGTAGCGCTGTGCGCTGGGGTTAGGTCACTGCAGCTTTGCTGAGTGACGTTATATGTTGGGAACTGCTGCGCCGACCGCTCCTGGAGCGGCGGCGCAGCTGCGACTTGTAGTGCGCCGGGGACTTTGCGCCGACCGCGCTTTTACGGCGGCGGCGCTTCTAACTATAGCCCCCGGCTTCTGCGGCCTAGCGCCGCTTCGTTCCCGCCCCCACCCTGTCAATCAGGGTAGGGGAGAGGCGCTGTGTAATCGGCAGCGCCGAGGGCTGGAGCCTTATTTACATGCTCCAGCCCTCTCACTAGGCACAGAGGGAAGCAGACTTCCCGCTCTTCGTCGGTGTACGCCCAGGGCCCGCCCCCCCTCTCCACAAGGACGCCGGCAGCCATTATACATGCGGTCTGGCTGGGGAAAGGCAGCAGGCTCTGGGAGACCCAGACTGGACGGACTTCTGGCGACCACACACCGCTCCTAAGTGGGCGGTAAGCAGCACAGTAGTGCTGGCCCCTCTAGTGCCTCAGTGCTATATTAGTGTACTTTTTCTGGGTACCATATATATATATATTTTTATACAGTGCACTGTAAGGTCGCTTCTTGGCTGGACACCCTGTACTGCTCTGAGGAGGCAGCAACATGTCATCCGCAAAACGCAAGGCTGCCAAGGCACGGGCTGTGTACACTGTTTGTACAGCATGTGGGGCTAATCTACCGGCAGGCTCCAATGACACACATTGTGTGCAATGTTCAGTCCCAGTGGCACTACGTCAGCCAGAGCCTATTGTGGTGGTAGCCCAGGCAGAGTCGCCTGCGAACCCTGCCCCGGTGACGGGGACAGACTTTGCAGTGTTTGCTGATAAAATGTCTGTGACTATGACAAAAATCCTGGAGACCTTGCAGGCCAGGCCAGTTACTCAGACCATGGACACTGCTGTGTCTATGCTCTCCGGTCCCCCTCAGTTGGATCTAATCCGTACTTCAGGGGGGTCTCAAGCATCACAGGCTGAAGTCTCTGACTCAGATGACAGTCCCAGGCAGCCTAAGCGAGCTCGCTGGGAAAGACCCTCGACGTCATCTCACTGCTCAGGGTCTCAGCGAGAAGAGTCTCTCTGTGATGAGACTGAGGACGGTGCTCAGAATTCTGATCCTGAGGCCCCTCTCAATCTGGATGCCCCTGACGGTGACGCCATGGTTAATGACCTTATATCGGCAATTAACAGACTGTTGGATATTTCTCCCCCAGCCCCTTCAGCAGAGGAGGCAGCTGCACAGCAGGAGAAGTTCCATTTCCTGTATCCCAAGCGTAAACTAAGTGCTTTTTTGGACCACTCTGACTTCAGAGAATCTATCCAGAAGCACGACGCTCATCCAGACAAGCGTTTCTCTAAACGTTCTAAGGATACCCGTTATCCTTTTCCCGCTGAAGTGGCCAAACGCTGGACCCAGTGTCCAAAAGTGGATCCCCCAATTTCCAAGCTTGCGGCTAGATCCATAGTCGCAGTAGAGGATGGCGCTTCACTTAAAGATGCCAACGACAGACAGATGGACCTTTGGTTGAAATCTGTCTATGAAGCTATCGGCGCGTCGTTTGCTCCAGCATTCGCGGCCGTGTGGGCACTCCAAGCTATTTCAGCTGGTTTAGCACAGGTGGATGCTATCATGCATCCAGCAGTACCGCAGGTGGCGTCCCTAACGTCGCAAATGTCTGCGTTTGCGACCTATGCTATCAATGCTGTCCTAGAATCTACGAGCCGTACCTCTATGGCGGCCGCCAATTCTGTGGTTTTGCGCAGAGCATTATGGTTAAAGGACTGGAAAGCAGATGCTGGTTCCAAAAAATGCTTAACCAGCTTGCCATTATCCAGAGACAGACTGTTTGGTGAGCCATTGGCTGAAATCATAAAACAGTCCAAGGGTAAGGACTCTTCCCTACCACAGCCCAGAGCAAGTAAACCTCAACAGAAAAAGTGGCAGTCGAGGTTTCGGTCCTTTCGAGGCTCGGGCAAGGCCCAATTCTCCTCGTCCAAAAGGACTCAGAAAGGACAAGGCAGCTCAGATTCCTGGCGGGCTCACTCACGCCCCAGGAAGGCAAATGGAGGAACCGCTTCCAAGGCGGCTACCTCATGACTTTCGGCCTCCTCCCTCCGCATCCTCGGTCGGTGGCAGGCTCTCCCGCTTTTGCGACATTTGACTGTCACAGGTCAAAGACCGGTGGGTAACAGACATTTTGTCTCGCGGGTACAGAATCGAGTTCAGTTCTCGGCCTCCACTTCGGTTCTTCAGAACCTCCCCACACCCCAACCGAGCAGATGCCCTGCTGCAGGCGGTGGACTCTCTAAGAGCAGAAGGAGTCGTGATCCCTGTCCCCCCTCAGGAACGAGGGCGAGGATTTTACTCCAATCTCTTTATGGTTCCAAAAAAGGACGGCTCCTTCCGTCCTGTTCTGGACCTAAAACTGCTCAACAAGCATGTGAACGCCAGGCGGTTCCGGATGGAATCCCTCCGCTCAGTCATTGCCTCAATGTCCCAAGGAGATTTCCTAGCATCAATAGACATCAAAGATGCTTATCTCCACGTGCCGATTGCTACGGAGCACCAACGCTTTCTACGCTTCGTGATAGGAGACGACCATCTTCAGTTCGTGGCTCTGCCATTTGGTCTGGCGACAGCCCCTCGGGTGTTCACCAAGATCATGGCAGCAGTGGTAGCAGTCTTGCACTCTCACGGACACTCTGTGATCCCTTATTTGGACGATCTGCTGGTCAAGGCACCCTCTCAGGAGGCATGCCAACTCAGCCTGAATTTTGCACTGGAGACTCTCCAGGCGTTCGGGTGGATCATCAACTTCCCAAAGTCAAATCTGTCACCGACCCAATCACTAACGTATCTTGGCATGGAGTTTCATACTCTCTCAGCGATAGTGAAGCTTCCGCTGGACAAGCAGCGGTCTCTACAGACTGGGGTGCAGACTCTCCTTCAAAGTCAGTCGCACTCCTTAAGACGCCTCATGCACTTCCTCGGGAAGATGGTGGCAGCAATGGAGGCGGTTCCGTTTGCGCAGTTTCATCTGCGTCCACTTCAATGGGACATCCTCCGCCAATGGGACGGGAAGTCAACATCCCTGGACAGGAAAGTCTCCCTTTCCCAGACGGCCAAGGACTCCCTGCAGTGGTGGCTTCTTCCCACCTCATTATCACAGGGAAGATCCTTCCTACCACCGTCCTGGGCGGTGGTCACGACAGACGCGAGTCTGTCAGGGTGGGGAGCAGTGTTTCTTCACCACAGGGCTCAGGGTACGTGGACTCAGCAGGAGTCCATCCTTCAGATCAATGTTCTGGAAATCAGAGCAGTGTTTCTTGCCCTACTAGCCTTCCAGCAGTGGCTGGCAGGGAAGCAGATCCGAATTCAGTCGGACAACTCCACAGCGGTGGCATACATCAACCACCAAGGAGGGACACGCAGTCGGCAAGCCTTCCAGGAAGTCCGGCGGATTCTGATGTGGGTGGAAGCCACGGCCTCCACCATATCAGCAGTTCACATCCCCGGCGTAGAAAACTGGGAAGCAGACTTCCTCAGTCGCCAGGGCATGGACGCAGGGGAATGGTCCCTTCACCCGGACGTGTTTCAGGAAATCTGTCGCCGATGGGGAAGGCCGGACGTCGACCTAATGGCGTCCAGGCACAACAACAAGGTCCCAACCTTCATGGCACGGTCTCGCGATCAAAGAGCTCTAGCAGCAGACGCCCTAGTGCAAGATTGGTCGCAGTTCCGGCTCCCTTATGTGTTTCCACCTCTGGCACTCTTGCCCAGAGTGCTACGCAAGATCAGATCCGACTGCAGCCGCGTCATACTCGTCGCTCCAGACTGGCCGAGGAGGGCGTGGTATCCGGATCTGTGGCATCTCACGGTCGGCCAACCATGGGCACTTCCAGACCGACCAGACTTACTGTCCCAAGGGCCGTTTTTCCATCGGAATTCTGCGGCCCTGAACCTGACTGTGTGGCCATTGAGTCCTGGATACTAGCGTCTTCAGGCTTATCCCAAGGGGTCGTTGCCACCATGAGACAGGCTAGGAAGCCCACGTCTGCTAAGATCTACCACAGAACGTGGAGGATATTCTTATCCTGGTGCTCGGCTCAGGGAGTCTCTCCCTGGCCATTTGCATTACCTACCCTTCTTTCTTTCCTGCAAGCAGGGTTAGAAAAAGGTTTGTCGCTCGGCTCCCTTAAAGGGCAAGTCTCGGCGCTATCCGTCTTTTTTCAGAAGCGTCTAGCACGACTCTCTAAGGTGCGCACGTTCCTACAGGGGGTTTGTCATATCGTTCCCCCGTACAAGCGGCCGTTAGATCCATGGGATCTGAACAGAGTACTAGTTGCCCTCCAGAAGCCGCCCTTCGAGCCTCTGAGGGAGGTTTCATTTTCTAGACTTTCACAGAAAGTGGCTTTTCTGGTAGCGATCACATCTCTTCGGAGAGTGTCTGAGCTAGCAGCGCTGTCTTCCAAGGCTCCCTTCCTGGTCTTCCACCAGGACAAGGTAGTGCTGCGTCCCATTCAGGAGTTTCTCCCGAAGGTGGTATCCTCCTTTCATCTTAATCAGGATATCTCTTTGCCTTCGTTTTGTCCTCATGCAGTACATCGGTATGAGAAGGATTTACATTTGTTAGATCTGGTGAGAGCACTCAGAATCTACATTTCCCGCACGGCGCCACTGCGCCGTTCGGATGCACTCTTTGTCCTTGTCGCTGGTAAGCGCAAAGGGTCGCAGGCTTCTAAGGCAACCCTGGCTCGATGGATCAAAGAACCAATTCTTGAAGCCTACCGTTCTGCTGGGCTTCCGGTTCCATCAGGGCTGAAGGCCCATTCTACCAGAGCCGTGGGTGCGTCCTGGGCATTGCGACACCAGGCTACGGCTCAACAGGTGTGCCAGGCAGCTACCTGGTCGAGTCTGCACACTTTCACCAAACATTATCAGGTGCATACCTATGCTTCGGCGGACGCCAGCCTAGGTAGAAGAGTCCTGCAGGCGGCAGTTGCCTCCCTATAGGGGAGGGCTGTCTTGCAGCTCTAACATGAGGTATTCTTTACCCACCCAGGGACAGCTTTTGGACGTCCCAATCGTCTGGGTCTCCCAATGGAGCGCCGAAGAAGAAGGGAATTTTGTTACTTACCGTAAATTCCTTTTCTTCTAGCTCCTATTGGGAGACCCAGCACCCGCCCTGTTGTCCTTCGGGATTTTTGGTTTCTTGCGGGTACACATGTTGTTCATGTTGAACGGTTTTCAGTTCTCCGATGTTACTCGGAGTGAATTTGTTTAAACCAGTTATTGGCTTTCCTCCTTCTTGCTTTTGCACTAAAACTGGTGAGCCAGTGATCCCACTGGGGGTGTATAGCCAGAAGGGGAGGGGCCTTACACTTTTTAGTGTAATTGCTTTGTGTGGCCTCCGGAAGCAGTGCTATACACCCAATCGTCTGGGTCTCCCAATAGGAGCTAGAAGAAAAGGAATTTACGGTAAGTAATAAAATTCCCTTCTTTTGCGGCCTGTACCTCTTGTGGGGCTATGTTACCTGCGGGTTCCACCTACCCTCACTGTGAGCAATGCTCGACCCCTGTTTCGCTTGCTCAGCCGGAGCCTCGGACACTGGTGGGCCCCTCGGCTCATGTAGACCCCCCTGCTCCCCCTGACCAGGCTGCAGGGACAGAGTTCGCCTCTTTTGCTGAGAAACTCTCTGAGTCACTTTCTCAATCTATTGCACAGTCTATGGACAAATGGTCTTCTAAGCTGCTAGAGGCTTTGCAGTCCAGACCGGACCTTTCACAGGCCCCGGCCCCTGTTGGCTCGTCGCCTCCAGGCCCCTCTCGGTTCGCGCCGCAGCGCGCTCCCAGGTTGGCCCCTCGGTCTCAGGCGGAGGACTCCTGCCCGGACCGTAGTCCTAGACCGGCTAAGCGGGCTCGCTGGGACTCTTCCCCGACTTCCTCTCGCTGCTCGGGATCCCAGCTTGAGGACTCTCTGGAGGACGAGGCGGACGTCGCAGCTCAGGGCTCTGACCCTGACGTTGCCCTTAACATTGATACACCTGAGGGGGACGCCTTAGTAAATGATCTTATCTCGTCCATCAACCAGGTGTTAGATCTCTCTCCCCCGCCTCCTCCTGTAGAGGAGTCGGCGTCTCAGCAGGAGAAACACCAGTTTCGGTTCCCCAAACGTACACGCAATACGTTTTTTGATCACTCTAACTTCAGGGACGCTGTCCAGAAGCCCAGAGCGGCCCCGGACAAGCGCTTTACTAAGCGCCTCACTGACACGCGTTACCCCTTCCCATCTGAAGTAGTTAAGGGTTGGGCTCACTGTCCCAAGGTGGATCCTCCAGTCTCAAGATTGGCGGCTAGATCCGTGGTGTCGGTTGCAGATGGCTCATCGCTAAAGGATGCCACTGACAGACAGATAGAGCTCTTGGTGAAGTCCATCTATGAGGCCACGGGCGCGTCTTTTGCCCCGGCCTTTGCAGCCGTGTGGGCACTCCAAGGTATCTCGGCTTGTCTGACTGAGATTAATGCTGTCACACGTAATTCGGCTCCGCAAGTTGCGTCTTTGACCTCTCAGGCGTCAGCCTTTTCATCCTACGCCATGAACGCCGTCCTGGACTCTGCTAGCCGTACAGCTGTAGCATCCGCTAACTCTGTGGCAGTCCGCAGGGCCATGTGGCTATGCAAATGGAAGGCAGACTCGGCTTCCAAGAGGTTCTTAACCGGTTTGCCGTTTTCTGGCGACCGTTTGTTTGGCGAACGATTGGATGAGATTATTAAGGAATCCAAAGGAAAGGATTCCTCCTTACTCCAGGCCAAACCTAAGAGACCTCAACAGAGAAAGGTTCAATCGAGATTTCGGTCCTTTCGTCCCTCAGCCAAGTCCCAATCCTCTTCGTCCAACAGGCCGGAGAAAGGCCAGAGGAACTCCTATGCGTGGCGATCCAAGTCTCGCCCACAAAAGGCCGCAGGAGGCACTGCTTCCAAGGCGGCTTCCTCATGACTCTCGGCCTCCCCTGACCGCATCCTCGGTCGGTGGCAGGCTCTCCCGCTTTGGCGACGCCTGGTGGCCACATGTTCAAGACCGATGGGTGAGAGACATTCTGTCTCATGGTTACAGGATAGAGTTCAGCTCTCGTCCTGCGGCTCGCTTCTTCAGAACCTCTCCGCCCCCCGCTCAGGCCGACGCACTTTTTCAGGCAGTAGCCGCTCTAAAGATGGAAGGATTTGTGATCCCCGTTCCCCTTCAGGAACGTGGTCGCGGATTTTACTCCAACTTGTTCGTGGTGCCAAAAAAGGATGGGTCATTCCGTCCCGTTCTGGACCTCAAGCTACTCAACAGACATGTGAGAACCAGACGGTTCCGGATGGAATCTCTCCGCTCGGTCATCGCCTCAATGTCACAAGGAGACTTCCTAGCATCGATCGACATCAAGGATGCTTATCTCCATGTACCGATCGCACCCGAGCATCAACGTTTCCTACGTTTCGCCATCGGGGACGAACATCTCCAGTTCGTGGCATTGCCTTTCGGCTTGGCTACAGCCCCACGGGTTTTCACCAAAGTCATGGCTTCCGTTGTGGCGGTCCTGCATTCTCAGGGCCACTCGGTGATTCCATACTTGGACGATCTCCTAGTCAGGGCCCCGTCTCGGGTGGCGTGTCAACAAAGTCTATCTGTCGCTCTGGCGACTCTCCAGCGGTTCGGGTGGATAATCAACTTCCCGAAATCCAAGTTGACACCGACCCAATCACTGACGTACCTTGGGATGGAGTTTCATACCCAGCAAGCGTTAGTCAAGCTTCCGAGCGACAAACAGCTTTCTCTGCAGGCAGGGGTGCAATCCCTTCTTCGGAGTCAGTCACACCCCTTAAGGCGCCTCATGCACTTCCTGGGGAAGATGGTGGCAGCTATAGAGGCAGTCCCGTTCGCGCAATTCCATCTTCGGCCACTCCAATGGCACATTCTCCGCAAATGGGACAGGAGTTCGGCTTCCCTCGACAGGAACGTCTCTCTTTCCCTTGCAACCAAGACGTCACTTCAGTGGTGGCTCCTTCCCAATTCTCTGTCGCAGGGAAAATCCTTCCTACCCCCAACCTGGGCTGTGGTCACCACGGACGCGAGCCTGTCAGGGTGGGGAGCGGTTTATCTCCACCACAGGGCTCAGGGAACCTGGACTCCGATAGAGTCATCCCTTCAGATCAATATTCTGGAGATAAGGGCAGTGTATCTAGCCCTATTGGCTTTTCATCGGTGGTTGGAGGGCAGGCAGATCCGTATTCAGTCGGACAACGCCACTGCCGTCGCATACATCAACCACCAAGGCGGCACTCGCAGTCGTCAAGCCTTCCAGGAAGTCCGACGGATTCTGCAGTGGGTGGAAGCCACAGCCTCCACCATCTCCGCAGTTCACATCCCGGGCGTAGACAACTGGGAAGCAGATTTTCTCAGTCGTCAGGGCATGGACGCGGGGGAATGGTCTCTGCACCCAGACGTTTTTCGAGAGATCTGTCGCCGCTGGGGAACGCCGGACGTCGATCTCATGGCGTCACGGCACAACAACAAAGTCCCGGCATTCATGGCACGGTCTCAGGATCACAGAGCTCTGGCGGCGGACGCGTTAGTTCAGGATTGGTCGCAGTTTCGACTGCCTTATGTGTTTCCCCCTCTGGCAATGCTGCCCAGAGTACTACGCAAGATGCGGTCCGACTGCCGTCGCGCCATTCTCGTCGCTCCAGACTGGCCGAGGCGGTAGTGGTATCCCGATCTGTGGCATCTCACGGTGGGTCAACCGTGGGCGCTTCCAGACCGTCCAGACTTGCTGTCACAAGGGCCGTTTTTCCATCTGAATTCTGTGGCCCTCAACCTGACTGTGTGGCCATTGAGTCCTGGCTCCTAGCGTCTTCAGGGTTATCTCAGGATGTCATTGCCACCATGAGACAGGCCAGGAAGCCTACGTCCGCCAAGATCTATTATAGGTCTTGGCAAATCTTCCTATCCTGGTGCGCTAATAACGGTTTTACTCCATGGCCGTTTGCCTTACCCACTTTTCTTTCATTCCTTCAATCCAGAATGGACAAGGGTTTGTCACTGGGCTCTCTCAAGGGCCAAGTATCGGCGCTCTCCGTGTTTTTTCAAAAGCGTCTAGCCAGGCTTACGCAGGTCCGCACGTTCCTGCAGGGAGTTTGCCACATAGTCCCACCTTACAAGCGTCCGCTGGAACCCTGGGATCTTAACAGGGTGCTAACGGCTCTTCAGAAACCACCTTTCGAGCCGCTGCGGGATGTCTCTTTATCACGTCTTTCGCAGAAGGAGGCCTTTCTAGTGGCAGTCACATCACTTCGGAGAGTGTCTGAGCTAGCAGCGCTGTCATGCAAAGCCCCCTTCCTGGTGTTTCACCAGGATAAGGTGGTTCTGCGTCCGGTCCCGGAATTTCTCCCTAAGGTGGTATCCCCTTTTCATCTCAATCAGGATATCTCCTTGCCTTCATTTTGCCCTAATCCAATTCACCAGTGTGAAAGGGATTTGCACTCTTTGGATCTTGTGAGAGAACTCCGGCTCTACGTGTCTCGCATGGCGCCCCTGCGTCGTTCAGATGCGCTCTTTGTCCTTGTTGCTGGCCAGCGTAAGGGCTCGCAGGCTTCCAAGTCAACCTTGGCTCGGTGGATCAAGGAACCGATTCTCGAAGCCTACCGTTCTTCTGGGCTTCCGCTTCCTTCAGGGCTGAAAGCCCATTCTACCAGAGCCGTGGGTGCGTCCTGGGCATTGCGGCACCGGGCTACGGCTCAGCAGGTGTGTCAGGCAGCTACGTGGTCTAGTCTGCACACTTTCACGAAACACTATCAAGTGCATACCTATGCTTCGGCAGACGCCAGTCTAGGTAGACGAGTCCTTCAGGCGGCGGTTGCCCACCTGTAAGAGGGGGCCGTTTTTCGGCTCTTTTTATTGAGGTATTCTTTTACCCACCCAGGGACTGCTCTTGGACGTCCCAATTGTCTGGGTCTCCCAATGGAGTGACAAAGAAGAAGGGAATTTTGTTTACTTACCATAAATTCCTTTTCTTCTAGCTCCTATTGGGAGACCCAGCACCCGCCCCTGTACCCTTCGGGCTGGTTGTTTTTTTGTGTACACATGTTGTTCATGTTGAATTGTTCTTTTGGTTCATGGTTTGCAGTTCTCCGAACATCCTTCGGATTGCATTTACCCTAGACCAATTTATACGTTTTCTCCTTCCTGCTTTTGCACCAAAACTGAGGAGCCCGTGATCCACGGGAGGGTGTATAGGCAGAGGGGAGGGGTTACACTTTTTAAAGTGTAATACTTTGTGTGGCCTCCGGAGGCAGAAGCTATACACCCAATTGTCTGGGTCTCCCAATAGGAGCTAGAAGAAAAGGAATTTACGGTAAGTAAACAAAATTCCCTTCTTTGTGTGGCACCGTATCAAAAGCTTTTGAAAAGTCCATATACACAACATCCACTGCATTTCCCTGGTCCACGCATGAACTTACCTCTTCATAGAAGCTGATCAAATTAGTTTGACAGGATCGATCCCTCATAAACCCATGTTGATACTCTGTCATAAGGTTATTTTTCTTGAGATACTCCAGTATAGCATCTCTCAAGAAACCCTCAAGGATTTTACCAACCGTAGAGGTTAAACTTACCAACCTATAATTTCCCGGCTCAGTTTTTGTCCCCTTTTTGAATATTGGCACCACATTTGCTATGCGCCAGTCCTGCGGTACCGATCCTGTTATTAAGGAATCTGTGAAGATTAAAAATAATGGTCTATCTATCACAGAACTCAATTCCTGTAGTACTCTGGGGTGTATGTCATCCGGGCCCGGAGATTTGTCAACCTTAGTGATTTTGAGGCGGCGGCGTACTTCCTGCTGGGTTAAGCAGGTAATATTCAAGGGTGAATTTATGGTATCACTGGTCATGTCATCTGCCATAGCATTTTCTTGTATAAAAACCGTAGAAAAAAAGTAATTCAGCAGGTTGGCTTTACCCTCATCCCCCTCCACCATTTCAGCAAGACTATTTTTAAGCGGGCCAACACTATTGCTTTTCAGTTTTTTACTGTTTATGTAGTTAAAGAATATTTTAGGATTATTTTTACTTTCTCTCGTAATGAGTCTCTCTGTCTCAAACTTAGCTAACTTAATTTGCTTTTTACATATTTTATTTGATTTTCTATAATTATATAATGCCTCATTACTACCCACCCTCTCTAATTCTTTTAAGGCTTTCTGTTTTTCTTTTATTGCTTCCCTTATAGCTCTATTTAGCCATAGGGGATTCCTCCTATTTCTAGCATGTTTGTTCCCATAGGGTATATTTTCTGCACAAGCCCTATTCAGGATGCTCATAAAAGTCTCCCATTTGCTTTGTGTACTTTTATTACTTAGTACATCTTCCCAGTTTATTGCACTAAGATCATCTCCCGACCGTTTAAAATTTGCTTTCCTGAAGTTTAGTGTCCTTGTAGCCCCTCTACTATACATCTTACTAAAGAATACACGAAAACTTATTATTTTGTGATCACTATTCCCCAAGTAACCCCCAACTTGTATATTTGATATGTGGTCTGGCCTATTGGTTAGTACAAGGTCTAGTAGTGCTCCCCCTCTTGTGGGGTCCTGTACTATTTGGGAAAGGTAATTATCTTTCATTGTTATCAAAAATCTATTTCCTTTGCTCGAACTGCAAGTTTCTGTTCCCCAATTTATATCAGGATAGTTAAAGTCCCCCATAATAATTACCTCTCTGAGACTCGCTGCTTTATCAATTTGCTTTATGAGGAGATTCTGCCACCGCACCAGGGCAATTGGAAAGAGTCGGGTAAAGTGGCGGCATTGTCACATCTAATGGATCCTATAACGTGGGAATCCCCATCCTGAGAATACCAGCCTTCAGTCGTGTGCCTTTATCTTGGCTGGTATCAAAATTGGGGGGCACCGCACGTGGTTTTTTTAAAAAAATGTTTTTTTATTATTGTACTGCATGATATAGACCCGCCCACCGGCGGCTGTGAGACAGCTGTCACTCAGAGTGGGGGCGCGTCTGACTGCAACCAATCATAGGCGCCGGTGGGCGCGGGAAGCAGGGAATAATGAGCGGCCGGCATTTTCAAAAGAGGAGAAGCCGCCAGAGCATTGCGACAGCTCTGCAGCGCCGCGCCTGTGTGATCGGTGAGTATGAGAGAGGGGGGGAGAGGGAGAGACCGACCGACAGAGAGAGACACCGACATTGACAGAGAGAGAGAGATAGAGACCGAGAGAGACAGAGAGAGAGAGACCGGCTGACAGAGAGAGCGAGACCGACCGACAGACAGAGAGAGACTAGGAGTGCTTTTAAAAGATTTAGAATGTTCTGCTGGACATGCTGAGCATGCTCAGAGAACTGTCGAGAGAGAAATGTAGGTGAAGATAGCTAATGTTATCTTCATTCAGAGTATCCAGAAGCACGTATCGAATTAGCAATACATCTGCGCAGATATTACTGAATCAGACAATGATCACACAAAACGTGTTCACCGTATGAGCCAATGTCATAGACTGGACTCGTATATTGAAATAGACTCAATTATACAGAATGCAACATTGACCTTGAAACTAGAACAGGGAGTAGGGAGTATTCAACTCCCCAGTTTTTCCCAGTATGTTATAAAATACCTCTCTGCTTATTATTCCTTCTTTCTGTATGTGTGAAACCACTGATAAGGCTCCCAATTAACTTAATGAATATCTCCCTTGTTCATTTGTACCTTGGCTTCATCATCTTGCCAGTTAATCCTTTCCTGAATATACAACCTAGAATCATATTATGGCGTCTTTGCAATTGTCATATAGACACACAGATAATTATGCAATGACATCTACATTTTGATTATTTACATACACAGATATTCTTATTACGTTTGAACAAACAATTTATAGCCCCGGCTACCTTCACAGGCCCCCCTTAATAAGATATCTGTGAATGTTGTCAACCTTAAATTTTAATTTTTTTTCCCATTCAGATATATTTTATTTGGAACTTATTTGTGACCTTCCCCCCTTGGGACTCTAATATTATATATATATATATATATATATATATATATATATATACATATATATGGGCCTTCCATTAGATTGTTGTTAATACAACACTACAGGCTTTAGCTCCCCCTTAAAAACTTATTTTATTTATTAAAAATAACATTATGATTTATAGAGGCTATTAGAATTGGCGTTATTACTTTCATTAGGGCACATTATCCTGACCAAGGAAAATTGAATTTAGACCTTATCTTAAAATTAGCACATTACCAAAAAAAACATTTGCTACAGATTGTCTATGGTTCTTCTTTCCGGATATGCTCTTGATAAAAAAAAACAACAAAACATTATGAGGCTTCATGTGAACAGTTTGTGGCGCTGACTTAGAGAAACTTTCTGGAATAATGGGTAAAATAGCAGCCGCTTTCTATTTCGGTTGTTTCAGGTCTGTTGGTTTCTGAGATGTGATGTTAACTTGCGTGTCACTGCCAGTGCTCAGCAGACTAGGCCGGGAAGACATCAGCCTGATGGGATAGACTCTTCCAAAACTTTTCCTGAGATTAGAGAGTCCATAGCTAGCATTTTGTGTTAAGGAAAATTACTGAATATATTCATATGTGAGTTAGTAGGAAACAAAAACATTTATAAATTGTTAGGTTACATTAACTAAACCACATATTTGGGTCTATAAAATGGCCAAACTAAGTATTTTAGATTACTCAATTCGTACCTTCAACAGTCCCTCCTTAAGACTCAATTCTGCCATTTCCAAATACTAAGGGTACTGCGTTCCCTTAGGTAGAGAGGAAGAAAGATCTATTGGGGAAAAACCTGCCTGACTGAACGTTGAGGCATGGGTGGAGAGGGGAAAAGTTTTCTTCCCCGGTTTGAGACCAAGGACCCCATGGCGAGTCCTCACCCTTTGTAGTTGGACTTTCCCATGTCTGAAGGCTCTAAAAGTCCTCTCTTCTAACTATTTTGGCAATGATGGTCATAGACTGTACAGGTCTTTTTGAAAAAAATAAATAAGAGCAGGATGCTCAGTGCAGCTCCTGTGGATCGACCCTTCAGCAATGCGAGGCATGAATCCATGTTGTCCTGCCGTTGAGCTTTATCGAAATCTCTGTGGTTGGGAGAAGCTGGATCAACTCATCTAATCTTGACTCATGGCTCTTTCTCGCTTGTCCCTTTAGGATTAATCAGTCTCCTGACTGAAAACCATATGCTACTAACTCTGATTTAGGATCTGAAATTAGAAAATACACTTGTTTGTTTCACTATTTAGTCAATCATGAAAATTGTACGTGCCTTGTGTTAAACCAAAAAACATTTTACATAGAGACCTGTTTATTACTAAAGAGAAACAAAACACGCATTGGTTCACAACTTGTTAGTTGTTTTTTTACATACCACTTGCATTATGTGGATTTTCAGCAATGACGTCATTTTCTGCACTGGAATGCCTCTGACCAAACTTGGAGAGAAATCTAAACAACACGCACAGGCTTGCATACAACGTGCTCATGATATACATCTATGATCAGTTTGCAGTCTCTAAAAATGGTTAGAGCATGTGTATGTTGTTTCTGCGGATTCTTTACAGTTTTTTGCACATTTAAAGACGTGTTTTACAAGACTGGGTGAGTCTGCCCACCTGGGTACTGAACCCTGGTGTCACCTAAGCGCACACTGATATCCGTCTTTCACAGATTTTAGTCCATGTTACCTGGGCCATCATTGAGAAGAGATCTCATGGCAGAGAAAGCTTACCGCCCTTTATCCACAGACCTTCCTCAGTCAGCCTTTCTCCCTGCGTCTCGCACTCCATTCCTTGTTGATTCGCTTGTTCCTGTAGGGCTGGGTAGGGAACCTTTTATGCGGCCCCCTGGCAGATTCCCGGGGGCTGCAGTTCTGGGTCTGACGCTGTGGTCTTGTAGTTTGCCGGCCTTTTAATTCATCACATGCGCCGCTGTCCAGTGTCAGCGTGCTCAGCGGTGTGTGTGTGCCCGCCCCTCTGTGAAAAGTGCCGCCTCCCCCTCCACGGGATCTAGGTGCAGACACTGCAGAGAGTGCTGCCTCCTCCCCCTGTACAAGATGTAGGTACAGATAGTGCCGCCTCCTCCTGTACGGCACTATAGCTGTGTGCCCGCTGCCCGTGTGCCTGCTGCCCACACTCCCGCCGCTGTGTGCCCGCTGCCTGCACGCCTGCCGCTATGTGCCTGCTGCCCGCACTCCCGCCGCTGTGTGCTCGCTGCCCGCCATCCCACGGCTGTGTGCCCGCTGCCCGCACTCCCGCCGCTGTGTGCCCGCTGCCCGCACTCCCGCTGCCCGCACTCCCGCCGCTGTGTGCCCGCTGCCCGCACTCCCGCCGCTGTGTGCCCGCTGCCCGCACTCCCGCCGCTGTGTGCCCGCTGCCCACACTCCCGCCCCCCGCACTCCCGCTGCTGGGTGCCCGCTGCCCGCACTCCCGCCGCTGTGTGCCCGCTGCCCGCAGTCCCGCCGCTGTGTGCTCGCTGCCCTCTGTGACCGTCCAGTCCTTTGGGGCCTTCCAATTCTGTGTACCACCCCCTCCCAGAGCTGTGTGCAACGCTCAGTGCTGTATCCCCCCAGTGATGTCAGGGCTCTGCAAGTGCTTTGTGCAGCAGCCCCGTGCCGTGTGCCCTCCCAATGCTGTGTATAACCCCCAGTGTTTTGTTCCCCCAGTCATGTCTGTGCTCTGAAAGTGCTGTCCGTGCTCCCATTCCCTCCAGTGATGTCTCTGCCCTCCCCAGTGATGTCTCCTGCCCTCCCCAGTGATGTCTCCCACCCCCCCCAGTGATGTCTCCCACCCTCCCCAGTGATGTCTCCCACCCTCCCCATTGATGTCTCCCGTCCCCCCAGTGATGTCTCCCGCCCCCCCAGTGATGTCTCCTGCCCCCCCCCAGGTGATGTCTCCCGCCCCCCCCAGTGATTTCTCCACCCCCCCAGTGATGTCTCCCCCCCCTCAGTGATGTCTCCCTCCCCCCAGTGATGTCTGTGCCCCAAGCCCCTCTTGTCATGTCTGTGCCCCCAGCCCCTCTTGTGATGTCTGTTCCCCCAGCCCATCTTGTGATGTCTGTGCCCCCAGCCCCTCTTGCGTTGTGTACGCCCCAGCAACCACTCTTGCATTGTGTGCAACCCAGCAGTCCCTCTTGCGTTGTGTGCGCCCCAGCAGCCCCTCTTGCGTTGTTTACGCCCCAGCAGCCCCTCTTGCATTGTGTACGCCCCAGCAGCCCCTCTTGTGTTTATGTCTCCAACTCCTCTTGTGTTGTGTATGCCCCCCAGCCCCTCAGCCCCTCTTGTGTTGTGTTTGCCTCCAGCGTCTCCTGTGATGTGTATGTCCAGGACATGCTGGGGGCATACACATCACAGGAGACACTGGGGACATACACAGCACAGGAGGGGCTGGGGGCATTTACATCACAGGGGGTATATATATGTCCCCAGCTCCTCATGTGATATATGTGCCTTCAGTATCTCCTGTGATGTATATACAGCAGTCCCAGCGTCTCCTATCTGATGTGTATACGTCAGTCCCAGCGTCTCCTATGTGATGTATATGCCCTCAGCCCCTCCAGTGATGTATGTTCCTCCAGCGTCTCCTGTGATGTATATACAAAGAGTTGACTGCGCTCCACACCGAGACAAATCTGGAAAAGCAGTTGTCAGAAGCAACATGATTAGTATTGCCGAACATCACAGTCGAACCAAAGAGAAACAGCTTCGACCACCACAGTAAGGGTGAGTTAATTAATTGTTTGGCCATATATAGCACTGTTATTTTCACATTGATAATTTGGTGCGGCCCCCGAAGGTTCGTAGAAATTGCCAAATGGCCCCCGGTAGTAAAAAGGTTCCCCACCCCTGCTGTAGGGATTTAAGAACACAAGGAGTGACAGTAGTCACTGACGTGACAGGTGCCACCGAGGTATGGTCCATATGCATTGGTAAAGGACTCCTCAACTCTAGGCCCGTTCACTGCTTCTTGGTCAGCTGTACCTGTGCGGGGATCTCCATCCGATTCCATCAGCTCAAATCTAGACTTTATCTTCAGCGTACCTAGCTCATTTGACAACGGGAAAGATCTACATTCTACATACACATTCAACTATTTTACCTACTTCTGCTCCACCCACCAGAGAGGGCATTAATACATCACTTCCTCCTGTACCGATAGGAGGGGAGGGAGTGGTTCAAATTTAGACTACATCATGCTGTGTAAACTGTAGCATATCCAGTGCAGAATCGACCAGCATCTGATTCCATCTATAAAAACAAAAACTAAAAGAAATATGACTTAGATCATTCTTATAACAAACATATTTTATAGTAGTCCAGTAAACATGATATAATTGTTGCAAAAGAAAGGCCAGCTTTAAAGCCTATCCAATATGTCTGCTGCGCCTTCTTCTGCTGGAAAATATAATAAATATATTCTTCCCCCCATTATTTTTTGGTTTTATGTACCAATTTGACAAAATGTATAGTTTTATAACAGCAGACAATATGATTAAACAAATGATGAATATAACTTATACACTTCTGGGGAATTTTGAAACATTACAATAGACAACACGGTTCGTATATATTCTGTATCTATAAAAGAAAGTAATTAATACTGGCAGTTTGTATGCAGAAACACAAAACAAAAACATGACCATAAAAACAAAAAAAAACTAATTTGCATATTTCAATTTTTTTTGTTTCTGCAAAATTAATTTAATTATTTAGGTATTAGCAGGATACTATTAATAATCTGCTGTGAAATTTTGAACTGTAAGGGTTAAACAAAACCCACCCTACCAGCCGAGAAAATCACTTATCAGTAAAAAGTGAAACACATGCAGCCCTTTAAATCTATACTGAAACCATTTTTTTTTTCCTTTTTCTCTACTTTGTCAGTTTTTTTTTTTTTTCTCTACAACTTCTAATAAACTACAGTCTGCTGTAGCTTACAATGATTACACCCTCCCATACATCCCTGCGGGCTTATATAGGCCCCCACCTCAGTGCGCGGTGTCAGAATGGCTGGTGGGAAAAAAAACAACATTACAGATACTGGAAAGCCCATGGACAGAACTTTTATTATAGTCACAGAAAATAACTTTCACTACAGAAACATATATTACAGAAACTCTAAGATTGATGGGGTGGAATGGAAAGCATCATTAGAACGGGTGGCTTGGGATAGGGATCACTGGAGCTAACAGGAAAACTGGAGGGGGGCAGAAAGGAAGGGGGGCAAGCATTCCGGGGCTCTCCTTTGTTTCATTAGAGGAGGTTGGGGCAGACTCGTGGGTGCAGCCCGGACTGTGGGCGGTATCTTGGGAGATCTGCTGGGGCTGATTTAAAGGGATACTGTGATACTCTGGGAAAAGGCACACCTGGCTTCAGGTGGATCATTAATAAATCTACAGGGAATTTACCCACATCATTAGGCCCTTTTGACCATAATTTTTTGCACATGGAATAGAGAGAATTACAATAGGGAGTGCCTGTAGGGGGCAAGTCTCTTCACACCCTTCTGGGGAATTTAGTTTAATTAGGGTGAGAGTAATACCTCCTTCACCATCATAATTTATGGCGGCCTTTAATTTATTTAACAAATCAGATTTTAGTAAATTAACTAGACAGATTATTTTTTTGACAGCACAAACTGGTTGTAAATTATTGGGAAAGATACTACCGGTAGAGGAATGGTCAGAGTATGCGTAGTGGGTAATCCATCTACGCCCACCAGGGTAAGGACGTCATTAGGAAAAGGCAGGGTGTGATCAGGTGGTATATCAAATATTTTAAGAATAGAATTGGCTGCCCTAGTGTCCACCATAAATTTAATAGGGGCCCCTGCGACATCTAAAGTTACACATGTATAAAACCCCTGGTTTGAACTGACCATCACAGTAGAATCTGGTTGGCCACACCTTCATTGTGGATTTATGTGCTGCAGGTTTTGGTCATGGTTTTGAGGGTACATAACCATAAATTGGGATTGTGGAGTTCAACACTCTCTCCGATAGTGACTGGGCTGGCCACAACGCCAACTTCTCAAATACTAGCTTTGTTGGCCACGTTGATTATTGCCAAAATGCTGATTGGATCTGATGTTAGACCGGTAAAGATTCACAATAGGGTTTGGTTGCTGTTAGATACACTGTGGCTTTAAGGGCCAAAAACTGTCTCCCGCTTTTACCTTGGTGAGATTGACAAAGTTCTTCTGAGCAGCTAAATACCACTGATGGACCTGTAGCATTTCCCTATAAAATCGCATAGGGTTAATTTCGGGATCTGGCAGGCGGTGGATTAATGCTGCTGGCTGGGTGGAGTTGAAGGGGACATATTTGGGTGTGGACTGTTCCTCGTCGGGTTCGTAGTCTACTGAATACTCCGAATGGCTTTCTGTGTCAGTCTTGACTGACACATCACTGTTGGCAAGGGAACCGAGTCCTCTCGTTGAGCTGTTGCTACTGCTTGATAGACAGCAAGTTCTCCATCCAACACTAACCTGACCTCCTCCAAATGAAAATTAGAACCTCTGATTGTAGACAATATGCTTTCAACAATGGAGCCTTCTCCACAGGAAAACCAAATAAACCAGCAGATATCAAGGGCAGTGAAACACTTCTACGGGTCAGCAAAGTAACATCCAGATTAGAGACATAAACAATTGAATGGTTTATACAGTTCCTGAGAACATTTTCAGAATCCCGGGGATGCATGGGATCAAACTGGGGGCCTACAGCATGAACAATATAGGCTGCCGGAAGGGTACCTCCTCAAGTTACACCATTCAACACAACCATGCTGTCTGACATATTCATCTGATTCTTGTTCGATTATTTGACCACCCTGCAAAACTATTTGCCGGGCCACACCCCCAGCATGATGCAAATTTGAATTAGCCGGATTAACATACACCCCTGTCTCCTGTGTAAGCAAATCTCCCATCCCTATCCTAAACAAAATCCGAGCCCCTCCGGGCGTAGCAAGCAACTGAACATATCGTGGGTTAAACAACTCTGGACGGGGCCGGGATCGTTCGGAGTAAGGCTCACTGTGTATCCTATAGGAAGGAGGGGGATGCAAGGGGAGGGGATTGGTGCCTGAGGAGTGTGGCATCAGACTGGCCGGTGGGGGGGGAGACGGCATTGTAGGTATGGGAGGGACCAGGGGTATGGGTGTGGATAACAGCTCCTGAGTCTGTTCGGTTGTTTTCTGATGTAGAGGAGGCACATAGTAACCTCCTCCCGGAGTTAAAACAGGGAGGATTGGGACAGGCGATGAGCTGCACAATTATTACAGCCATCTCTCCAGTCTGTGTTCTGATAGCCACACTGGTAACATGTGCAGCTAGCTGGGTCGTATGGGGGTGGTTTCTCAATTGGTACTTCTGGATGAATAGAGGCAGGAGTGGGCGGGGTCAGTGTGGGAATAGTGGGCGTTGGCTTTACTAACTGTGAGGTGGGTGCTGGGACAGAGGGAACTAAGGCCAGTGTGGGCTGTACAGAAAGAGTTAAGGGATTCTGGCCAGTGGGTGGGACTGCAGCATCTATGAGGGAAATAGAATGGGGATCAGGTTGTGGGGCAGCAACAAAACAACCTGCCGGAGGACCCTCATATCCGTCCTCAGACTTGGGTGACCTATAGTAAAACACAACATCCCCTTGCTCATCTTCATCTTTGACCTCAATATATCCTTCTGATAGCAATGCCTACGATACTCTACCAAACAACTTCGCATCAAGCAACAATCTCTTGTTACCTTCAGGCCTTTCAGCTTTCTTTCTGAACATTTTTGCTATCTTGGTGGTGTCCGGATTACACTAATTTATGACTATGCGGTGTGCGTTATAGTCTGGCCGGAACTTAAGGTCACACCTCTATACTAGCTGGCTACTCCTCAGCTATATAGTAATAAGGGTCCCGTGTCACTGAGGAGGGTTACAAAATGTATTCCCTCTGGACTTGGTCAGCCGCACCAATATTTTTTATTGTCCTAACTCACTATCTTCGGTCATGTGAAAATCTTCCGTGTCACGGAGGAGGTCGTACAAGAATGCATATGCACATACAAACAAGTCCCAGCCTCCGGACTTGGTCAGCTGTACCAATTTTTAAACATCCTAACTCGATATCTTCGGTCACGGGAACCCCCCCCAGATAATACTGAATCAGACAATGATCACACAAAACGTGTTCACTGTATGAGCCAATGTCATAGACTTGACTCGTGTATTGAAAGAGACTCAATTATACAGAATGCAACATTTACCTTGAAACTAGAACAGGGAGTAGGAAGTATTCAACTGCCCAGTTTTTCCCAGTATGTTATAAAATACCTCTCTGCTCATTATTCCTTCTTTCTGTGTGTGAAACCACTGATAAGTCTCCGAATTAACTTGATGAATATCTCCCTTGTTCATTTGTACCTTGGCTTCATCATCTTCTCAGTTAACCCTTTCCTGAATATACAACCTAGAATCATATTATGGCGTCTGTGCAATTATCATATAGACACACAGATAATTATGCAATGACATCTACATTTTGATTATTTACATACACAGATATTCTTATTACGTTTGAACAAACAATTTATAGCTCAGGCTACCTTCACAGAACGTGACAGAATCCTGCACTGGAATCCGTTGCTAAATGCATGGCGACGGAATCCAGCACCATAGACATTCATTATGCCTCTTAACGGATCCTGATGGAATCCTGCGGAGTGCGTTTTTTTACAGCAACAAAAAACGTTACATTCAGCATTCCTTCCGCCCGACGGGCACTGACGGTCACCGTCAAAACAACTCAACCGCCGTGGGGCGGATGCAATGGAAGACCATCCGTTGCAATCCGCCCTTAATAGAAGCCTATGAGGAATAAACGGATTCCTGCAACGGTTACCGTAATTCCTCAAGGCGGCGGATTGCAACGGATGCCATTCAACGCAAGTGTGAAAACAGCCTTAGCTGTCATGTAAGCTGAAGTAACGGTGGCAATTGTATGGGCACATTTCCTGTGCCCCGCGCAATTGCCATGACTTATCCATACGTCATAGGCCGGGAAACCCTTCACATAGATTTGTATTAGCATTTTTCATTTGTGACTGAATAAACTGACATGTCTCCATGAGTTTTCCATGGACAAACTGACATGTCAATAGCACCATAGATTATAATGTGTACATATTCTGTCCTTAAAAAAAACACGGATACTACACATACATACAACACGGGCATGTGAATGATGCCTCACACTTTGTGGGCAAGTATGGGAACTCATTAATCCTTCAATTCAGGTTTTTCTTTTTAATCCATTGCCACAGGAGTATACAATCTCATAACTAAATGGACAGTCTATTTCTGCATACATTTATTCAAAAATAGATTGTTCTAAGAGATTACTGAATTCATCGTAGATTATCAGAGTATGTAGCTGTTGTAACAAGCCAGTTCATGAAAGTCCAAAAAAAGACATGGTTGGTTGAATTTGGTGTGGAAGAAACTTCACTGGCCCTCAGTCTTGACCTTAAAAGGAACCAACCAGCAGGATTTTCATATATAAAGTAAAGCCAGTGCTATACTGGTGCTAGGGTCCAGGGGCGGGAACATGTACGTCGGGACTTTATATCTATTCTCGCCCCTATCTGCCTGCCTGTCCTTTCTTTCCTTGTCGTTATCATGGACGTTAATTCAGTCGTTTGCGCATTTTCATTTGTAAATATTGTGCAGATCGTCTTCTTCTGGGTGTGGTCACGAGAACAGAAGATCCGAGGGCGCATGCAGCACCCTCACATAGTTCATATGACAGTCCTATACAGGAAGACACAGTGTTCACAAAGATGGAACCGGAGATAGCGCTATGCGCAAGCGCCGACTCCAATGCCATCTTAGTGAAGCGTTTTCTGTAATACTTATAAATGCTACTGCTCTCATGCCGGAATTAACGTCTATGACACCAACACGGGAAAGAAGGCCAGACAGACAGACAGGGGCGGGAATAGATAGCAAGACACTACACACATATTCCAGCCCCAGTTGTACCTATCAATCAAATAGCAGAGCATTGCTGGAAATTTCCCTTTGAGGCCGGGGTCAGTCAAGCATATGGCATCCGATGCGAGCAAAATGGATACAATATGCTAATGACACTCGGCCCAAACTCTGCTGTGAGTATAAGCAGAGTGTCATTCTACTGTGATGCGATTTTCTCACATGTCAGAATTAGAGCACAGGTGAAGAGAACATGGAGAGATTAATCTCTCCATCTTCTCCATTGCCTGTCCCTGTTTGTATTTGACTGTGATGACATCAGTGCAGTCCGATAATTCACACGCACCCAGAAACATTTATGGGTACGCATGATCCGATTTTCAGAGCCATTTGCAGCATGCTGCGATTGTTTAATCATGCCAAATCGGCATAAAAGAAAATTGCAGATCTGCTCTGCCTCATTGAATAACATTGGTGGGAGTGCAATGCGAGATTTTCTAGCATTGCACTCGTCTGTTTTAAACACTAATGTGAGCGCACCCTAACTCCATCAAACACCTTTAGGATGAACTTAGGGAATGCAAGCCAGGACCTTTTGTGCATCATAAGTGGCTGACCTGATTAATTGCTCTTATGGATGAATGGACAAAAATCTGCTTAGAAAGACCCCAAAATTCTTTAAAAAGCTTTCCACAAGAGTGGAAGCTGTAATATCTGCAAAGGGAAAGCAGCTCCATATTAACCCCTTAATGACTAGGGATGTACCAATACGTCATAGCAATTGTGAGGGCACAAGGGGCTGTGCGCCCGCGATTTGCAGCCGGTGACTCAGTTTACCCAACAGCCGAGCCCCTGCCCTCGTAACCAGGGATGGTTCCTGATGCGCTCCCCTCTGATCGGGACCCCCACGATGTAATTGCGAGGGCCCTATCAATGTCTTAGTGACTCGAGGTCATCATGATGACTTCCGGGTCACCTGACTACAGAGAGCTTATGGAGAACCTGTGTGATAATGCCTGCAGTGTGATCACACAGTCTTTCTCAGTGCAGCGCTGACAGCTGCAATGTCCTGCAGTGATCGAGCACTGCAGAACATTGCATCTGCGAACATAGCATTGTGGTGTTCTGTCCCATAAAGGGTCTAAGTAAAAAAGGAAAAAAAAAGTTTTTTTTTAAAGTATATATCTTAAAAAAAAATCAGAAAATAATGAAGAAAAATAATAAAAATAGTCCACTTTTATTTGTGTAAAAAATAAATAAATAAGTACACATATTTGGCATTGTCGCGTTCATAACAATCCGAGCTAACCCCTTCAGTGTACTTGATAAAAAAAAATGAAAAACAATGTCTTTTTAACATACAGCTGTCAAAAAAAGGGAATAAAACGTGATCAAAAAGTCATATATAAATGAAACTGGTACAGATGAAAACATCATCTTGTCCTGCAAACAACAAGCCACCATACAGCTTTATTAGCCAAAAAATAAAAATGTTATAGCTGTCAAAATACAGCAATGCAAAAACTGTTTTTTTCCGTGGAAAATAGTTTTTATGGTGTAAAAGCAGCAAAACAAAAAAACCTATATAAATATGGTATCGCAGTAATCATACTGGCCTTCAGAATAAAGCTATCTTATCACTTTTACAGCACGGTAAACAACGGAAAAAAAAAACATATTCCTGAGTTGCTGTTTCTTCTTGATTCTGCCTCACAAAAAGTGAAATTAGAAAGCAATCAAAAATTATGTGGCCAAAAATGGTATCAATAAAAACTCCAACTCATCCTGCAAAAAAAGTCCTCACATGACTGAATAAAAAAAACTATAGCCTTCAAAATCTGGTGATGCAAAAAAACTTTGTTTTGTAAAGAGCGTTTTTTAATGTGATCGTTGCCAAACATAAAAAAAACTATATAAATCTGGAATCTCAGTAATCGTACTGACCAGAGGAATAAAGCCACCTAATCACCTATACTGCAAGGTGAACGGTGTAAAAAATTAAATAAAGAAAGCCAGTAGTTCAACTGCTGTTGATTTGTTCATTCTGTCTCTAAAAGAACGCAGTACGGCGCGGGTCATATTTATCCTGTGCTCTACTCTGAGCGCTTGCATCGGGATTACCTTTAAGGGTGCTTGCCCTCAAGAAGGAATAGCAGCATATTGGATGCTCCGTATTTTCACTGTGTCCAAACCGCTGCATTGTGCGGTACAAGCACAGTGGATGGATTGATATACAGTCATATGAAAAAGTTTGGGCACCCCTATTAATATTAACCTTTTTTCTTCATAACAATTTGGGTTTTTGCAACAGCTATTTCAGTTTCATATATCTAATAACTGATGGACTCAGTAATATTTTTGGATTGAAATGAGGTTTATTGTACTAACAGAAAATGGGCAATCCGCATTTAAACAAAATTTGACCGGTACAAAAGTATAGGCACCTCAACATAAAAGTGACATTAATATTTTGTAGATCCTCCTTTTGCAAAAATAACAGCCTCTAGTCGCTTCCTGTAGCTTTTAATGAGTTCCTGGATCCTGGATGAAGGTCTATTTGACCATTCCTGTTTACAAAACAATTCCAGTTCAGTTAAGTTTGATGGTCGCCGAGCATGAATAGCATGCTTCAAATCATCCCACAGATGTTCAATGATATTCAGGTCTGGGGACTGGGATGGCCATTCCAGAACATTGTAATTGTTCCCCTGCATGAATGCCTGAGTAGATTTGGAGCGGTGTTTTGGATCATTGTCTTGCTGAAATATCCCTACGTAACTTCAACTTCGTCACTGATTCTTGCACATTATTGTCAAGAATCTGCTGATACTGAGTTGAATCCATGCGACCCTCAACTTTAACAAGATTCCCGGTGCCGGCATTTGCCACACAGCCCTAAAGCATGATGGAACCTTCATCAAATTTTACTGTGGGTAGCAAGTGCTTTTCTTGGAATGCCGTGTTTTTTTGCCTCCATGCATAACGCCTTTTTGTATGACCAAACAACTCAATCTTTGTTTCATCAGTCCACAAGACCTTCTTCCAAAATGTAACTGGATTGTCCAAATGTGCTTTTGCATACCTCAGGCGACTCTGTTTGTGGCGTGCTTGCAGAAACGGCTTCTTTCGCATCACTCTCCCATACAGCTTCTCCTTGTACAACGTGCGCTGTATTGTTGACCGATGCACATTGACACCATCTGCAGAAAGATGAAGCTGCAGGTCTTTGGAGGTGGTCTGTGGATTGTCCTTGACTGTTCTCACCATTCTTCTTCTCTGCCTTTCTGATATTTTTCTTGGCCTGCCACTTCTGGGCGTAACAAGAACTGTACCTGTGTTCTTCCATTTCCTTACTATGTTCCTCACAGTGGAAACTGACAGTTTAAATCTCTGAGATAACTTTTTGTATCCTTCCCCTGAACAACTATGTTGAATAATCTTTGTTTTCAGATCATTTGAGAGTTGTTTTGAGGAGCCCATGATGCCACACTTCATAGGAGATTCAAATAGGAGAACAACTTGCAAGTGGCCACCTTAAATACCTTTTCTCATGATTGGATACACCTGCCTATGAAATTCAAACCTCATAAGCTTACAAAACCAATTTAGTGCTTTAGTAAGTCAGTAAAAAGTAGTTAGGAGTGTTCAAATCAAGAAATTGATAAGGGTGCCCATACTTTTGCACCGGTCAAATTTTGTTTAAATGCGGATTGCACATTTTTTGTTAGTACAATAAACTTCATTTCAATCCAGAAATATTACTGAGTCCATCAGTTATTAGATATATGAAACTGAAATAGCTGTTGCAAAAACCCAAATTGTTATAAAGAAAAAAGGTTAACTTTAATAGGGGTGCCCAAACTTTTTCATTTGACTGTAAATCCCATGTCCAATGTACTTCTTTTCTATACATCGTAAACTGACCTGTGGAGCTGCTTCCCTAGATGCAGTATTTATGCTGCAGAGATGCGAGTGTTCTCAGCTGGGAAAACAGAGTGAAAGTCCACAGTGTCCCAAACCCTGATCGTGGGCACGGGCAGCTGCCGCCTCCTGAGTAGTGCACTTGTGTCTCTGCGGGAGAAGACACTCTGCATCCAGAACATGGCGTGTGTTGATCGCGGGCACATACCCTAGAGACTAAATCATTACTACTCCTGTAGTTGAATTCCCAGAGGGGTGAAATTTCCAAAATGTGGTCACTTGAGGGGGATTTCTTCTTTTCTGGCACATGGTGGCTCTGCAAATGGTGTCCACAAACTATTCTAGGAAAATCTGTGCTCCAAAAATCAAATGGTGCTCCTTCCTCTCTGAGCCCTGTCGTGTAGCCAAACACTACTGTAAAATGACATGTGGGGTATTGTCATGTTCAGGAGAAATTGTGTAACACATTATAGGACATTTTTTACCTATTCCCCTTGTGCAAATTGGAAATTTGGGGTTAGCACAACATTGTAGTTGTAAAAATGTAATTATTTTTGTTTACCGCCCAATTGTATAAAATTTGTTTGCTCACTGTACCTCTGAATGAATTTATTGAGGGGTGCAGTTTGTAAAATGGGGTCACTGTGGGAGATTTCTGCTGTTTTGGCACTTGAGGGGCTCTACCAATGTGACATGGCACCCACAAACCATTTTAACTAAATCTGCACTCCAATATGGCACTCTTTCTCTTCTTCATTTTGTACTGTGCCTCAAAAGTAGTTTTCCACCACATTTCGGGTACTGGCTAAAGCCTGCTTTACACGCTTCAATAGATCTTTCAATCTGTCGTCGGGGTCAAGTTGTAAGTGACGCACATCCGGCATCGTTCGTGACGTATTTGCGTGTGACACCTACGTGCGATCAAGATTGAACGCAAATACGTTGATCTTATACACGTCGTTTATTTCTCTAACATTGTACGTTTTATTGCACGAACCTAGTCATTTGAAACGTGTGACATCCCTCATACGATTTTGTTATTCCAACTTTGTGACGTCAATGCTAGCCGTGTGTGCGTGTGTAATGCCCGTTTTTTTCGTTACTATAAAAGGCCTTCAGGCCTCCAACACACATCCGTTAAAACCACGTGCGTGTAATATGGGCCATTTTTCAGGTCCTTTTTTTGTTTTTTTGTCGTGTTTTTTGGTCCGTGTGGGCTATGTGTGACCGGCGTATGCTAGCCATGTGTGCGTGTGTAATGCCCGTGTGCGTGTGATGTTTAACTGACGTGTGAATGTTTATTCCGTGTGAAATGTTCCGTGTTTAATGTTAAAAGTCGTTTTTGATTACCCGTTGACAGCAGACAGAGTTGCGCGCAGAGAATGAACTCGGGTGAACTTCACCCGACTTCATTGTCATGCCGCGGCTCTGTCTGTGTCGCGTCCTGATTAGCGGTCACCTGTGAAGGATTCACCGGTGACCGCTAATCCCCAGAGTGACTGAATTGAGCAGCCCTCTCTCATACTCACCGTTCCCCGATCTCCGGCGCTGCACAGCTGTTATAAAAACTCCGGAGGCTTTTACTATTTTGAAAAAGCCGTCCGCTCATTAAACAATCTCGTATTCCCTGCTTTCCCCGCCCACCGGCAGATATGATTGGTTGCGGTGAGACACACCCACACGCTGAGTGACAGCTGTCTCACTGCAACCAATCACAGCCGCCGGTGGGCGTGTCAGTATGGAGCAGAGAAATAAATAAATAATTTTAAAAAATCGACGTGCGGTTCCCTCCATTTTGATACCAGCCAGGGTAAAGCCAAATGGCTGAAGGCTGGTATTCTCAGGATGGGGAGCCCCAAGTTATGGGGAGCCCCCCAGCCTAACAATATCAGCCAGCAGCCGCCCAGAATGGCCGCATCCATTTGATGCGACTGTTCTGGGACTGTACCCGGCTCTTCTCGATTTGCCCTGGTGCGTTAGCAATCGGGGTAATAAGGAGTTAATGGCAGCCCATAGCTGCCAATAAGTCCTAGATTAATCATTCCAGGCGTCTATGAGACACCCCCAATGATTAACCTGTAATGTAAAGTTAATAAATACACACAGTGAAAAAATCCTTTATTAGAAATAATAAACACTAACAAATACCCTCGTTCACCACTTTATTAAGTCCCCAAAAACCCATCCATGTCCGGCGTAATCCACGGAGGTCCCACGTCGCTTCCAGCTCTGCTACATGAAGGGGCCAGGAGCTGCAGAAGACACCGCCGCTCCTGACAGCTCCACGCAGCAACTGAAGATAGCAGCGCGATCAGCTGTGCTGTCACTGAGGTTACTCGCGGCCACCGCTGGATCCTCCACCTGTGACCGCAACTCACCTGTGACTTCATCGCTGTCACTCGGGCGACTTGCTGTGACAGTTGGAGGATCCAGCGGTGGCCGCGAGTTACCTCAGTGACAGCTCAGCTGATCGCGCGGCTCTCTTCAGTTGCTGCGTGGAGCTGACAGGAGCGGCGGTGTCTTCTGCAGCTCCTGGCCCCTTCATGTAGCAGAGCTGGAAGCGACGCGGGACCTCCGTGGATTACGCCGGACATGGATGGGTTTTTGCGGACTTAATAAAGTGGTGAATATGTGGTGTATTTGTTAGTGTTTATTATTTCAAATAAAGGATTTTTTCACTGTGTGTGTTTTTTAACTTTACATTACAGGTTAATCATTGGGGGTTTCTCATAGACGCCTGGAATGATTAATCTAGGACTTATTGGCAGCTATGAGCTGCCATTAACTCCTTATTACCCCGATTGCCAACGCACCAGGGCAAATCGGGAAGAGCCGGGTACAGTCCCAGAACAGTCGCATCAAATGGATGCGGCCATTCTGGGTGGCTGCTGGCTGATATTGTTAGGCTGGGGGGGCTCCCCATAACGTGGGGATCCCCATCCTGAGAATACCAGCCTTCAGCCGTTTGGCTTTACATTGGCTGGTATCAAAATAGGGGGAATCGCATGTCGATTTTTTTTAATTATTTATTTATTTCTCTGCTCCATATTGACACGCCCACCGGCGGCTGTGATTGGTTGCAGTGAGACAGCTGTCACTCAGCGTGTGGGCGTGTCTCACTGCAACCAATCATATTTGCCGGTGGGCGGGGAAAGCAGGGAATACGAGATTGTTTAATGAGCGGACGGCTTTTTCAAAATAGTAAAAGCCGCCGGAGTTTTTATAACAGCTGTGCAGCGCCGCGCCGGAGATCGGGGAACGGTGAGTATGAGAGAGGGCTGCTCAATTCAGTCACTCTGGGGATTAGCGGTCACCGGTGAATCCTTCACAGGTGACCGCTAATCAGGACGCGACACAGACAGAGCCGCGGCATGACAATGAAGTCGGGTGAAGTTCACCCGAGTTCATTCTCTGCGCGCAACTCTGTCTGCTGTAAACGGGTAATCAAAACGACTTTTAACATTAAACACGGAACATGTCACACGGAATAAACATTCACACGTCAGTTAAACATCACACGCACACACGGGCATTACACACGCACACATGGCTAGCATACGCCGGTCACACATAGCCCACACGGCCTAAAAGACACAACAAAAAAAACAAAAAAAGGACCTGAAAAATGGCCCATATTACATGCACGTGGTTTTAACGGATGTGTGTTGGAGGCCTGAAGGCCTTTTATAGTAACGAAAAAAACGTTCTTCAGTCAGGTGTGGTTGATTAAACAATTTACTCACGTTAATGCGTTAATTGATGGTTTGAGTGAAAAAAAAAGGGTGTCAACTTTGGGGCAAATTTGCATAAGACACGGGAAAAAAAAAAACCTCAATGAACACATGAGCGAAAAAAATCGCACGAAAAATTGATCAATTAAACAAATACTGCTAATACTCATGTGACAGCAAATAAACGAACTACGTGCGATCTCATTAGATCGCATATGCGACCTGCGCGTGTCACATCGCATACGAGATCGCACACGCAATTGCAACGTGTAAAGCTTGCTTAACTCAGGAGAAATTGCACAATAATTTGTATGGTTCACTATCTCCTATTACCATAGTTTATTTGAAAAATTTGGCGTTAACACAACATTTTTGTGGTTTAAAAATTATTTATTTAATTTTCACAGCTTACAAAATTCTGTGAAGCCCTCGGGGGTTCCAGGTGCTCACCAACCATCTAGATAAATTCCTTGAAGTCTAGTTTCCAAAATTTAGTCACTTGTGGGGGAGCCCCACAGTTTAGACACATCAGGGAGTCTCCAAAGGCGATATGGCGTCCGCTAATGATTTTAGCTAATTTTGCTTTTAAAAATTCAAATGAAGCTCCTTCCCTTCCAAGCCCTGCAGTGCGCCGATACAATTGATTTCCACCACATATGGGGTACTTAGGAGAAATTGCACAATACATTTTATGGTGCATTTTTTCCTGATATCCTTGTGAAAGTGCAAACTTTTATGTTTTAAGTAAAATTTTTGTGTTAAAAAAAAATAAAAAAAATCATTTTTTCCTTCCACATTGCTTTGGTTCCTCTGAAGCACTTAAAGGATTTATAAACTTCTTGTATGTAATTTTAAGCAATGTGAGGGGTGCAGTTTTTAGAATGGTGTCACTTTTGGGTATTTTCTGTCACCTAGGCCTCTCAAAGTCACTTCAAATGTGATATGGGCCCTAAAAAAAATGTTTTGTAATTTTTGTTGGAAAATTGAGAAATTGCTAATGAACTTTGAACCCTTCTAACTTCCTAATAAAAAAAATTGTTTAAAAAGTTGTGGTGGTGTAAAGTGGACATGTGGGAACTATTTTCTGACTTAACTCAGATTTATAAAAATGTCCAATATTTTCATAAATAAATGCAAAAGTATCGGCCTAAATTTGCAACTATCATGAAGTACAATATGTCACAAAAAATGTCAGAATCACTGGGATCTGTTGAAGTGTTCCAGCGTTATTACCTGTTAGGGCTTGTTCGCACGTACCTGCTGATTATTCTGCAGCGATTTGACAGCACATGTGCGCTTCAAATCGCTGCAGAAACACTGCGTAATGGATGCATTTTTTCTGTAGAAAAAAAGCCGATTTCATGCGCTCGCAATGATGCCCCCACCATAGACAGAGTGGGAGCAGCATCCAAAGCGCACAAATAATTGACATGCTTTATGAACGCACAGATTTGGGTCAAAATTTTAGCATCCAAATCGCTTCATTCAAAAAAGCAACGTGCGCAAGTATCATGCACAATCTACATAGATTGTGCAGGGGACGCAGGACGCATGCATTTACGCTGCAGTGCAATACGCATGAGCCCTAAAATTGACACTGGTCAGAATCGTAAAAAATAGCCCGGTCATTAAGGTGTTTTCAGGCCTAGGGGGTGAAGGGGTTAATGACAAGGGATTGTGTTAGGGGTACTTCACACACAGCGAGATCGCTGCTGAGTCACGTTTTTTTGTGACCTCATTAGCGATCTCGCTGTGTGTGACACTGAGCAGCGATCTGGACCCTGCTGTGAGATCGCTGCTCGTTACACACAGCCCTGGTTCGTTTTTTTATTATTGCTCTCCCGCTGATAAGCACAGATAGCTGTGTGTGACAGCGAGAGAGCAACAATCCTGAATGTGCAGGGAGCAGGAGCCGGCATGTGACAGCCTGCGGTAAGCTGTAACCAAGGTAAACATCGGGTAACCAAGGTGGTTACCCAATATTTACCTTCGTTACCAGCCTCCACAGCTCTCACGCTGCCAGCGCCGGCTCCTGCTCCCTGCACACGGTAAGCTAAGCGGTGTGCGCTGGTAACTAAGGTAAACATCGGGTAACCATACCCGATGTTTACCTTAGTTACCAGTGTCTGCAGCTTCCAGACGCCGGCTCCGTGTAAGCGCAGCGTCGCTTGCACGTCGCTGCTGGCTGGGGGCTGGTCACTGGTCGCTGGTGAGATCTGCCTGTTTGACAGCTCACCAGCAACCATGTAGCGATGCAGCAGCGATCCTGACCAGGTCAGATCGCTGGTCGAATCGCTGCTGCATCGCTAAAGTGTGAAGGTACCCTTAGAGGCAAAGTATATCTTTGTACCATGTTAGCCAGTAGAGATAAAAACATTGTTTAAAAGAACGGAGAGTCCTCAGTGGTTGATACCACTGAGGGGATTTAGCATGAGATTTCGTATAACTTCCCTGGGTGTAATGTGTAGGCATTCCAATACTTTTGTCCATATAGTATGTAATAGGTTCTGCTTCTTCCAAGGTTGGAGATTGCTCCTCTGGTATGTGAACTAGGATCATAATCACTTTTGGTTTATATTTTAGTAAAACGCAAACAAAGGGAGGAAATAAATGTCCCCAACAAGAGGCACCTTTTGCAGCCATGGTAAGCCATATATCTGTATCTTTTATTTTCCTTTGTTTTATTAACAACTCAAACACGGTACAGCTGACATAATGTACACCGTTACAGGTACATGGATGGTGGCATTTTACACATAGTAATAGGCAGTCATGTAGTTTTCATGGCACCTGCTTTACCTAAAACAAAATAGTGTTGTTGTTCATACACCCTAGCATTTATACATTTAACAGATTTGTATTAAGTATACAGACAACTTAATCTAATCAAAGAACCTAAACAAAACAAAAGGCAACAATAACAGCTACACAGCATCTCAATATCCATATACTGCTGGACAGTATTCCAACACCTAGAGGGATCTATGTCACAATCATTCCCTTTAATCTTCTGTAAGTGTGTCGGGAAAGGAGTTCCACAGACTCCAGATTTTGTAGAATTTTTCTGGGCATCCCCTATTGTAATGCACCACCCATAGGGTATGATTTAATTAACTTATTTGACCCAAGACCGCACTGTTGGATCTGAACCTCCCATCCACCTTAGAGCTATCAACTTCCTAGCCATGAACAAGGTTTCCCTAAGAAATATTTTCATGTAATGATACCATGACTCCTGGTCCATTACCCCAGGGGTGGGATTGATACCATGACTCCTGGTCCATTACCCCAGGGGTGGGATTCAATTTTTTAACAACAGGTTCTCTGTAAACCCCGCACATTTGAAAACCACACCGATTATGTAACCACAGCCATTTTGTTAGCCACACCCATTTTCACGCACTTTCCTCAACCAAAAAATACAAGTAATTTAAAGTAAAATCTCTTGCCCCTTCTTACCCTCCTGTACCTTCACTCTCCTGTCCAGTACCAGTTGTTCCAGTCACTGTCAGTCATATTGAATTAAATGGCTTTTCTACAATTTTTAAAAATTATTACTAAAGGAGCCCTGCTAAAATTGGAATGGACGACCTTCCCCATACAGATCTCATCCCATGTGGTCTCTTACCCCTGCAGATCCCATCCCATTATAGCCTTTTCCCCCCTGCAGATCCCATCCCAATATGGCCTTTTCCCCTTGCAGATCCAATCCCATGTGGCCTCTTTCCCCCTTCAGATCCCATCCCATGTGGCCTCTTTCCCCCTGCAGATCCCATCCCATTATGGCCTCTTTCCCCCTGCACATCCCATCTCATTATGGCCTCTTTCCCTCTGCACATCCCATCCCATCATGGCCTCTTTCCCCTGCAGATCCCATCCCATCATGGCCTCTTTCCCCTGCAGATCCCATCCCGTCATGGCCTCTTTCCCCTGCAGATCCCATCCCATCATGGCCTCTTTCCCCTGCAGATCTCATCCCATCATGGCCTCTTTCCCCTGCAGATCCCATCCCATCATGGCCTCTTTCCTCTGCAGATCCCATCCCATCATGGCCTCTTCCCCCTGCAGATCCCATCCCATCATGGCCTCTTTCCCCTTCAGATCCCATCCCATATGCTCCTTTTCCCCTGCAGATCCTGTCCCATATGTGTCCATTTCCCATATAGCTCCCTACTTATGCGGCTCCTCTCCCCATATAGCTCCTATCTTATGCGGCTCCTCTCCCCATATAGCTCCAATCTTATTTGGCTCCTCTCCCTGCTCCCTGCATCTTCGGCTCACTGAGCGCTTACCTGCTCCAAGCAGCGGTGGACTCTCCTCTGTCTTCCTCTGCTGCACTCTGCACACTGACACTGGCGCTGACAGACGGCAGTAGGAGGAGCAGCTAGCTCCCCACAGTGCCGGACCTCAACAGCGTCAGCGCGTCGCTGCACACCGGGTCAGGGAGCAGACAGGCTCCACTGAACCCGGAAGTGCGGCGCGGAGGTACGGGGATTCATTTGTGCTAGTGTCTTAAATACACTAACACAAATAAATACAGAACCGGATCGCCGGAGCTGTTTCTTGCCGGTTCGGGGAACCGGCTGCTATTTTAACAACCTATTCGCCCGAACCTGACAGAACCGGCTGAATCCCACCCCTGCATTACCCCAAACAGACACAGTAGTCACACGGAACAGGAATTGACACAACAGATGGGGATCTATACAGCATGTAGATCCAATTACTAAACTTAGTGCCAAAAGCGAATCTCTGGCGGCAGGCAGACAAGAATGGCCATTCCACCGAGTCAAATGTTTTGGCCGCGTCCAGCGAGGCCAAGGCCCACTCGTTTTCCTGGACCAACATAGTGTATTGCACTATGGACTGGACCCATCTAATATTTATAGAGTTGTTTTTCCCAGGCATTTATCCTGTTTCATCCGGGGACACTACATCTAGTATAACAGAATTAAGCTGGGACGCCAATATTTTGGTAAAAATCTTATAGTCAACGTTGACCAATGATATAGGGCGGTATGAGCCACAGTCCAGTGATCCTTTCCCTCCTTCCTCAGTACAAGAATATGCGCTTTGTATAGAGAGGCAGTTAGAGAGCCACCAAGTGTATGGTGTGAAAAAATATCAAGAAGGACTGGGGCCAAGGTGTCACAAATATTTGCCGTAAAAGTCTATTTGAAGGCCGTCTGGACCGGGAGATTTCCCTCTAGCCATATCTGAGATGGCTGTTGTTACTTCTTCTGTTGTTATGTCTGCCTCTAGAAATTCTCGTTGTGACTGACTCAACGTTTGACATTCTACATCTGACAAATATGCCAAACAATCCTGGACGCCATGAACACTTTTAGAGCTGTACAAAGTTTTATAGAACGTGTAGAAACATTGTGAGATGCCCTCAGGGGATGTGACAATCGAACCATCCGCCTTTGGTATAGCCAGTACTGTATTTGAAGCATTATGCTGCCTATCTATATATGCAAGTAATTTGTTTGACTCGTTCCCAAGTTCAAAGTATGACAGTCGGGTGAAGAATAGCTTACGTTTAGATTTAGTTTCAGAGTGTTGTACATATGTTCTATATGAGTGCAACCAAGCCGCCCTGTTCCCATTAGTTGGGCTAGATATATATCTTGCCTCCGAGTCCCTGAGTCTTCTTTCTATTATGTCATTCTCCACCCTTGTCATCCGTTTAAGATGTGCTATGGTCGAAGTTAAAGGGGTTATCCGGCTTCTTTGACTTCTTTTTTTAATTACCCTATGGGGCTACATTGGGGCAGGTAAGAAACAACAAAGAGCCAGCACCAATGTGCACTAAGGCATCAAATATTCCAAACTGCATTATAAAAATTTTTTTTGAGATTTTTGGCAAAAAATTGCAATTTCTTGAGCTGCTTCGCCACGTCACGGCAAATCTCATTTGAAGCAGTCCTACACTAAAATATTTTTATAAAATGTGCCATGCGGCCTCACATATAAATAGCAGAACTGCTCTCAGCAGCACTCACCTGGTCTATTGCAGTCCCGTACCCATGACTGAGTCATGGCTGTGGGCGGGACAGGTCCAAGCAAATGCTGCATGAAGTATATATAGCCTGTGGACAAAGCCTGATGACCCAATGTGAACAGTCACCAAACGCCAAAATCTATACAGATGGAATACATCCCAAATTGGGGTGCATAGCAAGGTGGAGGTCAACCACCGACCAATTCAACAAAGAAACAACAAAGAGCCAGCACCAATGTGCACTAAGGCATCAAATATTCCAAACTGCATTATAAAAAATTTTTTTGAGATTTTTGGCAAAAAATTGCAATTTCTTGAGCTGCTTCGCCACGTCACGGCAAATCTCATTTGAAGCAGTCCTACACTAAAATATTTTTATAAAATGTGCCATGCGGCCTCACATATAAATAGCAGAACTGCTCTCAGCAGCACTCACCTGGTCTATTGCAGTCCCGTACCCATGACTGAGTCATGGCTGTGGGCGGGACAGGTCCAAGCAAATGCTGCATGAAGTATATATAGCCTGTGGACAAAGCCTGATGACCCAATGTGAACAGTCACCAAACGCCAAAATCTATACAGATGGAATACATCCCAAATTGGGGTGCATAGCAAGGTGGAGGTCAACCACCGACCAATTCAACAAAGAAACAACAAAGAGCCAGCACCAATGTGCACTAAGGCATCAAATATTCCAAACTGCATTATAAAAAATTTTTTTGAGATTTTTGGCAAAAAATTGCAATTTCTTGAGCTGCTTCGCCACGTCACGGCAAATCTCATTTGAAGCAGTCCTACACTAAAATATTTTTATAAAATGTGCCATGCGGCCTCACATATAAATAGCAGAACTGCTCTCAGCAGCACTCACCTGGTCTATTGCAGTCCCGTACCCATGACTGAGTCATGGCTGTGGGCGGGACAGGTCCAAGCAAATGCTGCATGAAGTATATATAGCCTGTGGACAAAGCCTGATGACCCAATGTGAACAGTCACCAAACGCCAAAATCTATACAGATGGAATACATCCCAAATTGGGGTGCATAGCAAGGTGGAGGTCAACCACCGACCAATTCAACAAAGAAACAACAAAGAGCCAGCACCAATGTGCACTAAGGCATCAAATATTCCAAACTGCATTATAAAAAATTTTTTTGAGATTTTTGGCAAAAAATTGCAATTTCTTGAGCTGCTTCGCCACGTCACGGCAAATCTCATTTGAAGCAGTCCTACACTAAAATATTTTTATAAAATGTGCCATGCGGCCTCACATATAAATAGCAGAACTGCTCTCAGCAGCACTCACCTGGTCTATTGCAGTCCCGTACCCATGACTGAGTCATGGCTGTGGGCGGGACAGGTCCAAGCAAATGCTGCATGAAGTATATATAGCCTGTGGACAAAGCCTGATGACCCAATGTGAACAGTCACCAAACGCCAAAATCTATACAGATGGAATACATCCCAAATTGGGGTGCATAGCAAGGTGGAGGTCAACCACCGACCAATTCAACAAAGAAACAACAAAGAGCCAGCACCAATGTGCACTAAGGCATCAAATATTCCAAACTGCATTATAAAAATTTTTTTGAGATTTTTGGCAAAAAATTGCAATTTCTTGAGCTGCTTCGCCACGTCACGGCAAATCTCATTTGAAGCAGTCCTACACTAAAATATTTTTATAAAATGTGCCATGCGGCCTCACATATAAATAGCAGAACTGCTCTCAGCAGCACTCACCTGGTCTATTGCAGTCCCGTACCCATGACTGAGTCATGGCTGTGGGCGGGACAGGTCCAAGCAAATGCTGCATGAAGTATATATAGCCTGTGGACAAAGCCTGATGACCCAATGTGAACAGTCACCAAACGCCAAAATCTATACAGATGGAATACATCCCAAATTGGGGTGCATAGCAAGGTGGAGGTCAACCACCGACCAATTCAACAAAGAAACAACAAAGAGCCAGCACCAATGTGCACTAAGGCATCAAATATTCCAAACTGCATTATAAAAATTTTTTTTGAGATTTTTGGCAAAAAATTGCAATTTCTTGAGCTGCTTCGCCACGTCACGGCAAATCTCATTTGAAGCAGTCCTACACTAAAATATTTTTATAAAATGTGCCATGCGGCCTCACATATAAATAGCAGAACTGCTCTCAGCAGCACTCACCTGGTCTATTGCAGTCCCGTACCCATGACTGAGTCATGGCTGTGGGCGGGACAGGTCCAAGCAAATGCTGCATGAAGTATATATAGCCTGTGGACAAAGCCTGATGACCCAATGTGAACAGTCACCAAACGCCAAAATCTATACAGATGGAATACATCCCAAATTGGGGTGCATAGCAAGGTGGAGGTCAACCACCGACCAATTCAACAAAGAAACAACAAAGAGCCAGCACCAATGTGCACTAAGGCATCAAATATTCCAAACTGCATTATAAAAAATTTTTTTGAGATTTTTGGCAAAAAATTGCAATTTCTTGAGCTGCTTCGCCACGTCACGGCAAATCTCATTTGAAGCAGTCCTACACTAAAATATTTTTATAAAATGTGCCATGCGGCCTCACATATAAATAGCAGAACTGCTCTCAGCAGCACTCACCTGGTCTATTGCAGTCCCGTACCCATGACTGAGTCATGGCTGTGGGCGGGACAGGTCCAAGCAAATGCTGCATGAAGTATATATAGCCTGTGGACAAAGCCTGATGACCCAATGTGAACAGTCACCAAACGCCAAAATCTATACAGATGGAATACATCCCAAATTGGGGTGCATAGCAAGGTGGAGGTCAACCACCGACCAATTCAACAAAGAAACAACAAAGAGCCAGCACCAATGTGCACTAAGGCATCAAATATTCCAAACTGCATTATAAAAAATTTTTTTGAGATTTTTGGCAAAAAATTGCAATTTCTTGAGCTGCTTCGCCACGTCACGGCAAATCTCATTTGAAGCAGTCCTACACTAAAATATTTTTATAAAATGTGCCATGCGGCCTCACATATAAATAGCAGAACTGCTCTCAGCAGCACTCACCTGGTCTATTGCAGTCCCGTACCCATGACTGAGTCATGGCTGTGGGCGGGACAGGTCCAAGCAAATGCTGCATGAAGTATATATAGCCTGTGGACAAAGCCTGATGACCCAATGTGAACAGTCACCAAACGCCAAAATCTATACAGATGGAATACATCCCAAATTGGGGTGCATAGCAAGGTGGAGGTCAACCACCGACCAATTCAACAAAGAAACAACAAAGAGCCAGCACCAATGTGCACTAAGGCATCAAATATTCCAAACTGCATTATAAAAATTTTTTTGAGATTTTTGGCAAAAAATTGCAATTTCTTGAGCTGCTTCGCCACGTCACGGCAAATCTCATTTGAAGCAGTCCTACACTAAAATATTTTTATAAAATGTGCCATGCGGCCTCACATATAAATAGCAGAACTGCTCTCAGCAGCACTCACCTGGTCTATTGCAGTCCCGTACCCATGACTGAGTCATGGCTGTGGGCGAGAACAGTCACCAAACGCCAAAATCTATACAGATGGAATACATCCCAAATTGGGGTGCATAGCAAGGTGGAGGTCAACCACCGACCAATTCAACAAAGAAACAACAAAGAGCCAGCACCAATGTGCACTAAGGCATCAAATATTCCAAACTGCATTATAAAAAATTTTTTTGAGATTTTTTGGCAAAAAATTGCAATTTCTTGAGCTGCTTCGCCACGTCACGGCAAATCTCATTTGAAGCAGTCCTACACTAAAATATTTTTATAAAATGTGCCATGCGGCCTCACATATAAATAGCAGAACTGCTCTCAGCAGCACTCACCTGGTCTATTGCAGTCCCGTACCCATGACTGAGTAACAGTCACCAAACGCCAAAATCTATACAGATGGAATACATCCCAAATTGGGGTGCATAGCAAGGTGGAGGTCAACCACCGACCAATTCAACAAAGACACAACAAAGAGCCAGCACCAATGTGCACTAAGGCATCAAATATTCCAAACTGCATTATAAAAAAGTTCTGCTATTTATATGTGAGGCCGCATGGCACATTTTATAAAAATATTTTAGTGTAGGACTGCTTCAAATGAGATTTGCCGTGACGTGGCGAAGCAGCTCAAGAAATTGCAATTTTTTGCCAAAAATCTCAAAAAAAAAAAAAAAAAAAAAAAAAAAAATTTTTATAATGCAGTTTGGAATATTTGATGCCTTAGTGCACACTGGTGCTGGCTCTTTGTTGTTTCTTTGTTGAATTGGTCGGTGGTTGACCTCCACCTTGCTATGCACCCCAATTTGGGATGTATTCCATCTGTATAGATTTTGGCGTTTGGTGACTGTTCACATTGGGTCATCAGGCTTTGTCCACAGGCTATATATATACTTCATGCAGCATTTGCTTGGACCTGTCCCGCCCACAGCCATGACTCAGTCATGGGTACGGGACTGCAATAGACCAGGTGAGTGCTGCTGAGAGCAGTTCTGCTATTTATATGTGAGGCCGCATGGCACATTTTATAAAAATATTTTAGTGTAGGACTGCTTCAAATGAGATTTGCCGTGACGTGGCGAAGCAGCTCAAGAAATTGCAATTTTTTGCCAAAAATCTCAAAAAAAAAAAAAAAAAAAAAAAATTTTTATAATGCAGTTTGGAATATTTGATGCCTTAGTGCACACTGGTGCTGGCTCTTTGTTGTTTCTTTATTGGGGCAGGTAAGTAGATAGAGACCACTTACCTGCCCTGCTGTCAGCCCCTCTCCCCCGGCTCAGAGCGGTCATGTGCCCGCTCCTGCCGCGATTTTGCTGCTTCCGGTCATTTCATGTCAACATGGGCAGGACCATGTTGACATGCAAATGTGGAACAGCATGTCGCCTCCCTACTGGGAAGTACAGTTCGTGGAGTCCCCCCCCCTTCCCTGCACCCTCCCACACATTCCCCCGCACCTCTGTTACTCTCCAGTAACCTCCCCCTGCACTGCTGTGGGGGTCCGTGACCTGGCGGCGGGGCCTGGCGGCAGCTGCCATGGTGTCAGCTCCAGCACCGGCCCCCCTGCTAAGGATCACACATTCAGATATACCGGCATCACAGATCACAGATGCCGGTACATTTGAAAGTGCTGATGAGAAGCAGCGCAGCGCTGCTTCTCATCACTGTCCCTCCCGCTGTCTGAGCTCTCTTCAGCACAGTGGTGACGTCAGAGCACAGACAGCACGCGAACGTGCAGGAGCGGCGGGGACCGAGGACGAGTGAGTATGTATTCCTTACATGTGTTCCCGATGGGGATGGGGGGCGGGCGGTGCAGAGCCATATGTGTGCGTGTGCAGAGCCATATGTGTGCGTGTGCAGAGCCATATGTGTGCGTGTGCAGAGCCATATGTGTGCAGAGCCATATGTGTGCGTGTGCAGAGCCATATGTGTGCGTGTTCAGAGCCATATGTGTGCAGAGCCATATGTGTGCGTGTGCAGAGCCATATGTGTGCGGTACAGAGCCATATGTGTGCGGTGCAGAGCCATATGTGTGTGTGTGCGGTACAGAGCCATATGTGTGCGTGTGCGGTACTTAGACATATGTGTGCGTGTGCGGTGCAGAGCCATATGTGTGCATGTGAGGTACAGAGCCATATGTGTGCGTGTGCGGTACATAGCCATATGTGTGCGTGTGCGGTGCAGAGCCATATGTGTGCGGTGCAGAGCCATATGTGTGCGCGTGCGGTACAGAGCCATATGTGTGCGTGTGCGGTGCAGAGCCATATGTGTGCGGTGCAGAGCCATATGTGTGCGTGTGCGGTACAGAGCCATATGTGTGCGTGTGCGGTACATAGCCATATGTGTGCGTGTGCGGTGCAGAGCCATATGTGTGCGTGTGCGGTACAGAGCCATATGTGTGCATGTGCGGTACAGAGCCATATGTGTGCGGTACAGAGCCATATGTGTGCGGTACAGAGCCATATGTGTGCGTGTGCGGTGCACAGCCCGATGTGGGGTTGTTATTTGCAATGCTGTAGTGATAATAGGTCAGGTGCTGGGGCAGAATATACTGACAGGGAATGTGTGTGTGCAGGGGGCGGGCAGAGGGCGAGGCTGGACACTGGGGTGGGTGGTGACAGCTCTGACTGAGGTTCAGCACAGGAAGTGGTCATGTTTGCTGTATCTGAATGTAAACAAGAAGCTGCAGAGAATAAAGGGTGAATTCAAGAGGAACAAAAGTTAGAAAACAAAAAATAACAATGTAGGTGTGATTTATATGACAATACAGCACAGATTAGCTGAACAAAAATTTTTGAGTTTATGTCAGATAACTCTTTTAAGCATCCCTGAAGGTAAGCGTTGAGAGTGTCCCACACCAAATTATTGTTCAGGGTTTGAGTTGAGCTACTAAGAAGTCTTCTAGTTGGGCCAGGGTCCTATCACTTTGATTAGTTTGAACCAAAAGGGGTTTAACCGCCAAAGGGGTCTGTTAACATCAGATGTAAGAATGATATTCCCTGTACTCCATGTACCACATTGTCAACCCAGGCTGCCACGTTACTTGATCCAAAAATATAATCTAAACGTGACAGCGTGCACCTGAAGAATGACAGGTAACTCCCGGGTAGTAGGATGCCGTAATCCAACCTCTGTAGTACGGGTCCTCAAGTTCTTCATATCCTGGCGCAAAAGGCCAACTTCAGAATATACCTCCTCAATCTTCCCTGTAAGGGAGGTCTTAAGGGCCATTTACACAATGCGACATCGCTAACGATATATCGTTGCGGTTACGGTGTTTGTGACGCACATCCGGCACCGTTAGCGAGATCGCAGCGTGTGACAGGCAGGAGCTACCTTAAACGATCGCAAAAGAGACAAAAATCGTTGGTATATGAGAGGTCGTTCATTTACCAAAAATCGTTGTCTCGTATGTAGCGAGGTTGTTCCTCATTCCTGCGGCACCACACATCGCTATGTGTGACACCGCAGAAGCGACGATCATCTCCTTACCTTCGTCTACCGGCAATGAGGAAGGAAAGAGGTGGATGGCATGTTCCGGCCGCTCATCTCCACCTTCCTCTGTTATTGGACGGCCGTTTGTGACGTCGCTGTGACGCCAAACGCCCCTCCCCCTTGAAGAGGGGATTGTTCGGCGGGCACAGCGACGTCTAAGAACAGGTATGTGCTTGTGACGCTCCCATAGCGATAATGTTCGCTACGGCAGCGATCACCACATGTCGCACCAACAACGGGGGCGGGTGCTAATGCTTGCAACATCGCTAGCAATCGCTAGCGATGTCGCAGCGTGTGAAGCACCCTTTACATGGAGATATTGCCTGCATGAGCTGCTCGTACATTTGTCTCAGGGTTAAGTCATCTTGATCTCCATCCCCATCCCCCGTCAGCGCCTGGGCTTTGGAAGAAGCACGCCTCTTGGCCTTAGGAGTGTCTCCCTGACCATTCCTGGCAAACTCCTTGAGTTTATTGATGCCTCCAGATTGTTTAAGGGGACTCAGAATAGCTAGCTGGATCGTTGTATATTACACTCTCCACTCCTGCTGCACCCCAGTACACCTAATCCTGTGCCTCTGTAATATGTGTCCAGTGAAATGAGCACCTTTGCTCTCCTATCCAGCTCAGGCAGCCAGGAAGCATCTGTACATACATGTATCTACAGCAAAGGGTAGTCCCGAGTCAGCACAGCGCCTGATTGTTATAATCAGGAGTAATACAGGCCTCTCCAGCGTGGAGTCTTAATGTATATCTTTTTCGTACTATGTCAATGTCAGAGGGAGACCTGAGGGGCCTGTTTTTCAGAGCACCCACCCCAATCCTGCTGCCTCGGTTAATGGCTCGTTCACTGCTGCTGGCCCTTTGATGTGCCGGCTGCAGGCGGTGCAGCTGATGATAAAATTATTAGTGGCGCTCACCGATCTCCAGATCTCCCCTCCAGTTAGCCCCTGCAGACTTGTGAAGCCACCTCCAACAGCTCCTCCACGTCCTCCTGGGGGTAAGCCGTTCGCCGGGTGATGGGACTCCGCGGCGCTATGCAGCTGCAAAGCCTCGTGCAGGGAAGTTGGTGCCTCGTCTCACTCTCCGGCCTCATTTGGTACAATATCCTCCGTCAGGAGCTGGGGGACAGCTCCGGTGGAATCGCTGGCCTCTAGAGTGTCCCCTACCTCGGGAAGCACTTTGCAGGCAAGGGAGAACAGGCAATCAGGCAACAATATCAGGATATGCAGGATGGTGGGAGCAGCTCTCATGTGCATCCGCTCAGTTCAGCTACATCACTCCGCCCCATTCCAGTATCTTTACATTACATTCTAAGGGGTACTTTGCACACTACGACATCGCATGCCGATGGTAGCGATGCCGAGCGCGATAGTGCCCGCCCCTGTCGCAGCTGCGATATTTTGTGATAGCTGCCGTAGCGAACATTATCGCTACGGCAGCTTCACATGCACTTACCTGCCCTGCAATGCCGCTCTGGCCGGCGAACCACCTCCTTCCTAAGGGGGCGGGTCGTGCGTCGTCACAGCAATGTCATACAACGGCCGGCCAATAGAAGCGGAGGGGCGGAGATGAGCGGGACGTAAACATCCCGCCCACCTCCTTCCTTCCGCATCGCTGCCGGTGGCAGGTAAGCAGATGTTCCTCGTTCCAGCGGCTTCATACACAGCGATGTGTGCTGCCGCAGGAACGAGTAACAACATTGTACCTGTCGCTACAGCGAAATTATGGAAATGTCGGACACTACACCGATCATACGATTACGACGCTTTTGTGCTCGTTAATGGTAGCTAAAAGGATTTACACACTACGATGTCGACAGCGACGCCGGATGTTCGTCACTTTCGATTTGACCCCACCGATATCGCAGCTGCGATGTCGTAGTGTGCAAAGTACCCCTAAGGCTCTGCTTTACATTTCCAGTAGTTTCATGATTTTAATGCATTTTAGGATAACATAATGGAAATAAAAGGTTCCAAATCTATTCATTTATATGGTAATGGAAAAGTCCTAAAATGTCTTTTGTTTAACCCCTTCACCCCGAGCGATTTTCCGTTTTTGTTTTTTGCTCCCCTTTTTCCGAGAGCCGTCACTTTTTTATTGTTCCTTTAATCTTGCCATATAAGAGCGTACGTTTGAGGGACGAGTTGTACTTTTAAATGAATCCATTAGTTTTACCATATAATGTACTGGAAAACGGCAAAAAAATTCCAAGTGCAGAACAATTGCAAAAAAAAGTGTGATTGCACAATTGTTTTTGGGATATTTTATTCACTGTGTTTACTATATGGTAAAACTGATATGGCGATGTGCAGGTGTGATTAGTACAGTGAAACATAGCACATGCAGTGTACAGATTAGTCTATGACATACTGATAGGTAGATTATAATAAGGGCAAGTGAGATTACCCTCACTATAATGTTTGCACCATTAACAGCTGTGCACATCTCTGAATTGGGAGCTTTCCTGGAGCTCCACTGCTGGCAATACAGAATGGTAGAGTGGAGTAGGAAACTGGCTAGTGGGAGCAATGCCTAGTAGAAGACTACATAAGCAAGGATGGTTGACCTTAGGGAGATCAACATCCAACACCACGGAGACACCATCACGTGTTTCACAACGCAGTAATTCTAGAGCAATGTCCCCTGGGAAATATTTAAAACAAGAAAGCCTGCGGAGACACCATCACATGTTTCTCAACGCTAGCAGGAAACTAGCCAAGTCTTTCACCGGGAAGGAACAACCACGGGAAGGGCAGTCTCCAGTCAAGGAGACCACCTATGCCAAACATGGTATCCATCCACAGACAGCTGGTTCGGGATATTTGCCCCTCATCAGGAAACTGGCTAGTGGGAGCAATGCCTAGTAGAAGACTACTCCACACTGATGAGGGGCAAATACCCGGAAACAGCTGTCTGGTGTGGAGTAGGAATCAGTGTGGAGTAGGAATCTGGCTAGTGGGAGCATTGCCTAGTAAAAGACTACACTTTTTGCTCCCACTAGCCAGATTCCTACTCCACACTGATGAGGGGCAAATACCCCGAAACAGCTGTCTGTGGATGGATACCATGTTTGACATAGGTGGTCTCCTTGACTGGAGACTGCCCTTCCCGTGGTTGTTCCTTCCCAGTGAAAGACCTGGTTAGTTTCCTGTCAGTGTTGAGAAACATGTGATGGTGTCTCCGCAGGCTTTCTTGTTTTGTATATAGAGCTATATGACGGCTCATCCTTTATATAGAGAGCTATGTGGGTGCTCATCCTGTACGACGGTCTGCTGATAAATCTTTGGCTTTGTGATCTTTTTTTGTTTTTATGGTAACACATATTACATCACATGAAAGCCTTATGTGTCTAATATATGTTTTCAAGATTTCACATTTGAATCTTATGGAAACTGTGTTCTATGCACGTGGGAAATCAAAATGGCAGAGTTTAATGCAATATTCACAGCAACTGAGAGCAGAGGAGTGATAAAATTCTTGTTTCTGCAAGGAAAGTCCGCAAAGGATATTCATGGTGATATGCCACAGACATTATTCCACAGTTAAGAACTGGGTTGCCAAATTTAAAACAGGCCACTTCAGCACCAGTGATGAGGAACGTCCTGGACGACCGAGAGTGGTTGTTCCGGAGATCGTCGATGCTGTGCACAACCGCATACTAAGAATCAATGAATTTCAGCTAAAGCAATAGCAGACATCATAGGGATTTCCCGTGAATGATTTTGTGTTCTTATCCATGAACATTTGGATATTTTGGAGGAAGCTATCTGCAAAGTGGGACCCTAAACTTCCAGGTCCATTTGTCAGCGTTTCCGGACTGATAACTTCCTGGATCACTATGGATGAGACCTGGATTTATTTGTATGACCCTGAAAACAAGGAGCAATGAAAAGAGTGGAGGCACAGTGGTTCTCTTCGCCCAAAAAAGTTCAGGAAGCAAAAATCACCCATTAAGGTGATGGCATCTGTATTCTGGGATAAGGAGGGTGTGCTGCAAGTGGAGTACCTTCAAAAGGGTTCCACCATCAATGCAAGCTATTACAATGAACATTTGGAACAACTGAAGGCAGCTCTGAAGGCCAAAAGCTGCGGCAAGCTGTCCAAAGGAATCTTGTTCCTGTAAGACAATGCCTCCACTCACACTGCACAAGTGACCACGGCAAAACTGGCAGAACTGGGCTTCCAGCTGGTTGACCACCCACCTTATTCACCAGATCTAGCTCGCTCCGACTATCATCTGTTTGGAAACTTGAAGAAAAAACTCAAGGGTACCAAATTTCACACCATTTCTGATTCCATGGCTGCTACAGATGCCTGGTTTGAGGCACAACCGAAATCCTTTTTGCTAGGCTTACAGAAAGAACTTGGAATACCCATGTAAGAAGTGTGTTGACATCAGTGGAGAGTATGTGGAATAAATGTAAAGTTTTATCATCCTATCTCGTTTCTTACTGGATAAACTCAGACTTATCAGCAGCCCCTTGTATATTGAGAGCTTACAGTGCCTTGCGAAAGTATTAGGCTGGGTTCACACATAGCGACAACAACGTTGCTGTTACGTCACCATTTTCTGTGACGTAGCAGAGACCTTGTAAGTCACTGTTATGATCGCTGCTTCGCTGTCAAACACAGCAGAAGCAGCAGCGATCATAACGTCGCTACATGTGCAGAGAGCAGGGAGCCGCGCACACTGCTTAGCGCTGGCTCTCTGCTCTCTTAGCTACAGTACACATCGGGTTAATTAACCCGATGTGTACTGCAGCTGCATGTGCAGAGAGCAGCACACACTGCTTAGCGCTGGCTCCCTGCACTCCTAGCTACAGTACACATCGGGTTAATTAACCCAATGTGTGCTGCAGCTACATGTGCAGAGAGCAGGGAGCCGGTACTGGCAGCGTGAGAGCGGCGGAGTCTGGTAACGAAGGTAAATATCGGGTAACCACCACTCCAAAGACATACAGATAGGGACTCTAGATTGTGAGCCCCAGTGGGGACAGTGTTGCCAATGTATGTAAAGCGCTGTGGAAATAATAGCGCTATATAAATGAATAAAATTATTATTATTATTATTATGTTTACCCTGGTTACAGCTTACCGCAGCTGCCAGACGCCGGCTCCTGCTCTCTGCTCGCTTCATTTCGTCGCTCTCTCGCTGTCACACACAGCGATCTGTGCGTCACAGCGTGAGGGCAACAATAAAAAAACGAACCAGGGCTGTGTGTAACGAGCAGCGATCTCACAGCAGGGGCCAGATCGCTGCTCAGTGTCACACACAGCGAGATCGCTAATGAGATCACTGCTGCGTCACAAAAACCGTGACGTAGCAGCGATTTCGGTAGCGATCTCGCTATGTGTGAAGCACCCCTTAGGCTCTCTTGAATTTTTCAACCTTTTCCCACATTTCAGGCTTCAAACATAAAGATAAAAATTTTAATGTTCTGGTGAAGAATCAACAACAATTGGGACACAATTGTGAAGTTAAACTAAATTTATTGCTTATTTTAAACTTTTTTTAAAAAATAAATAACTGAAAAGTGGGGCGTGCAATATTATTCGGCCCCTTTAAGTTAATATTTTGTAGCGCCGCCTTTTGCTGCGACTACAGCTGCAAGACGCTTGGGGTATGTCTCTATCAGTTTTGCACATCAAGAAACTGAAATTCTTGCCCATTCTTCCTTTGCAAACAGCTCGAGCTGAGTGAGGTTGGTTGGAGAGCATTTGTGAACAGCAGTTTTCAGCTCTTTCCACAGATTCTTGATGGGATTCAGGTCTGGACTTTGACTTGGCCATTCTAACACCTGGATACATTTATTTGTGAACCATTCCATTGTAGATTTTCCTTTTATGTTTGGGATCATTGTCTTTTTGGAATACAAATCTCCGTCCCAGTCTCAGGTCTTTTGCAAACTCCAAGAGGTTTTCTTCAATAATGGTCCTGTATTTGGCTCCATCCATCTTCCCATAAAGTTTAACCATCTTCCCTGTCCCTGCTGAAGAAAAGCAGGCCCAAACCATGATGCTGCCACCACCATTTTGACAGTGGGGATGGTGTGTTCAGGGTGATGAGCTGTGTTGCCTTTACGTCAAACATATCGTTTGGCACTGTGCCCAAATAGTTTCATCTGACCAGCGCACCTTCTTAAACATGTTTGGTGTGTGTCCCAGGTGGCTTGTGGCAAACTTTAAACAACATTTTTTATGGATATCTTTGAGAAATGGCTTTCTCCTTGCCACGCTTCCATAAAGGCCAGATTTGTGCAGCGTGTGACTGATCATTGTCCTATGGACAGACTCTCCCACCTCAGCTGTAGATCTCTGCAGTTCATCCAGAGTGATCATGTGCCTCTTGGCTGCATCTCTGGTCAGTCTTCTCCTTGGTGAGATGAAAGTTTAGATGGATGGCCTTGTCTTGGTAGATTTGCAGTGGTATGATACTCCTTCCATTTCAATAAGATCGCTTGCACAGTGCTGCTTGGGATGTTTAAAGTTTTGGAAATATTCTTGTAACCAAATCCGGCTTTAAACTTTTCCACAACAGTATCATGGACCTGCCTGTTGTGTTCCTAGGTCTTCATAATGCTATCTGTGCTTTAAACAGAACACTGAGACTATCACAGAGCAGGTGCATTTATACGAAGGAGACTTGATTACACACAGGTGGCTTATATTTATCATCAGTCATTTAGGACAAAATTGGATCATTCAGAGATCCTCAATTAACTTCTGGAGTGAGTTTGCTGCACTGAAAGTAAAGGGGACGAATAATATTGCACGCCCCACTTTTCAGTTATATTTTAAAAAAGTTAAAAATAAGCAATACATTTTGTTCAACTTCACAATTGAGTCCCACTTGTTGATTCTTCACCATAACATTAAAATTGTAATCTTTATATTTGGAGCCTGAAATGTGGAAAAAGGTTGAAAAATTCAAGGGGCCGAATACTTTCACAAGGCACTGTATGTGAGCTCCCACATAGCATCCTCTATACTATGTGAGAGCTCATACTGTATATAGTGCTACTTTGTGTAGGCTCATACTGTTTATAGCGAGCTATGTGAGGGCTCATTCTGTATATTTAGGGATGTCGTCATACTTAGTTTATTTATTTCACTCACTTATACAGTGCTACTAATTCCTCAGTCCTTTTACAGACGTGATTATCACTTTCCCCATTGAGGCTCACCATCTAAGTTCACTATCAGTTTGTTTTGGATATAATTAATGTTAGTATCAAATAACTATAATTGGCATGTTATTAATATTAAGCAGAATACATTTCAGCCTATTGGTTCAGCCTCCACAACATTCACAATCTCATGTGGCCCCTCGGAATAATGAATTTTCCACCCAAGGTCCAATATGTATACCGCTATGTTATGCATAGTGTGGAACATAAAGGAAAACTTTGTGAGGCGCTCTATGCAGCCTACTGTCTCTTGTTTTGTATCTACAGATGTGCACCAGAGGACCTGAATGTTAATCCCATGACCTGTCACATGATCTTTCAAAGGGGAGATCATTTAACATGTTACATCGGATTTTGGGGGTTTGGTCATGCCTTCTCAACTGCTTAGGGCCCTTGCCACTCTTAATCCGCCCCTGGAATTACCATGAGCAGACATCAGATTTTATATACAGGATAATATGTGGCTGGTGTACTATCTGTAGTCACAGTATATCCAGCAGGTGAAATAACTATTGTGCATGTCACCAATTTTCTAAGTTAATATATTTATTAAGGTGATAATGACATGAATTTCTCATCAGATGTTGGTAACAACTTATCCAGTCCACATAGGAAAGAGAAATCAAACCGTAGATGTCCATAAATTAAGTGATGTGTAATAATGAGAAATAACAGGAAAAATGTATTGAATGCATAAAGAAAGAGGTGCAAAAAGCCATGGAAAGTCATGACACCAGCTGAAATCTTATCAGTAATTAGAAAGCAATCCTGCAACTTATTGAAAAATAGCAGCTGGTTCAACTGATGTCCTATAAAAACAAGTGACTCATTACCAAGGTGCCACACAAGAAACATTGCCTGATGGGTAAAATCAATGAGCTGTCTCACGACTTTTGCAGCTATGTTGTGCAAAACATATTGATGGCATTGGATACAGAATATTACTACACTACAGAAAATTCCAGTGACCACTTTTGTGGCCATAATCCAGAAGTGAAAAGAACAACATTTCACCATAAACCGGCTACACCTAGGTGCTTCTCTCAAGATTTCGACAGAGGAGTGAAGAAAAATGATCAGAAGAGGTGTCCAAGAGCAAAGGACTAAAGGCCCCGTTACACGCAACAACGTATCTAACGATATATCGGCGGGGTCACGGATTCCGTGACGCACATCTGGCATCGTTAGCGATGTCGTTGCGTTTGACACCAACAAGTGGCCGTTAACAATGGAAAATACTCACCAAATCGTCCATCGTTGACACGTCATTCATTTTCAAAAAATCGTTGATTGTTGAGGACGCAAGTTGTTTGTCGTTTCCGAGGCAGCACACATCGCTATCTGTGACACCTCGGGAACGACGAACTACAGCTTACCTGCGGCCGCCTGCAGTGAGGAAGGAAGGAGGTGGGTGGGATATTACGGCTGTTCATCTCCGCCCCTCCGCTTCTTATTGGGCGGCCGTTTAGTGATGCCGCTGTGACGCCGCACGAACCGCCCCCTTAGAAAGGAGGCGGTTCGCCGGCCTCAGCGACGTTGCTAGGCAGGTAAGTCCGTGTGACGGCTCCTAACAATATTTTGCGCCACGGGCAGCGATTTGCCCGTGATGCACAAACGACGGGGGCGGGTACGCTCGCGATATCGCTAGCAATATCACTGCGTGTAGAGCCCCCTTAACTGTGGAGAGCTAGAGAAAGACATGGAATCAGTAGGTAGAATTAAGGTGTGTGCGCAGGCTGCGCTCTGTAATTGTGAAAAAAACATGCACCCTCTGGCAGACTTTGATAACTGTAAACACTGCGTTTGACAAAAATAAATGCATTTTACATGCATTTTGGATGCATTTTTGAAAGTGCGGTTCCATGGCAATTCAGCTCTGCTACATGCCCGGTGACAGTAGACAGAGCCGCGGGATGAGAATGAACTCGGATGAACTTCACACGACTTCTTTGTCATCCCGTGACTGTGTGCTGTCATGAACTCAGATGAACCTCTGAGGTCAGTGGCCGGACACAGGGGTCCGCAGCAGTGACGTCAGAGCTTCACCCAAGTTCATTGTCATCGTGCGGCTCTCTGTGTCGCGGCCTCATTTGTGATCACAAGTGAAGGACTCACCTGTGAACGCAAATCACCTGAGTGACTGAAGTGAGCCGCGCGATCAGTGGTGCCGTCACTCAGGTTATCCGCGGCCACAGCTGAATTCCTCCACCTGAGACAGTTGGAGGATCCAGATGTGGCCGTGGGTAACCTGAGTCACGTCACCGCTGACAGCGTGACTCACTTCAGTTGCTCCGTGAAGCTCAGAGAGAGCAGTCGTGCTCTACAGCCACTCCTGTCAGCTTCCGATGTAGGAGAGCCAAAAGCTTCGTGGGACCTCGTGTGGATTACATCGGACCTGGAGGGGTGTTTGGGGTTTATTAAAGTGGTGAAAGATGGTGTTGTTTTGTCTTTTATTTCAAATAAAGGATTTTTCACTGTTTGTGTTTATTTATTTCACTACAGTTTAGTGATGGGGGTGTCTCATAGACGCCTGCCATCACTAAGCTAGGACTTAGTGGTAGCTATGGGCTGTCATTAACTCCTTATTACCCCGACTGCCACCGCAACAGAACAATCGGGATGAGTTGGGTAGAGTACCTGGACTGTCTCATCTAATGGATGCGGCCTTTCTGGGCGGCTGCTGGCTGATATTTTTAGGCTGGGGGCTCCACATAACGTGGGTCTTCCCATCCTGAGAATACCAGCCCTCAGCCATGTGACTTTACCTTGACTGGTATCAAAATTAGGGGTGACCGCAGCCGTTTTTTTTTTTTTAATTATTATTTATTTATTTATTTATTCATTCATTCATTCATTCATTTATTTATTTTGCTGCACAATATAGACCCGCCCACTGGCGGCTGTGATTGGTTGCAGTGAGACAGCTGTCACTCAGCGTGGGGTTTCTTCTGACTGCAAATAATCATAGGCACCGGTGGGCGAGGCGAAGCAGTGAATATGAGATGGAATAATGAGCGGCCGGCATTTTCAAAAGCAGGAGAAGCCGCTGGAGCAGTGTGACATCTGTGCAGCGTCGCGCCGCGCCGGTGATCAGTGAGTATGAGAAAGGGGGTGAGAGGGAGAAACCAACCGACCGACAGAGAGAGTGAGTGAGATCGACAGAGAGAGGGAGAGTCCAACCGACAGAGAGAGTGAGTGAGATCGACAGACAGAGAAACCGATACGGACAGAGAGAAAGACCGAAAGACCTGTGTTTTGTTTGTCAAAAAAACATGCAGAATGCAACAAAAATGTAGTGCAAGTGCACAGCTAAACATTTTGGTTGCGTTTTGACACACCTCATTCATTTCAATGGGTAGAAAATGCAACCAAAATGCACAAAAGAAGTGACATACTGCTTTTTTATACGCATCGATTTTGTCAAATATTTGGCATCCAAAACGCTGCCTAAAAAAAAGCAACGTGCGCATGGAAATTTGCACACTTCTCATTTGCTGGGGAAGCACAACGCATGCATTTTGTCATTGAGGTGCTGCAGTTTTAAACGCAGCCAAAATGCAGGACAAATGCACATGTGCGCACACAGCCTTATTGCAAAGAAAACAATACGCAATACACCCCCCTCCATGGCCTGTATGCACGCTCACCACGAAAGACTCAATTTCTGACCAAAGTGTATATTCAAGCATGTTTAAAGTTTGCAGAATCCAACTGAGAGAAGGGACGGCACTCACCGGAATCAAGCAAAATTCTTTATTGAAGTGCGGTGCAATAAAAAGGCAGGAGCAGAGCTGACAGCGGGCCCCCTCACGGACGACGGCCGTTTCGCGTATGGATACGCTTCCTCGGGTCCATGTGGACAGGCATAGACCATCGCCTTATGAGAGAGCTGTGTCAGGTCTATGTCACTGCCAATTAAAAACAGATGATAAGTGCAACAAGTAACAAAATAGTGCATGATACTGACAATGTTATACAAAATACAATTAAAATCAACATGGTAAAAAACCATTACAAACAGACACATACAAAAATATGCGGACACATAGAGATGTGCAGAAAACCGAGAGATCATTTTTGTCATTTAACCCCAAATCCCCATGGGCTCTATATTTATCCCATTCAGCCCCCGGGTGTTTTCCGTTTTTTGCTTTTTGCTCCCCTTCTTCCTAGAGCCGTAACTTTTTTATTTTTCTGTCAATCTTGCCATGTGAGGGATTGTTTTTTGTGGGACGAGTTGTACTTTTAAATAAAACCATAAGTTGTACTTTATAATGTACTGGAAAACAGCAAAAAAATCCAAGTGGGGAAAAACTGCAACAAAAGTGTGATCGCACAATAGTTTTTGGGATGTTTTATTCATCGTGTTCACTATATGGTAAAACTGATATGTCATTATCATGCCTGAGGTCGGTCCGAGTTTGCAGACACCAAACATGTATAGGTTTACTTGTATCTAAGGGGTTAAAAAAAATTCACAAGCTTGTCCATAAAAAGTGGCGTACGTTTTGCGCCTTTTTCCGAAACCCGTAGCTTTCTCATTTTTTGGGATCTATGGCTCAGTGATGGCTTATTTTTTGCGTCTCGCGCAGACATTTTTAATGATACCATTTTTGCCCTGATCCTACATTTTTATCACCTGTTATTACACTATGCGTAAAACTTGCGGCGACCAAAAAACGTAATTTTGGCGTTTGGAATTTTTTTGCCGCTACGCCATTTACCACTCAGATTAATTGATTTTATATTTTGATAGATCAGGCATTTATGAACGCGGTGATACCAAATATGTGTACATTTTTTATTTTTTTAACGCCTTAATTTTCAATGGGGTGAAAGGGGGGTGATTTGAACTTTTAGTTTTTTTTTTTGTTTTTTTTTTTTTTTTTAAACTTTTTTTTTTTTACTTTTTTTTTATTTTACTAGTCCCCCTAGGGGGCTATATGGATCAACAATGCGATCGCTCTGCCCTATCTGCTGATCATAGCTACACAGCTGTAAACAGTAGATATGGTCACTTCCTGATTCATTCGGTCCCCGGCCGAGTGAAACCGAAAGTGACTCATGATAGCTATAGGTGTCATCACATGACCCTGTGCTACCATGGCAACCACCGAAAGTCACGTGATCACGCACGTGACTTCCGGTGGGGGCGGCAGTAAGTGAAAATAATGGCCACAAGCATATACATCTCACTGCCAGACTTTGGCAGCGAGATGTAAGGGGTTAAATGTTCTGGGTGAAATGCGATTCCACTCAGAACATGCAGGCACACATGTCAGCTGTTGAAAACAGCTGATATTTACGCGGGTCGCTGCGACCTGCCAATGGCAGGGGGCGGGGATTAACCTCACACGATCCATGATGGAAAGATCCGTCAAGGGTCATGAAGGGGTTTATAATAAGTCTTGCCTCAGTTTGTAGGAGCAATTTGTGTACATCACCTCCTTGAGGGGGGAGAAATACTCTCTCTAAGGGCTGCTTCTCACTTGCGAGTTTCTCGCAGTAGAGCAATGCGAGAAAATCTCGCATTGGAATCGGACACATGTTAGTGAATGATTCAGCTCTCATCAGCGATTTTTTTCTCAGTCCAAATCGGACTGGGAAAAAAATCGCAGCATGCTGCTTTTTTGCGAGTTTCTACTGCGAGTCTCTCCAATGCAAGTCTATGGGAGCGTGTAAATAATCGGATGTCACGGGACGGCACTCACACCATCCTAGTGACATGCGATTTTCTAAATAAATTTCTCGCATGTTTCCTAAAAATCTGGAAACGAGTGATGTGTCACAATGTCTGTCAATCACTATTCTCTGTCAGTCGGTGTCTCCCTCTCGGACTCTATTCTCTCTGCGTCGGTCACTATCTCTCTGTCGGTCTGTCGGTCGGTCACTATCTCTGTCCCTCACTCTCTGTCCATGTCGGTCTATCCCTCTCCGTCCCTCTCTCATACTCACCGATCCCCGATCACCAGCGCGGCGCTGCACGGCGTTCACACTGCTCCGGCGGCTTCTCCTCTTTTGAAAAAGCCGGCCGCTCATTAAACAATCTCGTATTCCCTGCTTTACCCACCCACCGGCGCCTATGATTGGTTGCAGTGAGACACGCCTCCACGCTGAGTGACAGGTGTCTCACTGCAACCAATCACAGCAGCCGGTGGGCGGGTCTATACTGTGCAGTGAAATAAATAAATAAATAATTAAAAAAATGGCGTGCGGTCCCCCCAATTTTAATACCAGCCAGATACACCCATACGGCTGAAGGCTGGTATTCTCAGGATGGGGAGCTCCACGTTATGGGGAGCCCCCCAGCCTAACAATATCAGTCAGCAGCCGCCCAGAATTGCCGCATACATTAGATGCGACAGTTCTGGGACTGTACCCGGCTCTTCCCGATTTGCCCTGGTGCGTTGGCAAATCGGGGTAATAAGGAGTTAATGGCAGCCCACAGCTGCCACTAAGGCGGGCTTTGCACACTACGACATCGCAGGCCGATGCTGCGATGCCGAGTGCGATAGTGCCCGCCCCCGTCGCAGCAGCGATATGTGGTGATAGCTGGCGTAGCGAAAGTTATCGCTACGCCAGCTTCACACACACACTCACCTGCCGTGCGACGTCCCTGTGGCCGGCGACCCGCCTCCTTGTTAAGGGGGCGGGTCGTGCGGCGTCACTGCGACGTCACACGGCAGGCGGCCAATCAGAGCGGAGGGGCGGAGATGAGCAGGATGTAAACATCCTGCCCACCTCCTTCCTTCCGCATATCCTACGGAAGCCGCAGTGAGGCCGGTAGGAGACGTTCCTCGCTCCTGCGACTTCACACACAGCGATGTGTGCTGCCGCAGGAGCGAGGAACAACATCGGACCATTGCGTCAGCGTAATTATGGATTACGCCGACGCTGTACCGATGATACGATTACGACGCTTTTGCGCTCGTTAATCGTATCATCCAGCCTTTACACACTGCGATGTCGCATGCGATGCCGGAAGTGCGTCATTTTCAATTTGACCCCACCGACATCGCACCTGCGATGTCGCAGTGTGCAAAGTGCCCCTAAATCCTAGATTAATCATGTCAGGCGTCTATGAGATACCTTCCATGATTAATCTGTAAGTTACAGTAAATAAACACACACACCCGAAAAAATCCTTTATTAGAAATTAAAAACACTAACAAATTCCCTGGTTCAGCAATTTAATAAGCCCCAAAAAGCCCTCCATGTCCGGCGTAATCCACGGACCTCCAGCGTCGCTTCAAGCTCTGCTGCATGCAGGTGACAGGAGCTGCAGCAGACACCGCCGCTCCTGTCACCTCCACACAGCAACTGAGGTGAGTATCGCGATCAGCTGAGCTGTCACTGAGGTTAATCGCGGCCACCGCTGGATCCAGGTAACCTCAGTGACAGCTCAGCTGATCGCGATACTCACCTCAGTTGCTGTGTGGAGGTGACAGGAGCGACGGTGTCTGCTGCAGCTCCTGTCACCTGCATGCAGCAGAGCTGGAAGCGACGCTGGAGGTCCGTGGATTACGCCTGTGGGCGGGGAAAGCAGGGAATACGAGATTGTTTAATGAGCGGCTGGCTTTTTCAAAATAGTAAAAGCCGCCGCAGCAGTGTGAATGCCATGCAGCGCCGCGCTGGGGATCGGGGATCGGTGAGTATGAGAGAGGGCTGCTAACTTCAGTCACTCAGGGGATTAGCGGTCACCGGTGAGTCCTTCACTGGTGACCGCTAATCAGGACGCGGCACACAGACAGAGCCGCAGCATGACAATGAAGTCGGGTGAAGTTCACTCGAGTTCATTCTGACAGTGTGGCTCTGTCTGTGTCTGCTGTCATCTGCCATTCAGCTCTGCTACATGGCTGTCTGTGTCTGCTGTCAGCGGCCATGTAGCAGCGCTGAATGGCAGATGACATAGTAAAAAATACGTATTACACACGCATTACACACGCTAGTAAAATCATTAATTTATTCAGAAAAAGCATCGCACTTGCGTTGCACTCGGACCTAACGTGAACTAAAATCAGCCGAGTTTTTTTCAGCCCAGTCGGACCGATATTACTCGCATAGATGTGTTTCCAGCCTAAGCCTGCGAACCGCAGTACATTCGGATCACCATTATGTGCATTACAAATATGCTCAATTAACTGAGGAGAGCCTTTACCAGACATCACAGAGCTAAAATGTTCTTTGAACCTCACATACATCGGTCTGATGGTCTTACCGATGTAAAAATGACCGCAACTGCAAAATACAATGTAAACAACAAATTTTGTCCTGCATGATGTAAAACGCCTGACATGATGCACAAAAGAACCGATTTTTATCGGATTAACCGTAAAATGCAGTTGACAAAATCTGCAATTACCGCACCTGTAGTTACCGACCGGGCTACTCCTCTCTAGCCACGTAGACGGCTGAGTTAATCTGTTTTTTACCAACACATCTTTTAGGTTATTACCCCTCCGGTAGGTAACTAAAGGTTTAGCAGCAGTCATTTCTTTTAGGTCACTATCTTGTTGTAAAATGTGGCAATTTTTGTACAGGGTGTTTTTTATTACTGATTCCAGTGGGCCGAATTTAAAATTGAAAATAAACCTACGGGGCTGCATCCTCCTAGTGGATCGGTCAACGAAGCGAGAATCCCTTATTTGAGCATAATTTGATATACATTTATTAAAGGAGGTCTCTACCACCTGTTCTGGGTACCCTCTCTCTCTTAATCTCAGTTTCAAATCTGCAGATTGTTGCAGAAAAACCGCATCATCACTGTTAATACGTCTTAACCTCACAAATTGACTGTATGGCAACGCATTTTTGGTAAGAGCACTATCAAAGTGCAGCAAAGTATTGGAACCGGTAGGCTTGCGGAACACCTTAGTTTGAATCGCCCCTTCTACAATCGTCACTGCGACATCCAAAAAATTCAAGGATTGCCCTCCAAAATACATACATGAATACATGTAACACAATGAATATGTCATTCACTTATGATTTTGGAGGTCAATCCTTGAATTTTTTGGATGTCGCAGTGACGATTGTAGAAGGGGTGATTCAAACTAAGGTGTTCCGCAAGCCTACTGCTTCATATACTTTTCTGCACTTTGATAGTGCTCATACGGCTCATACCAAAAATGTGTTGCCATACAGTCAATTTGTGAGGTTAAGACGTATTAACAGTGATGATGCGGGTTTTCTGCAACAATCTGCAGATTTGAAACTGAGATTAAGAGAGAGAGGGTACCCAGAACAGGTGATAGAGACCTCCTTTAACCCCTTCACGACCGGCCGATTTTTCACTTTCCGGGGTTTTTTTCGACATTCTTTTTCTGAGAGACGTAACTTTTTTTTTAGTCAATATGGTCATGTGAGGGCTCATTTTTTGTGGAACGAGCTGTATTTTTAAATTAAACCATAAGTTTTACCATATAGTGTACTGGAAAACGGCAAAAAAAATCCAAATGCAGAAAAATTGCAAAAAAAGTGCGATAGCACTATTGTTTTTGAGATTTTTTATTCACTGTGTTCACTATATGGTAAAACGGATGTGTGGGTGTGATGCCTCAGGTCAGTGCGAGTTCGTAGACACCAAACATGTATAGGTTTACTTTTATTTAAGGGGTTAAAAAAAAATCGGAAGTTTGTCTGAAAAAAGTGGCGCACGTTTTACGCCATATTCCGTGACCCGTAGCATTCTCATTTTTCGTGATCTATGGCTCAGTGACGGCTTATTTTTTGTCTCGAACTGACGTTTTTAAGGGGGAACCATTTTTGCGCAGATGCTACGTTTTGATCGCCTCTTATTGCATTTTGCGCAAAAGTTGTGGCGACAAAAAAAACGTCATTTTGGCGTTTGGAATTTTTTTGCCGCTACGCCGTATGCTGATCAGAATAATTGATTTTTTATTTTGATAGATCGGGCGTTTCTGAACGCGGCGATACCAAATGTGTGTATATTTTTAATTTTTTTAACCCTTTAATTTTCCATGGGGCGAATGGGGGGTGATATGAACTTTTAGGGGTTTTTTTAATTTTTTTTTTTTTTACTTTTTTTTTAAATTTTACTAGTCCCCCTAGGGGGCTATAGCGATCAGCAATCCGATCGCTCTGCACTATCTGCTGATCACAGCTACACCGCTGTAAACGGCAGATATGCTCAGTTTCTCTTTCACTGAGCTGCGGCCACAGTGAAAGTGAAAGCAATTCATGTGCAGTACAGAAGTCACCACATGACCCTGTGCTACCATGACAACTACCGAAAGTCACGTGATCACGTAACGTGACTTCCGGTATCGGGCGGTAAGTAAAAGTTTACCGCAATCGCGCTTATAATGGCGCTGTAACATATTGACAGCACCATTTAAGGGGTTAAACGGCACGAGCAGATAACGATTCTGCTGGTGCCTAGCAGGCACACATCTCAGCTGTGAAAATCAGCTGAGATATGCGCCGACCGCTAGGACGTAATTTTACTGCCCGCGGTCGTTAAGAGGTTAATAAATGTATATCAAATTATGCTCCAATAAGGGATTCTGGCTTCGTTGACCGATCGACTAGGAGGATGCAGCTCCGTAGGTTTATTTTCAATTTTAAATTCGGCCCACTGGAATCAGTAATAAAAAACACCCTGTACAAAAATTGACACATCTTAGAACAAGATAGTGACCTAAAAGAAATGACTGCTGCTAAACCTTTAGTTACCTACTGGGGGTAATAACCTAAAAGATGTGTTGGTAAAAAACAGATTAACTCAGCTGTCTACGTGGATAGAGAGGAGTAGCCCGGTCGGTAACTACAGGTGCGGTAATTGCAGATTTTGTCAACTGCATTTTACGGGTAATCCGATAACAATCGGTTCTTTTGTGCATCATGTCAGGCGTTTTATATCGTGCAGGACAAAATTTGTTGTTTACATTGTATTTTGCAGTTGCGGTCATTTTTACATCGGTTAGACCAGGGGTGGGCAATTAATTTTTACATGGGGCCGCATAAGAAATTGTGATGGTTTTAGAGGGCCGGACTACTATAATTAACTGGGTTCTACATCATTATATATCTAATATATAAAGCTGAATGTGTGTGTGTATGTGTGTGTGTATATCCGGGATTGGCATCCGCACCGTCGCAGCTACAGCCACAAAATTTTGCACACTCACACTTCTGAACCCCGAGAGCATCATAGGCTATGTTTTGAGGGGAAATTTTAACCCCGCTCTTTACAGTTATTCGCCAAAAAACCTGCCTCCATTAAAGCGAATGGAGCTGGGAGCCACAGTGCAGCCAGAACTTCAGAAGAATGCGCAGCCACGCCCTTATATGGAATGTTGGCGTGTCACAATGCAGCCAGGGAAAGAGACAGACACAAACAGGGAAAGAGGCAGACACAGACAGGGAAAGAAACAGACATAGACAGGGTAAGAAACAGACATAGACAAGGTAAGAGACAGACACAAAGAGACAGACACAGACAATGAGACAGACTGATAGGGAAAGAGACAGACGGAAAGAGAGGGAAAGAGAGAGACAGGTTAAGAGACAAAGAGACAGACACGGGGAAAGAGAAAGAGGGAAAGAGACAGACAGGGAAAGAGAGGGAAAGAGACAGACAGGGAAAGTGACAGACAGACAGGGAAAGAGATAGACAGACAGGGAAAGAGATTGAGACAGATGGAGAAAGAGACAGACAGTCAGAGACAGACAGGGAAAGAGACAGACAGACAGACAAAGAGAGAGAGAGAAACAGAGAGATATATACAGAGGGGGAGACAGACATTATAATTACATTTCTATCTATTTGTTTTGTGGTTTTTGTGTGCAGAATAAATTTTTGTTAATACATTCTATTTTGTTAACAGCAGTTATTAACCCGGGTGAAGCCGGGTAATACAGCTAGTATATATATATATATATATATATATATATATAAAAAAGATGTAGAACCGAGTTAATGATAGTAGTCCGGCATTATATATATGTGTGTGTGTGTATACATATGTATATTTACCTTCAAAAAAAGTGTCTCTACAAGCAGTGGAGGGCCTCAGCGGAGAGCAGAAACAGTGCAGGAAGTCAGGAATCAGCTTCTTTGAAGTGAAGCTCCGGCCTCGCCCCCAGGTCTGCTCCGTGTGAGTGGCTGAATGCAGCTTCCGTAGAGCAGTGTGTGCGGCTGCCGGCCTCCTGTCACTGCAGACAGGGAGCTTCAGGGCCGGAGCGGCCGCACACACCAATGAGACAGATAGTCGGGCTTCCCGAAACTGCTGCTCATAGACCGGCCCGGCCCCCCTGCGTCAATGATCAGTCCGCCCCTGTACATCACTACACCCCAAATATTTGTCAACAGTTACCTCCTCCCCCAATTCCCCACCGCACCCCATTGTCACTGCAGGTTACTAGTAACCACTCACCTCTCCCTTCTTACTGTCCCTCCTCAGGCACATCCGTATGTGCCCCCCCCGCTGAGCTGCTTCTCTTTTACATGCCCTGGCTGCGCCGATGCTGTATTCCTAGGAGCCCCTGCCGCTGCTTCTCTCCGTACCGGCCCCGGCTGCTGCAGCTTCTTCTTCTGCCGGGCGGGAACTTTTCAAATGACACATGCGCGCCGTACTGACGACATCAGGGCGCGCGTGTGTCACAGAGAAAGGTGCTGGGCAGGGAACAGAGGAGAGATTCCTGCGTTCCGCTGCCTACACTGTGCGGTGCTGCAGGATCGCTCCCTGCCCGGCACGCAGCGTGTGATGACGGCGATCTGATCACTGACCGGCCAGCAAGGACGCCCTGAACCAGGCGGGCCGGTCACAGAGAGTAGGCGATCCGGATGTCGCCCGCGGGCCGCCCCTTGCCCAGGTCTGGGTTAGACCATCAGACCGACAATGTATGTGAGATTCAAAGAACATTTTAACTCTGTGATGTCTGGTAAAGGCTCTCCTCAGTTAATTGAGCATATTTGTAATGTGCATAATGGTGATCCGAATATACTGCGGTTTGCAGGCTTAGAGAGAGTATCTCTCCCCCTCAAGGAGGTGATTTACACAAATTGCTCCTACAAACCGAGGCAAGACTTATTATTAAATATAGAGCCCAAGGGGATTTGGGGTTAAATGACAAAAATGATCTCTCGGTTTTCTGCACATCTCTATGTGTCCGCATATTTTTGTATGTGTCTGTTTGTAATGGTTTTTTACCATGTTGATTTTAATTGTATTTTGTATAACATTGTCAGTATCATGCACTATGCTGTTACTTGTTGCACTCCTCATCTGTTTTTAATTGGCAGTGACGTAGTCCTGACACAGCCCTCTCATAAGGCGACGGTCTATGCCTGTCCACATGGACCCGATGAAGCGTATCCATATGCGAAACGGCCATCGTTCGTGAGAAGGCTCGCTGTCAGCTCTGCTCCTGTCTTTTTATTGCACCGCACTTCAATAAAGAATTTTTGCTGGATTCCGGTGAGTGCCGTCCCTTCTCTGAGTTGGATTCTGCCTATGAACTATAAGTCACTTTGGACGTGCTCCTCCCAGCCAGTTACGTGGAGGATCCCTGTCCATATTCCGTTTTGTGTATTAAGGCTGATGCTAGTGGGTCAGTAGATGCGGCAATTCTTTTCTGTGGAAATGTTTAAAGTTTGCTCAACAACATTTAGACAAGTCTGAAATAATGGGCGAACATAGTCTGGTCAGATGAGACCAACACTTTGGAAGCAAATAATAAAAGGCTTTCGTGCAAAATATTAATTACATTTCATGTGTGCAACATCTGGTAAGAAATGCATTTCAGTAGCATTTACTAAAATCAGTTACATGTTCAATACTTATTTCACCCCTGTATGTATGCTAGAAATGTATTATACTGTAAACTCTATGTAATATACTGTATGTACAGATATCTCATGTTATATACAGGTAATATGTGACTGGTAGAATATCTAGACATCATATGGTATACACAGGATAAGTGACTGGTACATCATATACTATAACCACTATTTGTTGATGTGGTGTTGAAGTTTACATTGGTGACTTGGTTGATCAAGCATCTGAAAAAATACACAAAAAAATATTCATAGACGCATGTGTGGCGCCCCTGAGGCTTCAGAGTATTGCACCTAACATTGGGTGTAATGCTAAACCCAGTTCCCTTTTACATAGTTACATAGGTTAAAAAAATGACCTATGTCCATCTAGTTTAAAGGGGTGGTTCACCCATTTTTTTTTTCCCCAATGATTGCCACTTACCATTGTCTGCAGCTTCTGCATTGGCTTCAGTTTCCAGTTCTGGCACTGAGCGGCGCTATCCTGCACGCTCAGTGCCGGTCACATGACCCCCTGGAGCTGTGGCCGCTTGCATCCTCTGACGTCCCGGCATTTCCGGGCTCTCAAACTGGACGGGTACGTCAGAGGATGCCGGCGCCACTCACAGTGATTGACTGGGCTGTGGGCGGTGACTACCTGACGTCACAGCCCAGCATCGAGGGGAGGATCCGGAGGACGCCAGTGTGTGGAGCGGTGAAGGCAGAGCGCGCGCTTACCATCATTCAGCTGTGGGAGGTATGGGCTCCAGTGTGGAGTACAGGGGGGGTTTCCTCCACTGAAATCCCCCCTGTCACGCAAGTATGTGATCACACTGTCCACCCGCCCGCTGTGCTCAGCTGTCAGGAGAGCGGGCGGTGTCGGCAGTGTGATCATATACTCCCACCAGCAGCACAGGTGACCGGACGCTGCATGGGACCAATCTGCTCCACTCTGTCACCTGCACAACAAGTCCCACAGTGGAGACAGTGACATGTAGCATCCGGTCACCTGCACAACAAGTCCCAGAGTGGAGACAGTGACATGCTCTGCTCTGACACATAGTGTGCTGCATGTCACTGTCTCCATTCTGGGACTTGTTGTGCAGGTGACCGGATGCTACATGTCACTAACTGTATCCACTCTGGGACTTGTGCAGGTGACCGGATGCTACATGTCACTATCTGTCTCCACTCTGTGATTTCTGCTGCATAGTACCAACTGTATACACTCTCACCTGCAGAACAAGTACCACAGTGGAGACAGTTAGTGACATGTAGCATCCGGTCACCTGCACAACAAGTCTCAGAGTGGATACAGTGACATGCAGCACACTATGTGTCAGAGCAGAGCATGTCACCAACTTGCTCTGCTCTGTCACCTGCGATGCTGCATGTCACCAACTAAGGGTAAGTTCACACAGTGCGTTTTTCGTGGTGTTCTTGCGCGTTTTTCTGGTGCGTTTTAACTCAGAAAACTGCATGACTTTGTTTCCCGAGTAAAGTCTATGCCCTTGTGCGCACTAGTCGTTTTTGCTTCGTTTTTTGCGGCGTTTTTTACAACATTTTTGTGCTGAAAACGCAGTGACATTGCTTCCCCAGCAATGTCTATGGGTTTTCATAAGTGCTGTCCGCAGACAGCGTTTTTTTGTAGCTGCGTTTTTGTGTTGACCGCAAAAATGCAGCATGTCAATTATTTCTGCGTTTTTCACTGCGTTTTTCACCCATTGAGTTCAATGAGATGTTCAACAACGCAATGAAAAACGCATATAGCTGCATTTCTATGACTAAAAACACAGCTATAAACGCAAGTGGTGGGTACTACAGTGACGTGTACAGGAAGAGGATTCCTTCTGTTGTTAAACACAGAAGCATGAATCCTCCCGGTACCGTCACCGCTGCGTCCACAACCCGCCCGGTGCCATGTCAGCTCCGTGCGGCGCCATGTCTGGGCGGGAGGTGGAGGCAGCGGCGAAAACCAAAGTGAACAGAAGAAAAAAAGAATGTCATACTCACCTGTCTGCAGGGTCACGGTGCCATATCCGCTCCCAGCCCCTGTCTCGGTACCGCCGCTCTGGCTGTGTGCAGTCTCACCGGGGCACGTACGAAGCTTGCAGGACCTGGCGGTGGATCACCTGATGCAGTCACCTGACGCATCAGCTCATCGATTCTCGCGGTGTTGCCGGCTTTTTCGCGCCCGGACGGCTATCAGCTGCTCCTGCCGTCAGGGGACTTCATCAGCTGATTACCGTCAGCTCCTGCAGCGATGGGACAGGATCATTCTCCTGTCCAATCGATCGCTCCAGGAGCTGCCAGTAATCAGCACATAAGTGAGTATGTATTTATTTATTTTTTTTTTCAACTGATGCATCAGCTGATTGTATAAAAGCAGATTATACAATCAGCTGATGTGTCATGTGATTCACGTAGTTTAACCTGACACATCATCTGATCGCTTTGCCTTCCAGCAAAACGATCAGATGATATTGGATCCGGATTGGACGGCGCGGGACCCTTACCCCGGATTACTGCGGAGTGGGGTGCTTTATTTCAATAAAGATGGAGTCTCTAATTGTGTTGTGTTTTATTTCTAATAAAAATATTTTTCTGTGTGTTGTTTTTTTTTTTTTTTATCATTACTAGAAATTCATGGTGGCCATGTCTAATATTGGCGTGACACCATGAATTTCGGGCTTAGGGCTAGCTGATAATATACAGCTAGCCCTAACTCCATTATTACCCAGCTAGCCACCCGGCATCAGGGCAGCTGGAAGAGTTGGATACAGCGCCAGAAGATGGCGCTTCTATGAAAGCGCCATTTTCTGGGGTGGCTGCGGACTGCAATTCGCAGTGGGGGTGCCCAGAAAGCTTGGGCACCCTGCACTGTGGATTCCAATCCCCAGCTGCCTAGTTGTGCCCGGCTGGACAAAAAAAAAAGGGCTTCTCTATATTTTTGGTTCCCAGCCGGGTACAAATAGGCAGCTGGGGGTTGGGGGCAGCCCGTACCTGCCTGCTGTACCCGGCTAGCATACAAAAATATGGCGAAGCCCATGTCATTTTTTTTTTCTTTTTTGGCAAA